>NW_028288864.1:0-612500 GCF_059628265.1 Tinamus guttatus | reverse complement strand
CAAATTCACAAAATTGTTAACAAGTGCTGGTTATAATGTTTAAGTGTAAGCTCTTCTATATCCTTCCTCACTTTCCATTTTAAATAGGGCATTTTGTGATGCATGCTGCTTTTCTCATTGCTGTATAAGCTTGTATTGCTATCTACCTGTGTGCCCTCAAGACACTACCCAAGAGAGATCCTCAAGCCCTGCAGAAAAGCCATTTTCTCCTTCCTTCTGTTACAAAGACGAACAACTTAATTAGTATTTAAGAACAAGAAGGAAATCTCCTTGTATATTTGTTCCAATATTTAAATATTTTAACAGGACATTACTGTCAGATAGAAATGATTCTGAAAAATACTGTTTTGAAAAAGCTCAAGTCTTTCATTCAAACCAATGAACGAGCAGTATAAAGACAACAGGTAGTATAAAGACTAGGTAAAACTGTCTTGTTATAGGAACTCTTCAGATTAATCTGATCAAAAAAACCTAAACATGATGCCAAGCTGTTTTCAGACATTTTGTAGAAATGCACTTACATAAGGAATGGTAAGACAATATGTAATGTGTATCATTGCAAAAACCATGGCCTTGTCTCTCTATAATTGACAAATAACTCTGTGTGAAGAAGCACTTATGATTTAGAAAATTCCTGACAACATGCATATTTCTAAGACTACATACTTGTAAGAAAAATACTATCTTAATGATGTTTTACATTTAAATATGCTTGCATGTTTTTTCAGCTTCCCTGATAAGTTTTATTCTTGCCATCCACTGCAAGAAGGAACTCATGAGAGAAGCTGTATTCTAATTTAGTACAGGCCACTGAAGCACATTCATTATGGGCTTTATTCTACATGGGTTGGGTGGTTTTCCAGTAAGTGAAGTTCAGGACATTGCCACCAGATAATTCTTATATCTTGAACTCAGAGGGACAAAACCTGAAAAAAAATAAGGTCACAGCAAACAGTCTACGGTTCAGCGACCTTCCAGACAAAGAGTCTCTGGGGAGCAGAGAAACACATTTTCTGAAAGATTGTTCGTTTAACACTGTCACACTGATTGTATCAACCAATGTGACTAACACACATTGAGGGTAAAATTACTGAAGCTGCCATAATTCTGTAGTTTCTGTAGTTTTGATGCACTTCCAAGGAAGTTCATCACCTAACGATATATTTGAGTTATGGAAAAAGCCTATTAAAGCTACAGTAAGGTTAGTAAAAAACTTGAAAAAGTTGAAAGATATTTAAGGGTTATGGAAGAAAGAAGGTATGGTTCGTATTTTTAGGAGAGTATTTTTTTTTCTCCTGTATTATATAAGCAAAAGCCAAAACTTCTACTGAAAATTTTAGTTGTGTATTCAACTTATACTTCCCCTTATCTCCTTCTAGGTTTTATTTGTTAAAAAACATTACAGCCCGATGTTCAGAAATTCTGAGCACCATCGGTATCTGTGATGAAAGACAGGGAATTCAGTTTCTGGGAAATCCACCAAATAGTAAACACAGTAGAAGCTTTTACAGATCCAGTGTAAAAAGTCAGAGGGAATTAGAATAGGAATTTTCTTATTTACTGCAAACAGTATATTTAGTGGAACACACTTTTGGCGCTTTCTTGCTCTCATAAATTACAGGCCTGGGTTCTCTCTCTTTTCCGGCTCACCACTCCTCCCCCTCCACCTCTGACTAGGCTCTTGAAATTGCATCTTTCTCTGGCCTCTCTACATGTAGCTGATCATCAAAGCAGACAGCAAAATAAATCTTAATGCATCATTCTCCCAAAACACCTGTTTACAGATTTCTTCAGTTCCCATGACTGAGATATCACACATTTCAAGCTTTTAAACCTAGTAGCTCTCCGGGGTTTTGTGCAGTTTATCTGGGAAATTTCTGGGAAAAGAGATTATTTTCTCATCATATAAAACAAAACAAAAAAAATCAAAACTCTATAGATTTTGATTTTGGAAACTTCTTAGTCTGCCCATGTTTCCCTTTCCTTTATACTGAGCTATTATAAGCCCTATAATACACAAAACATTTACTCTTTGCACTTTCATTTCAAATTCTTCAATATTTGTCCCCTTGTCTGCTTGTCCTCTTGCACTACCCCACTCTCATATTTGTTCAGCCTGTACACATGGGCACGTTGCTCTTTCAGAGCTGATGAGCTACAGCTTTGCTTTTCAGTGTGGCCAACAGCTTATGCCAGGAACAGCATTTGTTCAGTGAAACAGTATAATAGGATACCTTGAAAACTAACAAAAGACCGTCTTTTCATCTTTTGAAGCAAACAAACAAAAAACGTATTACTGCTTACCTGAGGACAAATAAAGCCTGCTCCATACATAATACTTCTTATTGAGGAAGAAAGGACATCCTTAGGAATTAGATTATCCGCAAAGATCATCATAAAATTGTTGCAAAAGGCTAGGTGGAAGACTTGGAAGAAGTTCATAGTCACAAAAAATAAGAAGTTTTTCTCTGCCATTATCTGCTTGGTTAGTGAAATAACAGAGGACCAGGAGAGAGCTCCATCACGGTTTTCTAGATTAGCAATCTCCATAGGAATTTCTCTCTGCTCATACTGACTGGTACTATATTTGCCCGTGTAACACATACAAGCTGTTGCTAACGCAGCAACCAAAACAGTAAAAGCCTGAAAATAGGCAAAATTCTCCATATTATCTGATATTAGACCACAGAAAAGAATGCTTGTGGATCCAATTAATGTTGCTACTTGGTTATATTTAATAAGCTGAAGTCTATTTTCATGTCTGGTGGAAATTTCTGCAAAGAGGGCACATTGTGCCAGAAGCACAAACGTAAGCAAACCATCAAAAGCGCACAGAGAAACAATCAGGTGGAGACCACTTAGCCAGTCGCCTTCCTCGTAATGTTTCCAAGGAAACCAAGGAAGCAAAAAGGCTAACGCATACAAGGGAGCTCCATACAAAATTGAAAACTGACGTCTTGAACAGCAGGCGAATTTGGAATTATCTTGAATATATCCAAAAAGAGGATCATTGATGGCATTCCATATCATAAATACCACCTGGGACAAACAAGCATAAAAAAAATATGTATTATTAGTGTCATTTTTTTTCTGCAGAGACTGCAAAAGCACAAGTTACAATCATATTTATTTAAAATAAAACTCTACTCAAACAATAAAAAGGGATGGAAATTTGCCAAGTCAAAATAGACTCAGAAACAAGGGTTTTCTTTTTTGAGTACTTTTAAGAAACAAACCAAATAAGCAGGAAGGTACTAAGCTAGTTAAAATAAACCCATCTCTGAGACCTCACGCTTTCAAATACTTGTGTATCTAGATTTTCATCTCCTGAATTCCTACAGCAAGGCAAGAGCCATTACATCCATGAAATAATTTAGGTGCCCAAGAGTTCCTCACATGGATAGTGACTTGCAGACTCAAGGCAGTACTTAAGTACTTAAACAGTCAGTAAGAAAGTACTGAAGGCAAATGCATGCATGAAGCTGAGGTGTAAGATCAGTTTAGTACAGTACTTTAAGCTAGGAAAGGTAGAAACCTTTCTGGCAATTCACCTCTAAGTTTTTTTATTATTATTCTAAAGACTGGAAACAATACACTTTAAGTGTGCATTCAATTGCTTATGGACTAACTAAATTTATCGTGGATTTTTTGTATAAGTATTCTCAATGCTTTCAAAGTGAATTCATAAATTGTACAATACCTGAGCTTGATGAAATGCTGCTTCTGAAATTCTGTATTCATTTAGAAAAAGCTTAACGTAGTAGAAATTAAAGATACTGTTCATCATTCCAGCACCTAATGTAGTCATAGAGTATGCCAGTGCATTATGATGAATTCCCCAAGTAAACTTCATTTTCCAAATTGTCTAAGTCTCTTCTCCCTCCAGTTACTAAAAAAAAAAAAAAAAAGTAGTTGGTAGAATAATTTTCCAGAATAAAGATATGCGAGATTTTCTTGTTTCAGAGAAGCAGAACTGGGTTTTTAGATGAATATTTCTCCATCCTCACTTTCTCTTCTTTTCTTTTTATTTCTTTCTTTTTTTAAACAACACTGACATTTCCAAATATCATCACCACTTAAAAAAAAAAAAAAGAACAAGTAGACAAAACTTCAAAAGAGACAAGTGCACAGACCCAATGCAAAAATCTGCTACTGCAAGCACTAATCTTGGAGTAGAGTTCAAAGCAGTTGCATACATTTTAGATCATTCTTGCTAGCTGCATAGTTCTAAAATTACAAAGACTCTGTAGGAATGAAATGACGCAATTCATATCCCTGTGTATTCCATTGTTATGAATGTCAAATGCAGCATGCACTTAGATGAACATTTCTTTTAAAATGAATTCAAACCTTTGTTTTCTTTTCTTTTTTTTTTTGTTAACAAAAGGAACCCAAGGCATAGAAGCAGTATTTTCAACTAAAAAACTAATGGAAGCTTAAGAAAAGCAAAACACCTTTAAATAAACGTTTTCATACTAGAAGGGAACTCATCTAAATAAAATCTAGAAAGTAGCTTGTATAGAATAGCACAGGATTTGGAGTATATCCAAACAACAGGTTCAGCCCAAGGACATACAGTTCTTTAATATATCAAACAGACCTTCAGCCAACAATTTTTTAAGACCTTGCCTTTTCCCCACATATCTAGCATTTAACTGGAGTATGTTGGGATAAACCATCCAATGAAAATAGCCAGCTCTGGAAAATCCCTGCCTTTTAAAGAAGTGCAAGGAGAACTTTCATGTTCCTTGATCCGAGCTGATTCTCTAAACCCACCTGCCCGCCCCTCCTGCTGCCTGTGGACAGGCTGCAATGGGGAGGACGGGAAGTTCTGAGTCACCAGGTGAGGGATGGATGGAAAAAGCCAGGCAGCAAAGTGGGACTGGAGAACTGCCCGTTCCGGCCCAGACAGAGCAGGGAGCAGCAGTTCTGCCATTCCTCCCAGCACAGAAAGTGAATACTTGAAAGGCAGTAAATTGGGGGTGTATGTTGATACCTATAGTTAAGATGCTCAAATGTGAAAGAGGAAGAGGAAATAACTTCTCTTTACAGGTAAGGAAAAAAAATCAAGCTGACAAACAACTTAAAGCTTTTTTTTTTTTAAAACAAACAAACAAACAAACAAACCTTTTCTGGGGGGTGGGAGAACAGGACTAAATTTGCAGATACTTGAGGATATTTGATTTCAAAGCTATTTTTCATAGAGCTATGCTAATATTTCCATCCCCAGGTGATGGATTTCACATTTGCCTAACAACTTCTGATTCAGAAACTGTTATTGAGAAACCTGAAATGCAGGCTAAGGTTATTGAAATGATCCCCATTTTACATGTTTATTTTTAGAAGTGTAGCATTATAAATTGTGGAAGTCATTACAGAAGCATGTCACCGACAAGTGTCACATTTTAAAATGAAGTGTGTGTTCAAGCCTTCACAACTGCACTTAATGGAGTGCTTTAAACAGCAGATTTATGGAGCAGATACTGGGACACTTGGAAAAGCAGACACAGATGGGACACTTGGAAAAGCAGACATTTCATATGTGTTTCCTTCTGTAAAAGAGCACGGGTTTCCAAATGGGGAATTGCAGACCCCCCTGAACTCCATGAGCGCCAAGAAAGGTGCTTCACACTAGCTTTACCTGCAAACTAATCCTGCAAATTCTTCATTTTCCCGCTCACTCGGGACTTGACTCCTTCCTGCATAGGGAAAGCGGAGAAAGTGCCCTCAGCTTCGGCAAATCTGGAAGCGGCGCCTCACCAGCCCTCCCCACCGACAACACGGAGAGTCCCCGATCGCCGCGCCGGGTAATTGGCACCTCGGCTCCTCGCTCACGAGCAGGGCGCGCGGCGAGGAAGTCACCACAGCGTCGCCTCCCGCCCCACAACCGCCCTCACGCGGAAGACACGACAGCAGAGCGGCCGCTCCGTGACTCAGAGCCGCTCTGGGGGGTTTCTCACAGAAATGGACGCGGCTGCCTCAGCACTGCCGCGCTGCCCCGGGGGGGTCTCTGGGGGCCGCGGGCTGCTGCGCTGGGCGGCTCCCCGGGCGCGGCTCCCGCTTCCTCACCAGGGGAGGAGGCGCGGGCACGGGACGGAGAGCGCCGCTGTGCGCCGGACCCTCCGTGCTGCCGCCGCCGCGACGCGGCTCAGCGGAGCTGTCGCGAGCGCCGCGATCCTCCGCGTAGGCGCTTCCCTCGACAACTCCCGCATGGAGAGACCCGGCGCCGCCTGAGCGTGGCCAGCCTGAGCCGCCTGCCCGCCCGCGCTCATGTGGGACACGCGGCAGCGCCGTCCCCGCCATTCACCCCACGCGCGCCGCCGCCCCCGCCGCGCGCACCGACCGAGCTCCTCCGACCGGAGGCCGCGCAGCCAGCTGCCAGGGCGGGGGAACATTATCCTAATCCCACCTCCTCGTCGTTCCCATTGGCGGCTCGCTCCGCGCCCGCCTGGCCATTGGCCGGCGCTCCTTTCGATCCGCCCGGCTCGCGGCTCCTCGTTGGCCGCCCGCGGGGGAGGCCCGGCCGCTGTGTTTGAATCGCGGCAGGCGGTGGGCGGGCGCTCGTGGCTGCCACGTTGCCGCCGCCCGGCCAGAAGGGGGAGAGGTTCGGCAAAGTCCGGAAGCGCTCGGCGATGGCCGGAGGCGGCTGCTGAGGCGCGCAGCAGCAGCCGGCTCGGCGCGGTTCGGCGCGAGGGGGTTCGTTAGCGCCGGCGCCGCTGCCTCGCCCCGCGTCGTGCGCCGGCAGGGGCGGCACGAACGGGGCGCGATGCTGGCCGACAGCCTCGTGGAGGAGTTCGAGATCCGCGAGGATGAGCCCTGGTACGACCAGCAGGACCTGCAGCAAGGTGAGCGGGGCGGCGGGGGCGCGCAGCCCGCGGCGGGCAGGGTGCGAGGGCCCGGCGGCGGCGGCGGGAGCGGCGGTGGGAGGGCGCGGGGCTCGGTGGCGGGCGAAGCCCCCGGCCGCCTTTGTTTGACGGCGCGGCAGGGCGGCAGCGCAGCCGCCTTCCCTCCCTGCGTCCCTGCCCGTCCTCCCCGCGCACCTGGACGCGGCGGCTCCGCGGGGTCCCTGGCCATGCTGCCCCCGAGCCGGCTGGCGGCAGGTCCGCGACTGGAAAAAGAGCGCCCCTCTTCCTAAGGAAAAAGGGAGGAAACCGCCATTGCGCCCCGCGGCGGGGTGTGCCCGCCCGAGCCCCCACGTGGAGCCCCACGGGAGGCAGCTCCGCGAGGGGCTGCGGGCAGCAGCTCTGCCCGGGCCCGCGGAGGAGGCGCCGCTGGGTCAGCGGTGCCAGAGCCGGCGCTCACCTCGTACCACTTTCTTAGGATTCTTTAATAACGCCGAGTTCATTTTAAATGGCCACCTCGGAGTCCTGAAGTGGCTCCCTTCAAACCTGCTCCAGATTTGCTCTCTCGCAGCCAAGCGCAGGTTGAACCTCGGGGTTCGCAGGTACCGCTGTGCCCCAAACCACAAAGAAGGGAACTTTGTGAGGAGCTCTCCAGCCGAGCAGCCGTTGCACCGAGAACGAGCAACAGCAGATAGAAACTTTCCGAGACGGGAGTAGGTCTCTAATTGTATGTTTTGTCTATAAAATAGCTGCTTGGCAGCTATATTTAGGTACGCTTTGCTCAGAAGTGATGTTTTCCTGGCTATTGTTTATAAACCGATTGGTTTAACTAAGATCCTGCAGCAAGAGCTTGCTCTTGCAAGGCAGAGTTGAAAAGTTGAAGATAGGATTTAGTGGTATTTCCCCTGCCGCTGTATATGGACTATAGGACATGCAAACAGATTTCACAATGTATAGTGACTTTTTACTTATTTGTGCTCCTCTAATTTAGTCTTATTAAAAGTGAGTGAAATAATCCTCATCTGAGCTTGTAAGAGGCAATTTTCCATTCCAGAGGTTAGTCTCTTTTGAGGGTTAGTTAATTAATTCTCTATCAGCATTCTATCTTTTTCTGAGGATTATCTCCTTACGAGCCTCAGCAGAAGTGGGTAAAGCCTTGCCAAAAGGGAAGGGAGGAAAATAAACTGAAGGGCAAGTTAAAACACAAAGATGATGCCTTAAGGGAATGCCTTTAAAGTGTTCTTTATACCATACTGCTGGAGTTTGAAAGATGCTCTTCATCATGCTAAAACTGGTGTATCTAAACAGAGCTGCAAAGTGTCTCTAAACTCTTCACAACCTAATCAGTGCATATTTGTGAGAAAACCTACAATGTTAAAGATATTTTAAAAACCACTTCAAAACAAGCTGCAGTCCTTGCCTGTCTTTGAAATTTAAATTTAAGGTAGGGTTTTGGCTAGACTTTTGATAGTCTTTCTATGCGCTGGAAGCTTTTCCCTTGATAAGGCAGATACGCTGTTCAGGCACGTCGTTCATGGGAACGGGATGCTCCTGGAGTCCTGCAAGGATGGGAAGCACCTTCTTCTGAAAGATCATATTTTCCTTTGATATGCTGGCCTTTGGAAAAATAACTCTTAGGGTTGCTCCTTTTACGTCTTGCCCTTTTTTTTTTTTTCTTCCAATTTAATACCAATAAAACAGTGGGTTATTTCAACACAGCAGTGTTTGAATAAGCAGTTTAACCAGACTTATTTATATATCTTACACTCCTATTGCCTTTTGCTATTGAAAATAATAGGCTCATTTTACTCTAAAAATTCTCTGAATCATTTTGTTAGGTGAGTCATGAAAGAATGAAAGAGAAGAATCTCGGTACTGTTTTAATCTTTCTTTCCCAAGTATAGTAACACTGTCAGTAGAGCTTGTGGAGGAGTGGTGATAAATGAGGGCTGTTTAACGCCATGGACGTACCATCCAAATCTTGTTTTGGCTTAGAGATTTCAGGTGGAATAGTTGAACACAATGAGTAGGACTGATCTACTAAAATCAAGCTCTTAAAAATTGCGCCTCCATGGATTGCATCTACAAGTATTTTAATAATGCAAACTGTATTTTCTGTTATGCAACTTCAACACACAGCTGTTAGTTTTCCCAGGCTTACAACAAAAAAGGCAATGTGTTTCTAATATTGCATGGTAACTCTTAGAAAGGTGTAAATTAACTGTTTTTTTCTTTCTGTCTCTGGAGAAGGGATAATATATCCTATACCCAATGCTTAAAATTTGCAGTTTCAGAAGGAGAAACAAAAAACGTATTTTCTGTACCCTTAGAAATGCCTGATTGTGCTGTGTTTTCAGTGGCCAAATTTCATTAAACATGAACTCAAAGGCTGTGCTTAAACTGCAGAACTGTGTGTGTGCCTTTTAAAATTAGTGGAGGCAAATCACCAATTAATGCAGTAAGATTATAAGAGATTAAAAAAAATCTACTGGACACTTCCAGTTTTCACTCACTGGGGGATATAGGTACTTAGTATAGGAAAATGAACAAAAAGCAAATTCTTCACTTTAGAACAGGTCAGATGATTTCAGTTCTTCCTTCCTCTATAGACATTAGTTGGAGTTTTACTGCATGCGCCCGAGTTGTTCAACTGGTCTTCTCCCCCTCAGAAACAAATTGCCTTAATTACAAAACAGCACGCTGCTCCCATAATAACCCATTTGTGCTTCTGCTGGTCTAATGAACCGAATGAGTGTATAAGTAGAAAGACATGAATTCTATTATTCGCATTGTATTCAAAGTACTGTGTGTTACGCACAATTTGATTTATTGGACGTGGGGGCATTTAAGAATGAAATTCTCTACTCCTAAATGTGTTTGAACATCAAAACCAACTTTCCCTTTGGAGAGGGAATTGGCAGCAAGTAATTCCATTATGCATTACATCTCTAATGTAATCCTAAAATCCTCCCTAAAGCTCTTATTCTACTCTATTAAAATGAAAGAATGAATTGTTTAGTCTTTGTCCTGAATGATGCCAATATTAATTGTTGAGTGGCTTTGAATATTACGTAGCTCCTCGTAAAGACTGGTAGCACAAGAACTTGTGAATCAAGACTGTATTTTGTAATACATGATGACAGATTCACTGAAGACTATAGTGTTTTGTAATGTGACTGAACAAGTGGCTTTGGTCTTGGCTGCCTGGGAATCATTTTGTCTCTGGATACATATGCATGTATGATCCCTGTTAAATATGAGAAAAACTTAAGGAGAAGGTCTTAAGGTTTCCTTATCTAAATACTTTTAACCCCAAGAAAAAGCTCTATAATAGGCTGTGCTTCTTAATAAGAAATGTTACAGTGAAAACCTGTGTGAGGATGAATTCCCAAGTACAGATCAGTAGCCATGTGGCTCAGTCATGGGTCTTTTGAGAGTATGGATAACTCCCATACAGTATGATTTGTTCTAAATAAATTTATTGACATTTATTCTAAGAATCTGATTTCAGGGTAGGAAATGCAGTATTTCAGTTTTTTTTTTTTTTTTTTTTAATGAATGTAATACCACAGGTATTGTATAGCCAGAACTGGATAGCTACAACTTAATAGACAAATGCTGTTATTTACCTCTCTTGGTAAGTCTGAATTCAGTCTTTGGCTTGTTTATCTAGATCTAGTTACCGCTCTGGCCAGACTGTCAAAGGGAAGTTTGGCACAAAGCAGTCCAGGACAGTGTTCTGTCTGTGACAGTGATTAGCTGATAAGATAATTGGGAGAGGGCAGGAAGGAGGCAGAATAACATGATAGAACAAGGGCATCTTAACCAAACAAAACCAGAATGTGCTCTCCAGTCTAGCTGCAGTTGCCAATGATGCAATAAATGTCTCTAGTGCGTTAGCTTAAGTCTTTATGGAAATAACTTTTCCTTGGCTGTATGTAACTCTGCATATAGGAGACAACTTGGTTATAGCCCCAGTGAAGGGAAGGAGGTAAAAAAAAACTTTTAAGAAGTCTGCTGGGTTCTGAACTTTTAGAGTACTTACTACTTAAGCAATAACACTTAAGACTAGCTTATTTGTTACTCCATATACCTTTTAAATTGGATTTGTTTTGAGACATAATTATATAGAATATCTAGTACTACTTACTCATGCTATGGAAGAAATATCCAACTTCCCTGTGGAAGGGAACTGGGTGTTGGGATAAGTTATTTCTTATTTTGAAAGAACTACAGTTGCTGTACCTTCAAGTAGACTGAAAATGATTGAAATGGAGATTAAGTGCCTGAGAATAAATGATATTTAAAGTGACGTTTTGAAAGACATAAAACAATCATTGTCTTCTAGATTTGAGATTAGGCAAAGTACGTTTCTCCACTATTTATTTTTCTTTTGAACTTACTGATTTACCATAAAATTATCTGAAACTTTCATCTAGCTTTTAGATACAAAAGGTGTAGCAAGCATCTTAAATACTTCAAACGCTTTAAAAGTTGGATTATCTTTTGGGGTTTACAACTTACATGCAAACATGACTTCTTTGTTTAGACCTCCACCTCGCTGCTGAGCTTGGGAAGACGCTACTTGATCGTAACACTGAGCTAGAAGAATCTTTACAGCAAATGTATGCAACGAATCAAGAGCAACTGCAGGAGATAGAGGTAAGTATTTGACATACCTATGCATTAAAGCATCCAGATTTGCATAGAAGTTTAAATCTGTGTTTTCCAAGGAAAACAATGAGCCATCTCTAACAGCTTTTGATAGCTTGAAAATCTGAAAACCTGTATAGGCTTAATCATAAATATAACTGTGTGTCATTGAGTGCAAGCTTGTCATCGAATTTACTGTTGGATTTGATTTGTTTAACGACAAATGACAAGTATCTGTACAAAATCTACTTTAGGAATTTGCATTTTTCTGTACATACTAGATAAAGTTAAATGAAAGTATATGAAAATGTGAATAATAAATATTTCACATTAATATTTAAATTCATTATTTAAATCTAACTGCTTTAAAAGCTAACTACAGGAAGGAGATCTAAGTAAAATCTGTGCATTTATACTGCCAGTAAAGAACTGTGGTTTGACAAGGGAATTGAAATCAACTTCATTAAAAGAAACTCCAGCAAAAAGAAATACTTTATCAGTATCTAAATACAGGATGTAGTGTATTCTTTTCTGTTTGCCTGGGAAAAATCATAACCAGCCTTTCAAAGACACTTAGTTTTCTCTTTTTTAACTGACCACATACTGAAAATGTACTCAGCATTTCAGTCAAGTTTTGGTGGGAATCAAAGGCAGCAGGTTGTGACTGTTGCACATTGAATTCTTATAAAATTTTAGAATCCATTGGTGCAAGTAATACTTAGATTTATGGTCTGTGTGTGGCCTTTGTACAGCTGCAACTTGAACTTAAATAACCCTTATAACAACTGCAGGTAACCTTTTTTTTTTTAAAAAAAAAAAAAAAAAAAAAAAAAAAAACAACTCTCCAAGCTTGAAACTGGGTGCTTAAAAAAATCAAGTTAATACAAATACAGCCTTTTTATTAGGTAATACACAATCTTTGGGTAATGCTTTTTATAAAATAGTTATTTTTATACCCTATAGTCTGTCTTTTCCCACTACTATGTGCTAGGCATTATTTCCATTACTCTGTTCATTCTGTGACGCAATGGTTGGAATGGCCTAAATGTATGTTAATGCCACAGCATTAAAAAAAGTATGTATTCAGAGATTTTAAGTAACTTGTGGTCATAACTTTTTTTTTTTTTAATGGAAAGATTGGTCCTTAGGATCTAGGGAACAGAAGGATTTGAAGTTGCTATAAAATACTGCTCTACTTAAGATTTAGCTCCTATATGGGTGGTTGCTTTTAAGGAAATGTTTAATGCAGTTAAACACTGGAAATATGGAGAATAATCTAACGCAAATTAACAATAATGTATATAAATAATCTAGTGCTATTCAGGATGTAGTTTTCTGTTTGGGTTAAGCCAGTTCATCTGTTTAAGCTTTTCTTGTGGGTTAGTGCTCATTCTCTGCATGAGAGTGCCTCGAAGTGCCTTTCCAGCAGGAATCTACAGTCTAGGTGCTGCAGGGTCAAGTACAGGCAGCCTCAGTGACTGACTGACTCTCACACTATCTCAATCTGCTTAGCCAAGCAAAACCAAATCAAGACTTGTGCAATACCTCCTTTTGAAGGCTTTCTCTAGTACCTGTTTATTCTCTTCTTTTTCCCCTCTTTTCCCAAACATGAATCAAATATGGGTTGGGGTGTGTGCACTGAATTGTTCTTTCAGCTTTTTCTAAGGGCAGAAGAGGTGAGAATACTTCTTCGTGGGGGACAAAGGCGGTGGAGGGGTGAATGTTATTTTATTTGTTGGTACTTCTGGCACCTAAGTAGCACCTGCACTTACTGTGTTGAATCAATCTGCAGACAGAATGTATTTGTATTCATCTCTGCTGTAATAACATGCTGTCTTTTCACTTCCACTGCTTGCCTTAGTCCTACCTGTTTTCCCAGTGCAATTTAAAAGTGTATTAGTATCTCAAAACATATATACCAGAACTCCTCATGCATAAGGTGCCTTTCTGGGAGAAATAGGGTGAACGCATGCAAAGTGCAGTGTTTCTATGTGATAAAAGCAGTTCAGCTGGTTGTTTGCATTCCCTGCATTTGTCTTCTGTGGGCATGCAGGCTCCCCCACTGCACAAGGCACAATGTGCAAGTATCATATGCAGTCTCTGCACATGATGTTTTAAAGTACTTAGCTGTGCAGTCTAAAAGATGATCTTCCAGCTGTTCCTATAACTACTTTATTTTTTTTATTATTATTTTTAGTAGCTTCTTCCTGGGCAATAAATCAATGCAAGTCTTTGTTTTTTTCCAGTTAATTTGCATCTTTTGGGTAGCAAGGTCTAGGACTGGCTAAAAACTCATTCTGAAATATGGTGCTATCATATCTGTGCTGAAAGTGAAGGGTCAGGGGCTTTGGAATGCTTAAGATTACAGCTAATATATTAAACGCTAACGTATTAAGCGTTTTACAGCCTTGAATTGTTACATCTGACCTCTGCGCTGACACGTGTGCCACTAAGTACTTTGTGGATGTAATAAATGCTGGAATAGATTGAAAGGGCAACTTTATCCTTGTCAGAATCTTTGCTCTCAACACTCAGACTAAAAGAAGTGCTCACTTTCTCTTGAAATGTTCAGGAGAACACAAGAAATCTCAATTGCTTCCTCATGTTAGGCGCTCAGCTGTGGGGAAGGCAGAACAAATGAGATTTTCTAAAATATTTATTGTACATCTATACTTCGTATTCTTAGACTGATAATACCAAGCCAATTTCAAACCATCACTGCAGGTATCTAAGACACAAGGTGAAGAAAATGTTGCTTTACATCCTCCATTGTAAGACGTGACACCCAAATCCAGCACCAAACCCTTGGCTTGTGTGCTTAGGCACTCTTGCATTGCTGGAGAAAATATAAAGATTTGTGGCTCCTTCTGAGAATGATCAATAGGGAAAGTTCAACTCAAATGGGTCACGCAGAGATTCTGCTGCTAATCCATGCACTATTCTTGCGTAAATCTGCTGTCACGTGCCCAAGGCTGCACAGGGTCTGGCCAACTGCTATCGTCCTCATCTAGAACACTGTATGTAGCACTTACTAGTCCTAGATTAACTTATAATCGGTTCTTAAATTGCCTAAAATGTAAACCCATCAATCTTTTAATGAGGTAAAAGGTTAAGTACAATATTAGGAGCTTTGAGTATGTAACAAGCCTATGTTAAGAAAAAGTAGCTTTCCACTTGTAAGTCTGTTGGATATTCATATTTGAATTTTATTTTTCAATAAGTAGCATGCAGTAGTACAGAATATCGTGCAATAATTAAATTATGTATTAGCGTAAAATATTTGTGGTTTGGGATTTGGGGTTTGATTTTTGGAACCTGCTCAGTTGCTCACCTACTTCTGGTGTTCAGAGCCTTAGGTGGTTGTTTACTGCTCCTAAACTGCAAATCTCAGTCTTTCTGAAATTATCCAATAAACTGTAACAGGCTTTTTATTATTGTGAAACTAAAGAGGATTAAAAGGGGAACACTGCAGTTTTTTTTTTTTTTTTTTTTTTTTTTTTAAATTAAAGGAGAAAGAGGGGTTTAAAAAAAGAAAAAAAAGAAAAAAGAAAAAAAAAAAGGCAAGGAGACCTTTGTTTGGAATTCCAGAAACTGGAATAGCTCCTTGTGGGTAGTTAAAGATGGCATTTGATAACTTGGTCCTGTTTCCTGACACATAATAGTCCACATACTGTCTTAAGTGTGATTACAACCTTAATGTTGTTTTGCTGACCTTAATGCTACTTCAGAGTGTGAAGAAACTTACACCAGTTGGAAATAAAGTATGGAAGGTGCCACCCCATGTTACAGTTTTTATGCTATGAAAGGCCACAATTGTTATAAAATGTCTGATGGACCCCACTGACACTTTCAGAAGGCTTTTGCATTGCATAGTTTCAGGATATGTGTAAATATGGATTCATGGCTCTATTAGCAATGATTGCAGTACAGACACAACCAGTAACCAATCTAGAAAGTTTAGGTACTAGCAATAGCTTAGCTACAGCAACTATAAAATAACATAATTTGCACAACCAGACTCAACTCATCTGGATAAGCATTTTGTTGACTAGCCTGCACTGACCTCCATGAGAAAAGCAAAATAGTTGAGTGCACTTCACGTGTGCACTTCCCAAAGCAGCTGCAGCTATCTAGACACTTTTGAAGCCTAGTAGTTTCTCTATAAATGTGAGTAAAAATGCAGAATGGTAGTTTGAGTTTTTTACTCTAAGCACAAGCCTAGTAAGAACACCACTGTCTTGCAGTACCTCACAAAGCAAGTGGACCTTTTGCGTCAGATGAATGATCAGCATGCAAAGGTATACGAACAGCTGGATGTTACAGCAAGAGAACTGGAGGACACGAACCAAAAACTAGTTGCAGAGAGCAAAGCATCACAGCAAAAGATACTAAGGTAAGGAACTTTTAGTAACATTTCCTTTTCTGCCTCAATCTTCACCTTTAAGGTTATAAATAAGAATAGCCTGAGTGAATTTGTGCAGTTACTGCATGACTATCTGTCCACTATACTGTTCTACTACACTTTTCAGTTGAAAGGATGGTGGTGTTTAAATGTATTTTGTGGCCAAAGAGCAGCCTTCTGAGAAGCAACTACAGTGTAAGTAGGCAGCAACTTATATCATCCTCTTGAGTAAGCACCCAAGTGTTTTGACAGTACTGTCCTTCACTTTTAGCTTGACAGAGACAATTGAAAGTCTGCAAACACACATAGATGACCTGCAAAGACAAGTAGAAGAACTTAAGAAGTCTGGACGAGGCCGCATGAGCCACGAGAGATCGGACCAGCCGCGATCAGTGCATAGTTTCTCATGTTTGAAGGAGCTCTATGACCTTCGCCAGTAAGACTGTCTTACCTTGTGTAGTAGAGCAAATGATAAACCTATGTTAAACAGAGTTTAAAAACAGGACATGCAAACACAGATGTGAAACAAGCTAGCAGAAAAACATCATAGTGTCCCTGACTAGCAAAATATCTGCACATTCCTGCGCTGTGGGGAGTTGATATTGATAGAGGCTGTATCAGTCTGTGTGGAAATGGAACCTGCTATTCCTTTCCTTGTTTTGGAGTATGTTCCCTCCCACAGCCTGCAGCTGTAGCAAGCTGTAGTCCAGAAAACTTGCGGGGATCTGAAACCCCCCCTTGCTTTTGTACTACCTCAGATAAAAGCACAAAAATAGTTAAGAAAATGAAGCTTCTTTAGTGTGACCATCAGGATGGTTACTTTGAGGGAAACTCAGCATTAGACCTCAAAGCTGATCACTTTAAGTGAAGTAGCTCCAGCTAGAATAGGTTTTGTGTCTGGACTTCCACCATTGCATGAAGGTAGGACTTAGGAATGAATAATCTGTACATCCAAAAAAGGAGTTATCCTTCCATAATCCTAAAGGTAAATGGATTCCTTCAAGCTGCCAAGTGTTTGTGGAAATGCCAGCCACCAGGATGTAGCTTGTCAGTTTTGAAGCTCGTTTCCACTGGCAGTAGTGACAAAAGTTTTAAAGAGTGGAGAGCTGTGGAAAAGTGTATGAAAGCATATTGTGTGGCACATGGAGGCAACAGACTATGCACTAGTGAAGGAATAGCCTAGATTTAATCTTAAACTTAATTACTGAATAAGCAGACCTATTAAGCTTATCTATAATTTAAAATCTGTTAAATAGCTATTATTTGGCCTAAGCTGAGATGCCTCTTTTGATGGCATAAAATGCATTTACAAACTGTGCTCTGATTATTGAATAGATAGCTAGAATAGATATTAAAAGGACCACTACATGTATTCAGAGGTATTTTAGCTAATAGTTTAAATCTGTCAGTAGTTACCTAGAACAGAAAAAAAAAAGTAGGAAGTATAGAAAGCTGTATTTCTTACACCCAGTAACTTGTTTGTTTGTTTCTGCAGGTATTTCGTTTATGATCATGTGTTTGCAGAAAAAATTACTTCAATGGATAATCAGCTAAGTCCCCTAGAAGAAGAAAATGAGAACTTAAAAAAAGCAGTGACAGTTTTGCAAGCCCAACTTAGCCTAGAAAAAGAGAAGAGGGTAACAATGGAAGAGGAATACAGTCTCGTGGTAAAAGAAAACTGTGACCTTGAGCAGAGGCTAGTTGACATAGACTTATATCGGGCTCGTGCAGAGGAGCTGGAAGTGGAAGTCGCTGAAATGCGACAAATGCTTCAGTCTGAAAACACCTTCCATAATGCAGAGAAATTGGTGCCAGAATCCTTTTTTATATCTTTCAAAGAATCCTTAGAAAGGGATCAGAGCCCCGTGGATGATGGACTTCCGAGTGTCTCGGAGCTTGACAAGAAGGCCCTGAAAAGAAGCAACAGTGAAACCTTCCTAAGCAGTGCTGCAGGAGGAGACATTCTGCGGGGTCACGAGGAAACCTGTATCAGGAGAGCTGAGGCTGTGAAGCAGCGAGGAATCTCTGTGCTCAATGAAGTTGATGCCCAGTATAATGCTCTGAAGGTGAAATATGAGGAACTTCTGAAGAGGTGTCAGATGGATGAAGATTCTGTGAAACACAAGGCAGTGCAAACACTGAAGCAGTATTCCAAAGACCTTAATGTGGGGAATACCCAGTATGAGCTTGCAGCTAGCAATCAAGAAGTTACCAGTGGGGAACTCAGTGACTCTCCCACAAATGCTCTTCCTGAATATAAAGCACTCTTCAAAGAAATTTTTAGCTGTATCAAAAAAACAAAGGAAGAAATTGATGAACACAGAGCTAAGTACAAGGCTCTCTCTTCTCAGCCATAACACTATACATGCGGATCACCCATTCTCTGTAGCTGGGTAATTTGTATCAAAAAGGAGAGAAAAAACTTTACCAATGCCAGAAGCTCTGTTATTGATTGTATTTTTAAACACTCAGAGTGAATGTTTTGTTTGTAAATATGTAGTTAATAAGTTCATTAGTTAAGGGCTAGTCTCTATACTTATGTAGCAGTAGATTTAATGTTTAGTATGACCCACAAGCTAAAGATTGTAAAGCAAACCAACATCATAGCTGTATTTTCATACTAGACTTAATCCCTGGCCACAGCCATAACTGATTATCTTATTCAGTCCACTTCAAAAAGATAGATCTAAGGAATCTGTACCATTCCTCTCACAATTGGGCTAAAGCTTTTGGTCACAGGTGATGCCCTTGTAAGTTGGTGTAGAAAGTAAAATGGAATCCCAGAACGCTACTATGGGCAGCCTCTCCTTGATTTTTGAGTATGAAGTTAGCAGTCTAAGTCTGGCTGAGCTTGCTTTGGCAGGGAGGGCAAGAGCTGGTGCAGCACCTTGTGCCACGCTTAGGTTAAGCTCATACCGCATATTCACATGCACTAAGCTCTCCCACGGGTTATTATAAATGTCTTCCTACTAAGAAAAGGATTTGATGTGAAGCTTGTGTGACTCTTTAGGTATGGTTTGTTATTTAGGGCACTTTGTCTTAAGGCAAGATACTGTGAATTGATTCTGTATGTTACCTGGGATTATTTGTTCTCTTTTGGTGGTATATGTGCGAAGTACAGTGGTGGTTTTGTGTATTTGGTAAGTTAGAAAGATGGAATTTAGCTATTTAACTTTAGCAGTAGTGTTGACAGAGTAGAATAGCTTTTTAGCTTACATACCACAGACTCCAAGTGCTTAAGGGTCACAGGTGAGGTAAAGCCTTATACCAGTGTGGCCGTGGATGCAGCTCGAGCTGCTGCAGCCCCGGTGCCTGCCCCGACTCTGCCAGAACACACCCTGCTGCAACAGGGGCCTGCTCTCCTCCTCTCCTGTAGGAATTAGAGTTCTGAAAAACAAAGAATATACAGAAGTGGTTTCTTTAAAATGGCTTTAAAATATGGAAAAGAAAGGGGAGAGGCACCCAGAAAGGTGACATCCTTCTTATAATGGGTCTCATAATTTTGTCAGCTGTTCAGGGAAAGCAACTTACTGCCTGTCTGCTTGAGTTGCTGCAATGTACTAGACAGTTGACGTGGTGTTGACAGCTTCTCAGCTTTAGTTCAACTGCTGCTATTACAGTTTTGTCTGCCTTATGTACACTGTTGAGCTTTGTATAGTTGTCCTTAAGTTGCAGTATTAAGACTTCGTATTGTAAAAATTGACCAAAACATGTATTGCATTCTAAAAATTTTATTTAAAAATGGGAATTGATTCTGTGAGTGTATTTTTTTCCTAAGCAAATAAGTAATCCAGTCAAGCTACATGTGTAGGCTACTAATTATGCACTATCTATGCAGATCAGGAAAGAGTAGACTTGGTGCAGATGGCACCTTCGTTATCTACAGTTGCCATCTCTCCCAGCTAGCTCAGATGGAGTTCCCATTAAATTTGTATTTTAAAAGTTACACTGAATGGGAAAGGATAGGCCTCCCTGTACTAGAAAGCCAGAGGGAACTAATTACTTTCTCCTTTTTGGGTGTTAGTATAGTTCTTGGTGTGTGTTTTCTTTTTTTAAGCAGTTTTCCAGTGCCCCAGGTTAAGTATGGAGGCAGTGAGTAGAGGCACTGGATCCTCCTCGGAGGTCGGCCCCGGCTCGGATCCCTAAAAGCTGCAGTACTGTTGGGCACCAGCTATTTATTACTGCGGTTAAGAGGATGGAGATCCAAGCCTGTTGTACCAGAAGATAGGTGCATGCAATTGCAGAATAAATGCTGGATCTTCAATGGCTTAGTACTGTTGATGAATTTACTGCAGTTTTTTATGTATACAGCTTTCAACTTTTAAAAGTATTCCAAGTGTTCTCAGAGTTCTCTAGAAGCACTTGATTTTCTTGTAATATAACTTGCCCTCAGCCACCTGTGCAATTGCTAAGCTCCAGCTTTAACACTTTTAACACTTACCTGTACATCTCATGCATTGGAAGAGGCCCAAGTTCCTGCCTAAGCTTTGGCTGTGGCTGTGCCAGGGCGCAGCTTTCTGTGCACAGCCCTAGAGAGCAGGGTGGCCCCTCAGCTGTGCTGGGCAAGTCCCTGCCCTGGGGACATGGAGCAAACCAGGACAAGGGCAGCAGAGGCTGCCTGACCTTCACCCCTCCCACTTACACTGCTGTAGTAGAGCCTTAGTAACCACGTTAGAGGTTTAGCTGTTTAAACACTGAGTTCATCTTTCACAGGAAGTGTGAAATGCTACTAAGAACAGCAGCAATCAATATTCTTTGCCAATATTCTGTAACTTAGCTACCTTAATTCCCTTATTTCAGTCAACAATTCCATTCAGCCTCTTCTGAAAATTAGTAGAAGATAGAATTTATTTTAGCTTCTCTCAATTTGATTGAAAATATACTCAGCAAAATCCATGAACTGTGGAGTAACTCTTTCTACAATTATTACAATATTTGATTCCTTACCATATTATAACTAAACTTATAAATGACAGCCTTCTCAGATAAGAAAAACATCAGTTACTATACTTAGGGGCCTGCTGCACAATTAAGATAACCATTTCTAGGCACCCCTAGAGAAAATTATATAAGCAGAATAATTTAAAGCAATTTAAGAGGTGGCTTATTCTGTACCTCCACTACAACCTTCCTGAGCACTCCTTCCATTACAAGCCTCCACGCTGAAAGAGCTGGGACAGCTTCCAGTTCTTCAGAGACAAATAGAAGCAGCCTAGATGAAGATGTCACAGGTGACCTTCAAGATAAAATTTTATTTAAAAAATTACATAAAATATAGGTCTTACATTGTTGCCAAGTGTGATAACTACAGCTGGTGATAACTACTTACCTTGCTGCAGCTGCATACAATGATATCCCCCAAACACAGCTGTACCAGTAAAAGAAATCCAGTAGTTGTTCCATAAGTTTCAAACATAATTACTTTTCCAAATAACTCATTCACAAACAATAGGTGAGAACACTTGTTACATAGTACAAGGTTGAGAGCACTATTTGTTTTCCCCACCCTTCATCCCCTGGCCCCATGTTTTTCATGAACATCACTATTTTCTCTTTATAAAGTTCGGTGCAAGGGCTATTGTACTGCTCAGATTACAGTACGAGCATTTAGATATTTAACAGAAACTGGGATGTTTGTAAACAATTTTAATTTATTGGCATTACTTACAAAATAAAATATTAGACCATGATTTTTCCATCACGTCTGTGTCAGTATATGGTTTTATTTCATTATAACGAAACAGAAGAGGAAGCAAAATACATCAGGAATCCCAGACTAATCAAACTGCAGCCAGGGTCCCGTGTTGTCTTCCTCGCTGCTCTCTGCACTGAGGCGGCCATGCAAACACGTGTGGGAGGATGTTGGGATGTCAATGACTTGTCTTTCCGCAATGCCCGTGGGACCCCGGCAGGTCAGACCCTGCCCCGCGCTCCCCGAAGCCCAGGCATTACTCTGTGTCGCCCACCGCAGATTTCCTCTTTTGTCCTGGAGATAATTGGAAGTAAAGCCAGTCCTACCACTGTTGTCAAGACTGCACCGTCCCCTTAAGATACCACATGCCGCCGTAGCTTACGCAGCAGTCCTGGGGAGGAAGAGAGATGTCAGCAGAGCCACGGCCACAGAGCGGGCTACCCTCGAAAATTAAAAGCACCCAACACACCACAGTGGAGCACACTGCCCATTTGCACCACGAATCTGGCCTACTGCTCTTCTCACATATGTATTTTATATATGTGCACCTGAGCAGAGCAATAGGCCAGATCCTTCTATGTTTGGTGTGTGTGTGCATATATATTTCTACACATACACACGGTGTGTGTGTATATATACACACACACACACATATACTGGAGAGTCACAGTCCCACATATGTTGTACCTGAGTCACACTGTTCACCTGGGTTAGTCAGACCAGTGGCCAGAATCCCACAACCAAACGGGAAGCACTTCCAGGCCTGCAGTGTAAGAGGAGACCTCTGTGTCCTGGGAACCATGGTTTGGTTTTGTGACAACATGTGATTAATAAGAAAGGCCCTTCCCTTGCACAAGGGAGCACAAATCCAAAGCAGCAGGTCTCTGCCCTGCAAAGAGCAAATTCAGGTGACAGACACCGAGAGGGAAGGTCAGGAGGCCCCAAGGATGATAAACAACGTGATGGCAGCAAGGCCCAGACTTTTCCGCTCAGTGGAATTGGGGGAGGACA
Organism: Tinamus guttatus; assembly: GCF_059628265.1. Taxonomy (NCBI): domain Eukaryota; kingdom Metazoa; phylum Chordata; class Aves; order Tinamiformes; family Tinamidae; genus Tinamus; species Tinamus guttatus. The sequence goes on along the minus strand of NW_028288864.1, from coordinate 589,900 downwards.
GAAAAAAAGACTTGGGAAAGGTTGAGGGGAGAGATGAGGGCAAGGGGAAGCGGGGAGCAAACACGGCTGAGGCTCAGGGCAAGGAGTGGAGCTCAGAGGCAGTCTCAGAACGGCAGCACTGCGAGCAGCAGCCTGCACAGCCGAAGCCCAGAGCTGTCCCTGAGCGCGCGGCTGCCAGGCTCACAGCCCCCAAGCACACGCTGTTAGGTGCCTTTTCGGGCGGTTTGTTTCCTTATTCCTATTAAATGAGCACCAGTTCTCTTGGACTACAAGCTAATAGCTTGCTTGTCTTTTGTTCCTGCTCTCCACTTGGGCAATTCCACACAACTAAAGTGCTGCTACAGACCTGCTGCTGTCAGCCTTACAGAACAAGTTTTTTATTCTTCCTCTGAAGGCTCAGGACTCGCACCGCCCAGAAGCCACACGCTCTGCAGATATTTGTCCCTGAGGGAATCAAGTGTGCAGGCTAGAAAGAGGGCCTGCAGTCTCAATCTGTGATGCAAAAACGCAAACTCTGACAGTCTGTTCCTCTATGTGTAAAAAGGGCCATATACAGACGAGGCAATAGAAGTCAACAACTACATTCAGACAGGTATCTAAGCTCTCAAGTTTAAAAGAAGCCAGGTAATTTTTCTCTTTTGTTAAATCACATTTTAAAATATGTATTTCAGAAACAAAAATTTATTTCATAAATTTCTGCGACCCACGTATTGAACCAAAGAATTCTGATAGAACCCAAAGTCTGGTTGAATGGCTACTTACATTCATAAAAGCAGTATCTATATTTTTAAAACATTTTTTTCCCAGAAATTAATCACTAAATCTACATGAAATCTAATGCAAGTACACTGCTCTAATATTCCAGGAAAGCTGCTATTTGTGCTCATCCAGTCACTTGACAAACCTCCTGGCACAAGGAAGCCACATGAAAGAAATCCTGTCCAACAGGCAGAAAAATGAATTTATTTTACTGCTAAGAAGACCAGATTCTTTCAAGCCGACTGGTTTACTTATCTTCACAGCAACAGACCTATAATTTTCCAAATATGCCATTATTCAGTTTAGAGATCCCAGCATTAATAGTACTTAATCACTTGTTTTAGTGAAGTAGGTGATGATAAGCAAAAGTATTGTATTAGTTAGCAGATTTCTCCTTAATCACCTTGCACTGCATTAAAGCCTGTCATTCAACAGCCTGCACAGCTCACACTTCATACCTTATACTCCTTTACAAAGTAAATGGTTATCTTCAAAGACAGAGATAAAGGACTCAAACCTACCATCACCATGAAATGCGTTACCTAGTACTTTATCAGCTGGCTCTGGTTAGGCTTTTGTTACCTACACTACTGCATTTCCATCTGGCTCTGGAACTTCTGCTCTTCATTAACCAACAGCAGTCATATGGTAAACTTGAATATTGTGCAGAACACTCCTACCTGCTTAATGCTTAACTCTGCACTATCTAAAGCATGTAATTTACCACACTGTTCACTGCTGGTCTAAGTTAAGAAACAATTGCAATTACACAAAATAACATCAGAGTCAAAATCATTTTTCTTTGGAGGGGAAAAATGTAGAATGACACAAGTGTATTTTAAGGAAAATGGGATGAAAAAAAGGCCCTGTCCACATTCCAGCAGCAACTATGCTAGTATGATTATCTCTTGTCCAAGTAAAATTATACAATCCTTTGGTCAAACCACGGCATTAAAAATTCATGCATCAATTGGATTAAAACCACAAGTGAATAGAAACTTACCTTTAACACTCTATCCACCTCCTGCTTGTTTAGATCTTCTCCACATTCTTGACTCAATTGATTCTGGATAACATTCCTGCGCACTCGATAATTTTTTGAAAAGATTTCAAGCAAAACTTGGCGATGCTTTAAAAGAAAGAGAAATAATACATGAAGAGGTAGAAATAATTGTTCTTCATTGTGAATCAAAACTGCATGCACCATAGTCCACACAATGCATTTAATGAACTGAATCAAAGTAATCCTTTGTAATCCTGAAACTGTCCCTTTAGAACAGCTCTCTACTGCCTTTTTGCCCCAAGGCCCTACAGGGATCAATCTGCACCTCCTTGTTGACCCAGGACACCTCCAGAGCTACAAGCAATGGTGAGAGTAGGGGCTGCAGTGCATTTTCCCTCAAATGCTTCTATGAGAGTCAATGTGATTCACTCCAGACAGGCAGCTGGATATCACTTCTCTCTTTAACGGGATATTAGAATGCGTTAGTTTTTCCTATTAAAAAAAATCATTTAAATCAACGACCCAGAAGTTCTATTTGCTAACCAATATTTTGTTAGGATCCTTTTGCTCCATTTACTTGTGATATCAGCTAAAAACTCATGAGGTAACAGATACCATAATTACTTCCTAGTCTAAATATAAAGAAAAAACAGACACTTCAGGTACCACCATCATTTAATCAGTGGTTAATGCTGTGTTATCATCAGAAGGATCAAAACTGGGCTGGATCCCAGTGTATGGCCTCCACTAGGGAATCTATTCTCTTCACACATTCAAAATTACTCGCACTCCCTCAAGTTAGTTACCAGCATTTATTGCTGTTGCTGCCTCCACACTGCCCTGGCTTGACACAGCAGTCAACACCTCAAACTCAGCCCTTGCTCTCAGGGGCTCCCTTGCTCCCAGGGATAGGCTGGTGTTGAAAACCGGGGACTGCCATGGGGAAAGGGGAAAACTACCTGCTATATCCCTTTCTGAAACACAAATGCAAACAGTGCGGATACTCCACATCCATATATTCAGGACTGTTTATTTTTATCTGTACCTGGTCGTATGTGTCACCAGCTTCCCAAAGTGCGTAAACCTTTAGCTCGTCTGGCGAAGCAGCAGTCTGTGGAGGAAACTGAGAACAAGAGGTTGTTAAAAATAACAATCTATTTAATGAGTTCTGCTTAATGATTCCGTGATACAGTATCCCTGGGCACCTATTACTGAATAAGTGTCATGGCCACGTAATGAGAATTGCTGGAAAAACATAAGCTCCATTCCCTGTTCAAAGGGGCATTTTGTTCTGGCAGCCCCTGTGCCCGTTCAGGCCTGGCCGCTGTGGGGAGACACCTCCTCCTACACCCTGACGGCTTCAAACAAACCACGACCCCCAGCCAAGCTGTCCCGCGAGGTGATCTCGGAGCGCACGGGTCCGAGGTACCGAACAGGTAGCAGCGGCCTCGGGAACGGGACGAGGGCTCCGGCGTCCCCATGACCTTGGTGTGCCAGAGCCACCAAGCCCTGCAGCCATCCCACGCCTGGGTCTTAACCGGCATTTTCGTAACACAGGTCTGTGCCTTTCTTGTCAACAGCATTTGCTTCCAGGCCACCAGCTGCCCAAAGCAGAACCCAGCTGAGAGCACCAAGTGCATTTCGGGGCACCTTCTGAAAGTTTTTATGTTCGGAGCAGCAGGTTTTAGACGTTCGGGCTCCCTGCTGCATGTGCCTGCTCTGCGAGCCCCAAGTCGGGGTGCTGCAGGAACACTGTACTCCGGGTCTGTGAGCCGGTTTGGGGCAGGCTGCTGGGCTCTGGGTGACTGAGCCTCTAACTGGGACACCTGCTCCCTTCAGGCTCCAGAAATGAAGCTTTTCTCTTCCCATGTGCCAAGGTGGAGAAAAACCATTTGGTTCTTCAGAGCCCTTGCAGCTGGGAAGGGATACGAGTGCCCCCGCCAGTGCTACACACTCCTGAAAATATAAAATATCCTCCATTTGCCTCAGAGCTTTTCCCCTCAGAGCAGCGACTAATGAGCAATGCTGGAATATGCCTTCGCTCCTGACATGTCTCTTCCTGTCTGTCACTAGCAATTTATTCCTTGCTAACTGCCCAGACGACCTAAATCAATCATCTCTGAGACGCTAACCAGCTACTTGTGACTGCTCCGGCGCTCCTCAGCACGGCGGCTCGTGCGAAACCAGCCTGTCCTCCCAGTCCTCTCGCGCCGGGCCCGGAGCCTTGTGAGGGAACCAGCAGCCCTCACGACCACGCTTATCCAGTGCAAAGGGGAGAGCTTTGCCCACGGGGAGCTACGTGGTGGGATTAGCAGCTCCCGCGTTCATCCACATGGCTGTAACATAATGAGGTAGGTGGTAACAGCCAGGATTAGGGTTTATTGGGATTTCAATACAGGCAATTCTTGTACAGGCAGTCTCAGCTTTGAACAGCTTTCTACCACCTTCAAATCCTTCTTTAAAATGTTTGCCCCATGTCCCCGCCAGCTCCGCTGCCCAGGGTGGTGCTCAGCTCTCTGGGGACAAACTGCTGCCCTGGGTCCCCAGGGCCGCCAGGCTGAGGCAGCAGCTCTTGGAAAGCGCCACTGGCTTCAAGACGCGTCTCACGAAAGCCCTGAGCTTAGCCTAAAAATAGTCACTGCCTGGCAGCCTCGTGTTTCAGTTAACCCAGAATGAATGAATGGGGCTGAACCTGCCAGAACAACTAATCAAGTGAAATAATCTGAGCGATAAGACTAGCGCTGAGCACTCCTCCCCGGGAGCTGCAGCGCCTGCGCGAGGCCAAGCGGCTCTCGGAAAGAGCAGGACCACATTCCTGTCCCGTTACCCAAGCCGGGACGGAAGCAACAACAGCTACATCATTTCCCGACTCCTAAAATTATTCTCAGAACTTGGACAGAACCTCAGCAGGCCACGGACCCCAGGAAGGGAGCCAGCAGGAGGCAGCCAGCCCCACGCATCCGCACCGGTGCATAAGAAATGGGAGCAAACATCCAGGGACGAGCTTTGGGCTCCGCTTCCGCGGGGAACGGGAGCCCAGGCTCAGCCAAGGACGAGCTCCGAGCGCAACTGCGCAGCGTAAGCGGGGCCGGGGATGCCTCTCCCGCCCTCGCCAGCGCGGCGGCGGCCGCTGCGACGGGGACCCGCGGCTTCCCCCCGGTAACGCTGCACGGCGCAGGGCAGCCGTCCCCTCGCCGGGGAGCCTCGCAGCCCCTGGCAGCTGCTCCCTGCAAGGACTATGTGATTTGGGCCCTGGACGCAGCTTCAAAAACTCCTTTGCTCCCTGCTAAGGTTTTAGTTGCCATTTTCAGCAACATGTCTTCTATAATAGGGCGGCATGCAAGCCAGGAGTGTCTTCACCCACACAGAACATCCTTTTAATTATCTCAGATCATTGATTTTTATCACCAAAGCAGTTTCAATTACAGAAAACTAATGAGCAACTATGAAATCCCAAACTACGCAGCCCCCAGGCTTTCACGGAGCTCCGGCAGCCTCGCTGGGCTCTGACAACGCTGTCCATGTGAATAACCAAGAAACGCCACGGCCGAGGAGCCCGCCAAGAGCACAACCAGCATCTCAGCCGTGCCCAGAGAACACGAGCTGGGAGCTTGGGGGTAACAATTTACATTGCTGATGGTGACTGTACCGGCTTATCCAGGCTCCTGTTTTGCAGGATTGAGTTTTGCAGTAAATTCTGGGTTGGCAGGATTTAAACTCAAACTCAAAAGGGAAGTGCCAGCCACTACCTTTAAACCTTGCAGGTTCTTCCATTTCCAGGAGGAAGGCAGCTCCCCACCACCTGTCATCAGGAAGTTTTAGTTTGGTTCTTTGGAAACAACAAAAGGAAACCGCTGTCTTTCACTGCTCACAGCATTTAAAGGAAGAGCGAGCAGAACCATTTCCAGAGCTCCCAAGGCAAGTGAGTCCCAGTCCCAGGCTACACAACAGCCATAATCTCCATGCTTTACACCACGTACTAGAGAGCCAAGTCCACAGGAAGAGACAGCTCCGTGCAAGCATCACCCTGGGACCTGGGAGCCGTCAGGAGAGCCAAGCAGAACGCAGGGAAACGGGCGCTATCCCTAGTGGCTTTTCAAGAGGGTCGCTCCGGTCGCAGGCTCCGTGATACCCACCTCGCACGTGTCCCCCCTGCCCAGGCCACCGGCTCCCTCTCTGCCCCCTTCCCACTCTTTGAAGCACTTCAGGCATCTCCTTCCCTCTCTCCCCAAAGGCAGTTGACTCCCAGTTTCTCTCTCTGGCTGCAGCCCACTGAGCACTGCCAGATGGCTTGGAAAACGATTTTCCTTTCAGGCTCTTCAGCAGGATGTCAGATTCCCTCTCCTTCCCCCAGCAAGCTGCTGACACACAAACCTGCCTCTGACTCGCGCAGCAGTCGCACACAGGTAATTTCCATAAAGACAAAGAAACACAGACACCCCAAGGGGCTCAGAGCAAAAGGGTGGCGCGAAGGCAGCGCTGCGGGCACGGCGGGTTCGCAGCGGACGCTGCCAGACCTCACTGCTCCCCATGCCGCAGCACCCCAGGCAGGGGCTCGTGGCCCCAGGGCTTTCTCCTGCCCTGGCTCCTGTTACAGGCACAGGGACTCAGCACCACGGGGAGACAGTGCCTCCCAACACAGCTCGCTGGGAAGCAGCCCCAGGGCCAACTGCAATGCCGCACAGAGCAAAGAGAGCAGACTGGGGGGCTGCCAGAGGCAGAGGTCCGACCAACCTCCGGGAGCTTCCACAATATCCGACTGTTACTCGGAGCACATCTGTTCTTCCTGTCCCCCCACATGGTGCAGACATTTCACAGCAGACATTTAACATGCCCTCATCTCCTCTGCTCAAATCATATCTCAGGAAAAACATACTTACAGGCACCAAAATCTGTTTGCAGCCAGTGTCCAACACCATGTCCTGTAGCATTTTGTCCGAAATGCCACTGAACAATGTATGTCCTGGAGGCAAACTCGCTAAGTGAAGGTTAAATAACCGTTTAAGCTCGCTCAGGGTGAGCACAAATTGTTTCTTAAATGTTGACGACACAAATGCCTTCAGTTCTTGGGCCACCCGATCAATGCAGCCTCCAGGCAAGTGGCCGTTTAAAGGGTCCGTGGAGTTGTCCTCCGTGTGGAGGCCATTGACAAGGCCGTTGTTCAGGCCCTCGTAGGCTGAGGTGTCCATGGGCTCCTCGTCACTCACAGGCTCCTCTTTAATGCGGATGCTGGAAACATCCATCTTGTCTGAGGTGTCATTTGATTTCATCTCTGCCTTTTGCTTCTGGAACTCCTTCTCCAGCTGCCCATAGTTCTGCTTGACTTTTGCTTTAGCCATATTGACTCTTTGCTCCCCAGAAACCAGCAATGGACGAGCTAGCAAGAAACAAAAGATACCATATAAACATAGCAAAACTAGGGCTCCAGATTTGCAGAATCTTTCTTGATTAGTAAAAAGAATTAGTAAAAGAAGCTGGGAAACATTGTCTGCTAATGAAATCTGAGGCTTAAATCTGTAAACCAGATGAAGGGAGAAAGGTGCTCCAGTTAGGGAACCTGAAGCCAAAACAAAGTGCACTTCCAAGTGCACTTCAATTCCTAGGGACCCTAGCGCAACCAGGAAACAAACTGCTTATATATCACCACTTGCAGCCCAGATGCTTCCTTGCTAGACAGTTTTATTTTTAAAGCACTTGGAGGCTGGTAGACCATGCTGCAGCTACCGCCGGAGCCAGCACAAGCACGTCTCATGGTTACAGTGAGCAGGGTGAAGGGGTTAACAGTGGATCTGAGCACTTTTTTAGCTGCAGTACACAGTATGAAAAGGTCCAAGACTGCCTTTTTAGTATTATAAGCCAGTGACATGAAGGAGGACCAGGACAGAGTCCTTCGTACTCAACCCTGCTCCTTTTGCCCCACAGTCCTCTAAACACCAGGCAATCTAAGACTGAAAGGAAGGCGCCTGCTGGCAGCAGAGGAATCCAGTCTCAGGCCCAAGAGAAGGAGTGCTATGTTTAAGGAAAAGGCATGCAGAGCACACACGCTGTTATCTGCGCTGCTGTTAGGCCCACTAATCCTCTCCGAATAACCCCACACCTAATCCTTCCAAGCAGATCAGACACAGGGTATTGAAATGGATTCATATGCTCGTTTGTCAGTTCTGTTTATACTCCTCATTGGCTCTAATGCCTGGCAATGAGCCAAATGTCTAGTTAAAACTCTCTGGAATCTCAAGTTTTCACAATGTTTTAGGATTATGGAGCAACTACTCTAATATTCCTACTGGCATCCATGGTGTGGCAGCATGTCAAAAAGAGACGGCTTCACACCTCCTTAGGCCCCCCTGCCAAACACATTCTTCATTAATTGCTCAGCCTTGACCACCTCACAAAGGGCCCAGTGCAAATCAAGGGAAATAAAAACACCCACCCGCATTTGAGGCTGAGTAGGGCTTGACTCAACTCTGTGCACATGAGTTTGCAAACTGAGAGGTAAGAATTACTTCTGCACTGGCCCTGTCCTCTCTTCAGGAACTGCTGGCACTGCTCCATAACTGGCGCCTTACTGGAGGAAGAGGGTAACCACCTTCTCTGACACAGTAAAATAGTTAAGTCCCCAGCGCCAAGGAACCCTCCCTGCTCTGTTACAGGGACGCTATGGCAACTCTGAGCCACCCAACAGCAATGCTAACAAAGACCAAGGCCTGCTCAAAAACATACAAAGGAAATCACAAAAAAAAGGAAAAATACCAAACAAAACTGTCCCCAAAATATTCCAAAGAGAAAGAGGAAATCAAAAATATCATCTAGAAATAAGGAGAAACGCATGTGCTTCAAGATGATTCAAGTACACTTCCATTTACCTGATTGTGCCTCTTGCTTCTTTGGTGTCATGTGCTCCTTTAAGAGATTATAGACCTTTTCTAATCTGAAATACAAAAATAAAATACACCAGGACAGTTTTAGTTGTTGTTATTCCTGCATGCAGCTGCGTTAGCCATTAGCCAGAAAGCTTCATTTTCAAAAAGCTGTTCTTCAGGGAACCAAGGAATAGGAATGGCTTGACTGGAGCAGTGACACCCTCATCACTCCACTGCCTGGCTACTCGGCAAGGAAAACCACTGAGGCAATAAAGATCAAACTATCTGTCAGTGTCTATAGAAACTTAGTACTCAACAGTCCTCCACTTTAACTTATTCTCCAAAATCAAACAAGTCATTTACTTGGCCTGAATGCCCATCCACAGCATATGTTGCCTCTGAACTATATCTGGATGCTTCTTTACAAAGTCTTCATCATAAGGGAGCATGAACTCCCAGCCCTTGTTTATTCTTGCCACGGACATGTGCTCTAAGAAGTCTTTTACATCTTCTGGACAAAGCTGAAAGAAAAAGAAAAAGTATATGTAATGATGGAAAAAATATATGTAATGATGGAAACCAACTTAAATAGGACATTTGCAGCCACGCAACTATGGGCTCTGCTCCAAGGGGCAAGAGTTGGATTGATTTGGCATATGTAGGACACTCCAAGAACACACACCCAGGTAATTTAGAGACAGTCATCCTTCTCTGCAGCACCAACACTTTCACAAAACGCTGAAGGCACAGCACTTCAGAGACCAGCAGTGATTAATCATTTGACAGTCAAATAGCTCATGGCTTCTTTTATAAAAGAAATGGGAGTTTCCCAGCTGAGATGAAAAGACTGAAGAGAAGCATATTCTACAATTTTAATCTTCCTTATTTTAGAGCTGTGGGTCAGACAGGCTGTCCCATATATGCATATCCTGTAAGCAGTACTGGTTCTTGTGGTCCAAAAACAGTTGGTTTTTGCATAAACTAATTCGCATTCTAACATTTTACTGCATTTTAAGGAAATATTTTTTGACATCTTTGCATTATGTGTCTCATTCATTTGCTAGTTTTAGAGCACATGCAGGCACCTAAGTTGCCCTTAGGCAATGAACCATGCCTTTCTCCATCTGGAGACAGGTGGCTCATGTTCTATTATAGTTTCAGCTCCCATTAGTCAGCGTTGGCAACTCAGGGAAAGAGCTGCTGTTTCGTATCACACCCAAGTAGAGTGGCTGGTGTGGACTGCAAGAACACTCAGCAGCTTTGGTGCAAGCTGAATGCAAACTACGTCCAGCTTGTCACTGAAATAGAGCTGAACCACTGGAACGCATCTTGTTCCCTCATCTAAGCACAAGCATGTCCTGTGGAGCCGTGGTAACTGTGGGAGCTGCTCCTAATGTTTGTATAATGAGTATGTATCTACACCTGCTCCAAAGTGAAGGCATGCAGGGTGGCAACACTGCAAGTCAGCAGTAATGCAGACACTGCAACCTAGACAGAAAAGGCTTGCAGCAGCACCCACTACAGGCCTGCAAACAACATTCAGTGCTTATCACCAGCCTCTGCTTTGAGAACTAAAGAGAGTCACTCACTTTTGTAACTGTCGCCACTTCCTTTCGCACAACCCAGCGATCCTGCGTGAACTTCCACATCTAGAAAGGGAACACAGGAGAAAATCCCTAATAACTATATTTAGTATTTCTGTCATTTAAGTTAAAGCTATAAGGTTGTTCAGCAATGTCACCAGAAGAGAAATCCTACTCCTTCCGAGGGCACAGAATTAGGTGATTCTCAGTCAGACAGCAGGAAAGTGTTTTTTTTGCTTCCTTCCTCAAAAGGCTATGACTCCAACATCAAAAGCTTCAAGAATCCATGATTTTCCTTGATGAACATGTGACTACAAAAGCTATGAAGAGTCTTTTGAACCCAAATCCCTTTTGTAAAAAGATCCCCACCAAACAACAACAAAACAACAATAACCAAACCAACGCAAAACCCAGTGCAGCCCTGCTGGGACTGCCAAAGTCACAGTGTCACACCCGAGGCTCAAATTCTAACAACGCACCGACCGCCACCCTGGAGAAACTCCATCCACCTCTGTTAAGGTGGGTGCCCAACGAAGCTGGCGACTAATGCCTTCTACAGCCTCCTAAAATCATATGTGTCTGTTCTGTCTGAATATGACCTTTGATTTCTTCCTGTCTCCATTTAAATAAATTACAGCCTCTTTAGTCTATATTAATAATGTCGTGAAGAATTTAAAATCTTGTTCCTTACAATTATTCCTTGTCCTGCCATGTTGCCCAAGCATTCTTCTTCCAGATTAAGCATTTCTCTGTCCACAAACAAACAAAACAACTATCCTCAATTTAGGGCACAGGATATTTCTGTTTTAAAGTACAAGGAGCTGATGTTCAAAGGAAATGTATTTATCACCTCTCCTTGCACAATACATCCAGCTCTGAGGCAGCAGTTTCTCATGAAGCACTTCAACCTCAACTAGAGCCAAGAGTATCCATGTCCTCTGAATTTACTAAGTGACAGTCTGTGTAAAAAACAGATGCTTCTGAAAAAGATGCAAATTGGTTTTACTCCTTCCCAAGGTATAGTTTGGAACAGCTGGACACTGAAGTCGGTGCTGGCTAAAAATACCTTTGAATGTATTACTTTACATGAATGCATATATAGGGAAATAAAGTTTACTTTCTAGATATAAAACATGTTTTCGCTATTCTCTTTATTACAGCCTTACATAGTATTTCTGAGTCTTATGAACATAACATTTCATTTTGTCTGAAAGACAGAAATATTGATGCTTTCTGTATTCTAACATTTTAGCTTTTTCCTCCTGTTGCAGAGTTCATCAACAAATTACCTGCCTTTAAAAGCAGAGACACACTTCCTGTGCAAGCTATACTTGCCATTATTCACAGGAGACTAATTTATCTTCACATCTTAATCTAAACATTACTGCTTATCTAATTTAGCAGAGTTCCTAGACCTTTACGCATGACATGTTACCTAATCTGCTGTGTCCTAGGGACTTAATTCACTGGGTCACACCTGCATCCAGGTCTCCATATGGCAGTGTCTTGGGCAGACAGACATCAAGGCACAACAGAAAGTCAGCTTCAATCATCCTCAGTTTTATCTTACACTGGCGCTGCAACCCTCCTAAGTTCTCTTGCACAGCATGCTCCTATTCAGAGCTCAATCTCACACAGAAACTTTACAAACAAAGAGACCAGTCAGGTCTAACTGGAAAAAGCATAGCAACGCACTTGTCAGCATCTCTTTGACAGAGCGGAAGCTAAATACTGAATACGGACTTAGGAACCACTTAGGAACTTAATTCTTTCTATGGTTAGCAAAAATAAACACAGTGCAGAAGCTGTTCCTTTTTGCTATGGTTACAGGCCTGTTCATGAAACCTGTATTTGTTTCAACTTCCACGTGCAGCCACTGCTCACAGAAGGTGCTTAGGAACAAAGTCCTTTCGCTGATTAGCAGCTCTGGTGAGTAAAGTCCTTTTCAAAGGCCAACGGTGCCTGACCAGGGAGCACAAGGCTTAACACACACTGCTCTCCTGGCACCTCACGGTCCTGCACCCAAGGAACTGTATCCAGAGGAACAGGCACTCCATGATCCCACCCTGGCTTCTCGGTGAGGCCTGCACTGTGGGGCTGCGTGACGGTGGCTCTACAGCGCACGTTAGAAATGGAAGAACAACACACTGTTACTGACAAATGATCCGAACCTGCAGCCAGCCACAATGCCAATCCGCAAACAGGCCCATGACGCACTTGCAACAACACAGTCAGGATTAAAATGCAAATAATTTACTCAGAGAAAACATCCTATTGTAGTTGAGTAGCAGTTTTGCCATGCCATGGCCTCTCAGGCAGGCCTCAACTCTTTTTTTAGTTTGTTTTTGTTTTTTAAATAACAAATTCTTTTGTACTTACAACAAAGTCTCTCCCTCTACAAAGCACTTCTGCAGGAACTCCACTATGTGGGCTAGAAGTATCTTTTGGGTAGAGGACATCACTGTTAATTAAAGAGGAACCAGGATTAGTTACTAGGTACTGCAACTAAATGCTATTAGTGAAGATTAACATAACAAACACGTTCTCCCCATTCTGCAGTTAAATTACACCTTTATCCAGAGCTTGGTCTACATTAAAGGAATTAATATAGGTGTAATTGCATCACTGCAATTGCACCAGGAGAAAAAGTGCTTATACCAGCAAAGCCTAATCTTGTGACTAGCAGATGTGTACAACACAGGTACAAGCGCTGCTTTGTTTGAGGAAAAAGTCTGCGCTCCCTTGGATCAGCATAAACAAGACCACAGAGATCCTAACAAATGCTTGGGCTAACCCGGTAAGCAGCCTCGAAGGCACCGCTCAGCCAAAACGCTGATGACTCCTTTCCAGCAATCAAGGACTTGAGAGGGCAACGCTATAAAATTCATTGCTCAAACCAGACAGCCTTGGGACCAGCACGACCCTTTTTCCCTGGCCGTTTGCAAGGCCAGCTGGATGGTGTCTGTCAGCACAAGTCCCAGAGTCTCGATGCCACTCAGGTTCATAATCCTGTTTCTAACCAGACTGGAGAAGTGGGGCCCCCTTCACGCTAGGCTCTGGTGCGTGCAGGTGTTGCTCTGCACCCAGCCATGCCAGACACGTTACATCTATCAGAGATACACATAGCCCCCTCACAGAAGTAGGGGTGCTCATATACAGTATTAGCTGGCTCACAGTTTCTTCTGAGAATGGCTGGGAGACGACAAGAGTTGCTGAAAGAATATTCACACTGCTAACTTGTGCCTGTATCACAATAGCTACAACACATCCTACTAACACACCCGCATTGGTAGCTGGTGCCATTCATCTTAGACTAAGCTATCGGGAGACAAAAACGCTCTGCATGCAGTTTTCCACCAGGTAAAATTCATACTGCATTTTAGATATAAATTCCCAGCAGGATGCTTTATCCTAATAAACAGGAGGGTGATACAGAGTCCATTTCATGTACTGCACGTAGTATCCCCTGCTTGATTTATCAAGCAGATAAGGCCTTCGAGCCAGCAGCTTTCAGCTGACAACGGCAGCATATCCAACAGCAGCAAGTTGACTGCACAAAGACCTTTCTGTGACTGAATTTACCCAAGGAGAATTAGAGCTGACACTAATTTCATTTTGGGTGTGCGTGTTTGACTAGTCTCTGGAAGGACAAGAACTCAGGACTGTCCTCTCCCAGAGGAACATGAGTGAAGACAAAACCAAAACCTGACAGAATTAAAACGTAAATACAGGTGTCAGGCATCAGCCACGATTTTAAATGAGATAGGTAATGAGCAATTTTCCATTTAACCTCAGCCCTTTAAATTTGAATACCCAACTTCACTAAAGAGCACTGAATATTAAACCATGATTTTAAATCACTGCGAGCTAGGCACATGGCTACTTTTGTGCAGATGAAAAGCAGCTTATAAAAGCCATTGTTCTGTCTCTCTCCTTACTGAGGAAGCCCCGTCACAGGCACAAAGCCCAGCCATACCTCTTCACCACCCAGTTTCCCTGGACCAGCATTGCCACCTGCTGTATGCAGCGGAGAACAGCCGTAGAGTCACTCCCAGAGCCCAGCAAACTCATCAGGTTAGCGAAAGGCATGACCTTCACTGAAAGACAAAATATACAGCAGCTTGAAAGTTCTTTTCATGCACGTGACACAGATTTATAAATCTGCAATACTAGGATTTATGTTTATGTTGAAATTTATAGTCAACTGTACCTTAGAAGAAAGAAAAAAAAAAAACAAAAAAAAACCCACACTTGTGGTAACCCTGCACTGCAGTCAGCATTTGTTCCAAAAGCATCAGCTAGTCTTGCATCAAAATTAATTAGCTTAACCAGTCACAAATTAATGCATTATTAAAAATAGATAAATAAATAAATCTGTCAGCAGTATCTGGAAACAAACAGAGACAACTGATATGACAGCAAACTCCTGAGGCAACATCTTCAGAATCTGTTCTCTTCAAATAGTCAGCAACTCCAGAGAGACAGAGTAAAACCACCTCAGATGACACTCAGGAAGTAGGTATTACTGAAGCTACTGTCAGATTAGAAATTATTCTAAAAGCATATTGATTACAAACACAGAACAGCTGTGTTAGCCCTGCTGTTATTTCTCTTCTCATCCCCCAAACTAGCTGGATTCTGCACAAGAAAGTGCTCAGGATTTGGATGTTTCATAGAATCAAAAAACCAGACCAACTGTCAGAACTGACACTACAGAGCTGACCAGGAAAGTCCTTACTTGAGGCAACTAGAGATCACAAAGAAAAGCAAGCCAACAGATTACAAAAGCTACAAACCATTCTTCATCAGGATCTTAATCTGATCAGCAAGGGGTAAAGTTCTCAGCTGGGCCATGGAAAGCACATTGCTTGGAGCCATGGGTTTGTCTCTGCAAATAAACAAACAGAGCTGCAGCTTGTAGAAAACAACATCCAGACAGCATCGTCTTTGAACATTCTGTACAAACACTTACTTCTCTTCCTCTACGCTTGGAGGCATCAGCATCATTAAATATTCACTAAAGAAAAAGAAAACACATCCTTAAAAATGCTTATCTTGGGATCTTCCAGGTTTAAATACAGTCATTTCCTGCTTAGGGCAATCCTGTTTGTATGAATCTACAAAACAAACATTAGCTTGAAAAGAGAGCATTTCCTTCTCTCTCCCACCTTCCTCTGTACATACAGTGCTAGCAAAAGCTATTGACATTCATTTGTCCAAAGAGAAGGTTTGAAACAAATGGGAATCAGACACTCCAGCTCCTCTGCACATAAGAGATGCCCAAACAGAGGACCTCCAAGAGGTGCTCTGACAAAACAGTATGCGGGAACATGCGACATCCTGCAGAGACAGGGACCAACAAGCACAGAGTCCTTTCCAGCCATGCAATCATGAGTGCTTTATCATGAAGACATAATTAGATCCAAAAGACTTCTCAGAACAGCTAGTGCTGTTCCACTGAGATGTAAAATATTAAGAACACCACTGTCATGTCATTAAACAGAGAGAAAGAGGGTGTCTTTCCTACTACTTGGGCCCTAGTTGTATCAGTTTACAGGGAAGCACTACTGCTGACTACATCGTGGGAAGATTTCCCTATCTCCCACATAGCTGCAGTCTCTGAGAAACAAAAAGGAACAAACTACAAGTAACTTCATGTGTCTCTTACAAATCACAAAAGAAAGTTTCATAATAGTCACTAACAATGGAAGTTGTTGACTTCAGAGTCTTTGTTTCTTTTAAACAGCAGGAGCTTTTGCTTTACTTTTCCTTTACATTATTTACAGCCCCAGTAATGCATGGTTGTGATAGTGTATTAAAGGCTACACTCCCAAGTGAAAACAATTAGCTCTAATCTCAGAGCATTTGCGTAAGCTGAAGACAGATAGTGTGTTTGCTTTTTGAAGCAAATGAAATGAAGTATGTTTTTATCACAGATAGTCTCATGCACTTCACAGATCAGACTTTTAAAGAACAAACCTATCCTGAAAACAATCCAAACAAATTATTGCAATGTCTGTAAGAGATCATAACATTTATACCTGGGAGATTTAATTAATTCCGTGTTCTCCGCAAGGCCATGACCTTGACTGAATAAATACTGGCGCTCATGTTCAGAACGGCTGTCCTAGAGATGTGCAGGAAAACAAGAGTCACTGGCACATACAGAAAAGATGCCAAATACCAGAGAGTTGAATTCCTCATGCAAAACCCATCCTTCAAGTGCTCCGTTTTGCTAATTCATGCTCTGCTTTCATATTCCTGCATGATGTTCATGTAATACAGGAACTTTTCAGTCGATGCACTTTCAAGGCCTCCTGCCAGACACGCATGCTGTATCAAATAAACAGGATTTCTGGCACTCAGCTGACTGGTTTCCCTGTTTTACAAAGCCCCTAAGTCAAGACCCGAGCAATTCTTGGACTCAGCTTCCCCTTTATGTCTGCCTAGCTCTCCATTTTAAACCTTTTTCAGTATTGACACTTCAAAATATTGTACGGCGGAGGAGGTATGGAGCACTGCAAGGTTCGCTCAAGCTTACAGACCTACTTTTCTTTGTTATCTTTTGACAACTCCCTCATTTCCCATGGGCCCAGATCTAAAAATAGTTCTAGATTCAGCTGAGCCTTCTTCAGGCACAGCAGGCTTCCTCTCTGGACAGCACGCAGCTACCTTGAAGCCATAATAATGTAGATGGACCCAGTGCTCTTCTGCTTGTCTCTTCTGCAGGAATTCATAGGACTGAACACGTCGTTGACGGGCTTGCTCAGTCTCAGGGCGGGAGAATCGTACCTAGAAGATTTGGGCATCATCAAATGCAGCCCCAAATCCTCAAAGCAAAATACAACTGAATTATCTGTCACATATATATAAAAATCCCTGAAAATGCCTGTGGCAGCAAAGGGGCACAGCTCCAATGAATAATCCCTTGCTACCGGCGCCCTCTTTGTGTTTGTGCAATACGTGCTTGTCCACCTTGCTTCCCACCCAAACCCAGGATCACCAGGACCACCAGGGGTTTCCTGCCCTTTCATCTGAGTGTGAATTGTCATGCTCTCTTGTGAAGTGCTACCTGAACTATTGTAATAAGGAACATTGGACATACAGTGATTTGCTTCACATCATCTTCAGCTTCATCTTGGGACGAATCACCACCTGCAAAAAATACACAACAGGATAAAAACACCATGATAGTGAAACTGGCAAAGCCAAACTGGAGACCTAATCAGAAAGAAGGCAGAACTAGGAGCTACATCCCCACAGGGTTCAATACCAGTTCTGCCAAAAGATGCAGTGTATGACAGCATCACCCCCTCCCATGACAGAGGATGTGGCTCCCAAAAGGAATCCAGGGAGCAGTTTGCTGTGTAGCTTTTCAGTAACAGCAGTGACAGTCACCACTGCTGCTCTTTGGCACTACCCACTGCCTCCTGTCCCTCTGCTGATCCTTCATGCTGTACCTATACCAGTGTTTATGCAGCTACACTGAAAATAAGATCAGGGAACAATCTGGCTGAAAATGGCCATATAATCAGTATGTTACTATACTAAATACTTCAAAGACAATGGCTCTTAACAGTAAAATTATAGAGAAAACTTGCATCCTAGCTCCCCAAAGCAAATATAATTCACGGAGAATTTACCTTCATTAGCAGCTTCTCTTTCTCGGTGTTTTGCATCAGCTTTGTCCAAGTAAGTGAAACTTGGCCTCAACTGAAGAATTCCATGTAGTGGAGTCAGGTGAAGTTCACCTGAAAAACAGAATTGATGTTGGTCAGAACTATTATTTTCCAGTGCACAAGGATGGCACTTTTCATTATCTTATTATCTGTGTAATGGCAAAGCCTCAACTGAACATAAATATTTAACATAGTAAAATGCAAAATGGGATTGAAATGAAAAATTAATCCAGTACTCAAGATTTCAAAGGAGTTATGAAAGATTAAGACCTACTCCTGTTACTTTCCTTTTGCTTTGAAGCCAGACCTTGAGAAGAGCCACTTTCTGACTCAGATCTGACCTGTCCTTCAGGAAACTCCTATTAAATAGCAATCACTGAAGTTAATGACCTATTTTCATCTTAAATGATCCTTAAGACAAAATTCTACCACGGTGTTAGGAAACACACGTGGGGCAGAAAGTACTGACAAGAAAATAAAACAACCACAAAAATGAAGGCAATAAAATAACATAAACAATAAGGTAATGCTTTTAATATATATTATTTCAGATCATCATGCAGTGTAAGGTCCTGAAAGACAACAGTGCTTTGCTATATATTATTTATAATCTTCTCAAGGACTTTGGGGTATTGATAAGGAAAACTTTTCTGTTATTTAAAGAAGCATCAGTCAATTAAATATGAACCTAGGCTGCTAAAAACAGAGCAAACAGATCATATTTTAAGCCAGATGGATACATTTCACTCGTGTGAAGGGTAAGCAAAAAAGTCACCTTTTTTATAAACAGCAGCCGCATAGCGGGAAACGTTACTTGCAGCTTGTGATGAGCAGAAAGTTTGCTTGTCCATCAGCTTCCTAAAAACAGATAATGTCGGTGAGATTGTATTTTATAAGCAAAGTGGCATGCAGATATTAAAGGCCTGAAATCACTGATTTCCTAAAGGGAATATCAACACTGCATGCAGCAAATGTATGCTCATCTTTGTTTGCCATACACAATTTACGAAGCACAACAAAAAACTCTACTTTCAAAAGTTTTGCCATGTTATTTGGGTTTCAAAGTTCCCCAGTGATCCCTGAAGCCCTGGTGGACATCCATATATATGTATATATCAGAATATATCAGTGTCCACCACAAAAAGGAAACAGAGGCTAAGAGGACGCTTACGAGGAATAGGTACTTGTTTCATCTGTACAGGTACCATCTACATTGAGAGCAATCTGTTCTCCTTTGCTGCGACAGTAGTTAGGATTCAAAGTATCAATAGCCATTTCCAGTTCAACCTAAATAGGAAAGGAAATTCAGATTATAATGGCAGAACCCCAAACTTTTAGCAACTGAACTTTAATCTCACACTTTAGTTAAAGTACAGTACAGTACAGTAAACCTGTGGAAATTTTAACAAATAAGCACACATCAATCAATTCCATAGGACAAATCTCATGCAGAAATTTGAGTATGTATGTGGGTTTGGATGTAAGATCAGGCCATTGTAACAAGAAGGTAGGGATAAATAAGCTCCTGTGTAAATGACTGGGAGCAGAGTAACAATATTCCTTTAAGCAGCCCTGAAAAACAAAACACCAACAAAAACATCCCAAAACTTTACTTTGTTGGGATATCTTCCACTAAATGATCCATTTAGTTTACTCATCAAGAGGTCAAATGCACAAATATAATGCTCTTCAAGCTTCCCCAGCAATGAGGGTCCATCTTGAATCTCTCAAGCTTAAGGCATGTTTCCTCCAAATTTGGGAATAGAGTAACTATGTTCTTCTCAGAGGCAAAGGGCTCAAGCCTGGTGCAAGGCTGCAGCACTTCTTCAATTACTACTGATTTTTACCGATCCTAGCACAGAGCCAAGCCCTAAACTTTTAGCTGCAAGCAGAACTTCATTTTCCCTGACATTATTTTTAAGTTCAGTCATTCAAAAATCTCTCTTCCTGCATAGTCTTTCCCTTTATATACCAATAATGTAATTATTTTTCTCAGTATCAAAGCACTTAAAAATTCATACAGCACAGCCACCACCTTACTTTTTTTCTTTTTATTACTTAGGAAATGGACTAGAGTTGTAAATCCCTGGATGCGATGGCAGGTTACACAGAGTTTGGAACATGAATATTTGCTAATTTTAATAGAAGATTTCCCTAACACAATATACATCCTAATTTCAAAGTTCACACACGCGATCATCTTACCGACCTCCCACAGCAAAACGCTGGTATCACAGAAATAATTTTTTAGGACTTTTAGGATATGATAAGGCATTTTTAAATGATATTCATGGTTTTGGAATACATTTGTAAGCAAGTACCTCAAGGGAGGCAGTGAGGAGGATGGCGCTGGCCTCTTTTCACTAGTGGTCCCAAACAGAACTAGAGGAAATGGCCAGAAACTGAAGCACCAAAAGTTCCACAGGAACTTAAGGAAACATTTTTTTAACAGTGAGAGTGACAGAGCCCTGGAACAGGCTGCCCAGAGAGGTTGTGGAGTCTCCTTCTCTGGAGATCTTCAAAACCCGCTTGGACGCAGTCCTGTGCCACGTGCTCTAGGTGACCCTGCGTGTGCAGGGGGTTGGACTAGATGACCCTAGAGGTCCCTTCCAACCTTGAGCATTCTATGATTCTAAGTACAAACATGCTGGTTATTGGTATCACTATCGACATCCACTGATTGTACAAGGACTGTTTCATTCACAGCCTGGCAAGGGACATGAATTGTGACCCGCACTGCCACTGAAAGACATCCAAAGGTCAACTCCTCCTGAGCCCCTATTTTAAAGGCCTTGTACATGAGGATTTATTACCAGAAGAGCCTGCACACAAAGCTAGCATCAGTAAGTACAGATTTTATATCAAGGGTGGCTTTTCCATCACGGCTCTCATCCCTTTCTATATGTCAGGCTCCTCCCTGGAGGAAACTCTCTCAATTCTGCTTCACAAATACTCCCTCATACCTCCAAACATAGACACCTCCTCCCACAAGCAGTTGCACAGTTGTAACAGCTAAATAACACAAAATGTTTTTCCAAAGTACACGCTGCACAAAACAAAGCAACTTTTACAGACTGGACCTAAATGATAACCAACCTTTTGCTGCTTTGGTTTTATTTTTGCTGATAAATGTGTCACATCATCGTATGTCATGGAAGCTGGACGAATTGGATACTGGAAAACAAATACATTTCATAAAACTTCTTAATTTAAAGACCAAGCACTTTGCAGAAATTAACTCAAACTTCTCTGTCCCTTCACATGTAGACCCACTTCCCAGATGGATAAAAGTATCAAGAAAATAAGTGGCTTGACAGATCTTGTAAGCAATTAATGCAGTTGGGAACACGCCCTAGAAAGCCTGTTGCTTTCCCTGTAGCCCTCTGCTTGTCACTACAACCTCCTCCCCACTTCCTACCCGAAATAAGTCATAATAATCTATAAAACAGGAAAATGGACCACACGTTAGTCCAGCACACATGGCAACATGTTGTAATGGAAACCATTAAAATCTCATCCCTCAGTATTAACTCTCTGGGGATTTATTACCCTCAAATAAATATGTGTAGGTTTACGTCAAAATGTTTCATCCATACATCACCCAAAAGGCTTCCCATTTTGCCCATGGAGAAAGCCAGACATATGGATAAGACTGTTAGAGACTTAGTGGCAGAATGGAAAACTAGACCTCCGGCTTCCTAACACAATTCTGCCTCTAGTCACCGCTTAGCTTTAACCCTGGGACCAAAGGGGCTCCTCTGAGACCTGCACTGGTCTAAATTGGAACCCGCTCCTCCGAGCAGAACTGGGCACACAGGCATTTGTGGTGACGCTCATGCAAAACTCCACGTGTCTTTTCAATACTCTTCTATTAGCACTGGAAAGACTACAGTATAAGCAAGCAAATTTATGGGTTTCTCTCTTTCATTCCCTCAACTGGTATTCTTCTGTCTGCTGACAGCACAGCCTTAAATAGGGCTGGACCAAGAAAAATGTTCTTTTGGCAGAAACAATTAATGGCAGAAATTGGCCAAAAGAGACTGCAATTTACCCAAACCTCAACAAAAAGATCTGACCTACCAAAAGCAGGGGTGTAAGGTGTTTAAAGCGAAGAGAGTTATTTAATGACAGCTTTGTGCCCTAAATGGCCACTCCTCTCTCTTGGCAACATTTTAAAACTAAATGTTTCAACTGACTGAGACACAAACTGGTTTGTACCCAGGACCTTAGCCGGCGGAAGCCATGAGAAAGGTTCCTGCACACTAATTTTGTTAAGATTATATGTTTATATTTATATATATTATCATTTCAAAAAGTTAACTTGAATACCTGAAAGAGGTACAGCTTTTCCAGTAGACTTCTGGCCAGGAACACGTCAATCTGAAAAGGAAAGCAAACAACATTCATCAGCCGTGACCTATGTAGCCTCAGATAAAAGCAAAATCCTAGGACTCAAATAGTGTCAATTTTAGCACTTGACGATGAACTCCACCAATAGGGTGCAGGTTCATGACTCCCTTGATGAAGGCCTCCTCTCTGTTGATTTTGACATGAAATTCAGCTTTTTTTTTTTTTTTAGAAAATAAACTATGATGAGGCAGGAGACAAAGGCAATAGCTGAGTTTTTCTCTCTAAGGAAATTTAGTAAACAACAACAGAACAGGAGAAAGTCTGTCCAAAGAACTGAAGCCATAAAATATTTAAGCATAACAGTTTTCTCTCTTTTTGGCAGGATGACTGAAAGCTAATTTCATTACCGAGTATTTTGCCATAAGATTTTTCTTAATTAGACAAGACATAAGCACATTCAAAACCTGACTTAGTATTAGTATTTTGCCACTGGCACTCAAAATCCACAAGCATCACAGAGGAGCTGCCGCTTTATCTACCTTTGGAAAGGCTCCTGTCAATTCCCACTGCTCAGGGCTTTTCTACTTGGGAGTTTGCCCTTCCTTGTGCCTCTTGCATGTGAATTCATTCAAAGCGAGTAAGATCTTTTGGGGGGACAATGGGGGCAATGACAGCCCTTTAAAGACATCCAGAATGAGATCACAACTGCTTGTTTTAGAAAACGGCATAAAAACATTTTATCTTCATTTAATTTAATGGACCAATGAAAAAGATATTCAGTAGCTTGATATTACATAAAATGCATAACTTAAATTTAACAGATATTAATTCAAAGTCATTCTGTTTTTCTCATCAAGAAATGAGCACTGACAAGGCACAGGGGTAGTAGCAAGGTGCCCACTCATGTTCCTCTTCCAAAACAGATGAAAAAGGGTGCAAAGCCTGAGTACATCTCCCTGCTGAGTCTGCCAACACAGATGCTATTTCTCCAGCAACATGAGTTACCATGAGTTGTAGTCCATACAAACTATTTCCTTTGTATACAGCAAGACTATCAGGCAACCATTGATCTTGATGACAGTTTCAGCAATGCGAGAAGACAAGAAGATGAGAATAATCAAAAAACTTCATGTACAGTCACTGCTGCCGCAATGCACTTTTACCTCTTGTATAATGGGATCATCTTCTTCATTTGCCATGCTAGGATTGAAAAAGCTTTTTCTTGGTTTCTTCCTTGGCACAACCTGAAGAAAAACAAAAATATCTTATGACTCACTGCATTTGTGTCATGTACCACATGGAGTATTTGCTCAAGTTAACTTGATTCCTTTCAGTGCTAATCTGTTCAGCCTGTTTTTGGAAGGAATGTATGGGTTTGCATGATCAGATTCCCAATTCCCCACCACCTCTCAGTCAAGTGCAAACAAAATTAAAAGACAAGTAGGTGTTACCAAGATTATGCATAATATTAGTTATTGGTAGCCGCTGGATTTCCAGCCAGCCTATACAGAGTGGACTGACCGGTCACTGCGAGCCCCAAAAGAGCCACTGCTGTCCCTCAGACAGCCCCACACAGTCACTGCTTTCACTTCTCAGAGAGATTCCCTGGAAAGCAGACTATGGAAAGAGCCCCCAACGGAGAGCCGAGAGAAGGAAAAAGCCTCTTCTTTGGGGCTGGTCAATACTTCCATCTGTGAACGCACCTTGGTTTCATCAGTGTGATACGCTGCAGTCGTCTGCTGGCGGCGCAAGGACCCTGCCCTCTTTGGACTGTAATTCTAAGTGAGAGCCACAAAACAGACTGCCCGGCTGCTCGTGGAAGCCTTTGCCATGAGTTAACCAGCAGATCTTCCCTAATGACTCTGACCTTGATCCTGCGCCCAGGTGCAGGGAAGGAACCCGGCTGCAAAGCAAAACAACAGCCAAAACAAAAACGCCCAGCCTACTGAGAGCAGAATCAGAAACAAAATAATCAGAAAACTGTCATCTAAATCCTTATCCTGTAAGACAACAAAGTACTTCTGCTTCCATTTAAGCTCAGGACAAACACAGTGGAGGAGGATCCCACCTCTTTCTAAGACCAAGGTTTATCAGCTGCCCTGCCAGGGCTGCCCCAAAGGGGGCCGCAGCCTCAGCCCCGGGCAAGTCCTGGTGCCCCCACAGCACCTGGAGCAAGGACCAGGCCGGGCTCCAGGTCATCCTAAAGAAAATAGGCTCTGTTATTAACCAAGCTGTAGGTGCACCGTAACATTAAAAAAAAAAACATCCTGTTCAATCGCAGCATGTGCAGGAGGCAGCGTCAGGCCTGAATCAAAGCTTTAGATAAAAATGGCCCCTCGGCTAAAGCAACAAGAATTTTTCCTGCTGAAATCAAACAAAGAAGGATTTACAAACTGTTGGGGATGACACTGCAACAATGTTACTTGGCCCAGATCATTCAAAACACGGTGGACCAGCCACTGCTGCTCACGATAAGCATAAAAAAAAACGCTCACAGTTTGTGAGATGGAGCAAAGTCAGAACCAAAGATCAGAGAAAGAAACCAGGCCTACACTCAGGAATTCCTCCTGCTTCTGCTCCCAGATTGTGTCTCTGCTGGGCCTCCCATGGAGCAAGGAACAGAGAAAGAGGCAGAGCCTAAGATCAGCTGCCAATACAGAGCTTGAGAGAAGCAAGAGAAGCCACCACCACCAATCACCTTTTTTTCTTTTTTTTCCACCTATTCAGTCCATTGCCTGATTCAACCAGCTCAATATACTGCAAAAAAGCACGTTTCTCTAAGCATCACATTAACAGATGCAATTTGTCCAAGAAACCTTCCAGAGAAGCTGAGCACAGTGCTGTTAACATCCCCACATGAGCAAACCTCCATTCAGACACCACCTCTGTGTTGTCTGCACCGCCCGTGCGGTGCCAGATGGAAACACGGCTCCATGTTGTTCACCTGCAGGTTCTTCAATAGCAAAACCCTCCTCCCCGCGGCGCGGAGCTGCCACTGCCCATCTCGTCCTGCCCCAGCGTCTTCCCGGCTTTTCCACCACGCAGGCACGTCTGAAACGGTACCAGCTAATATCCCACATTCATGTTTGGAAACAGATCACTGAAATGCAAACTCTGCACAGCGAAATGCCTGTCCCTTCAGTTAAGGGCTGGGGCTGTTGTAGCACAACTGTGGAAACGCCACATCAGAGTGCATGACGAGTGTCCTGCTATCAGACACTCGGTTCTCCCCAGGAACACAGGCACGAACACGTTATGCTAAAGCAACGCGACTAGCCAGCTCCAGCTGCGCTCCCCATTCGTGTCTCCGGGGCGCCCTGACGCAGCACGTTCAGGTTCAGCCCCGCGCGCAGCCCGGGCTCTGCGAAAACACAACACCCGCCCGTTCCACCCGCGCGGGACGGCCCGGGACGGGCAGCACTGCGGGGTGGGAGCAGCCGTTCACCCCTCCAGCCCCAGAGCAGGGCTGGAAACCACCACCTTGTCCTGCCTTTTCTGAGCAACGAGCATGCGCGACTGGCCTGCCTTTCCAGAGGAAGGCGTTCCACTGGGTGAAATTAAGGCTTCTTAGGCCAAGGAGAGAGTGAGAGAAAATTAACCTGAAGGACCCAGTTTCTGGTCCCTCATCTAAGGCCACTTATGTAATTTTACATTAAATATCTTCCAGAATCCAATTGTCAATGGCTAAACGAAACATCTAATTACAAAAATTACATTTTTTCATACTCATTTAAGGATAAAAATTAACTACTGGCCCTGTTATTAGACCATCCAAATGGCAATATATAAATAGGAAGCCACGTGTCCCCAAAGGATTTATGATGCTCGGGCCATGGCAGGGATGCTCCACGAGCCAGAGTGCGGCTTCCACCGAAGGGACGTGGACACAGTTGGTGCCCAGGGCCCTCCCCTCTCACAGATGGACATCGGAGAAGGGGACACCAGAATCACAGCGCAGAATTAAGCCGTGCATGTTAACCAGGCACAATCACCTGCGTATTTGTTGTAAATCATCCTTTTATGCAGATTTTTTGTTGTTCTTTTAAAAAGAGATTTCCTGGTCCAAATCAATTAACGCAAGCTGTCAATACACATCACTAAACTTAAGAGCAGCCTGCAGCAGGGCAAGAGGTGAATATAGTTTTCCCTGGAAGGTGACAGACTCCAGGGCCCAGAGAAAGTGCTGAGCAGCTGCCCACAACATCCCTGATTGAGAACCAATGAAGAGAGACGTTATTGCATCCAAAGCACTGTAAATAAATAAATAAATAAATGAAATAAAACCTAGTGATGAAGCAGCTGGATCCTGCCCCCAGGCCCGGGCCTGGGCAGTGTTTGGGCACCAGGTCTATCCTTTTTAACACACAAACTTGGCAGAGGCAGGAGCAGAGCGGCCTGCCCCGACCCGCGGCTGCGGGGCAGGTCGGCACCACCCCGCGCCACGGCCCGCGCTCCCCATGCGCTGAGCGAGGCCCGCCCGCCGCCGCGCGGCCCCTCCGCCGCCTCCTCCCCGCCCGGACCCCTCAACCAGGCCCAGAGGGCCCGAAAACAGCAGATCTGACCCCAATTCCCGGGTCCCTCCCGGTTCCCGGGAGGCAAAGCCCAGCTCGGCGTGGGCCGCGCCCCCCTCCCCCGCCGCCAGGAGGCAGCAAGAGGGGCGCCGCGGCCGCGTACCTGGCGCGGGCAGCAGGGCCCGGCTCCCGGTGGCGGCGGCAGCGCAGCGGGCGGCGCTCAGGCGGCGGCCATGTTGGCGCGGCGGCGGCCGGCACGTGCGCGCCGCGCTCCTCCTCCTACCCACAATGCCCGGCGGCGGCGGCGCGCCCGCCCCCGCGGCAGGGGGCGCTGCGCCCGGCACGAAAAAGAAGCTGCTGGCAGCGGTGGGATTCGAACCCACGCCCCCGAAGAGACTGGAGCCTTAATCCAGCGCCTTAGACCGCTCGGCCACGCTACCGCCGTGCAAACCCAACTTGGCGGGAACTCTACTGTGCATCCCGACCCGCCTCCGCGGCCCTTTCTTTTCCTCTTCATTTTTATTTAATTTCAGCAGCCCCCACCTTTCCCAGAGCAGGTCCCGGCAGCCGCGCCCGTACATAGCATTTATGCATAGCACCTGAGCCATCTACACGTTAAAAGCAAAGACCTTGTTTCCTTGCATTGCTGCTGCAGCCGCAGCAGTGCGGAGCCCTTGCAGAAGCACCGGCAGCGAGTGGCGGCCGTGGGGCTCGCAGCAGGCTCTGCGGGCCTGGGCAGACACGGGCCGGGGCTGTGCCGCGTGGCCGCTCTGCGGTCCTGCGCGGCCCTCCCAGGGAGCTGCCACGTGGATGCCACGGCGCAAGGGGCGGCTGGGCGCCGCGTGGCTTGTGCTGGCCCCGCTCCCGCCCGCTGCAGCGGTGCCGGACCCCACCAGCCTTTCCAGTCCGTGGGAACTTACTAGAAATCTCAAATGTAATGCAAGCTACTTGTGTAAGAATATTACTTGTGTAATGCAAGCTACTTGTGTGAGAATATTGCTTTCCTGAGGCAGGAGCAAAGCACAGAATAGGCAAAGACCTACCAGCCACACTGGATCTCATTCAGACCAAGGACTGGGGGAAGTCATGTGGGGGAGCCCTGTGAGCCTGTCCCACAAAATGTCCAGGTCCCCAGCATGAGATGCTCCTAAACTTTCACCAGAAAACAGCCCATCACTCCCAGAAGTGCTGGCCTAGAGCCCGAACAGAGAGTCACAGGTAACCCTTCCTGTGAAAACTCAGAGACGTTTGGGGTTGCCCCACCTGCACTATACCTGCTGCGTTAAGATTGCAAAGTGCCTTTGCTACAGAATGATTTCATACTGTTTAAATGATACAGGCAGAATAATTATCAGCCTTAAGGTAATAAAAAGCAACAGTATGGGCTTCAGTTACCATAGTTTAAAAGGGCTAATACCAGAACAGTTTGTTCTTGTATAAAAGAGTAATAAACATAATGAAGAGGACAGTATATCATTAGATACTGTACCTATTACAAGAACTCTCCCACCTCTAATCATTCAAGCCAAACATTTGCTATTTGCTTTCCCCAGGGCTAGGCAAAGATTGGAGGCATAGACACCTCTAACAGCCCTGCAAGGGAGCAGCGCTTGGTGGATCCTGTACTAGTTACAGGCACTGTGGATGCAACCAAATGCAAATAAAACATCACATCAAATATGAGTTTTCTTGAAGAAAACATTTCCTTGATACACATCTCACTATTTGCCCCCAGGTATTTAGGTCTGACTGTTGAAAGCACATGAGAATTCCTGGGAGCTTGGAACAGTAGGATTTGACTTTGGCATGTAGAAAAAAGCAAGACCAAAGAGAAACCCCCCCAAGGCAATGACCAACGCTCTAGAAACCTTATTTACCCAAACAAACAAAGCCAGATGAAGCAAGGGACACGATTACGTGGCACAGGCCACCAGTACCCGCATGTCTGACACACAAACAAGGCTCCCACCTTGCTGTCCTCACCCAGCAGCGTTCCCAGTGACCTCCAGAAACGCTGCATCCAAGCAAGTTTTGCAGGGCAGAGCCTCAGATTAATTTTCACATATTTTAAAAATATATTTTTTATTTTTCATTGTGAATATGTTAAAAATACAGCACAGAGCAATCATTCCAGAAGTCTGTTGAACACATATTCTCTTCAAAAGAATATCAGAGTTGTGCAAATTTCTGTAAACCAGTTTCATTCTGAATCATTCAAAGCACTAATTATTAGAGAGCTAAATAATATTATACCACCTTATGACAGAAGGCAGTCTACATCATTAAAAAAGTAACATTTACAGAAAATAAAGTATTAATCATTTTTTCAGAGCTGTGATCACACTTACACACCAGGTCTACAGAGAGCAGTGGGCAACTTTAGCAACATCAGAAATTAGCAAATTAAACTATGTCAAAGTTTCAGTAATTATACTCTTAAGTCCTTTACTTATATTTTAGATGGACACATTATCTCCTCTGTTCCCTACAAGACTGGTGAGGTTGTTGCACACATGCTTATTTCTCATGGAAATATACGGCACCAGCACCATTCAGTGAAAATAAATCCTTTGTTTGTACATGTTATACTGCTCACGTGGTATTGATCCTGCACAAAACGCTCTACAACTGCTCAACCGATTTTAAGAGGTGACAGGCATTTTACATTTAACAGAGAGCTGATGCTTAAGGGCTATGAAAGAGCAAAAGGCCACATCCAAGAGAGGCTGTAGACACCCAACGCACATCTGTGGCCAGGTACTTAAAGCATTCTCCTAAGTTGTGGCAATACAAATTTCAGTTCAATTTCAGCATATTAGGTACAAAGAATTTGAGCATTTTAGTACGTAGCTAGTTACCTACTTAACAGCTTTGCTAGAGTGGGGCTGGGCAGCACTATGAATCCTTCAGCACTACATGGTGGCTGTCCCTCATTCACGCCAGTCTACATCCTCAGGAACTCTACAGGCAAGAAGGCAGATTGTCTTTATCTCCTACAAACTACTGCTAACCAAGACCAAGAAATAGGACTATAGCTTCTAAAACAGCTATATTGATGGCACTGGAGCTTTGGAATAGGACACTGGACTTGGAAGAATCTTACCTTTGTGTAATAATTCAACTGCCATGGTGTGTTTGTCTTCCCTTTACTGGTTTAGGAGCATGTAAACAGGGTACAGATATTAAAGTGGCTGGGGATAATAATGCTTTCTTCCTGAAACCTGCAAAAGTATAATTTCCTTTAACTAACATTTACAACAATTCTGTGTCCTGTGAACAGAGGAGGTCTTTCAGGAAATTTAACTGGCTAAGAAAGGATGCTAAAATACAGGTGCAAAACTCCAGAACATGAATGCCTAATACCACAGAAAATAAACTTTGTACCATAGGGTAGTATTTTATAAATTACCTGTTGTAATCTGTATATTCTTCACCGATCAGCTCAAATCTGTCAAACTATCATGTGAAGTTACTTCATGTGCCACGAGAGAGCAGATCAGACACATTAAGTTATTTAGAGCAGATTTTTTTCCCCTATACACAGAAATAGGTGAATAAACATTCTCTACACTTTTCAAATGTCCCTCTTGAAATGCTGGGAAGTGAATTTTCATTTTAAGTGAGAAGATCCAGTTTCACTGCAAACTAAGATGTCCCTGTAAAGACAGCTATATCCTACCAATATGTTACAGGTCTTGTCACTGGATAAATCTGAAATGAGCATGATTTTATACAGCTAGGTTATTATGTTGTAAAAAATGTTGAAATAAGAGGTAGCTAGATGCCTCACCTCACATTAGTGATGTTCTGATCATAAAACACATAATGCTGGTATGAATAAACACATACCTCACCCTGAATATTCAGGGTGCCAAATTAGAAGCACCATTTTTTTTCCCCAAACTGTAAAGATTATATCTGGAATTGGTTTGAGAAGAATATCAGAGTCAATCGACACCAGCTTCATAGAAGGGGATCACTTACTAAGAGTAGTTGCATGCTTTACATGTGTAAATTGAAAATTTATAGGAGAAAAAAAATGTAAACACACTGATCATTTGCTATGCAAAAAGCTGGACATGTGCAATGTAAACAGACATCAGCTTCACTTTTCTCAAACAAATTATAACAGTTAAGAATATATAAAAGCTCCATTGTACTGGTATTTTAAAACATAGGTAGAAGTACACTATGATTCCCTACATAGTACCTATATTTGGATTTCTTCCCTCAAAGTTAAAAAACTAAAATATAAAAAACAAAAACTGGTAACAGCACATAAAAATACATATTTTTAGCAGAAAACATGTAAGTCTATAAAAATATTATATACAAAAGCTACATAACTACAACATCATTCTTCCATCATCGCCCAAGCCTCTTCAGCTTTTTGGTAGTATTGATTTGCCAGCCTGCCTTTCATGGCTTCTGTTGCTGCTTCTGCTGCTTCAGTGTACAGCTCACCTACAGGAGGAAATATGAGTCATGTTAGCAAAGAAAAAGCATCCCTTTACCCTAAAGCAACTGAAGTATGAAAAGGGAAACTGAGATCCGGCCCTGTAATTTGACCTATGGGTGTAACTGTGTATTTTATGAATATCAGCAGAGTTACATCAACTGGGAACCTGGGCTTTTGCTCTCTACCTCAGGAGTTATACGACTGGTTGCTGATATGACAGCAGCATGGCCCTTTAATGCATTGATACACACCAGAAACATAGCCAGCCATGTAAAAGGCCCAAGAAGACTGTAAGACTTTAGCTCCTGACATACAGATTATATAATGGCTAAGTCAGGGTTGTGCAGAACATAGGAGTTACTGCGGTACCTCAAAATATAAGCAGCAACCTGCAGGTCAGCGGCCTCACAGGGAGTGAAGGTTGCTTGCAAGGGACTCAGCATGTCGTAAGATTGGAGCTGGCACCACCCACTATCCCTGGCATCAGCAAAATCTCTTTCAGTTTCCAGAATTATATATTGCTTGGGTGCATTGTAGGTTCATCCACAAGCTCTGGACACTGACTCTTCTCTATATGTTTTGTAACAGCTGAACCAGGAAATCTATTTTTGGGATACATATTGGGTAGGAGAGAGGAAAAGAGAGATTACTAATCGCAGAAACAAAAATGAGGAAAGGACTCACCTGATTTCTGTGGATCTTTGTCCAAGTGAAATCCTCCCGTCATTAACATCTCTGCTTCCCTGGCCAGTAGCAGATAGCGGGGCTCATCCTGAGTGCCATCATATTCACCCCCCTCATCGTAGTCAGTCATGTTCAGGGCAGCATTGTACCAGTGCAGTGCCTCCTTCCAATCCCGCACTCTGAAGTCAAAAATAGTTTTTGAAGACAGTTACCTTTGGAAACGAGCATACTTTGCATTGAAGCTTCAGGATTTAATTCTGCAACAGCTCCTCAGTCCTAGAGCTCTTCAGAAAATTTGTGTTCTCATGGAGATAATAGAATAAGCGTAATGATCTGAGGCTACAATAAACCAAATGATGCTGGGATCACTTCACACAGCAATCACAGATGAAAACAAGTCAGACTGCAGTGTTCTGCTAAGCTCCAAGGTCTAAG
Organism: Tinamus guttatus; assembly: GCF_059628265.1. NCBI lineage: Eukaryota > Metazoa > Chordata > Aves > Tinamiformes > Tinamidae > Tinamus > Tinamus guttatus. The sequence goes on along the minus strand of NW_028288864.1, from coordinate 557,577 downwards.
CATTCATTGTTACTTACTATATAGTTTTGGAGTGGCATTTGTTTGTGAAGATAACTTGCACAGATTCTTCTTTCACTAATATTTTTTTAAAAATTGCAAATACTTTGCAATTATTTTCAGGGTACCACATCTCAGACTTTCTTTTTTCACCACTAAAAGGGATGTAGCTCCCATTAAAGCCAAGGGAGGTTTTTATCACCCACCTCATAGCAAAAAAAGCTTGCATACCACAGGGCAACCTGGGTCTTGATATCAGGGCTAAACCCGAACATGCAGATGGATAAGATACACATGCAGGTATTCAGCAGCAGAACTTTGTTATCATAATATATAAACTCAGTTCTTATTCATACTTGGATATATTTGAAACATATCTAATTATATCTAAAAAAGTCTCAATTTTACTAACAGATCTTTACATGAATGAAAAACATGCAGCAAGTATTATTTTTCTGTGTGGGAATAACACCAGGTTAGCTTTCCCAGGGATGCACAGTACCTGTCTGAAGCAAGATTTACACCTGTATCATATGCCCTTGCTACTAGGATCATGGAAGGCCGATCTCCAGCTCCTGCTGCTCTCAGTAAGTAATCAAATCCTTTTCTTCTGTTCTCCTTTGTGTCCTAGCAAAACAAACAAAAACTCTAAAATGGTTGTTCCTAACTAAATCCATCCCTTGCTTCCTCTATCAGTAAACAGTTTCTCCATGTCAGTAACTGTTGCAAGTGTTTAATACATCTGAGAAGCAGGCCCAGCCACAAGAAGCTGAGTGGCTGAAGAGCAAAGATCACTTCATAAAAACTTCCTAATGTTATGCAGCAATTTTCTGGCAAAACCAGGAACAGACAGCTGCTTTGGTGTTTAGTCCAAGCCCTTAATTATAAAACTATCTTTTTTGAAGGGAAACATTTAATGCTGTGGCTGCAGTAAAACACAACCATGGTTATCGTTTTGTCTTCCTTTCCTGCAATACTTAGGCTATTTCTTCTGAAGGAGCACAGTTCTAGATTCTGGACTTTCTGTGATCTTCCTATTTACCTCCAGAGTGACCTCAGAAAGAATGTGATGGGGCAGCTGGCAGCACATGAGTCCCAGCGCAGCGATGGCTTCCAGCTCCCCGCAGTCCGCCGCGTGCTCCAAGTGAAACAGGGCTGACTCCTGATCCCACTCCTTGTCCTTCTCACAGAAACGCCCAGCTTCGTGGTAGCGAACCATGGCCAAGTGAACCTAGCAGCAAGCGCACAGGAAAGATGAGCCAGCATGAAATGTAGCTTCAACTCCCCAAAGCTAAATGCCCACACATTTCTTTGGCTACCCAGACCACATCAGAGCACCAGGTCTCAGAGGGCACATGCTTGTCCCTGGGTATCTGCTGGGGCCTTGGAGGCTTCTAGGAGGCAGCTGTAATTAAAGACACCTTGGCTAGATGGCAACTGCAGGCTGCAGCCTCCTCACGCACCAGCCAGGAGGACAGGCTCTAGCAACCGGGGCTCACAGGCCTTTCTTACAGCAGGGCCCCATAGGAAAGGAATTAACCAGAAACACAGAAAGCAAAGACGAGTTCTTATTCCAAGCAAAATTCTGATACCACTGAACCCTCAATGGGAGCAGGATTTTGTTCCAAGTATGTACTGGGATTTTCATCTCCCTCCACCCCACCTCCCAAAAGGAAAAAGGAAAAAAGGCAAATTTCAAACAGCAAGGAAAACCATTTGAGGTTTGGGCAGCTCTACAGTGTTTTCAGTGTGGACTTAAGCACATGTATAAGTCAAAACTTAGTTCACATTTGAGTTGTTAGGGGTAAAAAGAGCTGGTGCACACTATCATTCCTGAGGAGCCAAGCCAGGCCTGCCTGCAGCGTATGGGTCAGGCACTGCACTTGATCTTCTTCGCCTGATACCTCTGGGAAGGGAGACAAGCCAACAGCAGGGTCCTTCCCAAAAGGGCTCACAAGTTCAAGTCCAAAAGCACAGGGAACTCACGGGTTAGTGAGCTCAGGCTTCCTTTATAAAATAAAACTAAGCAACATGAACCTATAGGCATAATATTTCTTTTTGCTTTTGTGAATAAGTAGTGCAGACAGGCACCAATACAAATATAAAAGAACAAATATAAGGAACAAATATAAAATGTTTCTTTTCAGTTGGAAAGAACAGAATTATTAGACTCCTCTTACCTTCCCAAGGATTGACTTCCCAATTTTCTTTTCAAGTTCTAATGCATTAAGCCTCTGAATTTCATGTGCAACACAGGACGGTCTGTGGATGTGGACTCTGGAAGAGTTGTAGAGATTCCATTTCTCCACACTGACCTAAAAATACAGAATATACTACCATTTGTATCTGAAATTAAAAGTTTTCAAATTATTCATATGGTGTACCCTTCAGAAATAATAATCAAAAAATCTATTAATATTACTGCTTATCAATAAATATGGTAAATTAAGATACTGCTTTCAAAAGTCACATTAGTAGCTGACTAAGTGGTCACTGTTCTTCACTATAACAACAACAAATAGGAAAGCTTTCCACTGCTATTCACTACATCAAATATCCAATATCCCCTTTAAGTCCTGAACCAAAAGATACACACATATGAAAATAACCACCTGAATAGTCACCCTGTAAACATTGAGGCTACCTATACATATAAAATTAAAGTCACACTTTCCTGCTCAGTGTTTCAAATAAATAAAATTTTTTAAATGACACATACATTCAGCAAATCTAGAAAAGTAAAAAGCATCTCAGGAACAATTCAGAAGAAGGACATACACGCACTGATGTTTTTCAGGTTTTCCAATGCAAATGATAATAAACCATTTATTTTATTTTTAAATCATGGGCGGATGGGAAACACTATCTGAAAGTAATGTTATCAAAATGAAAGCCACTGAAGGCCCAAAGAGGAAACATAATACAATAGATTATTGGCACTGATCTTGAGACTATTAAAGCTCTTTCAATTTTCAGAAACGACAATACATAATCACTACAATTAAACTCTGAAAAGCACATTTAATGGAAATACTCATTATTGTCAAAACTTTTTTTTTTCCCTCCTTTGCATGTAGGAGAGAGTTGTTTTTAGCCACAAGAACTAATTATCATAAAGGCTATATTTTGCAAACACATAGAAGCACGCCTATTTTTCCTCAGTCCAAGTAATATACATAATGAAAGCAGCTATCATCACACATGTAAAACACACCAAGCTTTGAAAAGAAGTCATCCCACCAGGTATAGGACACAAATCCATAAATAAAACAGTTTAGTTAAGCAGATTTCTCCCCTCCTCCCCCAAATATGAAACAGTGAGAAATCCATGCAGAATTACTAATTTACACTAGGGATCATTTATAAAAATAACAAAAGAAAAAGAAGAGAATCTAAAAGGGTCGGTTATTTTTAATAGAAATATTATTCTGCAGTGGGAAAGAAAACTGACATCTGATATTGTGATGTGAAGTTAGATGACAGATGAATGGAACAAAGTACAAGCAGAGTGGTGAGCTCATTGTCAGTGAACAGTGCTGCTTTATTTACCCTTGCAGAGCTTCCCAAACTGTCTTCATCAGATTCATGTCTTCGGTTGTTGTTTGAATTGCCCTATGTTAATGTAAAGATTTGCATCACTTAATTTACAGCAGCTGATGTGTACCAGTCACCCCTCTGGACTATTCCAATCCAGCAAAAGTAATAGCAACAATAATGAAAATAGTTTTCACCGAATTCTCCTCTCAATGATATTCAGATATTAAAAAAAAAGTGCTGATTAGTAAAAATAATAATAATTAGAAAGAATTGCACAGACAGGCCTTCATTTAGATTAACTACAGCTATTCTACAACAAATACATGATCCACCCTGAAAGGTGATTCCTTGATATAAAAGGGGTTGCATCCTTGGAAGCAGTATTCTCTTTCCTATCTAGCAATCAAATGCAGAGCTAGGGTCTTCAGGTCAAGAAACATGTCTTAGAAGTTTGTATTTTAAAAGGCTAACAAACTGACCCACAGGAATTCCAATGCCACATATTATTAACTGACTGTAAACCCTGAGTTTTGCAATATCTCAAGCCCTATAAAGTCACAGAAGGTAGAGAGGGTAAAAGAGCGTGAAAGTCAGTCATATTCAGAGATTCCATATGACAAAAACTGGTTATAATGTACAGTTCTCAATGCAATACAAAACAACTTCAATAAAATGCAACAACCTGCAATCAAATTTAATATTTGAAATAAAATTTCTCATTACAAATAGTCTTTTTTTGTTAAAATATCATCAACACTTCCAAGATGAACAAGTAATTTTGCAGCCTGTTGGAATTTCTTTCCAACTCTCCTTCATTCACAAAGTCTAGATCAACATTATATTTATCTATAGATTTGCTTCGAAGAAAGAATAAGAGGTTCAACCTACTGCTAAGCCCAAATTAAGTTCTTACCCTCTCTCTGTGATCCAGATCTTCTAGCTCACTTCTCTTTTCACTGGGATAGCCACTGTCTCCACCATTTTCAAAATCCTATAAAAGAACAAAGCAACCCAGTATCAATACTAGCCTTTGTAAAGTTCTCAGTTGGACATATCCTATAATCTTCAGCTAGCTTCAATACAGGTTTACAGCATGGAAAGGATTATAAATTATGCCATCTGTGACGGAACAGGATTTAACAACCCTGAAGGCCCAGTCCAAGCTTATATTCTCTCTTAAAGACTTGCGTGGAAGATTGGACCAAGAGTCCACTTCATACAGTTCTCAGTCTTCATCAGTAACAAGTTAGGAGATAAAACATTAACTGGCAGCCCCTGGAACTAAGGCCCTTGTGTAGGAAGATATCCTCAAAATACTTCTGGTAGTTTCCTTAGGGAGTGTTCTCTGACAGCCCACAGTGCCAGTATTCATAGCGACCTAATCAATGGACATTCTGTTTAGCTTTCACACCACAAAAGTTGGCAAAAGCTCCAGAGAGACAACGTAACACACAGGTAAACAGAGTACTATATTACCTACTAAAATATACCAGATGCAAACAAATCTCTGGAAAAAACAAACAAACAAAAAGTTTTTTAAAATAAACTGTTTCTAATAAATGAAAAACAACAGATGCAGGTATTGTGCATTGAAAGCAGGCAGAGAGCCTTTATGTGCATTTACTGAACAAAGCCCTACTGGTAGCCATTTGAATCCTTTAAGAAACTGCAATCTCATTTTCTGTCAGAAAATTTTTTGTCACTCACCCTTTGATTATCAAGCTGATCGTAGTCTTTGTGAACCAAGTTGTCTACTTCATTGAACACAGGCCAGTCTAGGAAAAAAATATTTGCTTTTTGTTTTAAGAACAACATGCTTGAGAAGAAAGTTCTAGTTATCACAATCTTACTAGATTACTAGAACTTTTTCATAGCAGTATCTCAAAGATATTATTTAAAGCTGAAAAAATAAAGCAAGTCATTGCCGAATGCTCAGGACTCAGGTGGTTATGTATGAGGCTCACTCACTAAGCGTGTCCATCTTCTGGCTGTGAGGCGTTGCTGAGGAAGGTGAGCAGGGCAGAGAGTCAAACGCCACGTCGCTCATGCTCTCATCTCCAGAGTTTTCAGACAGGCGGAAGAGCAGAGGAGGGCGACTCCCGGAGATGGTTCTCACCCGGCTGCTTCCACATTTCTCCTCTGTGCCACGCACAATAGTCTGCGCAGATTTCTTGGCAAATGAAAATAAAAACACGTCAATAATGCTTCCCTTCTTTATCCCAAGTACAACAAAAAGGCCAACATGTTCATTAGGTGTCTTCTATAAAGGTAGTGGGGTATAAGTACAGGCCTGTATGCATTTTTTTTTTTTTTTTAAAGATATCCCTTCAAAAAGAAGATGAAATCCTGGCACTATTATAGCCAGGGGGATTTCCATTTAGAGAGACTAGATTTCTTTCAAAGACTAGGCTGAATTTTGCAGCCCTACTCCTACCAATATTAATTGAAGTTGAGATCCGTTGAAGATAAACAATTTAACTTTTTACTCCCAAAATTACTTGCTTTGTGGTCTTTAAATTAATGACTTCAGTATTCAAATATCTCCTTGATCCTAAATACCATACACAGAATCATAGAATCATCATGGTTGGAAAAGACCTTCAAGATCATCGAGTCCAACTGCAAGCCCTTCACCATCATGTTACAGAGTTCTCAATCATTAAAGCAACATCATGAATTCAGAGCCAAGAACGGATGATTCAGCTCCAAACTACAACATTTGTTATTAAGGTGGTTTTATCTGTCATGTAAATACCATATTTGAGTTTTATTTACAGAATTTTTAAAACTTATTCCTGTTATAATTTTTTTTTCTTCAGTTGGGCACTTACAAGCAATTTGTTACTATAATCCAAAGCATCTCTCTCTCTGGGTGAAAGATCAAATGGTGCAAGTCCCATGCTTTTGCAAATCTTGTTGCAGGAATGTGAATGAAAGAACAAGGCCATACCTCGAACACCTGTGGCATAGGGGAAAAAAAAAAAGGTTTTATCCAAAGTTTATATGATAGTTTACTAAGCTAAAAGTTCAAAGACATGCTCTTTAAAGGAATTGAGGTATTTTAAAAAGTTATATGAATTTGAAGTCAAGATTAACCATCAAAATTTGAGGAAGCAAAAGAGAAAGAAAGAACAGAAAGTGCTTCCTAATAAAAACAGATCAACCTAACAGTTTTAAGGCCTGTTGTTCAAACTCTAAGTCTGTAAATGTCTCAGAGATTAAGTACACACAGCATATAATAAGAATCCATGAAAGTGGCTGCAGCATTGAGAAACACATGCTGGACTTCAATCCCACTTACAAAACTGGCAGCGTCTTACAAACAACTTTGTGCAAGGTTTATCTCTCTGCACTCAGCTGGACTCATTCCCGTGATTTGGCAAGGAATTTTAAAGCCAAGATTATTGTTTTCACATTGCAGGAAGCTATTTAATTTCATTACTTGGCTTGTCTAAGAGTAGGCCCACAAACAAGAGCTACGGCCAGCTCCCATTTTCAATATGTTAGTGTGGGACAGCTGCCATGCAACTGCTACTCAGCAGAGGGCTGGAATGAGAAAAGGAACTTTTATAAAAAGCAGAATAATTTACTTTACCTAGGTTACCATCTCCAAAGTCTGCACCACTCTCTGTATGGATCTGAGGATCTGTATATAGATCTCCAACTCCCTGGATGTCAACAACAATCAGCTGGTGTCCTGAGCGCTCAAAGGTGAAGTGACTAAAGGCCTGCAAAGAACCACAGATGTATAAAACTCTCCCTTGACCTCCTGAAAATAGTGACACTCATTTACTATTTATAAACAGTCAAAGAGACCAGATAACTCTACTGGTGAAACAGAACCAGGAAAAATAGCATGGTGAAAGCAAGGAGGGGGCAAAAGGATATAGCAGATTTTTAGTCCTAGACTAGATGATGCATGGCCAGAATCACACAGATATCATGCTTCAGAATAAATTCTGGTTGATTGGCTCATGTGAAGTCACATCAACTAAACAAGCAGGACTTGGACCTTAATTTCAACCTTCACAAATTTCAGCACTGAGTTTCTAACAAATTGTTTCACTGAATATTGTCCTGTAGACTGTATCAAAAGATCTAGTACCCTCCAAGGTGACTAAATTCAGTGCTAAGTATTTGTTGGTAGAGGAGCAGTTGTTCCCCAGCTTCCGAACAGTGAAGCAAAATCAGAATGCAGATCTCCCAGGCGGAAAGGAGTATCTTCCTCTGGGGCACTGCTTCTCCAGCCTGCCCCCAACTCAGAGAGGGGCTGGGAGAGACTGGGGGAAGAGCAGCCCTAGGGACATGCAATGAAGATGGGATCACTTGGTATCTCCTTCCTCTACCAGGGATTCTGCTCTCATCTGCAGTTTTCACTTCTGGGCAGAAAATAACTGGATGTCGAACAGCAGCAGGCACAGGAGCAGAATAGCTTCTGCGCAAACATCCCAACTCTGCACACTGCCTCCTTCTGCAGAGGAGCAAAGCTCTGCCAGATCTTGCAAAAGGAAAATGTGGGCATCCCTTGGCATTCTCCTCACCCAATATACTCCCTGGAGGTCCTCCTGAATGACTGATCTGGCTCTCTACTCATAGAGAGTATACTGAAATGTATGCTCATATTTTTTAAAAGTTACATTTCATGAATGTCAGGTATATTAAAGAAAATAAATAAGCCTTCTTTGCCATAAAGCTGAGACATTAAGAAGCTTCTGGGAAGGCCTCCAAAAAAGCTCTGCCAGGTCTGGGGGAGGTGACTGGTGGTGATAGACAAACACTGTAACTGCAGCAAGCCTCACAGAACATTTTGTTCCCAACCTGTGAAAGCCTAGCACTGATTCAGTGTGCAAAAGACAGCCCAAAACATGAATCCTCTGCTTTTGTTAAGCAGTGTGACAAATAGTTTAAAAAAAGGGGAGAGAGGAGAGAAAACAAAACAAAACAAAAAAAACACACACAACAGCAAAGCCAGTTCCCTTGGTATGGTGACCACTTTGCACTCTTGATCAATATTTTAATGGTTCTTCTGTAAGATTCAAGAATTTTCAGTCACTTGAAGTCTGAAGCTTTTTTCCATAATCAATCTCAGATCCACCTATTCAAGCACTTTTATGTGAACAGCTAGATCCTCCCATGTAAATGAGGCGCACACCTATTCACACAGGGTGCAAAACTGCTCCCCTCCTCTTCTATGTTACTCTGAGCCAGTAGAAGACTACTTAATAGTACTTAATACGTAAGAGTTCTCTCCCTATCTTTAATTTGAAGTGATGTTGAAAAATTTTGATGCCTGCAATGATAATTTGTGTGAAAGGGCTTATGATTTTTAAAGGGCATTAAGCACACTTAATTTAACTAAAAATCAACAGACGCTAAAGTGCATTAGAAAAGTTCTCCATACTTGAAAGAGCAAGCCCCAAATAAGGAGAGTGCATACTGCAAAAAAGAGAAATTAATCTGGTGTTGTACTGGAAAGCCTGCAGTTTCCTTTCCTGGCAGCAGTGCAAGACCCCTGGGCATAGCCAAAAATTCCCTGCAGCAGACAGCCATGGAAAACATCAACAAAGTCTCACTTGCGGAGTAAGACGAATGTTGTCATCTCGCACAAATCCAGAATTTGAGTTGTATTTGATATATTTGCCCTCTATGTAATGTTCCAGATGAAACAGAGGCTTTCCGGGTCTGTTCTTCATTTCAATAATGCAGATTTGCACTATATCCACCTGGGAAGGCAAGGAAAGCAAACAGTGACTAACAGAATCCTGCCTTCATATGAAGCATGTGTGAATTCTCCAGCTGCAAACTGCAACGATCTGTTTAACAAAGGAATCGGGGAGAGGGGAGGGACAGGCACTTGCTTCACAAATTATTGGGGGTATTCCATAAATTCAAAAGAATAACTTCTAAGCAGTCACAGAAACTCTCTTCTGTGACACGTTTCTCTGCATCCTGCCTCATCTCCTCCCTCTGTCCTGGACATATTCCTAAAGAAAATCCCCCCTATTTAAACTCAGTTTACATCTTTCCCATGGCACATAAAACTTCTTTACTTTCTTCTATGTGCACTCCACCCTACCCCTCACCTTGTTGCTACAAGGTGGGTAGCTATTAACTATGCCCACACCAAGGGTGACCCTCAGATGTAACACACTGCACATTCAAACATATTCACATATTCAAAAACATTCCCTACTTTTGGCTAGTTTTATTCTGGGAGGTTTCATATATCTTACTGAATATTTTGTATGTTAAATAATGTACTAGTATTTCCACTGAGACATCTAAAAGAAACAAAGCCACATCATCATTACTTTTCTGGAAAGTCTTCAGGAATCTCCATTCGGACAATACAGGACAGCTTTATAAAGCCATGCAGGTTCTCAGCTCTCCTTGAAATCACTGCCAGCCTAGATACCTTTACAAGACTTGGGCACATCTAACCTTCCAGGAGCACTAAGAGTTAAGTGATTGCTCAGACTGCTGCTGGCAATAAATTCTGTGACACTCCTGGTTATCTGAAAAGCAGCTGGGCAAATATCTAAAACAGCAGAGACTTTTATTTTGGTCTTGAGTCAACAGCTGAGAACAGTTAGACATGCACAAACACGCAGACAGGGACTTTGGATGAGAAAAGCAATTTCTGCATTTACTTCATTAAAAATCAACTGCAGTTTAATGGAAAACACAGTAAGGCAGAATTTATATGAGCAATTAACTTTAATGGAATTTAAACAGCTAATCCCCTCTAAATTAATTGGAGAGCATACCTATTAGAAGGGCAAGGCTGATTTTTGCTAAGCAAGATGTTTGAATGTACCTGCTTTGGTGGCTTGTGCCGGTTGTACTCTTCTCCCCACAGTTTTGCTTCCATCTGAAGTCGGACATCCTCAAAATACACATCCCTACCTACACTCTCTATGTACTGCTTGGCAACATAGTTATAGGCACCTTTCCAGTTCTGCGTGTGTAAGAAGTTGGATAGCTTTTTCCTAAAAGAAAAATAAAATTGTTGATGAAAGGAAAACCGAGCATTTAAATTCAGTATTCCTCATGGTTTTATATCTACAGAAAGAGCTAGGTCAGAAGATCAGCATTATCCTCAGTGAGGAGCTGCTCCTGTACCACTTGTGCAGATATTCTAGCTGAAAAATACAACAGCTGGGGTGGGGGCAGAAGTAACATCCCATATGAACAGCTGGGACTTGCCAAAGTGCCCGTGTGACTTCCTATTTGGCCTCCGACCTCGCTCCTTTCCTCACTCCCTGCTCAGCCAGCACAGGGCAGGAAGGGCTGGTGCTGTCTCAGGCCCTTATTCTAAAGTCAACAATTATCATTGGCAGAAAATACCAGGGAGGAGCCTTTCAAACATGAACGTAGAGAAGAAAATCCTCTCCTATGAAGGAAGGGCTGCTTTCCTCAACACACATGGGTGGCTTCTCAGTATCCCCAACATTCCCAGAACAAAAACTGCAGCCTAGAATTATTTGACGTATGTTTCAATTGTTCATTTTTATTGATATGCTAACCTTTAAACCACAAAGGCTTCAAAAGTGAAGAAAAAAATTTAGCTGGATCTGCTGGGTGTCAGCAAATGAATCAAGGAGGCATCCAGTGGCTGTGGATCACCTCAATGTTCAAATCAAAAAGAGAAAAAAAAATAAAGAACATTTTACCATGAATTTCAGAGCAACTACAGTCTTCTTTCCTTGAGGAGCTGCATCCATTTACATGAGACAGAGGAAGAAAGTTGTGGTTTTTTTTTTTTTCCCTGTAATTTGAGACTTGTCCAATTCTGTTTTTTTTTTTTTCTTTTTCTTTTTTTTTTTGGCACAAAATAAGCCAGCTCACATCTCACATGCATTCCTAAAGCAAACATGCTCCACGGTTCATTAAGTGAAGTGCAGCCAGTGCTGCCACTGCAATGACAGAGGTGCGCAGAGTTGTAAAAATACAGAGCGCTCTAGATGAGTATCTGCACCCCTGCATATTGTGGAAAAATCAAGGAGCAGGGAAGCTTATACAGAAGTGATATTTTCTCATAAGCAAGAGGTTAAGGTAAAGCTACAAATAAACTTCTGTTTATGTCACTACATGATAATTTAAGGAAGAATTTGGTCACTCAGAAACAAGAACTGAAAGCAGTGTCCCTAAACTGGGGTTTATTGCTTCCCAGACTTCGCTTGATGCTGTATCTAGCTTTGCAAGAGCAGAGACATCAGCATGAAGCAATATTGAAACTTCAGAATTTGAACACTGAGGGGTTACATTGTCCCCTTCTCTTTAAAAGTTCAAAACATCACATTTCTGTCATGTAGGAGTGCTTCTCCTTCCACAAATGAAACCAGAAATGAAATGTAATCTCTCTAGATCCTGCAGCTGGAAAGAAGGCAGAAGGAGGTGGTCTCAAATATGCACATGGGCATTCTGCAGGAAGCATTTACTTCCAGAGCCTGGAAAGGATGTTGTAGTCCTCTAGCATGAACTGATTTGAAGCTAGATGCTCATGCCCACAATCATGTTCATGTGCAAAGAAAAGTTCCTCCTTTCCCTTCCTCTATATTTTACCCCTCTGGAAAGAATAGCTGTTAACCGTCCAGCTCCATTTTACTTGCAATATGGCTACAGCAACATCTGTGATCCAATGAACTCTGGCAGAAGAGCTTTTGTTCCTGAATGTGGCTGAGATGAGACCACTCTCTCATCACAGCTACTGTGTCTTCTCTTAAAGGAAATGACAATTTTCTGCTTTCTGAACCTTATTCTCAGTGTTGTGGCTGGAGCTGCACAAACAGGAATGAAGCCCTCAGCTATGTCTTTTAGAAATGCACAGCCAGGCGCTAAACAGGGATTTGTGCTTTACACAATTCTCATAGCTAAGAAAAATTCCACTTACCACGCAGAAGAAAATACTGCAAGCAGGAAGTCAGCATATACTTACGTTCTAAAGCATTCCCGCATTGCTCCACGGCCAAAGGGCTAGGGGAAAAAACAAAACAAAAATAAAAACACAGCACTGTCACTTCCACAAAGTTAATTTCTAACCACTAAGGGGAATGATCCTGCCTTCATGATCTGAAGAAATCACTTTTCAAACACCTTTATACAGTATCTGTCTGACGTCTCAAAGTGACAGCCCATAGATAATGTAACATAGAAATTTGGCAAAAACGCACTGGATATTAACCTCCTTCCTCAATATCCCATGGAGCAGATGGGATGGGTCTTTCAAAGATGCCATTTAAAAATCTCTCTAGTTTGCAGTCCAGTCTTTTGAGACTGCCTAGGGGAGCTGGCTTCACAGATATCAAGCCTTCATCCCAGGGCTGGTAGTTTCCACAGAAAACAAGTGATGCAGAACAACATCACCCTGGACATAAGACATAGAAGCACAGATGATGTTGATTCAAACACACCATCAACCCCATGACACAACTGGAAAGGGTCAATAGCTTCTACTCATACAGTAAATTCACTCTGTTTTCATCCTAGGAGCAGGAATTATTACTAGATAGAACAGAGCAGGCCCACTGGCAGGCGCGGAGACGAGGCTCAGAGCACTGTCAGCAACAGGTGAAGGGCCAAAACGGGAGGGCCACTCTGGGAAGGGAACAAACACCTCATGTCACCGATGAGGGGAGGCCTGAGTCCATGGTGTACTTTATTCTAGGGAGAAAATGCTGCTGGGACACTAGAAAATAATGGATAAGCAGTGAGAAGACAATAGTGACAGGGAGGAAAGACAGACATAATCTTCTAAGCTCATAAGAGAAAGGCATCTTGAAGTAACAGCAAGAATTTAACAAATTTGACTGCTGAACACAGGAAAAACAGCGTGACCTTACTTGCGAGGCCATCTTGATGAGGACCTCATCTTCAACCCAGTCCCCAGTAACCGCATTGTATCTGGAAGGAGGGAGAAAAAAAAATCAGGATTTAGGCCTCTTATAAAAAGTGCAGAGGGAGCCCCAAGCTCTTGGAGTCCCAAGACCTGGGCTTTATCTCACATAATCCCAGCTTTGGCTTGGGAGCTGCCCCAGGCTTTCCAAGGACGTGAGCAGACTGCAGCGCCGGCGGGGTGGGAGAAGCCAGGCCCGAGCGCTGCCCGCATCGCATCAAGCACAGAACAAGTCTCTGCACGTCCCTGGGATTACACAAAGGGCACCACTGCGGGCTCTCCCCTCTCCCTTCGCTTACCACTGAAGGGCCTGAGTCAGCAGCACACAACTGCTTCCAGCCTGATCTCCCCAGCTGGCTCGGGTACTTCTGGGTCCTACAGCCGCATTATCACTTTCTTATTCTTCAAAATACACAAAATATTCCAAGATCGGAGAGCTGACCAGAGACAGACACAGCCTGGGAGGGAAGACTGCTGTGCAATCGTGCTGTGCAAATGGGAGGGAGCCTGCCTCAAGCTGATGCCATGGGGCAATGAACCAGCCCCTAACTCCTACTCTTTCCATGAAGGAGTCACTAAGGTAACCTTTCTGGCAAAGCCTGTGCTCAGTGACCTTTAATGCTTTAAGGGTCAGCGGCAGTTTCGGCACTGACACTGTGCTGGGCTATGCTGGGCTTTTTAAGGACTTCCATTCCAGCCACAGCCAGCAACTCTGCACACACAGACAACAATAAAAGTGCTATTTTGGGAAGGCACAGAGTGCTATGCTGCCTTTTTTTTTTTTTCCTCTCTAAATCTTTAAACCTCAAACACTGCCTATTTCCTTAATTAGATTAAGTTTATGGAATTAATAAATCAACCAGAAAATACTTTTCAGACATTTCCTGTCTGTGTCTGGATGAAATAACTTTTGCATGCTACTTAAGTTAGAGAAATAGCAAAAATGAGACACTGATTTGCTGAAATATCTATTTTTGATCCTATGCAGCGTTTATGTATTTCTGGGGAATTCAGTTAAGGCACACTCATTTGCGGTATGTTTGGCAGTTTTTCAGATAGGTAATTATACATATTCTACCAGATGGACCCTTCAACACAAGCCAGCAAAACCCCTTTAACATTGCCATTAAGAGCAAGACACACAGACCTGTAACGAGTGGCGTATTCTGTCTCAATGTCCTCAAGATGGAATTCTGCCCAGGGATCGGGCATGTGTTTAGCTTTCTCAATAGCATGTTTCCAGGTTTCCTGAAGAAGTTATAAGAGGCTTTTTACAATCAGTAGCAACCCACAGACATGGCATTTTAAGAGTACATCTGAATCCTGAGGATACAAATATGTACAACTACCCAAGTCCCCAAAAGACCACAGGAAGCAGAGACCAAACCAGGAGCAGGACAGAGCAGTCCTCCTCCAACATTTTCTTTCCACTTTTCTGTGTGTGATACAGAACACCACTCTAGCATTTGCTAGTTTCAAGTATAATGAACACAGTTTAGAAATATAAAGCATTAGCTTTTTGATTTAATATGCAAAACCATAAAGTTACTCAGAACAGAATCTGATCTAGCATACATGTAGAAG
Organism: Tinamus guttatus; assembly: GCF_059628265.1. Taxonomy (NCBI): domain Eukaryota; kingdom Metazoa; phylum Chordata; class Aves; order Tinamiformes; family Tinamidae; genus Tinamus; species Tinamus guttatus. Next base: position 542,564 of record NW_028288864.1, on the reverse strand, counting down.
CCAAGTATAGTTTGCAAAAAAATAAAGTTGCAGACTGCAACAATTAGCAGACCAATATGAAGGAGGAAAAAAATGTAAAACCCATGTCTCCCATCTGTGTCCAGAATAAGGTAAGAAAGAAGAAATTAGCATACTGTGAAAATGAAATATTGTAACAATTCCAGCATGTAGCTATTTCAAGCTCCATCAAGTCGACGGAAAAAAAATAATAATAATAATAGGTTGGAATTTGAATAGCCTGTCTCTACAGACCAATGTAGATGTTTTTATTTTAACACTTCAGTACCCCTCTTTCTACATTGGGCTGCTCCCAGAGAACTTGATATGATTCTGTGATGTGCCAAAGGCCTTATGCAAGGAGAATAGGCCACTTCACACCCTGAAGCACCCAGCACCCTGAAGGAAAATACTGTTACCTCTGAGACGTCTTTCCTGCCTCTGTGCCTGAAGTACACAGAAACAGACACTTAAAATAGCACCTTTTTTTTTTTTTTTTTTTTTAAAGGATTTAAATCTCAAAACTGAAAAAAATACAGTATAAACAAATGTTAGGCATGACAAAGAACTTTAGGAAGAAGCTGATCTTTTACATTTGTCATGTTCCTTTGTATTTCATTTATTTTAAAAGATCTTTTAAATTTTTTGATTTGAAAACTTACACAGGCTGAAGCAAGTAGATCTCTCAGACAGTGAAATAATGAACAAGGACAATGTAAAAGGGAAAAATTATATATATATAAAATTACATCAGATGTTCTTATTTTGTTTTAACCTACCCGACTATGGTCAACCACAGAGCCATGCTTAGAGCAATCCTGTGTGTCATTCTGAAGCATACACGAGAAACAAAAGTAGGAAAACACACATGATAAGACAAATGACTGAAAAAGTTTTCTTTCTCTTGGTTAACATAGCGTACATTGAAGTCTGACCTCTATTTATACTACACTTTTACTCCTCACCTTCCTCAGGAATATGTACATTTTAATTCTTTTATTAATCAGCATACAAAAAAAATCTTATTACAGATAAGATGTTTTACTTTGTATCTGTTACAGTTTTTTTATGATAACTGATGTTGAAAAAAAAAAAAACACTAAGGTATCTCCCCAGGAATAAAGCATGTATTAGACATAATACATGCATCTATTAAATAGGTGCTAATAAAACACACTAAATGCTACTGTAGACAAAATCCAGAGACGTGCCATGTTAGCATGAATGGTATGTGGGATATCTAACCTACAGAAGGTCACTTGTGTTCTTGAAGCACCAGTTCCTGTGAGTTCTCTCCCTTTTCCTGGCCTGACCTGAGCAAAGCAAGCAGAGTAGGGCAGGACACATTGTCAAGGAAGCACCAACTATAGTCCCTCCTTAGTCCCCCACTTGCAGAGTGTCCATCTGCAACAGTGTGATTGCCTTTCACCCTAAAAACGTCAGGCAGCTGGAACGCACTGTAAGAAACTCCTACCAGTGTGACACTTCATGTCCAGGCACTACAGTCAATATGCTAAAAGCTCCTTAGGAAGCACACATCCAATCTCTCTCTCTCTTTTTTTTTTTAAAGGATATTTTACAAACATAACATTAACTTTTTCAAATAATAATAAAAAAAGGAATCATTAACTTGGCCTAGCACAATTTATGGGAAAGTATTTTCTGCTGGCCACCAAATTAGCTTACAACAAATACTATCTCTAAAAATTCCCAATCATTGCATTACTTGTCATCCTGGGTTCTGCTGAACTGAAAAGCACTAAGTCAGTGGCAAACTATTGGCTTAAGGAATTAATTGCAAGTCTAGAGGAGGGGAAAAAAAATCAGCTGGATGTTCTCAATGAATGTGTTAATCACAAGAAATGAAGCAGCTAAAAGAATCTTTCTCTCTCATGCCAACTAAGTAAAATCAGAACCTTATTTAAAGTTGGAGTCAATGCTTACCTTAAAGTGGAATGAGTTGCTGGGTGAAGAGCTTAAACTGTACTGTTCAGTTTTCGCTAAGTTGCTATAATAATTGTCAACTTTGATACAGGCAGACTTGTTAGAAACTGGATCATCAGTTATTGGGCAGATGTAATAATTGTCTTCATCATCACTATCAGCATCAGGGTAATTTCCAGAGTTCACTTTAATTGTCCTAGCATTATCAATTCCTTCCATACGAAAAATAAGGTCCTCGTCTGCCATGTTTGCAGGAGGCTGGTTTAACTCTTGCAATGATTAAAGCAGCCACATTCCAACGTGCGTGCAAATGGAGGGAGGAAGCTGGGTGGGAGAAAAAAAAAAAAAAAAAAAAAAAAAAAAAAAGATTGGACTGTTATTAAAATCACAAAGCATGCATAGGAAAAAAAAAACAAGATTGGACTGTTATTAAAATCACAAAGCATGCATAGAACTAATGTTTATAGCACATCAAACACACACAACAAGCATTTGTGGATACCTTTATAAAATGTATGCCCGAGTACCAACATACATATGATTTCAAATGCCTCAATACAGGAGCTGGGTTTGCAGGAGGCACCAACTTTACAACTATTACAGGATCCAAAAAAAAGAAGATAACCCAGAATAGAGTGACACCATAAAATTGGAGGGACTGCAAACACCTCCTGCTGCCGAAGGCTGACACTTGTTAACATTCCTCCCTCCTTCTCTGCATGTGGTTTCTTCCTCTGAAATTCAAGTTTTGTGACACTGTTCTTAGCAACTCAGAGGAGTTTTGCCTCACAAGAGGGCTTCATGGTTAGGGTTTCTGTTTTTCTAGGACAGCCCTTTTAAGGTCACCACATGCAATATTAATAGTCAAAAGAGTTTTACTGGGACAAGAGAAAGTTGTCCTGCCACTGCCCAGCCTTAGGTCTGTTTCAGCTCATATATGACACCAGGTCCAAAGTGCAAAGAATGTTGCCCAGGCTACCCAGGATGTCCTCCAAAAGACAAAGTTCAAAAAAGGCTAGAAAAGGAGGGCTAACTGTCCCCTGTTGTCCTTGCATGTTGCTGGAACAGAGGCCTAGGACACTCAGATTATAAATGTACTGATCAGGATACAACTACTACTAGCCTGTCTTGAACCTAAATGCAAGCCTGCTAGGGTAGGGTAACCCACAGCAGTATTTAAGCATTTTGTAACACTGTGGTGGCATCACCAGACACACTAAACTACGTTATGCAAGTATGTCATCAAGGTGACTACTAAGGGCCGAAAAAGGCAGGTGAGGATGCACCTAGGAGGCACCTAAACAACAAAGATTTGTCAGACAGATAAGATAAGCAAAAGGGATAGCAAAGAGGCAGGAAAACCTCCCAAATATACAAACAGGCAAGATGCAAGACAAGAAGATAAACAGTATCAGGACTGGAGGAAATCTCCTTGGGGGAGGGCAAATACAATTTACAAAAAGGTATGAAGACGGGAAATAAGAAGAGGAAGGACAGAAGAAATGGAATAAGTATATTAATCCCCCTCCTTTTGCAACTTTTTTTTTTTTTTGTCAAAATGAGGACTTTTAAATGACCACGTGCGGAAAGAAGGATAAAGAAAAAAGAGTAATTGACTTGAGGAAATCTACGAGAACGGATCCTGTTATATTTGAAATTACCTGAAAGGTGCAGATAAATACAGATGCTTAAAAATCAATAGCAAGCAGTGTGTGTGTACATATATATACACATACACACATATATACACACATACATATATATAAAAGGCCCATTTAGGGCTTAAAATGTCTCCCCACTGATTTAAGCTTGCCATTACAATGTGATTGTCTTCCCTTGGCTTCCAGAGCTTTTGCAGCTCCCTGTGATGACAGAAGAACATTTCCCTCGCAAAAGGCTATAGCCCAATCATGGTAATTTTTTTTCTTAGGAGTTGCATGATTTCAGCAATACAGATCACTAGTCAGTGGACCAGAAGGCAGCATGAAATACTCTGAATGTTTAAGTTAAGAAACCCTGCAGGGAGAACACAAGCAATCATTGCTGGAGCTAAGAATCAGCTTGCAGTAAATCCTCATGGTCTAACATTCATCATTCATTTCATGCAGGTCAGACACCAGCTAAAATTACAACTGGTTTATTTCCATGGCATAAAGCTTAAGCAAAAAAAAAAAAAAAAATCCACCCTGCTTAATGGTTCCATTTCTGCACTTTGGGAAAAAAATAGAAAGCTTGACTATGTTATTGGCAATTTCAACTTTTTAGTAGCTTTCTGGATCTTGAGAGAACAAAATAGGTTGAATTCTTCTGTGTCCTAGTTCCAAAGTGACATAAGCAGAAAGCAAAAATTCAGCAATCCGATCCAGACAGATCACGAGTTTTAATTAAAATAAGTTCAACAATTTCTAAGTTCAGAAAGTGAAGTTCTGGGTAAATATTTCACTGAGGCCTTCTGACATGTCATCACCGATAGAGTAAATAATACTGGGAGTTTCACATGGAGAGCGCAGCAGCAGCTCTGCAAAGGTTCCTGTCTTACCTTAGTTTTCAATATTAGTGCTACCACTTCCAGGGAAACTGTATAACCGCACAGCCCGACTGATGCAACAGCCATGTGTTATATAAAAAGATAGGTGAGTCATGGAAGCATTTTCCACAGAGCTCAAGTTCCACCCATAGAGGTCTTATGACGGCAACGTGCTCCGCAGCCTCCTCCCGAGAAACAGTAAGTGACGATTCAGCAGAACTCAGACAGAAATAAACTCCGACCATGCCAAGCTATCGACATCGGGCACCCGCTCACACGTTACCAGCTACTCGGACACAGAGAGGTTTTCATGTCTGCACTTCTTCCGGGCCTTCACCCTGTTCCCCGCTTCATGCTGAGAGACTCTTCCCACATGCAGGAGAAGGCAGAGCCTCAGCACAGCAGGACAGGCAGAGATGCTGGTGCAGGACATCAAGGCTGACCTTTGGGGAGAAGGGTTTGCCAGCCTCTCGGCTCTAAAAGTGCTCTCCTTCTGCCCCACAACCTGGCTCAAGAGAGCAGATTCCGATTTTCCTGATACACTTACCCTCCTTAAAGCTACCGTTTTCCCCAGAGCTCCCAGCTGTTTTCCTGCTGAGCCTACTTTCACTGTCATGTTCACTTCTATGTTGGTTTCTGGCTATCGAGGAAAATATGAATAGCCGTATTGGAGCAGACCCATGATTCACCTAATACCTGTCATTTCAAAATAAGAAGCAAAGAAACCTGCACAAAAAAAAATAAACTGCCTCTATGTGCTTTTCTAGTTGCTGATAAGGTTTTACACACTGAAGTTTCTTGCATTTTCTGAAACACTTCGTTCTCATTAAGTGTACTAATTCTATATTTTAGAGTTATTTCCTGCAGCCTCCTGTGGATAATACTTGCTTTGCCAAGTTTTAATGACTTTCTACAGCAATCTCAATGCTCAAATGCATCAAAACATCTTAGATCCTCTCTAAAGAGGATAAACAGACTGAAGTGGAACTACCTTTTGCAGTACACTTGCTGTTTCTTCTGTTGACAGTGCCACAGCATATAAATAATTCTTTAATGACTGTATCCAGCTTGGAGTTTCCACATCGCTCCACATTTTCCTGCAGTATTTTTTATAACCCCTTCGATGCTGAGGTCAATAGCAAATCAGACTACAACCGCACAGACAGCATGAGCCATCTGACCTACTAGGGTTTCCCAGGGGGATTCAGTGCCTGGACACACATGCAGTACACACCAATGCAGCTCCTGCTACACTGCCAAGCGGGGGCAGATTTGCAGCGCAAAACTGCATTGAAAACCTGGCATTCTCACTGTGCGTTTCTTAGGGTCCTCTGGCAAGCTCTGGAGGCAGGGCCTGAACACCACTACCATGTGCCTTCCTGATAACTTCCACCCACAAGCAGTTTCGCTGCAGGCTCAGAGGCTGCTTTCAACATGAATCAATGCGCAGTGAGCCAAGACGATCAGGCAACCGCTACCAAAGCGGGCTGCGGATGCGAACAAGCAAGGCTAGAGAGGGACACACACAACGGCCCCTGGGGAGGACAGGACTTGATTTATTTAAAGACCCTTCCGCTTAAAAATAAGAAAGCGGACCTACAAAACACAATGTGGCTCTTAAACTACTACCATCACTTAATGTTTTCTGTGAAGCAACTGGAAACCTGCTGCACAAACATAAATCCGTCCAAGCTCTGGTTAACGTGGATATTTCCTCTGCCTTCCATAAAACCAGATTTCTTTTCCGCATAGCGCTCTACTGCATGAAAACCAGGAAAGGATTAGATGAACACAAACTAATCATCCAAATCTTCACACAGGTCTGGCAGAGTTCAAACAATTTATTTTTCCTGACAAGCCTTCCATAACACATTTTGCTGGCTCTTTAGGTGAATACTATGAGTACATTAGAGCCTGGTACACCTGCTTTGTTTTTGATTAGAAAAAAAAAAAAAAAAACTAATCAAAATCTCTTTTTGATTGGAAATTAAACAAAGCTGCATATCTTGACTTGTTTCACATGATATGTAGCTTAAAATTCTTTTGGTCCTACAACACTCAAAAATCAAAGCAATCTGAGCTTGCAGCATACTCCACTCCATTTGTTGTCATCATTACATAAGCATCAGTCTTCTTTCTAACACTGTCTGTCTTACAAATCAGAAAAATGAGACACGGGAATGATCAAAGCCCTCTAGAAGAGCTAAGTGTCTGCCTGGATGCTTTGAAAACACATGTACCCACAAAATAAAGGGGTAGCTGGCATTTTCGAAGTCTGGCTCTGATGCTGGCTGTACAGCATCTTACTGCTTAAATCATATGCTTTCTTCTAGGGCAAGCTCCTCATCTAACGAACTAAACTGAGATTTTTCATACAACTAGCCTAAAAAGATAACTGTAACACAAGAGTTTTAGCTTTGTTTTGTTGCAAGCTACTTTTTAGCTCTATCTCCCAACTATCTTTCTCCACAACATAACACCAGATAAACACTATTCTGCATCAATATTCAGAGCTGCAGACCTCACACCACGGCTACCAACAGATGGTTGGTGCAGAAACAGTGATATCCTGCAGCATTCATCAGCAAGCCAGGGTTGTCTGGGGCTGGTTGCTGCTTTTCTGATGGAGGTACTATCCCTGCAGCTCAAAAACACAGCAAATGTAATTACCCCATCCCAGCTGGCTGCAGGAAACCACTGCTGAAGGAGATATGGACTAACTCAGCTGCCTTTGCACTGAAGCAGCTCAGAAGCATTCACAAAAACAGGTATTCAAAAACAACATAAACCTCTACTATGTTGGCACATACAAACAGCAGCTATAAAAAAGCTCCCAGTTGCTAGACTAACTGCAATTCTAGGATATACTGCATTAGGATCATTACTCACAGCTGCTCTATCCTGCACTCATTTCTACTGCTACAGTTGAACATACATCAGCAGATCCACCAGGACTTGAAGGTTTGAGGGGAGACAGCACAGAAACACTGTTTCATGCCTGCAAAGAGTTGACAATTTCAGCAATATGTAGGGTATATCATCACCACAAATCAGCTGGTATTTAAAGCTAACTGTGTTTATAAAGCCCTTCCAGTTCTTGCAGAGCTATTTCTTTTAAAGGACTTGTGGTCTTTGTAAGTGTTGTTACTAAGAACTGGATTCTATTTTAAGAAGCCTATTATACGAAGACAGCGATCAAACTTTAGTTACACAAACACTGCTCTAAACCTTAGAAATGTTGACCAAAAGTCCTAGAAAGAGTCCGAGCTTCATCCCAAAGCTTATATTCTGGGCTTTTACATTATGGCACAAAACCATGCTATCTAGGAATCTCTGTTATTACTGCTACTATGTTTTGATCACTTAATCTTTAATATCCTTTAGAAAAGTTTTCCTAGGGCTAAGCAGCAGAGAGAATTCCATTGCATTGAATCAAGTCTGCAAACCTGGATTAGCACACGCAACTTTAACCACTGACTCCAATCAATCTTGCAGACCTATTCTATTTTTATCAACCTAGTATTATATGTTTCAAAATTGAAAGAATTTAAAATATGGCTGTTATATTCACTTGAGTGTCTATCAGTCTTCCAGCTTTTGAGAGGCCTGTCTGAAGTCTGGATTTTTCCTTTTCTTGACATTATGTCTAAGAGCCACACTGCCAACATGAAGGCGAACCGTGAGAATAAAAACAGCTGTCACACATGCTGCAAATGCAAACACAGATAACCAGAGGTAATAATTCACATCACAGTGCTGGTAAGTCTTGACTTGTTTTTGTAGGGTGCCTGCTGTTTCAGAAATGCTGCTCGTTTGACAGGACCCCCAAGAAGTTCAAGCCTCTCTTGTTGGGTCAGTTACCTTCTCTCAGGTAAAGTACTGAATTAGCTTTCAGTTTAACTCCAGCTCAGCTGGAGCCACCTAGTATACTCATAAATGTAACGAGCACCTGTTTTAAGAGAGAAATTGATTTTTAGATTAACATCTCTTTAACATACATATTTGAAACTGAACTCCAGCAACTACTCAGGCTTCCTTTACAAAGCACTGTGATCACAACCATCTCTGCAGACTACAGCTACAGAGCTATACGCTGAACACCCCCACCACTATGTTAATACTCTACAGCACATACAGCATTACTGCTCTTCCAAAACACCCACTCGAGCCACATGAAGCAACAATTTCACTGTATTCAGAGGAGGAAACAGGTAGAGCAAGTCAAGTTACTTGCTCTGATAAAATATGAGACTGAAAAAGAAAACAAAAACCAAAAGTGATCAACTCGCTAGCTGGCTTACCAGCTAAAGATCTTTAATTTAGAAGTCCTCATTTCCAGCACCTTCCAGTGCTGCATCACTACTTCATGCAATCGTGGTGCAAATCCCACACAACCTGTCTGCAAGCGCAACAGGGACATAGTGCGTTAGCCAGAGAGGAGCAGACCACGGAGAAGCACAATTCAAGGGCTGAACAGGGCAGCTCCTCTGTGACAGCTTCGGGCACCAACAACTTCAGGCCCAAAACTTGGTGCAAGGAACCACGTTGCAAACCAACAGTAATTAGAATAGCAAGCAGTAAAGCACAGAAACATTACTAAACACGGGCATTACTAAATCTGTCCTTCCAAACAGGACATAACATTATGCGAATACTATGCTAGTATTAGCCAAAACACAAAGCCCACAGGAAAAAAAAAAAAAAAGGATAGAAAAGTGACGTTCAAGTTAACTTTAGGGCATTCTTCTATTAAAGGTAGCGGCCTTGATCCTTCAATTGGCTTTAAATGCACCAAACAATTAACTACAACCAGCCTTTACGCAATCGCTTGCTCAGTACTTCCAGCTGTCAGCTCGACGCTCTTTTACAATGCATTAAAAACACTGGAAAAATACCCAAACATCAGCAGCACTGCAGGGTTTTTGCAGCTAGTAGCCGTGCATTAAAACGGCCTTTTCCCCGGCCGCAGCTCGGAGCTGCTCCTCTCCGCCGCGAGCGCCCAGCCCTCGCGCGGGCCGTGCCGAGAAGGGGCCGCTGCCGCCGGGCACAGGCTGGGGGGCAGCCCGCGCTCTGCAGGGGCCCCTCTCGGAGGCTCCTCGCGCCGCTTCGCCCCAGCGGGGGCAGCGCGGCCCCCTCCCCGCCCGGGCACCTACCGGGTGCAGGCGCCGCCGCCGCCGGCCGGGCTGCCGCTCGCAGCCGCCCCGCTGAGGCGCGGCGGGAGGCGGCGGGAGGCGCGCGGCCCCGCCCGCCCCCAGGCCCCGCTGAGGCGGGAGCCGCCCACACGGCGGCTTTTCCCCTGTGAGAGGAAGGGGCAGCCCCGAGGTGCCCCCTCTGTATTGGGCGCCGCGGGGCTGCAGGAGGTGGAGGGGGGTGATGGAAAACCAGGGAAATGGGGTTTTCCTGCGTGCTGCTGACAGCAGGAAGCAGCTTTTTAATTTCCTTTCACAGGTGCTTCCGTTGGGCTGGCTCTTAGGCTGAATTAGACTATGGCAGTTCATTTCCTCATGGGAGGCGGTGGACATACGCAGCAAAGATTGCAAAGGGGTACTCATGCACCCACACTCGCTTTTCCCTTAAGACACTCACTTGCTGAGTTGAAAGCGCCCTTGTTCAAGCTTTTCCTCAAGCTAAAATTGATGGGAACTTTAACTAAACTCCTCACCTTTTTTATGGGTTACATGGCATCTAGTATAAACAGGTTGGGGCCTAATCGCACGCCCTGGCAGCCTTCCGCTCTCTCCAAACCTACCCACGCACGCAATGCTCACAGCAACGTTCACCACGAGCAGGGGCTACAAAGCAAGACGGAAAATGTTAATAAATACCTAATGCAGACCAATAATCTCCCACGGCATCACAAACACGACGGGAGAAACACACAACCTCTGTGCTACCTGGCAAGTCTAGCAGCCAAAAAAGGAGTAACTGAAATAGAAATGATGTTACAGTGTTAGCGCTGAGATAATCAAGAAGATTGCTAATATTTAAAGAAAAGCATTCAGAGCACGCTCTCTGACCATCTGCCAAACTTTCTCTCTGTTCCCCTGGGATTACTTAAGTAAATTAAATTGAAGCTTAACTTGCCGCCTGGGAAAAAGCTTGTGTGCCTACGAATGTGTGTGCACAGGCTGGAGTGCAGCCTGACCCTGGGATACCTGTAACCCTGGCAGCATTCATCGGCTGCATCTGAGGGTGTGGGTTTCATTTGGGAATGTAACACAGGGAGCAGGCTGAGCTATTGCTTAACGTGCCCTCCTAAAGGCACAGTTCTGGGTAGCCCCACTAATTCCTGCAGAGCTTAAGGTCAAATTAAACACACCAGTGCATGTATCCCCATTGCTCAGGCAGTCAGTCCAGCACACGCTGAGCTCCCCGGAGCTATGCAGGATATGGACGTGCCTGGAGCAATGCTGGGGAGAGATCACTCCCCACATGGCTTCCTGCCAGCCCAGGCTCAGCAGAGGCCAGATGCCCTGTTCTCCCTGCACAAAAATGCACTGATAGGCACTAAAAACAGATCACTATCTGCTTTTGTATATAGAGCACTGCTAACAGCAGAATACTGCAACTAGTGTGCTATACCAACACAGCTAGATAAGAACAAATCACATGAGTAACCTACACATCTAGCATATTATTATTTCATTTAATATGCTCAGCAGTGCATACATGTATTTTTCCAACAGCAGTGAAGCCTGCAGAGCTCCAGCACACTCATAGTAAATGAGGTTCAGCTTAGAAACTGCTGCTCTGGAGAATGACAGTTCTTGAAAGGCAAACTGAAAGCACATCCCAGGCGATATTAAAATCCAGATGAATAATTGCCTGTAAATAATTTAATTCCCTGCACAATTCGTGCCTACATATTTCTGTTCCTGTCCTGTCTCCCATGGTAAATCCATTGGATCACAAAACTTGCTGGAGCCATACGGCGGGTACATAATGTACACGCATAGAGCTTCCCTGAGCCCCAGCACCAGACGTCCTATGGAGAGAGCAGCCAAGGCTGGCAAAGCTTATCTGTATTAATAGCGTTTGTAACTGCTCAGCAGTCGGTCCTAAAGTTTTTAGCTCTCTTTGGAAAGAAATCAGACACGCTTCCTGCTCGAGGCAGGCCTCATAGCAAGAGCATTCAGCTTTCTACTCACCGATGGCAGTCCGAATGTACCACCCTCCCGCGGGGGGCAGGCACCCGCAGGCCGCGGCACGGCGGCAGCAGGAGGGCGCAGCCCCGCACGCTGCAGGCCCGAGCGGCCCGGGCCGCCTGCCCGACCCGTGCGAACCCCAGTGCGAAGGCAACGGGGCCTCGCGGTGCCCTGAGGCGGCTGCCGGCAGGGAGCGCCGCCGCCGCGCGGGGAAGCGGCCACCGCGCTCCGGGCTGGCGGCGGCGCCACCTGGCGGGCGCGGGAGGCCGCGGGCCCGCGGCGGTGCGCGGGGCGCTCCCGGCAGCGCCGCTAGCGCTAATGGCGCTTCCGTGGGGGGCGGCGGCGGCGCCCCGGGGCCCTGGGCCACTCTGGCAGGGAGCGGGCGCGGCCCCCTCCTCCTATGGGCCTGGCGGGCGGTTCGGCAATCAGGCGGTAGCGTGGCCGAGTGGTCTAAGGCGCTGGATTTAGGCTCCAGTCATTTCGATGGCGTGGGTTCGAATCCCACCGCTGCCAAGAAGTTTTGTCGCCGCCGCGGTGGCTCCTTTTCGCCGCCCCCGGGAGCGAAGCAGCGGCCCGGGTAGCAGGCCAGATACGGAGAGAGAGCGACTGCGTCGGGGCCCTCACGGAGCAGCGCCGCCGCCAGGGCCCCGCGCAGAAGAGGCAGACGGGAAACGGCGAAAGCGGGCGGCCTCACGCCCGTTTCGCTTCGAAGGGCATCACGGCGGGCTCCGCTCTCCGCGCCGTCCAGAGGCGACTCCGGCGCGAGGGGCAGTCACGCAGCACGGCCACGCACGCTTTATTGCCCGCCACGCACGGACGCGGAACACCACGGGATCGCGCTGCCCCCGCGCGGCCGCTACAGGCGCCGCGGCCGATTCGTGGCTTCCGCTGCACCGCGGAGGCGTCGGTCCGGGAGCAGCGTCCACACTGTGAGATGGGCGGAGACAGCGGAGGAAGTTCCCGTGATGGTCAGTGGTCCCTGGCCGTCACCCTGCTTAGTGCTCAAGAGCAGCTACCATTATGCCAAATTTTTGCTTCTCCCATGTGAAAAGTCGCGGCCCATTTGCTGTGTTGGGGCCATTCGGCAGCACATAGTGAGAAGTGATGCACGGCCATGGTGCTGGGTGACCGTACACCAGCCACACGAATCAGTGGTGTGTTTCTGTGAAAAACTGCAAAACCGAAAGGCCCTCAAATCTTACAGAAAGAAAGATCAAACTTAAAGTAACCATTAGAGAAAGCAAAACTTTGAGGAAGGCGTGATGGTTTGGGGCTTCTGGTCTCGATTTAAGGTAGTGTTCCACAGAATCAGCAAATGCAAACTTCCCTGGCTTGTAGCCCAGCTGGTGCCGTGCCTTGTCGATGCGAAACGTGTGGGTGGTGGAGATGTTCTGCACCTGCAGGACAGAAATCAGACAGATAGGATAAAGTCTGGAAATGGTAGTAAAAATCCAGCCATTTAAAACACTGTGTCCTACTGACATATATCACATTGCTTTTCAAATAGTTCACCCAGAGAAGGATCTTGAAAGCCCAAACAGGGAGGAAGCAAAGGCTAAACAGTAGGATCTTCTAGGCCTGCAGACACCCACAAAAAGTGTTCTGTGCTCTTGTCTGTGATCCTAAGGAGGCAGGAGCCCTCCCTTAGGCCTCTGGCCAGCCCAGGCCACAGAGGGTATCAGGCAAGGAAAGAGGGAGAGGCTGCTTGCAGCTCCTTTCCTAAAGTACCTTTTCAAAGCTGTGACAACAAACATGACATTGCCTAAAATACCCCCTGGCACATACCTCCTTGAAAACCAGAGGCTGAAGTCATACAGGGAAATGTATTTCCAGCTGAAAAGCTCAAGGAGTGCCTCTATTACATGATGCCTGTCCTGTGAGAGCTAAGGAGCTGGTGTAAACAAGGCCTTACCTCATTTCTGGTCAGCAGAGGCGACAACTCAACAAATGGTTTCAGCATCAGATGCAGATACTCCATCATTAGTGCTGTGTAACAAAAGATCACCACTTCAGTGGGACTGAATCACGGAGGGCTGCGTGTGGAAAGGTAGTGGGGTGGTGGTAGTTTCGGTGAAAAGATCATGGGACATCACAAATACACGGTGACAACAAACCCCTCAAAGTGGGGCACTTAGCTGCATGTGGAGGTTCACTTTGGAGATGGCGTTGGGTATGGGAGAAGGAGATTTAATGCATGCAAGTAAAAAACATGCTCCAGCACATCTCATGAATCAGAGAATTTTACATTTATCTTGCTGTATTTGTAACTCTGTGGAGTTACATTCCAGGTAAGGATTTAAAATGTGCAGTTCTGTGGGATTTAAAATAACCAATTATTCTGTTTTTCACACATAAGCTTCACCCCTAACTCTTGCATACTAGATAATACCAAAGCATATTATTTTTGTACACAAAAATAAAAATTATGCATATTATTGTTACAAATGAAAATATAAATGGTGGGGAAATTGAAAATAATCATCTATTACATTGCAATATGAAATAGAGGCAATGTGGACAGCACCAAGGGAAATAATAAAATATTTATATTTCTATTTAATAAAATATTTTGTTAAATATCAAGTACTAAAAATTATTATTAATATTTTACCTGATGCATAAACTAAGGAGGTAGGAATACGTATCCATGGTTTACTGCAACCTAATCTTTCAAACTAAGAGGGATAAAAAACAGTGATTAAAAATAACCCAAAGTAGAAACCTCAAATGAGTTTTAAAGTTTCAATATAGAAGACATTTGTGGAAATATTTACTGATAAATCAGTAAACTGCCTCTTTGCCGTTACAATTTAGCTTTTCTTTCTTCAGGAATTTCCAGTTAAATGCCACATGCAGAAACCATGTAATTTTCAAATGACAGTCTAGGTGAGAAATAATCCCTAGTTCCTCCCTGCTTTAAAAAATGGAAAGGATTATTAAAATTGACCCCACTATTGTTATGTGCTCATACCCAATTAAATTTTGTGACATATTTATGGTTTTCAACCCATTACTAACAGCAAAATGATCTTTTGAAAAAAGTTTATATTGCAGATTAATAATTATTTTTTTGTCCTCAAAATATCCACGTTAACACATGAATGTTCAAAAAATGAAGAAGCCATAAGGGCTATTTGAAAGAGGCTTTTGGTTCACAGAGCTCTGGTCTCGGTATAGGAAAGCCCACATTCAGAACAACACTCTTGTACCCAAAGCAAACATACGAGATAACTCCACAGGCACACAAAAGCTGTAATTGAATATTGTCATAATAAAGTATATAGTGTACGTACTAGGGGAGTTAACCATTCATAAAGGTTGAATTTTTCACCATCATTAATGAAATATACCTGACCACTCTGTTGAAGAGGTAGAGAACAGAAATGTTAGTAAAAATAATACTGTATATGATGTTGACTTCTTTTATCTCACCATTTATACACAGATTTAATAACTAAAAGATACAGCAACATAAAATACACACAGATCAACATACAAATCAACAAACTATCTGCTTTGCCCTCCAATCAGTCTCCCTTCTAGTGCAATGAAATTGGTAAAGAAGTGGTTTCTGTGATTCACATACTTTGTATGAATTATTTATTACAGACGTGTCTGTAAAGAATGATGACGCCGACTTTTTAATTTACTTTTAAGGGCAGTTCTTCTCAATCAGATAGGAAAGTGTGTTTACAAGGAGGAAAGCAGTTGCAACTACTTTTGAAATAAATGTGTGAAATGTCATCTGTGCTGAGATGCCAGCTCTAACCTACATAGGATACGCGAAGAATTGATTATTGCAGGTCAGAGCATTAAGTCTGAATCTATGTACAGTGGGAATGGGACAAATTTACCATAATTTTCAAATTCATTTCTGACAGATACTCTTTGCTCCTCTTCCAGAAATGACAAATATAATATTACCAAAATGCAAAGAAGGACATACTCTTAAAAAAATGAAGTGAACCTGCCACTATGCACACAGTGCTGCTTGGCAGCACAGTGTTAGCGGCACATTTGTCAATCAAAAATACATACAATAAAGGACCATGACGCACCATTAATTACTGGCTCCGCGGTAAAATGAAGCTGTGGTGTTTTTACTGCTGACTTACAGCTATGTAGTTCTTTTCAGGAGTGAGCGCACCAGCCGCTAGAACTTGGGCTTGTACAAGGTTCTCCACGTGCACCCAGTTCATCTTAGCAGAAGGATCCCCAAACTTGAAGCTAAGGAGCCCTCTCTCAATATTCTTCTGTGGACACAAACACAAAACCACAGCAAGCTGCATTTTTAAATGAGGTGCTTCCTTATCCATTCAAATGTATTTTACTCAGATGTATTGTTCTTTTATCAAAACTACATAGCTTTGTATTGTAGAGATGCCTTTAAAGTAACTGTCTCAAACTCCACAGGGACCATTTGCTAAACACTGCAGTAGCCCTACAATGTAAGAGGGAGCAGGTAAAGAAAAATAAATACATAAATGAGTAAAACACGAGCACCTTAGCTGTTTGTCCTTTAGTAACCTATTGTACTAAAAGGTGCTTCCTGTTCCTTAGCTTGTTTCATTGGTTAGTGAAAGCTGTTAATAGTTGAGACTGGAAATAAGATATTTTGCCTTATCTCTTCTCATTAATATTTTAAAATGTTTGGTTTAAATTGCACACAAACCAGCAATTGAAATATCACAGATTGGCCTGAATGATCATAATTATAGAAAGCATTAAACTATAAAGCTAGACTTACATGTGCTTGTATTTCAAAAAGGCTTTGTTAACACACTATGCCTTCCTTACAGATATAATATAGCACCTGTTAACAAAGTCACAATATCCTCAACGGACAATTGAATTCTTGCCAGCTAAGCAGGTCAGTCAGTTCACAGCAGTAAGAACTGATGCTGTTGGGCATTCATAGCAAATTCTGCTGACAAACACTCCAGTACATACTGCTAGCCGTGGCAGGTGTCTTTGCTCTTCTGGTCCATAGATCCCTGGTGGGCGAAGAACACACGTATAGAATACACCGCCTCCTAGAAGAATTTATAATACTGTTCTTAATGTGATTTTGGGGGTTGTATGAAGGCTCTGCTGTAGGAAACTTACTTGTAAATAAAAGAATTTCACCAGTTTAAAACATAATATTCACAAACAAAGTGTTGAATTAATAGCTGGATATTATGTTAGCAGAATCACAACATGCAGAACAGCAATACAAAATCCAGAAGACTCCCGCCAGCAACACTTTACAGAGCTGGTCTCCTAGGAATTACTAAATAATTCAAAATTTTTGTCTAAGTAGTTCTTTATCTCTGTGCCAAACAATCAATGAATATGCCAAGTGTGATGATAGGCTTGTTGACATGATCAAGTTATTAGCAAAACAAAGAGTGGAGTGAAATCAGGCTAACGTTACATAAAATTTCTGATGGGCAGTAAAAGATATAACTGAAGGGCTCTTAACACTGGGTCATGCTGCTTGCACTGAAACTGCTGTAGAAGCCCTTGAGAACTTCAGCGTGGGGCTATAACGACCATAATAAAATCCTTATTGTTTCCCAAGTATATCAGTTACCTGGTTCATCATCTGCTAGTAATTGTTCTTAATAGTATAAGGTCTTGGTAACATGTACCTTACTCAATCCTGCTATGGCATGGAATCAGAATGGGATGTTTGGAATAGTGGCTGATGAAAATATCACTGGATCATAATACAGAAACTAGCTTAATCTGCTAATTTAATTGAGAAATGCAGACGAGTATGTTGCTGCGAGAATTAGAGCACATCTTTGATGTGAAGAGCTGCTGACAGAAAAAGAAATAAGTAAAACCTCCCCCTCACCCTGTTTCTTTAAGCAGAATAATCTTACTAGGATGAAACACACATCAATAACTTTATTACTCTCTAAGTATCAAGTGAAGCAAGTTTTTTGTTAAGTTATTCTCAGCTAAATTTAGCTCAGTATCACCTGGTCACAAGGAATCATGTTGCACTTTACATTAATTTGTTTTGCACTGGCAGTTATAGTATCTCACAGGTGAGCTTAAGTGCTCAAGTGTATAACTGGCTCCCTCAACACGGAAAACTTTGGGATGCACTAATAAATAATTCCAGGCTGTAGTATCAGGTATTGCCTTCAGATTTGAATATAAAACTGTAAGTGGGTAATGATTTAATCAGCATTCATGTTTCAGTTTGTGTAATACGGTGACATTAAACACTTCTGTTTTTCTTTAATCTGTCTTAAGATGTCTTCATCTTTTCAACTAAGAAAGTACTACCGCACTGAAAGCTTTTGTTGGCACCATGGGAACTACAAACATTTTAAAATGTGTTTTTAGGAGAATCTCACAGTTTGGGAAAGTGGTAGGTAATTTTATTTCATATTTGCTGGACAATCTTGTCCATGGAAGGACTGATATAAATACACGCAGAATTTTAGGGAGGCAGAAGAGGAACAAATTCCACTACGAATTCATGCTAACACAAAAGTACCTGCTAGTGGAGTTCCATTAGCTGCTAGTACCATTTGTTCTGCAATTGATTTAGTTCTGGAATAATGATCAACATGCTACAGAGAAAAAGCAAATATGATGTTTTTATGTATTCTTGAAATACAGAGCAGAGAGGCATCTCTTCTCCATTAGTTTTTACAAAGTAGATGGCAACAAACAACTCAAAATTAGGAAGGTGTGGGAAGGTGTTAAGGTAGGAAAGCACTTTTGTTCATGCAAATTCAGTTAATTCATTTTAATCTATCTGAGAAGTAATAAATATATGTATGCTCTGAATGCTGCCAAGAATGTAATTGATCAGTGCTTTGTAATCTGGATTTCTTTTTAAGGTAATGGAAAAGTCAGAAGCCAAGCTCAAGGACCCTAGGATTCGGCTGTTCACTTTCTTGTGGCACACTCCCAGTGGAAGCATTACGCAGTATTTTTGTCCATCCATAATAATTCTATGAAACACTGAAATAATGGTGGAGATAAATTGGAGAAAGGAGAAAGACAAAAACCAACAACGTATGCAAAGCAACCAGAACAACTTAGTCTGTTTTAATTAAACACAATGTAACCCTATAAAATATCCTACTTGCCCATATCAGCTCTGTATTATATATATATCATCTCCAGTAAGGGAGAAAAAGATAAATAATATGAATAATAAATGGTCAAAAAGCCATCAAAAAGTACGAGTTTCTAACATAAGTTATACAACTGTATGTTATTTCCCAACAAATCAATGCCCTAAGGGCAAACGAATAATTCTTAAATTTGCATAAAACTGATGTATTAATGTTGCAAACAGCATCTATAAAGAGTGTGAAGATCGTTCTTTTTTTTTTCTTGGCACTCAATCTGACAGCAGGGAAAATATGGTCATGAAACTCCAGGATTTTTCAGAAAGTAAGCAAAGAGGAAATGTGGAAAAAAAAAGCCAAAATACCTTTTCTATGGGAAAATATGGCACAGTTTCCTCATCACCATCTTCAATAGAAAGTCCTCCAAACACCACATTTACTGTACTTGTATATATCAATCTAGGGATGTTCCTTTGTTTGCAGGCTGTGACAACATATAAAGTAAGTTAGTTGAGCTGAAACTGAAATATGGAAAAAAAAAATCCATGCACACGGAAACAGGCAGCTGCTCATGTGGATACAGATTCTGACATGAGGTCAAACATGGTTATGAAAAGCTGAAGCAGTCAGGACTGCAGTGCTGGCTCTTGTATCACACCTGATGGCAGAACCAAACATAAAAGAAACGATCATGTTCCCCATCTTCTGTCAAAAATGTAAAATATCTGTGAAAAATAGGGCATACCAACATCTTCTTTTCGAAGTGGTATGCTCTGACATGCTGGACTAACACCCATAGGCAAGGTTACATACATACCATCAATGATGAATTTTGTTCCATCAATGTTTACAGTTTCGATCTCTTTTCTGTGAAGCTAAGAAAACAGAAAAATTCTGCATTTCTGAGTGATAACACATTTTAAATTCACTAGGGGGCTGTTGTAATACTCCCAAATGAAGCAAAATTAATGAACTTAGTGCTTTTTTTGTTAAAAAAGCTTGTTTAGACAAACATGACACTTTAAGAAGTCAGATGATTACTTTTTTTAATCATTAGGTGAGGCATCTATCTGGCTAGAGTAAATGTTGGAGTTCTTTGTCTTAAAAGGGGAATGTATGTTTGTAACTTCGATCATACAAAATGTGTGTCAGAGCCCTATATCAGGCACCTCCTGACAGCATTTTATCTACTGGCAAACAGTTTAAATTTGAAATGCAGAAGTTGTTATAGATTAGTTATAAAAGTTTACTTCAGGCTTCACTCCTTCCAGTGACCTCACAGCAAGTTCAATGTAAAAAAGGTTAGGGAAAGATCAGGTTTTCTGGGGGGAACCCAGTCCTTCGCCCCTCCTGTCTTCTTGCTATTACAAAACTCTTCAATACAGTTTCCAGCTCTAAATCCCTCCCAGGCTCTAATTGTTTAAGCCTCAAATTGTGAGGAAGTTAAGATATTTCATCATGAAATGCTGAAATAACTTAGGAACTGATGCCCTCAGGATGATGTGAAGAGAGTCTAAAACACGATGTTGCAGCACATCTCTCAGCCTAGCTCAGCACAGATAATCACACAGAAAGATAAAAAGCTATTTGGACTCACTTGCTCTCTTCCTGACATCCCATAGGAAGCTACATGAAAGACACAGTCAGCCCCTTCACAGGCTGCAAAAATGGCATCATAATCCCTGACATCTGCCTGAAATACATATGAGAGAGATTTGGCCTTGAATGCAAAAACATAGGTTAGCATTTGTCATGCAGAGGGATAGCACAGAGGGAATGCAGACACGTGGTTGTACTTATGGCGCATCCTGGGAGGTCATTTTTAGTAGTTATTGGTAGTAACAGATTTCTTTCATGGCACCCAAAGGATGTTAAAAATATTCATTAAGCCTTATAACACCCGAAGAAGTATAATACTCATTTTACTGGTGAATAAGGCACAGATGTGAACAGAATACTTGTAAGTCAGGAAGAAAAAGAACTATTCAGTTTACTCATTTTAAGTACATTAGAAATGTCATTGTTTTCATTCTACTTCCTATCTATTTCAGATGCAAACTAACCTGCAGCTGACAAATGCATAGAATGTGAAAACCTTTAAAAAGGTTCTTGACATTTAACACACCCAGTGAAAACTAACAAGAAGTTATAGGGAAAAAACAAAAAGTGAATAAATTAGTTGGCAATTGTGAAAATACAGTTCATCATACCTGGATACACACCACTCCATTGGGAATTTCCCAAATAGGCTTGTTTGTGTCATACAGGACAACAGAAGCTCCTGAGCTAGCAAGAGCACATCCCAGCTTGAATCCGAAATAGCCCCCGCCTCCTGTCACCACCGCTCTCATCCTGGTTTCAGTCAGTGCTCCAGCATCTCCACTGCCCTTAGACTTGGAGGTCTGGTGCCAGCATGTTGCTGTCCCGCTCAGTTTAAGTTTGGTGTCATTTCTATGAAGCGGAATTCCATCTTCTATTAGCAGACACATGTAACAATTTCTTCTCCATCTTGAAACCTGCTCCATAGTGCTCCCAGATGCAGACAATTCCAATACATTTCATGGTAAGGATTTCTACTTGCAGCAGCAAAGTTTTACTTTAACATAATCTGTTTAAGAAAGAGAAATATATCACTAGCTACAAATTTTCCAGGCTTCAAAGACTGCTTTTAAGAGACCAATTTAAATTTGCTGTTCAGATTGTTTAACTCTTAGTTTACTTAAGCATCCTGTTTGTATTATATGGACTTTAAAGATTCACTTTTATGAATTAGCCCATAAAACTGATATGCATTTCTCTATTATAGCCATCATCCTGAAAACACATAACAAAGTTTGCATATTTTAGATGGACCAGTAGCCATAAAAAAAAAAAAAAAAAACTCTGAAAAGCAGAATTTCCCCTCACTCGGAATACATGAATGAAGATGTTTTCTGCATGTGGGTCAAAAGTGCAGTAACCAAACAAATGAGAAATTTTTATTTGCAGGAGAGAAGCTGTTGCCTCTGTGACAAGTGCCCAATGGTCTCTCTTCTACTCACTTCGCCCAGTGTTACTAAAGCTCAAAGGTGGCCTGAAGGGTCACAAGGGAGCCTGTACCTTATTTGAAATATTAGACTACCAAGTAAGCACAAAAGATGAACAAATTGCCCAGTTAGCAAACTGTCCCCAGTCCACACACACACACACACACACACACACACACACACACACACACACACAGAGAGAGAGACCTCAAATGCTTCTTCCTCTTGCCTCTGGCTATGGCAAAGACAAATATCTGATGTCTTCTGCCCCATCCTAAGCATCACACACATCCGACTGTAGATTAAGACAATACTGTGTTTATCACAGGTTGTGGTTGGAGTTGAGACCTCAGAGGAGTTCAGGTGGGATGAAGCAAACCCAATTCCTGTATCTTGCCAGAAGACAAGGCTATCAAATCCCTTTTCAGAAGATTAAAAATATTAAAATTGACCAATCAGAGAAAGAGAAAAAATCAGGTCAATGAGTATATTAAGAAAAATATCACTGAATATTGTATTTCCCAAATGCAGAGGTTACTCCTTCCCCTCCATGTGTACATCACTGTAAGCCAACGCTGTGGAGGCGACACTGACTCTTACTGGCGTCTCCCTCTCACTTCAGGGGCCTTAATGAAAGATTCAAAGCTACCCGAGAGCCTGCAGCTCCTCTGTGCATTTCACTTGCAAATTTGCCACAGGAGACACGCGGGGCGCAGACCCAGCTCGTGGAGGCCGAGGACGGCCCTGGTGGTATCGCGAAGGGGATGCAGGAGCACGTGTCCCTCCAGGTGACGCCATGGCGGCTCTGCAGCCTCTGGGCAGCGCTCGACATTAGCGGATGCACGGCCCCTTGGCTGAAAGAACCCGTCCCGTCCGGTCCGGTCCGGTCCCCGTCCGGTCCTGTCCCGTTCCGTCCGGTCCCGTCCGGCTGCCGCCGCTCCGAGCTGAGGCAGCAGGACCCGCCGCGTGGAGAGGCGGGCTCCCGCTGCGGCCGGCCAATCCCCTCTGCGCAATGAGCCTCCCTCCTGGGCAGACAGCCAATAGGAGCGCGGATGCAAATGAGCATCGTCGGCCTCTGCCCCGGCGCGGCGCCCCGGTCCGCCCAGCGCCCTCCTCACCGGCACTCACGGTGCCCCGACCGAGCCCGCCCGTCCCCGCGAGCGCGGGCAAGCGCTGCCCCCGCCCGTCCCGTCGGCGGGAGCGGAGCCCCGGCGGGCTCGGGCCGCCCCTCACCTCGCTCGCGCTGCCGGGCGCCTCGTCACGGTCCTGCGGGGCTCTCACCTGGTCGCTCGCCCCGCGGCAGCGGCGCATTCCGCCCCGCGGCGGCTGCTGTCGAGACGGCCGCGTGGCGGGCGGCGCATCAGGGACACGTGCGGTGCCGGAGACGCGGCCGCGCCGTAACCGCAGCCGCTGGACGCGCCCGGGAGGAGCCGCGCCTTGCGCGCCTCTCCCGCGCGCTGTGTGAGGCGCCTCGCGGAGCGCGGGAGACGGCGGCAGAAACGAGACACCGGCTGCGCCGGGGGCGCCCCGGGCCCTGCTGGTAACTCCGAATCCCGCACTCTAATAACGATGAACAAACGAAGCCGCTCAGTGTTAATTAAACCGTTACTGCGCTTATGTAAAAAGCGATAACTGGAGCTCTCCAGCCAAGAGCTGGCGCTTCCCAGGCATCGCACTCAGGTGCTACAACGCCTGTGCTGCCATGCTCCCCTGCCCCTTGCAGACCATCTCTGAAACATCTGTAAAAAACTGCTCTAAAAGGCAAGTTGAACAAGTCTGCAGAAGCTGCAGGAGTAACTGTGGTTGCTCACATTTTCTGTCACTGTCTCTTGATACAGTAGCGTGTCACTGCCCAGGTGCTGCCTGTTCTGTAGAGCACCCTGTTAAAGTAAAGATGAGAAAGCTGTCACCAGTTTTTCTAGGTCTTAAAAGTCCTGTAAAGAGTTAATGCAAGAGGAAGATAGATACAGAGAGTAGATCATCCCTTCGGAAAGACTTGTCACCCGGCAAATCCATCCATCTCTCCAGATCCATGCAGGAACAAGAGCGGAAAGGAACAGGCTCCCTGCGCAGGCTGAGCGCTGCTCTGCCATCACAATGAACGGGGTGTTTTACCACTGCGATGTGGATAACGTGGCTTGGCTTCATTTACAGGGAAGGCTCGTTCACCTGCTTCCCAAACTCCAGCATCTTATGTCCCTTCCCAACCCCCATACTCCTTAAAAACAGTAATTGGTTCAATTATTTTTTATTGTTGCATCAAAAAGAAGTTATTTGATTTACAGATGCACATAATGCCATTTTATTACACCATTTACATAGCTTTTGAACAATAAAGCTATTCTGCATAAATGTAACTTTTGGTCCACTCACCAGGTGTTATTTATAAATAGCTATTTTTTCTTTTTTTTTTGTACTATTTTGTACCTTTCTCAGGTCTTTGTCACATTCGCATGCAGTTGCTGTAGCGGTAGCTTCATCAAAGGATTGTTTTAGACAACTTTTGCTTCATTAGAGCTACTGGTCTTGTCCCGCAGTGCTGCCTACAATGGCTCCTCTTCTTTCAATTTCTTATCTTTTTTTAGAGAAGTATTCTTGATACGAAACAATAGATCCATAGAATAGAAATCTATTTTTGCACTTGTCAGTGGTGAACTGTAATTTTGTGATATCCCATTGTCCCTTCACACAAGTTACTGATGTTTCCTGTGTTTGCATTTTTTTAAAAAAATTGGATCAGAGAGAAATGGTCATATAATAATAAATTCAGTTATGAGGAATATACTATGACCAGATCATTGATACTCAAAACACAGTTTTCTTGAGCAGGTGTGTAGCTGTTTGGTTTTAGGAGAAGAAAGAAAGAAAGACCAAAGTTAATAAAATGCCCAAAGCAAACATTTTAAGGAATGTATGATCATCCTGACAAATAGGTCTTGCTTTGAGATAATGATCCACAGAATCCGCTAGTGAGAATTTCTTTGGTTTATAACCAAGCTGACTTCGTGCCTTGTCTATTCGGAAAGTGTGAGTTACAGTAACGTTCCACACCTAAAATCCAAAAGAACAGTCATTGAAGTGACTATATTGTTTGGTGTCCTAAAAGTTGAATGAAAATATATCAACAGTGGTATTACAAAAGAATTTGAAATGTGAATGAAGATAAACACTCAAAAATGTGCATATGGAAGAGTCATATGCTGTCCAAGAGCTAACAGAATGAGTTTATGGAGCTTACAGATAAAGCTGTACAGGACTGGGCACAGATGGAGCTCATGGCAGTGATTTCTCACCTCTGAATAAATGTTAAAGAGCCAAGGAAACTGCATGCAACAAAGTCAGTGCAGCTCCCTTAAACTATTTACCTCACTTCTTGTCAAGAAAGGCGTAAAGCTGAAAAATGGCTTCAGGGCCAGGTGCAGATATTCTGTCATAGTGGCTGTGAAATAGAAGTTACTCAATGGGACAGCTGGATAGCAATAAACTGAGATAATACTGACCCTGAATACCCACTAATTCCTACTGACATCAGAGGATGCAATTAAGATGCTGTCAATGCTTATTTTATTGACAGAATTAATAGTATTATAAAAGTATATTTATTTGCATATATATTATACATTATATATTATGCACATAGTACAATAAATAATATAATGTTATAATGTATATAGATATGAAGTATTATGAAATTTGAAGTATTATAAAGGCAGTATTCAATTTATAGAGTACACGATGAACTCAGTGCATTAATAGCTTATAAACTTCATCTATCATGATGCCAGTTAATCCCAAATTGCTAAAGGTAATATTATAGTAATAATAGTAATTTTAAGTTACATAATTGCTACAGTTT
This sequence comes from Tinamus guttatus, assembly GCF_059628265.1. NCBI lineage: Eukaryota > Metazoa > Chordata > Aves > Tinamiformes > Tinamidae > Tinamus > Tinamus guttatus. The sequence goes on along the minus strand of NW_028288864.1, from coordinate 516,987 downwards.
GGTCCCTGAATTTTACAAAAGTACTATATACCTTTCTATATGCAAAGTATAAAATAAATAAAAAATAAATAGCACAATAATTGTGTATTTTATTATTTTTACCTGCTATATGAACAAGGAGAACAGGAATATGTATCCATGGTTTCTCGTAGCCTAATTTTTCAAACTGGAGGGGGCATAAAATGAAAGAACAGAGAATCTGTATCAAACTGAGGGATATCAAGGAAGTACAAAAATGGAAACATGAATATTGATAAAGTATATGTCTAAACTTTTTCCAGTTAATCTTCTGATCAATATTGATGGTAAGAAATGTAACTGCCAATCACTGCTTCTTATTCACATCCCACCTTTCAGATATAATCAGATGGTATATGGAAAACAGCCTATTTCCAAGTGGCAGGGAATATTGTCTACATTTAGATACGGTTCCATAGTTCTACTGCCATTCTTTCCCCAGGAGTTGTGCTGGCATTGCAGGATGAACACTCTAGCATGTTCCTAAAACCCTAGCTTGCTAATTATGAAAATATAATGTAGTCTCTCTTTCAGGTTTAAAGATATGATTCTAAATGGCCTCTCCTTTTGTGCTACTGTTGCCAACAGAACAGAGAATTAGCCAATGGATATAAAACGGTTGCCAGATGGTAACAGAAGTTTACATGCACTGTACATTACAAACATTACTGCCTAAATAAGGCTATACATACATGCCTAGTATTGAGGCTCCTGTATCTCTTGGCTAAATTCTCTGAGGAGAATAAGGGCCAAACTCCATACTCATGCATATCTGAAACTTCCTTTAAAGCCAGTGGAACTTCAGGATATGCAGGGAGAACAGGATTGATTTAAGTTTAATGTTCACTAATTCAGTAATTAACGTGCCCTGATCTTCATTTAGCTAGCACAGTCTTTTAGTTAATTATAGGATTAAGTTACATATATTGCATTAGAGCTAAGGTGTGTGCAATACATACTAAAGGAACTATCCACTCAGAAAATGTGACGTTTTCACCATCATGTATGTAATACGCCTGACCACTCTGTCAAAGAAGCAGAGAAAAAAAAAATTAGAAAAAAAATACTATGCATAGGACAGCATTTTCTCCCATACTTAACCTATTTTTGCTGATTTTGTGAACAACACAACCGTGCATATACAGTGAATATACCCAGATCTCAAAAAAGTTTTTTTCTGGGTAACCTCAGTGTAGAAGTAGAGTTGTCATGATTAACCATGCTGTAATGTAGGCCAGAGTTTGGTTTGGTTGTGTGGTAACGCAACTGTCAGAGCATGAAGTTCTTCACAAACTATGTACTTGTTCTTATACCTGTGAAACCACACCCCATTTTCAAGAATTTAGCAGCAAAAAAATCAAATTATTTCAGAGCTACGGCTAGTGGGATGGGAGGTCTATACTATATACTTACAGCTACATAGCCCTTCTCAGAAGTGAGAGCCTCGGCAGCTAGTAAGTGAGCTTGTACTAAATTTCCTATGTGAACCCAGTTCATCTGAACTTTGTGATTCCCAAACTTGAAGTTAAATAGTCTCCGCTGGATATTTACCTGTAAAAACACAAAATATGAGAGCTACATGAAGGGTGTCTCTTTTTATGCATCAGAATTTATTCATTTGGTCTCAGCCTGAATACTGAAAAATTAAGAACTTGCTATATTTGCATAGATATACAATACAAAGTGTCACAAGAGAAAAACAACTATAGTTAGTGGTTTTATAAATTAAGACCTATTGCACTTATTTATAGTGGTCAAATAGCATGACATTACAGCATATGGTTAAAATATTATTATTCTGAATCTCAAATACATATTTAATACAATTTTACATGTTTCATTAAAAAATCAGGGATGCAAATGTCCAGCATGACATTTTAGTCCTTGTTTTTTTTCTGATTTTCATTTAAAAATAGGGCTTAATCCTTTCCATTTCTGCAATGACCGTATCGTGCTATTTGTAATGTCGTGCTAGGTGATCTGTCACCAAGCTGTCACAGGACTTTTTTATTTTGCTTCAAATAATTATTAAGATCTGTAGTCAAGATACTTCCTCCAGTGTTACGCCCTTACAACCAATTACTTGCAACGTCCTCCAGGGCTGGTTAGGTGACACATACAGCTACTCGTGGCAGATGGTGCTGCTCTTCTGGTCCATATATGCCAGGGGGACGAAGCACACACGTATGGAGCTTGTTGCCTCCTAGCAGAGATAAGGACATGTGATTGTCACACAGTTCTGGTATCATCACACTGCAGGTAAACCACATACATTGTTTGAATTTTTATATTGTGGGAGTAAAGGAAAAAAGGAAAGTCTGATCATTCTATGTGATTCTGATACCTAGTAATTTGTTTTCATCTCCATATTAAAGTGAATTCAATAGTAGTGAAATATCCTAGTTTAGCAACCTGGAAAATGGAATCCGTCTGATCACAGGAGGTTTTCATAAGGACAGAGCCACTTGTCCTTTTCTACATGCCCCTTGCTTGATAGACTCTTGCCTTCTGTTATGTATGTAAATTAATAAAATAGATTTTTAATCCAGTATCATAGGCACATACAAGACAGGAAGCAAATCATTCAGTTATATTTAGCCACTTTGCCTCACTGCAACTCAATGGCACCACCAAGGGACGTAAAAGGGCTCCTAGAGGCTTTCAAATTAAATTATTTTAAATCAAAACTGATACTTAACATTCTAAATGCAAATTAATAAGTAGAGTTCCCACAGTGCTGGGAATAGGCACAACTGCACCTTGTATATGGGCAAGTTTAATAGGGAGCATAATTAATCAAGGATCCTCATCTACTGTGTATCTGTAACTTTTAAGTTCATAGAAGATGATAAGAATAGCAAGATATGTATGAAAAAGCAAAGATAAATGCTTCCCTTGCTGTGTACACAACTACTCATGCACATATAACTTCAGACACGGCACGACCCTGACACTGCCTATCTGTTTAGGAAGCAGCAATCATTCCTGCAAGACACCTGTATACTTCTGGGGATTATGAACTACTGTTCACTACTTAGAGAGTATTATTAGAGAATCTTAAGGTAACAGATTGAATGGAGAATGAAAGTGGAAGTCCTGTACTTTTTATAGCAAAACTGGTGAACTTTTAGAAGATTCTTTAAGAAGCAAGGGTAAATTTTCTGAATTTCCAATCTGCTGTTTGGATATGAACTCCTGTCTGCATATACATATAGAAAAATTAATTATCCATTGACAGGATGAACAAAAATCTAAAAATAATCCTCATTTAGTTCAAGATACACTATTTATTGATAAATCAGTAATCAAAGAAAGCAGTATCCACCAGCACTACTAATGATGTGAAAAAACAAATGTTTCATATGTACCTTTGAGTAAAGTTCCGTTAGCAGCAAGAACCATTTGGTCTGCAATTGCCTTCGTTCTAGAATAATGATTAAAATGCTATAAAAAAGGCAAAATATAATCAATATTTTAATGACATTATTGCACCAGTAAATGCAAACTCATTGTTTATATGTGATAACATTAAAAGCTAGCCAGCTTGCAGACTAGCTGAGTAAAACAAAACTAGAACTAATGATAAGATATGACTCATATATGGTTTGTTTATGACAAAATCCATCAGATTTATATTTTAGTTGCATAAATTTAGCTTTCCAGAAAATTGAACTCCACTAGTTTTTACTTTTATGTAAAGAAAATTATTGATTATAAAATTTATTAAGGCTCAGAACAAATTTCATGGAGAGAAATACCTGTGACACAAAAAGAATTATGTAACTTTTTGTGCTGAAAAAAATATTACGATGAAAAATCTGTTTAGCCTGATAATTTTATTTTGAAATTGTAGAAAGTTTTTTAAAATAGTAAGTTAAATGTGAAATATAAAGTTTCTCTCCTCAAAGTATTTTCTTTTTCTATTGAAACTATTTGTGAAGATTCTAAATAGATATTCTCCAATTTATTATTTACTGTTAACTTAAAAAAAATGCACCCAGGTGTTGTTAAGCAATAGAATTATAAACACAGCTGGTATCTGCAGCTTAAGTGATTATCTGTTCACACTGTTTATTCGTGCATCTTTTGAATTTTGTATTGCCGTACTTCATACAGTCTTAAAAGAGACAGCTCCGTTACATGCCAATATTTATGCTTTGACCAAATACTCTGACTATAAAATATAGGTGAAATCACACTCTATAAAATTATTTTACTCTCAGATGGCTTAATTCTCCTGCATTGCTTTCCCCAAGCCCCACCTACCTCTCCTGCTCACTTTTGCGTGTTCACCGTCAGAGAAAATGTACAATTAACACTCAGACACATGCAGTTAATTGTAAATTCCTGAAATGCTTCCTTGGAAATCTGGGATGCCATGAAGGCTGTGCACCAACTAAATGTCTCAGAAGGCACCAATGAAGTAGTAGTCACTCTTCTTTAGGATTCCTGGATACAAATACATATTCAGCAGGATGTGCAATGCACAATTATAGCCTTTCAAGTGCAGGCTCTATGTCAGGAGCAGGAAAGAGCAAAGGACAAGAATTACCAGCACTCACCAAGCTCCGTATACTGGCTGGGAAACATTCCCTAATGATCACAGCAAAATAGGAAGTGGTATTTCAGAGCAGCCTTGAGGTAACTGTAGCTAGGCACCTGGCCTGCAGCAATAAAGCAAGGCTTGGGAACTTGAAAGAAGCAAAAATGAGTGTGAGTGAAGGTGTGGATTAATATTTAACAACACTCTTGAGTGCAAAAGCTCATAGGGGCAGATAATGTTCAACTTTTATATACCTGATGGTTCTTTGGAAGACCTTACCCCCAGAATCTTCTTGCTAAATGTCAAATTCCACTTTCCTTAGTCATTTTGATGTATTTTATCATCTTAGAACTGTCTAGCTATTGCAGATGAAGGTAACTGTGACATGAGTATCTCTCTATTTATCATGGGTCATTTTTCATTTATGAAAATAATTTCCTAGAATTTGATCTGAACTGTGGTAGAATATCTTCTGTTCCCAGCACAGCCTCCACATAATGTACTCTTTAGAGCACACCAAATGCCATGCTATCATATGAACAGAGTACCTTTTCCAGTGGAAAATATGGCACGGTTTCTTCATCTCCTTCTTCAATAGGATTCCCTCCAAACACCACGTTCACTGTACTGGTATATATCAGCCTAGGGATATTTCTTTGTTTGCAGACTACAATAGTATACAAAATGAATTGTTTTAAAACAAAAAAATACTACATATCACGATCACAAAATGTTTTATGATTATGTACCTGCAACACTCATATCATCACTAAAATGTAGTCAACACATGGAGAGAGGAACTCTCCTGGGACGGAAAATAAACTTTCCTTCCTTACCTCAGAAACATTTCCTAAAACATTTTCATTTTATGACTTGAAAAAAAGTAACATCAATATGAATATTTCTTAGTTGACCAAATGCTATGCAAAACTCCCCGACTCCCTGCTTCTTTCTGTAGGGTAGCACTGTGGACAGCAGCCTGCCTGTTTTTATTTCAGCAGTGAGAAGTACTGCTTCTCATACTACAGGTTCATGGAGTCCAGTGCAGGTAGTTAAAGTCATGATAATAAATGTGTGCCAGGTTTCTCCAGTGTGTGTCAGAAAACTGTGTCACAGTGACAAATGTTGGCAGGGAATATACACTGTTTTAGCAGAGTGTATAAGCAACAGCATGGTCAATAAAAATGAAATAAGTATCATTTACAAAAAAAATCTTAAATATGGATTCCAGTCATTAAGACTGTGAAGTATTATGTCTAAATTCAGCTGCACATATGTTGCTGCACTTGAATAACATGAATTTCCTTTTGAACTAGGAAACTATACTACTCTTTGTAGGTATCTTACATCAAGGTAGTTTTCTGCAAACCTAGCTTCATATCTTATTGAGAGAACCTCTTTTAACTGTCAATTCAATACAAGAAAGATTCAGTTAGAAGGGTTTTTTTGAATGTAGAGAGAATCTCTTCACTGATTTCAGTTGGTTTGAATTAGGCGTAAAGGAAGAAAATGTAGATACATACCATCAATTATTAGTTTTGTGCCACCGACATTTGTGGATTCAATCTGCTCTTTCTTTTGAAGCTAGAAATAAATTTTGCACAATACCTAATTAATTTAACAATTCATATTCGAATACAGTTGTTGCAATTGTCAGACCCCAAACCAGATGTTAACATTTTGCTACATACATGTTACAGTTCTCTTTCTCCCCCTTTCCTATACCCTGGGAATATCACTGTTATTTAGCATAACTATACTGAGTTGCTGGTCAGTGTCTCCATGGCTGTAACGAGTTCACTATGAGAAGAAGCTTCAACATGAGTTCTGTAGTAATACTGCCACACGTCTTCAGATTAGGGAAAAAGGATAAAGCTTTCTTATGAGATCCTAAATCTATGAATTCATTTTATAGAGTATTTTGAATAGTGTATTAGTTTCATGATTTGACATTATTAACTCCTCTCTGTCTCCCTGAGTGCATGACTTGACCTTTATAACTAACTTCTATCTGAAATAAATATGATTTAATCACATTCATTGACCTCTATATGCTGGATTTTTTTGCTATTGCAAGAGCAGAGAAAACATTAAGAAAATTTTACTTGCTTGCTCTAGTCCTGACATTCCACATGCAGCCACATGAAAAACACAGTCGACTCCTTCGGACGCTTTGAACAGTGCATCATAATCCCTCACATCACCCTGTAAAAATAATTGATTTTGAATAGTAAAGCTCATTACACTCTCCATACAATTAGTATTATCTATGGCAATTAAAGAAAATCTGAAGTCATTCTGATTTATTGTTCACAATATTTAATAAGCAATAAATAAAACATTGCAAACATACAGAGCAATAACTGTGACTAAGAATTTTTGTTAGTATTTTTTAGAAAAACAAGTATGACTCTTGTTGGCCTCAATTAGAAGGCATGTTTTCACACTTAGGTCGGCAGCCTGCAGGCTGGCAAAACTTGTTTGACTTGAATGGGAGCAGCATTTGCTTGAGGGTTGGAGAATCAAGCCAAAATAACAACAAATAGTAGCAGGGAGGGTTCAGCAGTTTGCCATGGAACCACCAAATGAAAGACCCATTTTTTTTTTCCTTTTTTCTTTTTTTTTTGGAAGCAATCACACCTGAAGCTTTAAGTCGCACTGAACGACAAACTTCAAACACAGTTTTGTACAAGGTTAAAGCTAAAGAGTACGCGCTATATGCACTTAATATCATATTAGTATACACTACTGTTGCATTATAATTAATTTATATGGTATATAATACCGAGTATTTTACTGTATCATAAACACATCCACTGTATCTAATACCAAACACTTTACCATGTAGAGAATACTATATTCCACATATACATTTCGATACAAGCACACTACCTTACTTTTATGAAATGATGACATTTTGGTACTAGCTGTTAGATTTACTGTGATGAAATCAGTAGAATAATTGGAAAAGATACAGTTGGAGATAAGAGTTTATCTAATCAGTCTTTCACACTTAGTTTTTTTCATCTGAGGTTGGTCAATGTTGAAACAAATAAACAGTAAAAATCCTATTACTATTCTCCAAATCACTGATCAAGCTTCAGATCTCTGAAGTTGTTGCTTATTTGCTAGAACTGCCATTAGTTCCATGCTGTGGATTAATTCATCTACACTTTGTAATTTTTATTCTTTTTAAATAGAATTCTAAAAAAACTGTCCTTGGAAAATCTCATTTAAAAGACACAAATTGGCATCAGCTCACTAAATTAAATCAAGTTATGTGGATTTACATCGATTACAAATTTTGCTGTTTGAACAGTTCCCTGATGATACTCTGTCACTGTTCCGTATCATATACCAGGTGCTTATGAAGCTGAGCACAAGAACAGCCCTCTCGGGCCAGACTAAACATCTGCCCTGCGCAGAGGCCCCTCTGCCTCCCTCGCCGCCTGTCCCCCGTGGTGACGCAGCCAATGGGACAAGGATCCTGAGATCACCTTCCACTTTGCCGTCAGCTCTCTGGGCCTAGTAGTGCTGCTGCAGTTCTTGTGCTACGCAGAGATCAGCTGAAGACGCTCTGTGTGCAGCTAGTTCCCTGACAGGAACGTGCACAAAGTGCCACTGCACCCCTGTGCTGAAGACTCCAAAGGTGAGTGGATGAAGCAGCCATGAGGAGACAGTGTCCCCCTGTGTCAGGGAGTGATGGGGGTGCTGTCCTCCACAGATGGTTGTGAGCCATTCGATATTTCGGCCCCACTCTTTTGAAGACATCATACATTTTTGAAATTGAGAAGACTCAAAAACATCAGTGCTCATAAATGCATGCCCAGGGAACAGCAGGGCAAGCCGCTCTTCAAACAGGGCAAGTGTATGTGACACTTCCTCACAGAATATTTTGAGCCTCCAAATATTTTCATTCAGAGGATTTTCTGAGCAGTCTATAATTTATTTAATAGCCTCCAATGGATTCCCTCTCAAATACATGACTGCATATTTTATTTTAACCCAGGTAACCTTCTTGCATCCATGAAGTCTCTTGACAAGGCTTTGGACATGTCTATTACCCTACAGGAAAAAGGAAACGCATGGTCTGATGCCTCCTTGTTTTACTTGATGGTGTTTCCTTCCTGCACTGGAGGACAGTCAACAGCCAGTCCCTGTTCTTCTCAATGCCGCCCCTGTAGATCTCTCCCCAACCCCACCTTCCCAAGTCATCTCCTTCCCAGACTGGAAAGTCCTAGTTTCCTCAGACATTCTTTGCACAGAAGCTGTTCTGTATCTGTGATCATCTCTATTGCCCTGTCCTGAAAGTTTTCCAGTTATTTCTGCATGTATGGACCTCTTACCATGACTTCTTATCATACATAAAAGCCTTTGTCAAAAATTCCTAAAACAAAAACTTGCTAATACGCATGAAAATAAAACAACTTTATTTTTCTGCTGTTAAAAATCTAATTTCAACATACCTTGAAAAAATCTGCTCCATTTGGAATTTCCCATTTAGGTTTCTGTAGGTCAAATAAAACCACAGCAATTCCTGACCTGACGAGAGCACATCCCAGGTTGTATCCCAAGTAGCCTCCACCTCCTGTCACCATTGCCTTCCTGCTTCTGCTGACCACCGGCCCAGCATGTTCCTCTAGTTTGTTCTCACACAGCTGGCTCCCATGGAGCTCCTGTGTAGATCCCTCTTGCATCACAACTGCAAGATAAAAGATATCTTGAAAACTCCTTCAGAGAACTTCGGAGCTCCTTCTGGGAGCCAAATAATTTCAGTAAGTTTCATGTTACATTGCTCCTTTCATGACTGCAATGCTTTTATTATCTTAACAGCTTAAAATCTATAAATTTTAAAACATATAAATTTAAAAATGTATAAAATGGTATTTGTATGTACAGTGAGAAATGAATATAAATACTTTCATATTCCAATTTTTAGTCTTCTCCTCTCACCCAAAGGTTTCATGGTACCAAATCTTAACAGTTACAATTACATCTTTTTAATATTCAGTATATAAAACATTCTATCCTTGAAGACTACAACTTCTGATTTACTTATGTCAAATATATAACAGCCCACAAACCAGGACAAAAATATGTAAGAAAAGACTTAATTCTGCTTTTAAAATCAACCTTATTTCACTTTAGGTCAAAGTTCTTTAGAATAGTAATGATATATTTTGTTATCATCTTAAACTTGTCCTCCAGAGGACAAGGACAAGTCTTGCTACATGCTACATGCTTAGTTGTCTGTCTAGTTCTTACCAACTTTTGTTCTCATCAGGGCATTCATGTGCAGACAGCCTGACAGGAACAGGAGGGATAAGCCTAGCACCCCATGGGCTCAATTACTTGGGAAAACTGATCGTTCCATGATAAGCAATTTGATGTCAGTTACCTCTCTGCATACCTTATCCTGTACTAAAAGTGTGTTTATTCTACATATCAATTATCTTTGGAAAATATATTATACAATTAAAATGACCTGTATTACAAATAATATACTTAGGAAAAATTTGTCAAGTTAATTTTCCCACAGAGACAATTTCAATTTTTAGCATGGCCCTCGCAAATTAGGATCTAGGCTCTGAAGTCCCTGAATACAAATTCAGGATAAATTTGTCTCAAGTCAATCAAATTAAATCACTGTAAAATTGGTTTAAGCAGGAGCCAAACTGGGTACCTGCAATTCTAATAAAACAATATGGGTCCCCTTCTTGCAGATTATTATGGTTCTCATAAAGTGGGTCCTGGTAGCAGCATCCTGACTCATGAGAGTATCTGGAGAAATCTTAAACCAGCTGTACATATATAACTAAGCATAGTGTACTCTGAACCCCAGGGTTCATCAGAGGTTATGCAGAAACTGGGCAAGATTGTTAACTAGGAGCTGCATCACTTCCCAGTGACAAAAAATATACCAGAAAAGCAGCAGAAAATGCAGCTCACAGCATGCAAAGTTACAGATTATCATTGCCATTGCATTGCCATTATCTTTTTTTTTTCTAGTGATTTTTTATTTTTATTCTGATTTTAAAATCTCAAGAACAGGTAACTAGCAGATTCCCCCTGCTGCTCTACCACTTTAACACTACTGTTACCTCACTAAATTCAGAAAAATGGCTTAAAATAGTAGAAAATGTAGGCTCCTTATATTGAAAAATATCCTGATATTTTGAAAACAAAAATCAATCCACATTTGTCAAATAGAAATTAAACTAGAAGAACAGAATAAACCTAAGACAAGTATGTTGCTTTTTCTGTTAAATAAATTTAAATTTGTATCTCTAAACTATGCTAGCTCTGCAGTAGTTTTAAGCTATATAAAACTTTTGCCTTGTCTTCCAAAATGCTGCACATTTCAGTGCATTTTTCTACACTGTGATGGGAGCTAAGTCCAAACTTGCCACATATGCCATGTATCGGCATCTTTTTTATATATATATTTGAAAAATGGCATACATTGGAATACTGACACCTGTCATTAATATCTCCTTATACTCTGCTTTAAGTGAGCTGGAAACTGTCTTGAAAAGCATCCAACAAGTTTGAGAATTCTACTAGAAATCTTTCTTTAAAAGCACTAACAGTACATTAATAGAATTAAGAAATTATTGCCAAATTTTCAATGTATCCAATTTATTGGGAGAAAATATTTTTTTCAGCAACTTTCTTCTTTTTCTCTCAATTTATAGCAGTTATTTATGCAACCCGCATGATAAGCCTACTTACATCTTACTCGGTTCAAGTCTTGCGAGTTCCTCTTAGCTCCCAGTGCCATCTCAAAATTTAGAAAGGGAGGAATGATTTCCTCAAAGAAAACTAGACTCAAACATTTCAGGTTTTAAAAAATAGCTAAAGAAGTAGCAGTACCCTTTGAAGAATCCTGGATGTCAGTGTTTTCCCAGTTCTTCTTTTCCAAGCAAGATGGTGAGACTCCTCTTTGCTAGACGATTAGTGACATGGGCATCAGGTACTCAGGGACACACAGACATGTACCTGCGCACTCAGGTCTTTTTGTTGTTCCTGTTCCCTTGTAGCTGGAGGCTGGACTAGGAACCAGAAAAGGGCAGGGCTTAATTTCTAAGTAATTTACCTTCCATGTTAAAGAAAAATAAAATATTGTCTCTCTGTAAGACCTTTTCTTACTGTTAGCTGGTAGAAGGATTAATAAGAAACACTAGGTAAGACAAAAACACCATCAGTACCATCATTCCGCAGATAAATTGTACTAGATAACTAGATATGTGCATATAGAAACGTATCACCCAGGATTTTCAGAAAATACTCAGAAAAAAAGTTCATCATTATAAAAACTTAGTAAGAAAACCTTATCACGGATCTTCAAAGGAGATTCCCTCAGTTTTGTGAAGCTTCGGTACTATTTATCTCATCCTACATCGGAATGAAGGGAAGTATCTCCTTCTACCTAGAATTTTCAGTCTAAGTTGGGATACACAGAATGAAATAAAAATGTTGTCTGGCAATGATACTTAGCGCTTTCATCCTGATTTTTCTGTCTTCATCCCCAGTCAATTTAAGTATTTGCAAAGATGCCTAACAAGTAGCCAAAAGGTTTGTTCTCCTGTTTCCAAAAGCAGGAAAGCACAGGCAGCAAACTAACTGGTAGACAAAAGAAGAGAGTAGATTTACTGCTGATTAATGAATTTTAAATGAATAAATTAATAATTACAGAATAAGACTTTAAAGCACTTTTTAAACATATACCCTTTTGCAAATTAAACAATGAGAACTCAAAGCCTACCTTTCAAATGGGTGTGCCTAAAGCAGCAGTTAGGATGTTAAACACTCCAAACCTAAATATAAATGACTATAATTTTAAATTTTGGTATGTTAGACTTATCTCAAAATCGCAGGAAACTTTGCAATTTAAATGTAATTTAAGCCTTATAGTTAGTCACCTGTTGTGCAAGAACTCCAATTGACACCTAGGCAAATATAATTTAGCACAATATATACATATTTAAGTCCTTGCAGCCTGTATTAAAATGCTTGGACTTGTCAAGCTAATCTGCATTTCTCAGACTGTGAGATGTGTGACAAACGCAATTCAGTAAAACAACCAAGAATATAGAATCCTCTCTGAGCTAGACACAGCACTGAGGGCTTTGAGCATTTTACCCAAAAAGAAAGTGGCTGATCTATCCATTCCTGTCTAGTCAAGGACTCCTCCCCAAGTAAAAGCAGCTGCCCAGCATATTTATAGTGTTATCAATCACTAATTGCTCAGTGTAAAGCAAACAACTGCAACTAACTTGGCCTCGGGTTCCACCTTAGCCAGAAGCAGAGCTCAGAGGAGCTCCCAGAATTGATGTTTTCTACCTCTCTGGTTTCCTTTACTCTGAGAAGTTCGACGGTGGCTGTGTTATGTTCTCTACATCTTAAGTCAAGTCTTTCTGGAACAAACAGAAGCTAAAGGTACAATGAGAAGTGCTGCTGCATTTAGGACTTAGACTTGCTTTCAGTCTTGAATCACTAACTCTGCTTAAAAACATCCATAGTTCGCGTAGGCACAGAGATAAATAAATAAATAAATGCAGTACTTCTAGTACATGACTTTACGAGAAAATAGCTTCAAGGTGTCAGAATGTTTGCCAGTTTGTTCACACAGAGAAGGGCCACATTTCGGAAATATACTGACTTATCAAAGTGTTACTCATATCCAGACTACAAAGCAATGTTGAAAGCTAATTGCACTATTTCGTAGAGGAATATATTAAACTTACAAAGCCAATATTAAATTGCATGCTGATAAATCCACTGATAAATCTGAGCAAGAGTGAGTAGGATTCAAGGGCACAAGAAAAACAAGACACTGAGTGCCTCCAGCCTTCAAAGAGCGTGTTTTGTCCTCATGCTCATTCTGTGGGCACTGCTTCATCGTGCCCTGCCAGGGAGAGATGAGGTCATGTCTGTGGAAATTGACACGTGCACTTTGGGGCTTGGACCATTTTTTCAGCAGGTCTCGCTGACTGGGTAGGTCTGCCAGTTTCGGAGCTACGTGGGAGGAAGCCAGTTTGGGGACTTGTATTCTGCTCCATTAGGCAACGTTGTCAAGCCCTCTATATTCTCTCCAATGCAACAGACTTATCAGGTGACAGCTACTGGTGTTGCTGGTGCATACACTAAGCACACTTATCATGAATGTTAAAATCCATGCAGAAATGCATTCAAATTCTATTTATGTTGTTTCATCAGAATCAACCAACAGAGAAGATATAGTAGATTTTTTTTTTTTATCTGCACATAATTTAACAGTGAATTACAGGAATTACACAACTATGTAAAACAGAAGACTCATTTGTACAGGTAGATTTGGATATATAGACATGATAAATTATTTAATAGAAACTATAGAAGAATCTAAGATATCGCCTTGAGGTCTTTAATCATTTTTAAAAAAACTCTCACATGAAATGTAATTAGAGTTGTTTTAGCTATCCAATTGAACATACACTCATTCTAAGATCTTGCAATATACCTTAATTATGTTATATCCGTTTTGTATTCTGGAATATTTCTTTTATCATTTTTTGTCCTACTTTTTCATTTTATCAAATGACCTTTTGTATTTATATTGGAAAAAGGATACGTAAAGACAGCTTACTGTCTTTATAATGCCATTTTTTTCAGCCCACTGCAGGGCTTTTTGTCATCAAAAGTAAAAGGGGAATTATTAGAAATTAGGCACATTAGAAACATAAGGCCAGTCTACAGATAATGAGCAAACACTTGTGTCTGTACTGTACCTTGATGTCTCGGTGTTGTGCTTTTTTGAGCCTAGTGATTAGTAGTCTGTCAACATTTATCTTCCCTCAGAGCAGATGTCTCTCAGACTATTGCTTCATATAAAAGCATTTAGTACATAAGACAAAGCTACTTATTATGCACCCAATACTGCCTTCAGTTCATTGAAAAAAAACAGAAATGACACTTAAATCTCTACAAAAATTGAAAAGAGAATTAAAAATATTTCAAAGCTAAAAGAAAAGAAGGTGAACTGCATAACCCTCAGGCTGAAAAAAGTCATATTACGGAGTTGTGCCTATTTCTTCTAGTTCAGCACGTTAATCACTAAGGGAGCATACTCTACCAGTTAAAACTGGAGATGGCTCCTTCTTCAGTGAACCTACTTTTTAAGAATCTAACAAGAGAAGAGGCAGCTAGAGAAGAGAGAACCTGATGGCTTTAAAACAACAATTTAAAATGCTATTTTAAAGCGAGATTTGAATAAAAGCAACTAAAGAATTGTGTGGATGGTTAGGGAAATTTTTCATGAGTCCAGAGGAACAGAGAAGAGGTAAGAGGCTGAAAATGGTGCATATTTGGGTCAATCTGAGGTTGATTGACCTTGGAACAGCAGGTACTAAGAAAAAACAGAGATCAGAAAAGCTAAAGTAATATATTATTTTTAATACAACTCAAACAAGGAGTGACTGACAGGATATAAAGAGAATGACAATCCTAGAAAGATCATTTTTGCAGGAATATGCTGGCTAGATACAGACAAGCAGAACTGTATTTTCAGGCCAGGGGGAAAAATAAGAGCAGTACTGCAGATGTGAGGTAACAGTTTAAAAAACAAAAAGCTCTAACAAAGACATAACTTTAGCATTAGAAGTTAGAGATGGGAGTTAAAATGACAGCTGGATACTTGGCGTGACTCACAGGCAGGCAGGATAATATGTTCTACAGTGCCCAGGGGCAGAACAACAACATAAAAGTTTACAAGACAGATTAAGCTCTCTCTTTAAGCTACCTTGAGCTAGAGTTGAGGGCTCTCTCTCCACAGAAATGTCAGAGTTATGTCAAGAACAGAGGAATGAGAATGGAAAGACTGAAGTGGCTGTGTAAGTTGCAATTATAAAGCGGTTATTGTGTTGGAGATTATCCAGAGCAGGGAGACAGGCTGAAATAATTATGAAGAGTTGAGGACGGTGACTTTCCTACCATCACACTCTGGAAGAAATTAGAAACAGAGGGCGGAAGAAGATGACAACAGATATTGAGACAAGGGAGAACAAAATCTTAATAAGCTGAGCACAGGACCCTGTACTAAAATCAGATGCAATGCGGATCTCGACTGTCCTTGCCCTAAGTTGCCCTTGCCAATTCATTTTTCCTTGGGGAAGTTGTCTTCTCATCATGAGACAGCCTCAGAAGGCCAGCTGGTTGAAGCAGCTGTCAGAAAAAGCTCATTGTGGTTTCTTTTATTCTGATTTCCTTTGACTGCTAGATCAAAGGCTGACAGGCAAAGAAAGCATTTAGCTGAATTAGGGTCTACGACACAAAGAACTGATTGGGAGCATCAGGAATCCACCACGAAGCTGCCTGTTTGTGGCTATTGCTTGTACTCTGAATTACAGACTGGTTGAAATGCTCCTCTGACGACTTTGGGTTCATGTGCTTAAGGTTCATTGTGTGCAAACCAAAGCATGAAGACACATGTCCAGATCTTGTCCCAGCATAAAATCAGCACAAAATGATGGTCCAGACTACAGAGCTAGAAAATCTACATATCCTCTCTTGGTGAGCCTGAAGGTGGAAAGGATTGGGAAATTAAAATTAAAGGACTGATTTTTTATAAATTGCTCATTGTTTTGGTATGCCAAACCTCAGGACATACTATGAAAGACCTTGGCTGTTTACTTTTAGGAGCACTAGTGCCATTAGTTCCCATGTACAACTAAAATGAAGTTTTCTACCTGAGCTATAAAGGAGAAAAACTTACAAAAATGAATACTGTGGCTTAAATAGGTGAGAAGCAATAAATTCTTTTTTGACTGGCTAAGAGGGAAGCTGGTTGAAGCTCTTGGCACTGCATGCTTGGAGTGAGCTTTGTCTTCCATCTTTCTTGAATTAGAAGTTCTCTAGGTTGGGAAAGTTCAACTTGATGACTTATCTATACACAGACTCTTTCCAATTCCATGCTTGATTGTAGCAAAAATATCTTTGCTCTGAAGTATCTTGTTCTACCATTTGATAGGCCCTGCTCTTTACTGAACTCTCTGAAGGTTGTTTTGGTATCCGGCTTTTTTGGTGCTCCTGTCTTGCTTTCCTAATGCTCGTTCCCAGGCTTTCAGATCACTTCTTTGAGTTTCAGCTACCAGCCTTTAGATGAGAAATATTACCAAAATTAATACAAATAAAATATATACTTTAAATAATTTGATTTTTACGGTTATAAATGACCATGTAAAACTTTTTGCCACTTGTCCCAGAATTCTTCCTAAAAAATACACCAAAGTAAAATCATTATAGAGTCTGAAAGATCCAAGTAACTTGAAAATACGGCTACTCCAAGTTGTTGCTCTTCATTAGTGCTATTTAGCAAAATAATGCTTCGTTACTGATCACAGGATCACAAGAGTTCTAGGATGTTGCAAAAATAACTCCATAACAATAGTCTCTCTTCCTATATTGTACTTTTTAAAAATTGTAAATCAGGGTTGATCACATGATTTTGAAGACTTTGTTGTGAACTTGATCAATTCTGCTGAAATAGTTTCAGCTTGAAAAGCTATGAGACAGCTCTCAAAGTACACTTACAGAAACTACTCAAGAGTAGCAAATCTGAATAAAAATCACCATATGGTGTTTTACAAAAGACACTGAGTTAGCAGTTGTCAAGAACATCATATTACAGCAACACAAACATACACAATTTACCATTCTGTTTTTTCAAAGTGCAGAAAGGATGACAAAATATTAATTGACTAAAGAAGAAGATCCATTAATCTAAAATACACAGCAAATGATATTTTCTCTAAGCAAACAGGAAGATATCCTAAAAAAAAGAATAGGTCATTTACCATTTGGTTATTAGCGGCAAACATGCATACATGATCAAATGGCAGATTCATTAGATCCTCTGAGACCTCAAAAGATCAGCTGAGTTTATAATTTAATAGTCTATTTTAGAAGTAGAATATTTTTAGAATTTAGAATTTTCAGACTTTAGAATAATTAATATTTTAGAAGTAGATACCTGCTAGTGGAGTTCTATCAGACCGATAGCAACACTGGACATGCAGTTGTTTCCACTGTTACTGTCAAGATTAAAGAGTAATAAAAATATAGCGATACCCTCCTTTACCAACACATTTCAGAAGAAACAATTCAAAGTATGCATATATTGGTCCAATTTATTCATGTTATCAGTGCTTCAAAATCCAGAAATCACGGTATCTGAATCTGGGACAGGACACAAAATATTTATTTTTCATATAAATTTTACGTAGCGATAAACATTAGCACATATCAAATATTTCTGAAGAGCAAAGTAGCCCTTAAAGCAGCAGCGCAACGCAGTATTAACACAATGAGATGTCATCTAAAACCAAAAGCATGCACCATCCAAATCCAACATTAAATACAACTTCATAACAGTACAGTATTCTTCAACCTCCTTACTAAGTTAGACAAGCATGACACAGCTACAGAAGCCTCAAAAACAGAAATTTTTTCTACACTCTTCAGCCAGTCAGGTGCAAAGCTGAGATCAGATCCTTCTTAAACCCATCAGTCTTTATTATCACACATAAACATCCATTTATTTTTTTCCGTTTTTCCTGTATCGTTGGGTATTGTAATGTATGATCCTCTTTATTTCAGTATCTCCTCTTGGAAGGAAACCACTGCTCATAAATACTATTAAGTATTCCTATAGAACATGCCATATAAAATGCTTTTCAAAATAGGTTTCTCTCATTTACTTTGTAGTTCAGCTGCTTTGCAGGCTACACAGGGTGATTACAGGTTAAATGCAGTAACTGTAAGACTGCATTGATGAGTCAGGGAGAAAATGGGTTAAGAAACTAAGCATCAGTAAAGCAACTTCACTAGCAATATTCCCCTTAAGGTCTTGTTAGACAAGGGGGCAGTACACAACATCAAAAGGAAAGATACAGAAAAGCATCCTTAAAAAAAATGCTGAATTAACTTGTACTGGAGAATTGCTTCAAAAAATAAATTAAAAAAACGCCTCAACTGATATGTTTGCAGGTTTAAAAAAAACGTTATTGAAGAGAAATTCTACTATGATTCCTTCCAAATGCAAAGGGTTTTTAACTGTCATTGCACTGGAAGAGGGAAGTACAGATCATCATCACTGCTTCCTGCCCATAAAAACAGTGAAGGAATTAAAAGGGCATGAGAGGCACCTTAGGATGGATGGAAGAGGAAAGCAAGAGGAATTATGCCAAATGCTGATTCTGAAGCCTAAACTTATTGACCATTTCTCCTAGTTGTAGTGCAAAGCAGGGAGACTTGAGACTCCACCTGCCCATCACCCTTGCTCCATACCCGAGTCAGGAGTGTTTTCTTTTCTGGCCTCTGTGCCAGTTTACTTCAGCACAGCAATCGGAAGCTGCAAATTACAGCGGTTCATGAGCTGTTCCATGCTGAGGATACCCACCCCTGCTGCAAACCCAGCAATCTTCTGATAGGTGGGAGGTCACATTCTTGAAGGTGGTAACTGGTTTTGCTGTTTGCCTTTAATCCATTGTATGCAAATCAAAATACTCAGTGAGTCACAGCAATGTCACAATTTACAAACAAGCTGGTAGTCTTTGTTAATTATAAAATTCCTTTTTATTAGGTCTTAAATACAATGAATTGCACTCCAGGAAGGGCAAACTGGGAGGGCAAGTGACATATATATGAGATCAACATAGAAAAAGCATTAACAGAACACACAATCAGGTGGTCATTAACGATCCACCACCTTAAAATATTTCTCTAAGTATTCCTCAGATTGATGGGAGCAGGTAGGACAAGATTCCCCAGGAAGGAAATAGGCAGGAGACAGAAACCATACTTAAGAGGAGGGATCTCCTCCAAGCAGACCAACCGGCAAGGCCACGAGGCTTCGGACGCGCACAGACAAGAAAGGCGGCACTGCCTGAGCTTACAAAGAACGTGAAATTGGAGGGGTGAAATGACCAATACCCTCACACTTTACCACCTTGAACTTCTCCGGTCACACAAATCCTAGTGTAAACATCTGTTCCTTACTCTTCTGTTGTGTTTTTCTCAAATAGAACTGCCAACTTATGCCATCAGCAACTAGCAGACTTCTGAATTGCTAACACCTACTTCAAGCCTACAAGGGGAGCATGCCCGGAAGATGCAGAGCTGTCTTCACAGGATAGGAAGCCATTATGTAAGAATTTAATTGAATTTCTGTGCAAACTATCAGTGCCTGCTTATACAAACACAACCAGGTTTTACCAGCAACAGGGATGGCAATTGTTTACATGTCTGCAGATTTCTGAATCCACTCTAAATCCTTCACTAGTGACAACATAAAAAAGAAAGACTGGGAAGAACTATTAGCAAACTTCTTGAGGAAAAAATAATTACTCCAGTCTTTGTTTTTTTCTGCTAGTTTCCTGGATTTTTTTTTTTAATTCAAAGCTAGCATGAAGATTTCTCTTTCTAGTATCATCTAGTATCACTTGCTCAGGCGAATAAGCACCAGTAATCGTATCTCAAGCCAACTGCCAGAAAGACATCTCGGACATACTGCCAACTAACCAAAGTAATTCTTAGTGCGATTCAGCACATTTTTTCCTAGTTTCAAGAGAAACAAGAGTTGAGACCCTGTGCAGTTACTGCCTGCATTAGAAATTAATTCAATTTTCTGTAATTTGTATTACCTATACTGATAGCTATCCTCTACTTAAACTTAGACTTTGGAGAGTTCAAGGTTTGATTTCTGAGATCTGCAAAGTCTGCAAGTGAATAAGTCAGCAGTACTTGTCATCTGTAACCTCTCTTCTTGCCAGAAAAGCTCAGAGACAAAGAGTATTTCTTCTACTCTTTCCTCTTGAAGCTGGAAGTTTTAGGCACATATTGAAAAGCAGCTGTTTAGTCATACCACTCCAAACCTCTTCAGCACCCTTTGTTGGTCTAAATCTTAATCCTACAAGTCAAGCACATGGATAGTTTTTTAAATACAAATCAAAATGTATGAAACACATGGGCTCAACACCACATCTGATAAAAATGACACTGCAAGAACAGTATAAATTGAGTAACTAGCAATTTTCCTGACTACCTTCTTAACTGTGCTACAATGCTATGGACTTTTTCAAGACATGAAAGAAATGTCTTGCTATGTTTTACAAGCAGTTTACCTTGGAAAGACGAAGTCTGAGATAGATAAGGAACACTAACCTCTATATCTACATGCCTGTAACAGCTTACTTGTTACAGGATGGTTAAACATCTGTTCCCAAGTATCCCTCTTCAGCAGTCAGCCCCTATACACTGAATTCTGCACATATATGACCAATGACCAGGGTCCGTTCCCTGTGAAGCAGATATTCTTTAATGAATGAGTCTCGACAAGACATTTTTCTTCTCTCTGACTGGACAATATTTGTAAGCCAAAATACAAATTGCAGGAGGCCTCTGCAGTTATTTGCATGCCTATTTTTCCCCTTAAAAAAGGCTGTGACATCTGCTTTTGTCAGTTCTTGCCTTTCTTGTTTATCCAGAGAAAGTGTTACTGACTTTTCATACAGCAATTAATCTTTTTCTGTTATTTTTGTTTTGCTAACTTAAAAGCAGCATTTTGGCTCTCTGAGATGTTTCGTGTGTCCAGTTGCCTCTCCTGCTGTCTTATACAGTTTTGCATTAGAAGATCATGTCTTTCCTCTTAATAGGGTCTTTTCCCAAACAGTTCTATCCATTTAAATTAGTAAATCACACATCCCATGTAGCAATTATTTCAGTCTTTACATCTGGCCCTAACCCATACTTAGCAGATTGCTCTTGAAACAGAACAAAACTGTTCATAAATACCAACATCCATCTGCCTAGTCCAAAGTGAACAGTTCTTTTTCGAACTGTTCTTTGTCTATATTAGTTCCATGTCAAACTAACACTGCAATCATAACATCTTCAACTCTGAAGAAAGTCTCTGCTGGAAATTAATACTTATTTACACAAAGATTACAAAACATTACTTTTATATTGACAAATCTAAGCTATATATTGACATATATAAACTATACATAAAGTGTGATCTATTTGCGGTGATCTATTTACCTGAGCACTTTTTTTAAAGACAGAATTGTCCTTTTGGTTTACATTCCATTTTTCTATCAATAACCTATTAAAACCAAAAAGAAGAAAAAAAAAATTACAGCTGTTTTTCATAAAGATACATAGTAGCTATGCATATTCCTCTGCTTAGCCATGCCTTTGTATAACAGAAAACAGGTAGCTAGAGGCAAAGAGAAAGTATGATAGATGATAACTGGAAGAGTAGATGGATTGAGATAGGATTGTTTGAGAACAGAAGTGTCGAACATTATTCCATGCAGGTGACAATCTCAGCAGAGAATGGCATGATTAGAGAAGTCAGGCTGAGGTAGGGTACAAGAAGCCCATGTAGACTTTAGAAAATAAAAAATGAACTGTGTTTCATAGCAACAGGTCAGACTAACGAGGTACTAAAAAGGACAATGCATGACATTAATGACAGTTTTTAAATTACATAGAGGGGGGAGAATGATTTGCATAAGACAGAACTTAGCAGGGAGAGAAATTCATATATTTCTATTCAAAATAAGAGTCAGAGATCAAGTGACAGAAAGAAAAAAAATACAGCCTTGTTTAACATTCTCAAAACCTGCTCAGATCCTCTACTGCAAGAGTTGTGCTAGATCTCAGAACTAAATCCCACTAAGGCAACAAGCTTGTTTGCATGGCAGTTTCCAAATCACAAGAAAACACTAAAATTGACAGCACAAGGAAAAAAATGGTGATTTTTAAAAGGCTGACACTAAGTCACATATTCTTGTCATCCTTTCATGGAAGGAGGGGGGGAAAAAAAAAAAAAAAAAAAAAAAAAAAAGGATTGAACGCTGCTTTATAAAATACTCACTTCAAAGAATTTGCCTGCTTTAAAAAACTTCTGGCTTTTGTTACTTCTTGAGTAAGTTTCTTTAAGTCATCTCCTTCAAAGTAAGGGAAAACTGGATCCTGAAAACAGAATTAAAATATACTTCACTCGCACTTGTGTTTTTTTTTCAATTTCTAATAATTTAATTAGCTGAGCAAAAGCTCTGAATCTCACTGCTCGCAAATACTACTGGGATAATTATTTACAGAAGGAAAGCAAAATAACTACTTAGAACATAGTTTGACTCTGCTTTGCCTCTCTTTGCAGAGAGGCAAAAACAGATATAAGGATTTATCTGCCTTGTTTCAGTGTGAAGTATCTAAGGAGTCTTGCATTTATTTTCTAATGATTTTTCTTTTTTAAATGGAGCCTGATGAACTATGTTGAAATTAAACAAAACCAATCCAAAGAATCACTTAACATACATCATCATCATCAAGCCCTTCTGTCAGCATTCTGTGTGCTGCTAATTGTCCATCCACATCTTCAATACAGCAATGGTAGCGCCCTCCTGTTTGAGAAGCAAGTTTCTTCAGAAATTCATTAGCTTTTCTGTTGGCAATAAAATAGAAAGTTACTTATAAAAACTCTAACAGCAGCAACAATAAAAGAATTTCATAAAGACTTCTCAAAAGAATCTTTTGTTCAAACAAACAGTTTGAAGGACTTCATTATAAACTTGATTTCTAATCTTCTAAGCAAAACAAACAAACAACAACAACAAAAAAAACACCTCGGATATTACGTAAGAACAAAGAAACCCAGCTGGCAGGGAAAGCAGAATAGTATTTTACATAGGGGATGGAGCAGTTGTGTGTACTCTATTTTTACACCCTTTTGTAAGTGCCTACTACTTGACCCAAACATGAGTGTTGGGAGTGTAGTTATTACATTCTCATTACAAACACCCTAAGTCACAAACCTTTATTACATTTTTTTTCCTGTATCGTTTTAGAGTCATCTCTCTCCTAATGATTAACACCCTTAATGGTGCTAATTTTAATATTACTTCTGTTAATATCAAGTAAGCTGCAAGAATTGATTAAATTCTAGAAGTGGATACTAAAATCTCCATAACTACAACACAGTTCTTCCAAAAGGAAGCAGCAGTTTTTGTTTCAGAACAACTCAGTGACATCTGTCTCCTTTATGAGCTGATTCGCTTAACAGACAATGATCCATCACTGACCAGTTAACCAAATGACATGCAAGTCATGAGCTCAACTCTGGTGTCCACTGAGCTGAGCACATGGACACGACAATGCAAACCTCTTTGACACCAAGTAAACTTGCACTTTTTTAATTTTTTGAAAAATATCATATACCTGTCTGTACAGCTAAAGGAAATAGTGTGGACTTTAATATCTTGTCTCTTTCTGAATTTTTCAATTTCTTTTAAAATGAGACTGCAACTGGTGTCTGGTTTTCCATCAGTCAATACATAAACAGCTTCTATATCTTGAAAATCGAAAGCCTTCTGAAAAAAGGAGAAAAATAATTTTAAATCATTAGGACATTTTACATAAAAACATACATTTCGGAATGAAAACAGTATTCCAATAATATGATAGCTATATATTCATCACATCATAAATCAAGTTAGTGTTATCTTTTCCTTTTTAGTAGGTATGAAGGAGATCTTAGTTACTGCTTAGCAAAGATGTAATTCCTTAAAACGGATTGTTTGTAGTATAATGCAATAAATCTAGAAGAAAGGTGTCATCTAAAAGTGACTCACTGAAACAAGCTAGAAGTGAGTGGGTCCACTGGTCTGGTTTCAGGCAACTGCTCACAGGAGATTGTCACACTATGGTTTGTATGCTGGAACTTATAGATGTTTAATGACTCAAAGCCAGGCCTATTAGGATTTGGCCTTTTTATATTATGAAAGTTTGCTATGACAGTCATTTGAAGAACTGGCTATTTTCCTTCTCCAGTTCACTCTAAATGCATGGAGGTTAATGCCACTATTGACATTTCACGTTTTCCTTAAACTGAATACAAGCAAAGAATTCTAGTATTTATGAGCTTTGGGGACAGGAACAGTGACTTGATTCCACATCTGTTCAAGGTTTTGCAGGTAGAAAGTCTTGTGCATTTTGACCAAATAAAAACAGTGCTTTATTACATCTATACCATTTCTTCTTCACTACAATATCATATGCAGTTTACTAACCTGCAGAGCCCTAAGGATGCATGTATTACCATAAGCTTGTAATCTGGACATCCACTGAACAGCATCATGACATGCTTCATCAGTTGCCTCCACAAGATACTCTCTCCAACTCTCCAGGTTTTCTGCAAAGCTCAACAGGTTAAACCTGGCAGGAAAGACAGCCCACAACATTTAACCCTAGCCAATATTATCCATCATCTTGGATGAAGAAGATTCAAAATAGAAGAAGAAAGAAAAAAAAAACCCACCACCTAACAACTTATCATTGAATTATGATTGAAATAGAGTTTTCAGCTTCAGAAGTGTCAGAAAGTGTATCTTATTCTGAGTTACCAAAAAAATGTCAAAGAATGATGAGCCCAACAGGATAAACAGCATCACAAATGGCAAACGAGACCCCAAAATTATAGAGCAGAGAATCAGAAGTTGGCTACAAAGAACAATACAGCCATTCATGTCATTTGCATGTTTTAACACCACCATACAGTAGTTACTTGTACTATCCTTCAGTACTGTTTTATTAATAATTGCTACAGAACATTACATAAAATAGTAGTACATGTTTCCATCTTTATCAGCAGTTTATACATACCTGAGTTCTTTTCTTCTCAGTTGTTCCCAGATGAGGGAGGTAAGTTCTTTTGTGACATGTGGCAAATAAGGCTCCATGGAACCAGATGTATCAATCAAAACACAGACATTTGCTTCCAAAATGGTACCAAACAATCTTCGGCTTCCTGGACAACAACATTAAGACTAACTAAGTGTCATTTCATAGGTTAATTTTTCTGAACATACCATTTTTTTGAGTATACTTTAAAATATTCAGTTTTTAGAAGTTATTCTGTGCATACTTCTGTGTAACTGTATCATTTTAATCTGAAGGAGAAACCAGGTAGTTCAAGGGCTGACAACAAGAGAGTCTTTTGCCATTTCAAATCCAGCACTATCAAGCATTAATTATTCGCCAATCGTGGCAATTTACATTATTTGCTGATGTTACTTTGCAATTCAGAAAAGAATTGATGCATTTCATAACAAACATCGTAAGAGAGCAGCAGAAAGATCAAAATCAGGGAAACTGAGTTTCTGAATAGTGCCCATTATATGGGCACTGAAAGTGCATAAAGGATGCAAAAAAGCACATTTTTTCCTACAACCATTCCTGTATACATTCTGTTAACAGAAAATTTCTGATAATAGCAACATCTGCCTAGTAGTATTCATCAATTTAACATAAAGAGAGTGAAAATGTACATCACAGCACTAGTTATTTAACAGCAAGCTGCAAGTATATCAGGACAGTTTTGCAACCATTCCGTGGCTGCAAGAATAAACAAACAAAATTGCTCCTTGCTTGAACCTTGTATTTGACTATCCCATATTTGACTATGTCCAGATTAATCCTAGTAGAAAGAGCAAATAAGACTTTTTTTAACCTATGCTTTATAAAAAAACTGATGCAATACCTGACAGAAGCCACTGTATTCTTTGTACATAGCGCTGCAACAC
The DNA here is from genome assembly GCF_059628265.1 of Tinamus guttatus. Classification (NCBI taxonomy): domain Eukaryota; kingdom Metazoa; phylum Chordata; class Aves; order Tinamiformes; family Tinamidae; genus Tinamus; species Tinamus guttatus. Next base: position 490,803 of record NW_028288864.1, on the reverse strand, counting down.
CTTCTCCATTTGTTCAACATAGCTTTCCAGCTCTTTAGGCCGAAACTGCAGATGTTTCACAACCCCCTGTAAAAATCCAATTTGTACAAGAGCATCTTATTTCACAAGATTTGAGTTCAGCTGCTCTATATGCATTACCTGCATTAGAAATCAGGGAGATTAGCTCTTTTTTTTTTTTTCTTTTAATCTTTAAATATATGAAATGCTGCAAGAACACTTTTGTAACTCTATTGCTATTAAATAGTTGGTTTACTCAAATTAGGAAAACCTATTCTCACCTCAGTCACTTGTTCATGACAACAAAATTATATCATTTGACCGGACAGGGTCATCTGTTTGCATTATCGTGATAGTTTTATACATGCAATAGACCAGCAATATCTTAGACTTAGCTTGCTATGCTTCTCTCCACTTATTCCACAAACCAAGGTAATGAAGATTCAACAGCTTCCCAGTTTCCACTTGCACATGATTTCTAAAGAATTAAATAAAATCCCTGCTTTAAAATGTTTTTCAGACTGTATGAACAGAGGAGATCCCATACAATCTAAAGATCCCATACAGTTTGCACTTCAAATATAATAAATATTTCTCATACTGAATATAAACAAACCCACCTTTCTAGTTTTCTTTGCAGAGTAATTGAGAGAGAACAGGAAATTACATGATGAGCATCACCCTAGCAAGGCACAATCAGTCACCAGTGTGCACTGTCTTAAACACACAGCTGTTTCACTGATGTACATACATAATATTTACAAAAACTTACATTGATTTCTACACTAGGGAAGATAGCACAATATTTTGCTGATACTTTCTTATGCAGAGTCTCCACAATTTTCTTTTGGTGAGTACAGTGTGGACCAAACATCAGCCTGGGCAATTCCAGTTTAAGCTTCTTAATACTGTACTTGGCCAGCCACTTGTAAGACAAGCAAATGGAGCAGTGGTTGAATTAGTAAACATTACCACTGGCTACTAAGTAATGATACATTGTACAGAACAATCAATATACATCACAACGTTCATATTAATTCATATTAAGCTTTTTCTAAAAGGGCAGTTTATTAGTAATGAACTAAATACCTCTTCACTTGAACAGATTTCTTCTTTTTTTGGTAATGTAACAGAAGGAACCAACTTCCTCGTGCTCGTTCTCTCTGGATACTTTCGGGATACAGCACCTCGTAAGAACACAAATAAGGTAATACGGGAGCCTCAGGTTAAAATCACAGCCCTTCTGAAGTCACATGAGAGCTTTCTTCTTGGTAAGAAGGCCACCAATCTTTCACAATTTTGCATTTGACAAAGTACATCAAAAAGATGCCTTCAAACAACTTTTATTTATATATAGTCACTTATTTTTAAAACTTATTTTGTGCAAAAGATTCCAAACCATGCTTTCTCTTGTACACCTTGTACACCACAATGACAGCTTTTTTTCCTTACAGCACCTTTACAGAAGATCTCAAAATATACACGCAGCCACTATTTGATATCTTAAACTCACTTCTATTAACATTTTAAAGGCCACTCTTTATTGGTCCATTAATATCCAAATATTTTTACTATAAAAGGTTGATATATTTACCATCACATCTTGATAAACACTTACCCACATTTCTTCCTCTATCAGTATAGAATACTGACATAGAGAACTCTGGCTTTTTCTTTGATTTACATTTTCTTTTACTCCCATTCTGAGACCATTCTTTTACTGTTTGCGCTACAAAACAAAGAAAAAGAAAAAAAAAGTCTTGTTTCAACTAAGGATAAAACTCTGACAAACAGTCTGCTTCAGTTCATAGTTTCCTGTTGCCACAGATAAAAATATTATTTTTCTTAGATCTCAGTTCAAAACCCATATTATAGACCTGCTCATGCCGCTTTCATACGAGTGACAACCAAAATCTTTAGCAATTTATAAATTACCATCAAGAAGAATGTCACTATATAAAAGGTCAGAGGTTAGAATAAACAGAATATATTGAAAGAACCTATTAACACATCACACAGAACCTCACACGCAAAAAGTAATCCAGATTCTAAAATACTACTTCACATGAACAATCTGTTTTCAATAGTAGTAGATACCAATGCTCAAATTTAAGTAACATACTTAAAATTAAATTACATGTCTCTCCTCTAATGTAATATTACCTTAACAAAAATCAAAGAAAAACTAAAACTCCCCTAATCCATACAGACCTGGTGGAATCTCTGCTTTGGCACTAGTAGGACGCCACTTCAATGCTCTTACATCAGCATTTCTCTCTTCACAATGGTTACTTTTAATAATCTATGAGAACAGGAAATTAAATATTTCAGCTAGATCATAACTGCGTAGCTTACGAAGGATACTTCCTGTTTTCAGTATTCTCTACATCTTGATTCACTCTCATGCTTCTGACACAGCAGACTGCAGTACAGACTTTTTAATGTGATTTCTTGCTATGTTAATTACTTAATTGCTGTGTCTCAATTATCTGCCAATTTCAATGGCTGCCAAAAAACGGAAGAGTAACATCTTTAGAGACAGGCAAGTTTAGATCAGTTTTTGTTTTACTACTTGAAGCAGCAGTCTGTTATACTAGTGGCACTATTTTATAGAATACATTACACAGTATTTTCTTTCAAGGTTTTATGAAGTATTGAAAACCCAATAGGATCAGACCTCCACTGGGACATAGGACATTCAATTAATCAATACTCAATTTTCTAATTTATTTTACAGCTCAGTTGTAAACACCACACGAAAGAAATACCAGACATGTAGAGACTAACCTGTTTTCTTATATGTTTAATTCTTATATACCTATGCTATGTATTTATATCTCTGGGCGATTACTCTTTTCCTGCATTTGTGAGATGGTGTTGAGCATACACTATTTCTGATAAAATAACACCACTGACCTGTTGAGCTCACCTACAAAAGTCTTTCCAACATGAGCTCACATACACTGGACAAAGCTATTCCTATTTCAAAGATGAAACCTTAGACTTTCATATCAAAAATTATATACTCTGAAACATTATGTTATGTGTCTAACCACGTATATACCAAAGTGGTAAGCACTGGCACTAGTCATAATGTGCATTGCAGATTTGCACACCCACTCAAAACGTCTATGCAGTCAAAATTAACAAGGAAAATGTTAGAAAACCCAAAAGATTTCACAGAAATAGTGTGACTGAATGAAAATAAGCACAGGAGGAAGGTGACAAATCCTGAATTCTAATCCTAAATCAGTGCTACTCAGCTTCAGCTGCCTGTGTAGATGAACAGGATACCATGCAATTCAATATTCACTAGAAGGCTTTGTAAGATAAAGGTAACTTGGTAAATAGATTTCTGCTCTGCCTTTGTCATTGTTAAACACTGATTTTTAAGATCAAAGGAGGCATTATTTAATCAAATTTTTGACACTACAGTTTATTTCCATTATATTTAATCACTTAGCAAGATTAAAATGTTCTTTTTTTTTGTTTATGTAACATTTTGAATGCAAGTTAAAACATGAATTTGGAGTACTACCACAGTAATGTTCTTTTTTTCCTTCAAATTTTCAGCCTGAGCACTTGTCTTGAAAAAGAGATATTCATCTGATACTCAGCTAAGATCACTGATAAAAAATTGACAGCATCTTAAATATGGGACATGGAAGGATTTCAAACCATTCTAGCCAGACTCAGAGCTGTGGGTTTTGGAGATGGCAGTTTCTGTGGCCATTTTTTCTCTTTCTTCACAAGCATCTTTGAATGTCTTTCTGGTATAAATGGATTAACAGACTGAGTTCCTGAACGTTGCTTTAAGGATTTCACTAGGAGCGCACACTAAAATGAAAATTCAGATTAGTAATTCATACACAGGCAATTTAAGCAAAAAACATTTCAAAGACAGACATTATTTTAATAATACATGCGATTAATACCAAATTAATCAGTGTGGTAACACTTAACAGCCCTAGCCCAAGAAGAGCCGTCTCATGCTATGCTTGTTCAAACACACAGGAGGGAATCCTCCCTGCTCCGAGTAGATGTTCTAAAGGCAAGGCAACCCAGTATGTGCAACCTAATATATGCATATGTTAAATGACACTATAAAACAGCAAAAAAGTCCCACTAAATATTCCTTCCTCTTGCCTGCAATTTTTCTCATCAAAAAACTTTTGATGCTCAGGCTAGCGTGCAACAACTGGCCCAGACCTCTGGACAGAAATCTCACTGTATACATCTCTGTAATTATAATTTTGTAAGAATCAACTATCATATTGCTAGGCTGCCTATACTACCACAGCTACTTTGCCTGGCAGCACTCTGGAAACAATGCACACAACAGGGAGAGGTACTGTTTTGTTTAATTCTACACCCTCAGGACACTTGAGAAATCAGTTTTTTAGAAATTAACAGATATATCATGCCAAAAACAACACTGCCTCTCTCCACTGTGATTTATATAGAATAAAGGAACAATTATTTATACTTGAAAAATCATGTGATTGCAAACAGGAAGAACCACTTTAACTCATCTCCTTATATTTGGTATGGAATCACTGACAGTCTAATATCAACCACAGCAATGCTATTATATAATTTCTTCCTAAGGTCCTTGCTACCTGTTTGATAAGGATTTTCATTTGGTCCCATCTTCTGCACTGTCAGATACACTAACACTGCTGATTTTTTTTCCCCCTGAAGAAAAACATAACATACATACCTTGTGGGAGTAGCTGATTGCTTTTTCCATTTCAGACACAATAATGTTGATATCATCACTTTCAAAAATACCTGATAGTCAAATATATGCTTATCAGTAGATAAACACCTTGTATACAACTTCTAGAGCATTTGAAAAAGTAATGAGAAGAAAAAAATCTATTTCAATTAAATTCAAATTCCTGCATTAAAGGTACGCTATAACAAAATTTTTATTCTGCAATGTAACTGCAAGCCTTAGTCAGGCTAGGACCTCCGTTTGTATCTCAGTGCTAGTACAGCACTGTCATATCCTAGAAAATAAATTATTTGTTTTGGAGAAAAAAAGGCACTAATAAAGAACATTATCTAATGAAAAAGTATTATCTACCAACTTTACTTTTCACATACCTGCTTCTCCAAACCAGTGAAATCTTCCATTAGCTGCCTGCACAATTTCTTTAAAAGCACCGGCAGTTTCGGCTGGATTAGCATAGCGAGCTGGAATAACGCTCCCGGAGTCGACATCTGCCACAACATTGAACAGACAAACATGGAGCTGCAAATCACAACCGCTGCAGGTCTCAGCCACATAAGCACTAAGCGTGTGCTGCAAGACAAAAAACAAATAAACAAGCAAACAAACAAGCACACACGGAGTAGTGACCTTCTACCTTAGAGGAGTTCCTGTCTACTCAACTGGTTCCTGAACTGTGGTGCGAACATCCCCAACCCGAGCAGTACAAGAACACCACGCGAGGGGCTGACTGCATTTTCTGATCATGCACATACACAAAAACTGCTGCTGCTGCCAGTACTCCTGACAAAGGTAACAGTGTTGCCGCAGCTAAGACGTGAGATGTGGGTTGATATGGGCAGCAAAGACTTGACTCACGGACGTCAAGGTAGATGTGTACTAACACAAAGAAGTCAGGATGGACCCACTCACCTGAATTTTGGGACACATTATCAACATGGGCTTTAATGGGTTATTGTTATTCAGAAAGGCAGCTTTCTCTACATACTGTATTATAAATTTCCACTGTAAAATTACTTGCAGCTTTGCTCCCATAGATTAAAAGGGAATGATATCATAATATTAATGGTCAGAGCTGGCTTCTTCACACTCAGAAATTTGCCAGTGGAATAATAACCCAAGCTGGAGTGAGAGAGGAATCCCCAAAATATCTCCAAAACTATGTATGATTAATATTATTTGATATTAATACCCATTACTAACATTTACTATTTACAACACATAAACAGCAATTGTAGAAATCGAAGCCAAAGATTTATGCTGGTTTAGACACGTGAAAAAGAAATACTTTGCCAACAAACTACAGTGACTGGCATAAAGAGAAAAAAAAGAGAGAAAAATGAAGTTGAGTTTGATTGGATAGAAATTTACTAATAGTTGCAAAATCTGTGATGATACTCACTGTTTCCTGATCAGGTATCCCAGTAGTAAGCAGATATATTCCTTGTGATCTGTGTTTATCTTTGTCTTTGAAATCTATTTCCACAGCCCTCCTGAGAGCAGACATTAAATTTCTACTCCCTTTGCACTGCAAGCTCAACACCCACCTTAAAGGACAAGTTTTACATGTAAACACAGGTCAAAGAATAAAGCAATGACATATATATTTCTTTTCAGCTTAAAACAAAAGAGAGAATGCTAAAAGTCCTAAGTAACACTGCACTGGAATCTGAAAATTTTAACAGTAACAGCCAGCAAAACCAGGTTATATGATAAACTCTGGCCACTGTGGTTTGTGACCATGGCAGACTAGTTTTTAAGGTATGAGACAGAGAACTGAAATGAATTATCTATCTCTGCACTTTATGCAGAATAACTGTAATAGAATTTATAGCTTTGCTATGGAACAAAGTAAAGCTACAGGAGGTATATACAGAGGGTATAATACACAGGCAAAAACTTGGAATTGGGTACCAGTGTATGTGTGTGGAAAATAAACACCTTGGCTTTTCGACCTCACTTCAGCTTGAAGTTGTTGGGAATTTTAAATGTATCCAGTGTGTTTCTTACACGGACACTTCTGTACCCATAGGCTGATCACTCGAAATACAAAGTCCCTATGATGCTGTTTTCACAACAAACCATCATGAACAAATAGTTCATGGTAATCTATTTTTGTAATATACTCAACGTTTCTATTTTTTAAATAGTTCACAACACTGATTAAACCTAATATACCTAGTATATGTTTTATGGTAAGTCCATTTGTTTAATTAAAAACTCCAAGTTATTTGATCCTACCTCCAGGCACTTTGTAAGTTTTTGGGCTGGGAAGGAACCAGTTCTGGCTGCCAAGGCACAATGTCATTCCCAAAGCTTTTACAGAAAGATAACAGAAATTAATTTCCAGATCATGTTTTACACACAGGTACATGGAATAAATTCAGTAAAAAAAAAAAAAAAAAGAAAAAAAAAAAGATTTGGGGTATTCTAGATGTAAATTATCTTACGCTAGTTCCTATTACAAACCATTTAATTATTCACTTATCCATTATCTAGGGTGGAGAGCTCTTCAACGCTGTAGACCTAAATACATTTTCCTTTCTCAGTAGAAGATAAGTGACCTGGTAAAGCTCAGCAGAAGCTATGAGGATTGTCCTTCCCTCTACCCAAAACAACCAAACCTACAAAATCCCAACCCTGAGATGCGACCCAGAGCTATGTCCCTCCTGTGAGGCAAGGGCTCTGATCTCCCACAGAGTCTGGGACTCTGGAGTTGCTGCCTCTCACTGTTTCCTGATATGCAGCAGCTGTTGGGCAGCTGAACAATACTGTAGTAGTTGTATGTATTAGAAAAACTATTGGAGTCACTGTTTATTTTAAAGGGTATTTTCAGTAATGATGTCTGTGAGGTCTCCAAAATTCTCTTATAGAAAAAGTTTCTGATTTGTGAATGAATATTGTTATGAATAACACATATAGACTTCTCTTCCTATTGTATGATACATCCAATTTCAGTGAGCCTCAAATAAAACAGTGATTTTAATTACTAAATTGACCTCCGTATCAATACTTCTATCCAATAAGCATACATTAGTACTATTCTTGTAAATATTTCACCATGAAATGTTAATTTTAAAAAATCTAAAATGTACTATTAGCAACTATAATCCATTACATCTTACATTGCATTACAATTATTTTAAAAGAAAATCTTAAATGTCTGCTTACGCTATAATATTGAAGTAATCCTTATTTGACATTTGTTCCTCAAGCAAGAGTCGCAAATAATGTTGAATATGGATGATGTACGTAGAATTTGTCACTGATATATCAACAAGTATAACCACCCTACATAAGAAATGCGTTAGTCAAAAAAATCTTATTTAATTAGATATTATGTTCACTGTATTCTTCAACTCAATAAGGAAATTATCTTCTAACCATGAATAAAAATGTATGAATACTGAATATATAGAAAAAAAATCTGCAAAATGTTAGCTCAGTAAAGGAAATCAGCTTTACTAAGGTATGTAATTTACTAAGGGTACTAGCACATGCAGTACCATATTGGCTGTTGACCCTTAAATAAGACCTTTTTGCCTACACACACAAAAAGGGTTGTCAAAACACAATACCTCCTCTCACAAACGCTTCCCCATATTCTTCTGCTGGCAGCAGATAGCCAGTCAATTCGTCTCTCATAGATTCTTACCATTTTACCAAGGAGTTTCTGTGATAAAATATAGAAGAAATAAGCTATAAGTCAAGTAAGTCTTTTTATTACAAAACACTTAATCTAGAAGTGAAATAGCAGCACCGTAATGAAACAAATAACTGAGAACAACTGAGAAAAAATTAATGTCAAAACATTGTCAAAATTATTGAAAAGCAAAAAAGAGTAAAATCCATGAGGAGAACATACAGTCACACTCCCCCAACACTCATACACAAAGTGTCTAAAAAGTCTAAACTCTCCTGTTCTTCCCCTTACTTGTGCAAAATGTCAATATTCTGTACAATGTAAACACTCTCCTTATGCATAAACAATTTTAAGGTTAATAGATGCTTACACTGACCATGGCAAATACCAAAAAATGCTAACACCCCCATTCTAGCCAGGTCTGTAATTCACCTGCAAGCCTGAGAACAGGGTAATTTAGCCCTGATGAGACCAAGACAACCCCAGACAACTCACTTGATAGTTGTATAATAGTGGTGCATCAACATGGATATTTTTCACAGTTCCATCATGCCATTCAAACTGCAGCATAGCTTTCTAGAAGGATAAATACTGTAATTAGGTGTTTACAGAAGCCTATATAAACTACATGAACATGAAGTTTACTTCAATTAAAGCTGTAGCATGTCACTATATTACAGAGTAATGATTTTTACCAGAAAAATGAAGTAGAAATAAAAACAGGAAAAAGATGCAAAGGGTTCCCATCCCTTACCTCATGTATAGTTGATGCTACTGTTTTTTGAAGAATAGGTACAAATTCTTCTACAGGAGAGAAAGCATTAGGAGCCAAAACCTGATAAATGTTCAGCTTCTTAGCTGTAGGAAGGAACAAAGAAATTATAGGAAATACAAGGTTTATCTTCAATTTATGTTTCATACAAGTTTGATTTTATGTTACCTTTCAATCCATTTGTCTTTAACCAGTCTCTTGAAGTTTTGGCTGGGAAGTTTGGTGTTCGAATAACTAATTGTCCTTCATGCTTTGGAGGCTTTGGTAAGTTGGACGGTGTAGTATATTTTGTGGAAACCTAAAATAGATTTTAAGAAGGACTCCTGTAAACAACAGCATACTTGGTTTCTCCCTGCTAAATATCTAGTATAGAATGCATCAGCCACTTTATAAGGTTCCAGGCCCCTGGAAAGTACAGAGATGAAAACAGCAAGCCAAGAGAGACACTTAATATTCCTATCTGTACAAGATGAGAGAAACAGACGAGCAAACATCTCTTGACAAGGATTTCTACTGGAATAAAGAATCTCCTCCTATCCTTCTGCTTTATCTTCCTCATCCAAATTTCATCCAGAGCATTTAGAAATTATTTCATTAGACAAAAGACAAACGAAGCAAAGCCTCTGGTATGTTGGTCATGTAAGGCATGAAAATAGAAGCAAAGCAATGGTTAACAAAGGAACGTTGGCAAGTCGTCACAGGACCAATAGAGACATACGTGTATCAGAGACCGTAACTTCCTCACTACGTAACAAGTGATGGATCTAGACAAGTTCATTCAATCTTGCAATTAGTGTAAGCACCACCTTAATCGGATAGGAATAAGTATCTTTTTAGTAATTTAAAGGATTGCTTAAATTTCATTTAAATGATCATGTACACAGGCTAAAAATTTGGGGGATTTTCATCATGACCATGGTAAAACTTATTCTTCCACTGTATTTGGTTTGCAAAAGTTGCTGCACTTCAGAGAAATGTCTAGCAAAATGTCTCCTCTGTAATTTTTTGGCCTTAGTGTACTCTTGTAAGGGATGCCAAGTCTTTTTTTTTTTTTTAATCAAAACTTTATTTATCAAAATACCTAAGTAATCATATACATATTTTCAAATAATGGTCATGAAGATCATGATACTTCAAAGTACATATGAAAATAACAAACGCAATACATACATCCACTCTTCTACCCGTAAGTGAACCACTGATTCTTCTCTGAAAAAGCTGTTTGACATTGTTGATCAAGTCTTTAGCCTTTTGGTACTCCTGAAGCAGTAGATCGACATCACTACTATCATACTTCTGTACATACAAAAACAAGGGTGGGGGAAAAAAAAGAAAAAAAGTTTCCTGTTGTTCAAATATCAACCAATCCAGGTTCTTCTGTTTGAATGTGCACTCATCCATACAAGACCACCTGGCACAGCAGAATCAAGTGTGGATGCATTTAATCCACTGTATACCAAAGTTGTTATTTTACAGAAAAGAAATTCTTGAATTGCTCTACAGTGTCAAGCCTGTCACTGATTTCATGCCATGCACCAGCTCTGAGTCAAAAAAAAAAAATCATTTCTGTTCCAAAATTTCTTGTACTTTTAGGAAAGAGTTTTCAATTGCTGAAAGAATTACACACATGTTTATTGGGCACATCCTGGGCACTTCTCTGAAGATGACTTTTGGCACTAGGTCTTGCTAATAAACTACCAATCAGATGATGAGCAGTTTACTTTCTAAGACTGAAGAATTACAAAAGAAAAAAAAAAGAAAAAAAAAAAAAAAAACTTTCCCTCCTCAGCTTCACCTACCTCTCCCTTTGAAGAGTAGCAATGGTAACGACCTCTTACAACTTCTGCAAGGTTCTTTATAACTGCCTACAGAAATAAATCAAAAGAAGTACAATTACTTGGATGTAGTCATCTCCTTTGATAACATGGCTTGTTGCTATTCAATTCTTTAATATTAGAGACAGAAAAGGGTATATTTAAGGTATATTTATCAAGCAAACCAAAATCATTATAAGATGCTTTCTAATTAGCTTTATTTTAATATGGGGGAAAAACCTAACTCAGTAAAGAATTTTAAAAATAGGCAATAAGGGATGAGTTAGTTCACTTTGCATTTATATGCAAAAGTTCACTGCTTTTCCTCTCAAGGTAACTTGCACTGGTCAGATCATGGGCATGTCTAATATCAGGCTATCCTTCCTCTGCCCACCAGTACCTCCTTCAGTGCTTTGTTCCTTCTTTCACTTCTCATCTCCTCCTCTTCTGCCATCTATCACTGTAATCCTTCTCCCCACTACTACTGCAATGGTCTTAACACACAAACACCTCATTTCCTCCCCAAATCAGGATTTCAACCACATCCTTCCTACCACTGTAGTCAATATCATGCCTTTGGGATGTGCTTAAATCAGCAATCAAGAGTGGGGAACAAGTTTCTGTGCAGAAACTAATCACGAGTAACAGTTTATCTTTCTGCCCTCCTCCAAACTTGTAGAGACCACTAGCATACAAACCACTGCTCTTAATCAACCATTGCAGTGTAATCTGAGCAGGGTTGCTGGGTTTGCACAGGTGCTATTCCACACAAGAATATTCATATCCCAGAGACTGCCATGGCCCTACGGCTTCACTCCCAAGTACCTCTTGGGTGATCCATTTTGCTTCCCAATCCTTCTCCTTAAGGTAACCTACCTAAAGTCCCCTACCTTTCTGCTTTCACTTGCAAAAGAGCTCTTAGCCACAGTAGCTCTCCATAAACACACGGGACCATTATATGGAGATAAGTGCTGCTTCTAAGCTGATCAGTCAGTGAACACCACTTGGGAACAGAGCAATAAAACCATATTTAGTTACCACTTCTGGCTTTGGAACCCACTATGTTGATGAAACTGAGATTCTCCAAACAAGCTCTTTCACTTGAGCAAATCTGCTCTGAAGAAAGTACATCTCAGTAACTCATTAAAGATTTGTCTAACATCTCTGCAAATTTATGAGAAAGACATTGAATAGGAAATATATATTACAGGACTCTTTAGAAACATGTATTAACACAATTACTTACAAGAGAGGCAGGATTGCTACAATCATGTATAACAGCATGAATTAGTAGTTTGCTTCCCAACATACACTGCTGAACATAATCAGCCAGTATTTCCAATGACTGATCAGGGCTGATCAAAAAGAAAGAAAGAAAGAAAAAAGAAAGATTAAAACTTCTGCCAGAGACAGAAAGGAGGAAAATTTCACTTGAACTCACTATAATCTTTTAGTTACAATTCAAAGCAGACCTAGGCAGAACTTGGAATCTTGTAACTGAACAAGTAAGGTGAAATTTAATGTCTATCACCTTAACTACCAGGCTTACCAAGCTTACACCCCTTCCTTGCTTGCACATTTAAAATAAATACAATGAATAAATGAGTAGAGAAACACTGTCAGAACCCTTACTGTGGTTCTTCTCTTGTAATCATGACTCCAGTGATGAATTTTTTCACGTTAGCAGAACAGAACTGCAGAATGTAGAATTTGCAGAATACTTTTTTTTAATCTCAGCAGACCTTGCTGACTGGTTTAGTTTATTTAATCAGACACTTTAACTTTTTCACCAGCATCAGTAATATCAGAGAGAGCAAATTTGAATTTTCAGTGTTATTTCATAGTAAAATCTAGCCCGATTTTCCAAGAAGTCTGATCTTCCAAGTCTGATCTTCCAAGAAGTGTGGACACTTTAAAACCTAGCTTTTAAATTTTCCATTTTTTTCTGTATTCAGTTCAGATTCTTATATCAATTCTATATTGAAGTTAGAGCTGGTTGCTAAGGAAAATAATGACCTACCAGCTTCCTACAATAAGAACTAAGGAATCCAGTTCTTTTACTGTAAGGACATGTTTTAAGGCTTTCAGCAAATTACAGCCTCCACCAGGCTCCAGCTGTTGTACCCACTGCCTTGCTTCATGAAGCCTAGAGGAAAAAAGAAGAAGAAATATGTACACCTTACACTCACATCCTGAGCTAAACAAGATCTGCAAACCACAGGACTTGCTAAAGTATCTAATGCAACAAGAAATCACCTTAAATAACTGATGGCACTTAAAATTCACTGTGATTTTTCCCCTCCTTTTACAAAACACTACAGGTACAAGACTAACAATTTGATTTATTAGCAACAAGAGATTGCTCTAATTAAATGGAAAACTTGTTTGAAATGTCTTTATTTTATGCAGAAGCTAACTTACACATGAACATCGATGTTTTTTGGACTCTCCCAAAGAGATGAAATTTCAGTACCGAAGGAAAGGCAGTACAATTGCTTCTTATGACACAGCTGCTCATCTATTAAGCTCTAATTAAAAAAAAAAAAAAGTGTGTTAATGCATTAGTATCCATGCTCTTACTAGGAATTATTGCACAAAGAATATAAATACCTATCTGCCAAAAACAGCTGACAAGAGTGTTTTCAGCTACCACAGAGGAGAGAGAGGAAAAAGAGACTTTCAAGAAATGACATATAGATTCAAATACTTGAATCCAAATGCTTGAAATACAGATGTTTTTTCTCCAAGTAGCTACTTGCTTGTAGTTACACAGAGGCTTTATTAATGTCATAGTGGCATTCATTAGAATCAAGTCTGATTCATTATTACTTACCAAAAGATCATTCTGAAAACCCAGCAGCCTTGGTCCGCAACTCATACCAGATACATCAACCATAAGTCCAACTTTAGTTCCTTTTATAAGGCCGAACACCTTAAAAAAGTAAAGTAATTGCAATTACTAAACTTATTTGAAGGTTAAAAATGGTACTGTTTATTCTCTATGATACTATTTTGGATTCAAATACCATATACTTATTTTCATTTTGAGCTTTTCAGTGTAAAAAAGAGTCAGTGACGAAGTCAAAAACAAACAAAGAAAAAACATGCAAGAACAAGGAACAAGAACTACTTGCTCCCAAGTCGCCCTTAACAGAAACTCATACTTTCTTCTTCCCGAAGTGATCTATTGGTTATTTGAGAAGAGGAAAAAACGTCTCCAGCATCTTTTACCTAAGCCTTCTGGAAGTCACTTTGTACCAACATTCAAATGTAAATTTATTCTTTGGTACCATATACAGTTCCCCTCTAAAAACACACTGCAAAGTTAAAGTTACCTTTTTGCTGTCCTCCAACAGCCACTGAATTCGTTGCTGATAAAGTTCAATCACTCTGACAAAAGGCATAGCACACATTTAGCTAAGGCATTCTTGCATTGTGCATCAAAATCACATTCAAACATTCATCTTCGTTATGCCCTTTTCCTCACAGATGCCCAGCCACCTTTTAAAAAAACTGTTTTCAGCGTTCTCATACAACTGGTGGCTGCAGCGCTGACAATTTAAGTACCTCTAGAGCTGTTTAACAGATTAGACAAGTAACTGTCTGGGGGAAAAAAAAAAAAAAAAAACATTTGAAATGGGGGAAAAATCTCTTTGCCCATTCAAAACACAAAGCAACTTTTTTTTAAGCTGCATTTAGAGAAGTTCAATTAGATGGCACAAGCAGCAAGGGCTGAAGATGGATTTTCTGAAGAACCTGGATCTTCGAGACTAATTCAGTGAGCTTTGAATAAGCTAAGAGAAGGATTGGGAAGATTCGCAGAATATTATGATTATTGTACAGCTTATTGAATCTATTCATTACATCTCTTTCTCAATACAAGTTTCTTTGATTCCATACATCTAAAACTCACTTGGAAAACCTCAGGGTCCAGACAGAGTTCTTCCCTCCTGCTTAGTTCTAGTGCAAAATCCTTTCAGCATTTCATTCACTGAACAGAAAATCATGCAATGCTGCCTTTCAAAATTGGACTGGTAGTTCAAAGCTAATCCGAGTAACAAGCAATGTTGTTACTCACAGATGCATAATATTACCTGAGAAAATCCATCCATTCAGTAGTTGCCTTTCTAAAATGAGCTAGCTGAAAGCCTAGTTTATAATTACCTTCTTAAAAAAATAGTAGTGACACCCTAAAACTCAGCAGATAGGAATTAGTACTGAAATTGTCTCAAATTCTTACTTTTTTTAATACTAATCTGGTGTCTGTATATACCCGTGAGCACATAAAGAAAGAAGGAAGTATAGAATCAGTTACAATTCAAGATCCTAAACAAGACACATGCTTACTCAGAAAGTCTGGACTCAAAATCAGTAATCCTCTCTTCTGTTAACTCTATCTCCTCAACAGCATTTCCTGAGTCCCTAGAACATTATGCATAGTTAGCATGAGATGCACACAAATTAGGACTTATTATAAAGAAAAGGCAACATTGTACTTACAGAATATTGCCTTCATTCACCAGATGCTCTAGTGTTAACTGCAAGGATTCTAAACCGTAGTTTCTGAGCCATTCTTCAGTGGTTTGCACCTTTTTAGACTGATTTTTCATCATTTTAACTCTCTATAGATCAAGTGGGAAATACAGAATGCAGTATGAGAAGCTACTTGTGAAGCTGCTCTGCTTAGCAGGAAAACTGCCTTACCAGCAGATCGTGCGCCTGGTTGATGTGTGTTACCACAAGCCCGTTATCTCCATCCAGCTCCATCGCCGCATGGTCCTGCCACGGCGGGCGGGCGCTCCGCAAGCAGGGCTTTGTGCTTACCCTACAGGACAGCGAGTTTTATGGCATGATTACGCTACTTTTAACATCTCCTTACTGACGCAAAGTCTTATAAAATCGTTTGCACACAGGAGAGCATTTTGGCATTTGCTGACATACTCCATCTGATGTACCAGAAATACCTCAAAGGAAATAGTACACAGTTTATACAGCCTACAATTATTTATTCTGTATCTACTTATAAACTCCCACTAAGATTTTTCTAATGGTAACTCCCACTAAGATTTTTCTAATGGTACCTTACCCCACTTTTTCCAAAAACTGATCATTGTCCAGCAACTCTGCCATTTTCCCCAGGCATGTATCCATTACAGGAACGGAGACTTGGCCTTCTTAAGAAGAAGAAGGAAAAAAAAAATGAAAAAGCATCATATTAAAGGAGAAGTTTTTATAAAAAAAAAAAGAAAGGTATATTCCATGTTTTGAAGGGTATTAGTACTGACAGCAGCTTGTATGATAATTACATTTCACGTGTGATAAGAGCGAAAGAAACACAAAAACAGCCGCCAGGAGAAGCTACAATTACCGGTGAATAGAGACAGTACTTAGAGATGCTCTCTAAAAGCCGCTAAAGGGTTTTATCCGGTTCCTTCTCCGCGGAACCCAGAGCCTCTGCGCAGTCAGCAGAGAGGAGCGGAGGCGCGGCCGGGAGCCCCGCAGGGAGCGCGCAGCAAGGACGATTTTCAGGCCGTTTTCCTCGCCGCCGGCGGCCCCGGCCGGGCAGAGGGGCTCCGGGGACGGCGGGAGGCAGCAGCAGCAGCCGCCGCCTCAGCCCTCCGCGCTGCCGGCCGCGGCGGGGCCCCCCCAGCGCCGCCGCGTTGCCGCGGGAGACGGGGCGGACACCTGCGCGCGAGGCGGGAGCGGCGCGTGCGCAGAGCGCTGAGGGGAGGGGGGCGGTTCCAGTCAGCGCAGCCGGGGCCAGGTGCTTTCGTAGACAATTTATTTTGATAAACTTGCTCAATAACAAAAATACAAGTGAAGAAAATTATGTTCATTTTATACAGTCTGTATTAACATTTGCTCGGAAATCATTAATTGAAAAATGCTCTAACCAATTAGAAAACAATCCTTAATAAAGGGCGGGGGGCAGGGGGAGCGCAGGTGGGGGCCTCCCGGGTGGGACGGCCCCTGTGCAGACACGGCGTGTTCCTTCTCCTTCATCACTGATCCTTCACGGGGCTTTTAAAGGACAGCAAGCTACAGTTGTGTTGTGGAGTGGTCAAGTAACGGCTCTGAAACACAGCTATTCTACAGTGGTGGGCCCAAATCTGGTTTGATTTTTGTTTTATTTTTTACATCAAGTGGAAGATTAGGCTCAGGCGTCACGCATGCTGCCAGCGGGCTTGGTAAAATGGTATCACTTGCCAGCAAGGTAACTGAAACCTGGACGTTACGAGGTGATCCAAGGAAGCGCAGCCGGGACTAACAGCTTCCCGACAGATTATTTTGTCCGAGTTTGGCTATTGGATTTGTACAGGCAAATCAACTAGTTCTCTCCTTCTGAAGGTATTTTGAGATTCTGATCTTACATTGTGTTAGCCAAATAAACTGTAAAACGTGCACAAATTAAATTGCGACAACGCCATCCAGTCTTCTGGGGAATTTTGAAGCCAAAGAATAAAGGATTTCTAATGATGTGTGAAATGAGCTGTCCTTCAAAAAGTTACAAATAACGGCTGGCAGAGGCAGCAAAGTTTACGTAAACAACATATAATATGGGATTACTCTTGGAGAAAACTCATATGGAAACACTTGCTTTTCATGAACTGAAAAAGTCTACAGATGTTCAGGCATGTTCAGTGTGAACTTCCTGTAGTTTAAAACTAAACATTGTGCAAATAAAACCTATAAATAGTATTCAGCAGATTTTACAGTGATGCTCTTAGGTATGAAAAGAATGCACACAACTTTAAAACAAAAGGAACAGACATAAGTTTGACAAATGATTGCACCATAAAACAGTGTTTTATATACAGTTTACAAGATATGATTTTCTGCTATAAATTAATACTGTACTATATAGTACTTAATGACCTTATTAAAAGCAACTGTTGACAGCTGTCTCTTTTCATTTACAGAGTGTGTTTTTTTAAAATGCAGGTGACTTTCTGGACTTAAAATGCTCAAATATTTAATCGAACAATCGGCTAGTTGAATCTATGCTATCATTTAATAATTCATAGTTGTAGCATTGGCAGATCAGATGAAGTTCCAGCCAGCCAGAGTGTTTATATTTTTAATTAAATGGTCACCCATTTAATCTAAGCCTAAATTCACGTTATACATGATGTTACTCTAACTGAAATAAGTGAGCCTGGGAGGGAAATTTTAGCAGCTGAGAAACTCTCTCCCCCCCATGCCTGCGTTCCAGTTTTAAAAAAATCTCTTAGTATTTACAAGACTGACATTGCAAGAAAGAAGAAGCTGTTTTTTGCAATTTAGGATTTAAGTTTTAGTCAATACTGTACCTTAGGAAACACCAGTGATGCTGAAAATATGGACATCCATCCAGCAGATTAAGCGTTTTATATTTCATTCATACATATCTTCACCAGCATCACTGGGGATCAGACTACAAATGCAGATCAAGGCTTAAATTAGGAACAAAATCAAATTTAAACCAACGGTTGAAGCTTGAATCTGGCTATATTTACAGGTTAGAATACTTTAGAAAAACTTATTTTACTGTGAACATTTCCTTCTGTATGTGAGTGAACTGATTGGAATGAAGTTATTGAGCACTGCAGTAACAAATTCCTTCAAAAATGTCAAATGAAAATCATATTTAATAAAACATTGTTTTTCAGTTAAAATACCTTAGTAGGAGAAGGGTGAGGAGGAGGAGATGGCAGAGGACAGGGACCCATTAGGGTCTAAATGGCACACAGTTTAAAATAATTGTGCAAATTGTCTTCTTTTCAAACACTTAAGCTGATATGGTAAGTGATTATTTTGGAAACAACTAGTTATAATATCCTCATTCTTAAAGTACACTTTCACTTATATTTTAGAAAAATCTTGAGTTCAGTAATGCAGCTCTTCTAAGCTCAACAAGACAGCATGTGAAACAGGTTTTTTTTTTTTTTTTTTTTTTGTATTTCAGAAAGGTAAACCGTGTATCAAGTGGGAGATTCTGCAGGCAACTTCCCAAGGACATTAAGAATTTTTTTTCTTTCTAGCAGGTTAAACTGTGTAGCAAAGTATCAGACCACCTATGGAGCCAAAGGTTTATTTTTGTGTTGAAAAATAAAACTACTTTCAATGAGGAATACTCCAAATTTAGATGGTTCCTAAATTCACATTTATGATAACAATCTTAGTGAACAAAGCATGTAACAATTATAACAATTATATTGCTCAGTATTTGTAAAGATGAATTAATGCTCACATGAACATAAAGTTCATCCATCTTTACAGTGGAATAGTGTTTGCAGTATTTAAACATTGCGTTTTACATGTGCTAGAGAAAGGCCTATCTATGGAAAACAGCTGTGCTTGAACATGTATGAATGTTAATGTAACAAAGCAGTAGAAAAAGAGACTTTCTGTACAACAGTTGCTAATAATTTAAATAGTGTCAGTTTCCCAAAATTAGGATTTTAACTTTAAGGTATGACATGATCTCACCTTCTACCCTCATATACAAATAAATTACCATAAAAGGAATTTTAGCTTAACTTAAAATTGCACCTAGAAAGGCATGGGATCATTTGTACCTATTACAAAAAACTGTTAAAATCAAGGGCTGCTACAAAGAATGAGGTAAACTGAAGACTCTCAGCTATGTGGCCTTCAGAGAAATGGCTTTTTTCTATTGAGTTCTAGTTTTGCACACCACAGTGTTTCGCTAGCAAAGCGTTCTGAGTTCTTTTCCAGGAACCATTTGTGTATATATACATATACAAATATACATATATATATATATACACACACACACACACATACACACACACTGTATAATGCATCAGCAAAATATATATATATTTATATATATATATTTATATAAATATAAGGAAGAACCCCTCCTCTAAAATGTTCCTTAGTGTTTTTCTAGCGCTGATGGGGGGAAGGGGATGTATGTTGTCTTGCTGTTACGTACATTTTAGAGAACATGTTTTGATCTATTGGCTTCTTGGTGCAGTAATGCAAGATTGATCCATATTGGTGCCAAAGGCTTTGCTCATCAGAAGGAAGATGTAAAATACTAAAGTCCTAAACAGCGAGGCCAGCCTCACTTGAATTCCTCTGCAACCCTCTGGTCTACCACAAAGTTCATAAATACTTCGACTTCCGAATTGTTAGACATTAAAAACAGGAACAGTAGAGTAACGTGGGGCATTATGCTTCTCAGTGTAAAGCATTCTTCACTAGTTCCTATCACAGTGCAGACCTGACTGCATTAAATATGCTCAGGAGATTAGTCAGCGTTGTCTGTATTTGGTTATGGGAAAGGCTCTCCTTTTTTAATCCAAAGTGCATAGTGAGAACAAGTCCAAGCATTCCTCAGTTAAGAATCTGATAGTCTGATCTAGGCATCAGCCTGAGAATGCAACTCTGATGTCTTGTTCTTTTCCAATATAAAGTTCCACAGTTCAGACATTCATCAGCCAGGTAAACAAACTTTACCAGCAAATAGAAGTCCCACTATTGTAAAGAAAATGGATAAGACAAATAGTACATACGAAGACCCAACCACTGTGTTATTGGGTAGTTTATATGGTTGACCTCCGACTTCATTGATGTAAAATCCTATTGGAAATACTAGGGCTGCCATACAGAATAGAATCACTGAAAAAAAAAAAAAAGAAAGAAAAAAGTCAGTATTGTATAAAAGTCAAAATATTTACCAGCTTATAGTGCTGTACAGAAATGGAAGTCAAATATTCCGACCAATTAGAACAGCTAAGTATTTCAAGCAAGTTTGGTGCTAGATTGAGTAGTTTGTCTGTAGCTTCCTTTTAAAAGAACGCAAGTGCACTCTCAGCAAACCACCTACACTTTGATTGCAATCCCAGTTCTGTTCACTGCATCATGAACTGTCTTTTATTCTACTACCACCCATGAGTCTAATCACAGAGTTCACTATTTTCCAGTGCCATTTTTCCCCAAAGTCCAGGTAAAAAACTGACATTCAACGGTGAATAAACTCCTTTTCTGTTATCAAAGATTGTCTTTTCCCACATGTAGTTACCCTCTCCTTCCACACGTTTTTTTCTATGCTTTTGTAAAAGTTTTGCTAAAAACAGAAAATGCAGTTTGTCATTGCAGTTTCTTTTAGATTAAAATATACCATCATTTCCTTAAGTTATATGAATGTTTCCTTAATGAGATATCCTTAAGATTTTTCTCTAGAGTCCAAAGGGAGCTTTCTGAATTAAATTAATCTAGGCATTTTCGTGGCAAAGTTGAATGGTTTGTGCTTGCAACAAATTCTTTGTGGATACACGAACTAATTCCTATTAAAGATTCATTCAACTTACGTTAGAGATTTCACAGGCCTTCAGAGAGTAGTGACCAATATTCGTCACAGCACATTTGAGTACCCTGCTCAGATTTAGCAGAGAACATCCAGTACTGTAATCTGTCCCTGAGGACAATTTCAGTATTCCTGTAAGATATCCCTGAATAAGTAACCTCATTTAATTTGAACATGTTAACATGCAGGATTCTTCCATCTTGGCCAAAAGAATGACTTCTAAACATGACTTCTCTAAGAGGTGAAGCATTCTTCATGATAAAAAGGATTAGCTTTTTAACTGATTGCATATTTAAAAATATGCTTCTAAAAATTATCTATTAAAATGACACTAAACATTATCTGATCCTAACAGTTAAGTCAACTATATGCTTTATTCTTATTCACTCTACACATTTCAACTTCATTTCACGTATGTATGTATTCTGAGTGGAATGTGTCTTCCCAATATCCATTCAACCATCAAACTAAATTATATCTGTGTGGCAAAGGTAGTGAATCTGCTCTGTTCTCCCACCAAACTTTCAAATACACATACGACTGTCTCCTAACATGATGCACTTCTAACACTGAAATACACTTCAGTCCTCAAAATCTACAAATAAACCTAACCATAGAAAAAGAAAATTCAAGCCAATCCACAATGCTCCTGCCTGAACAAGGTGCATTACATGCTAATTGATTCACTCCAGTAACACAAACTGCTGCTCTTTATTAAGCAGGGCCAGAGGTGCTATCCTGCCTCCCTTCTTTCTTGCCCACAGCCACAGACCAACAGAATAGACTCTAGCAAAGCTCTGTTCCTTGCTTGAGTCTTCCCTAAGTCAAACTTGAACAAGCAGCAGTAAAAACAGTAATTGCACAGGAAGCAGGATTAAGATGATGGCTAAGAAGCACTGCATATGTTTGTTTCCAAAGCATCTAAAAAAAATAGGTAAAACAAATTTAGTAGCTCCCCTGAGCTCTCAGCCCTTAACAGAGCAAAAACTCTTGTCTTTGCAAATGAGAAAATGATGGGTTGAAGTGGCCTCTACTCTTTTTAAATGCATTTTCTCTGCCATTCTTCCTGGCTAAATACATATGCTGCAGTTTGCCTTGCCAGTGTTACTTGTTAATACTAACAGCATTTTTATAAACTTGACATTTACCCAAGACCACCTGTTTAGCACATCTATTTATGCTCAAGGCTCAAAGCTTATAATTCGCTCGGTGCAGGTCTCAGCTTGGAGGATAAATACATGTTCTGCAAAAGAGAATATGAATATGGGCAAGAGGAATCTGAATTTAAAGTGTCCAACATGATTTTGGCATAAACAAAAATAGATCAGTTTTATAAATCACGATCCACATCAGAACATCAGCTGCTATTGGCATTCCCCAACATAGGAAGCAGCTTACACAAAAGCTGCTATGCTAGAATCAGTCTTTCAGCTAAATGAAAATATTTATTTAGAAAATATCAAATTAGCCACTAGAGGGAGCTTGTACCCTGGTATTAATGTAACTGTACTAGCAAATTCATTACCATCAAAAACCTAACATCAGTAACAGTTTCAACAATATCCTGAGGATGAGTCACATTATCACAACTCAGCATGTTTCCTTCCACATCCAGTTTTTCCTTATTTACAAATCTTCCGTTACACTTTATCAATAACACACTTAAAGGAAGTAAGTTTAGGATTCTGAGACCACCACCTGCACTTTAAAAATTGAATCTGCTTTACCACCATCAAGACCTACACAGCTGCAAAAGTTTTGATGGCTTCATGCCTATGGCAGAAGTTCATGTCTTTGTCTCTGCAAAGCTGATGAATTTGGCAGTGTGTAGTACATCTGTGTACCAATGTCCCTCGTCTCTGAGACCTGCTAGTAGCACTGTCCTGCCCAGAGGAGCGTGTGCCCAGTGTCTCCTGGTATTCTTAGCAAAGGACAGAAGGGTGCAGGCATCTCACCTCT
Source organism: Tinamus guttatus (assembly GCF_059628265.1). Taxonomy (NCBI): domain Eukaryota; kingdom Metazoa; phylum Chordata; class Aves; order Tinamiformes; family Tinamidae; genus Tinamus; species Tinamus guttatus. The sequence continues at coordinate 467,565 of NW_028288864.1, read as the reverse complement.
CCCTCGGCTGGCACCAAGAGAAAAATTACATTTTGCACATGCAGACAGTGTGCAGAATGCTAATGTGCATACTCATTTTAGAAAACATTTATTACAGATTTAACTGGCCAACTTTTCTCTTCCAAATAGCAGTGCACACACTCCGCTCCAAGGACTTCCAAGCAATTTTCCTTTGTGCAGTCTGAACTTCTAGTTTACAGAGATAGAATTTGGTGAATCAGATTTTCATTTGCTATGTCAGATTACGAAGCCTGAACTATGGGAAAGTTTTGGGAAGAAAAGACTGAATGACAAATTAATTAAAAAATAGAAACTACAGAGGAAAAAGAATCCAAGACAGGAAGTGTTCAGCTAGCTGAGCATGTATTCTTTTAGAAGGAGATATAAGAAATTTTATCCTCTAGCCAACATATAATCTGTAAACCCAACTGTGAATCTCCGTATCTGTTAGCATTAGTTTAGTGAATTTCTAGAAGCATCTCTAGCAACCTATGAAGAACTTTGCACTCATACTCCTTCTGATTTCAAAGAAAAAAAATTCTTCCTTGGGTAGAAGAATTTGCAAAAAAAGGAACCTAATGATTACAGTTTCTCTTAAAACAAGTATCATGATCATCTCTAATCTGGTTGTGAATAGTGATTGTCAAAAATAATAATAATAAAAAAAAGGAGTTCCTTTAATTCTTTAGCATGAAGTTGTTTTGAGCATCCAGCGACAGCAACATCAAAGAATTCACGATACAGCATGTTAAAAGAAGCAAAAAGCTATATCTAGCCTTTAGGGACGCTGGCCTCTTTAGAGATGCATAACAGAAAGCAGCAGCTGCTGCCAATCTTCTGATAACTCAAGAAGCCCCTTGTTCACTGGGGAGCACAAGGGACAGATGTTTGCGGTATAGCCAGTAATAGTTAACAATATGTTTGTCCCACCCCATTGCTACTTGTATTCCCAAAATCAAGTCTATCATGAATATTCAAATTGTCAGACATGGAAATAACCCAAATCTCTGGTAACTGCTGGAAAGAAGGTAGAAATATGATTTAAGTATTCTGTCCAGCATCTCCTCTCTTGATACATCTCACAGAAGCAACTCTTCCAGTGATGACAAAAACAGAACTCCCTTTCCAGCTGAGTCTGCTTAACATAGGGGATATTCGCTGCATTTCTGAAAAAGCCAAAGTTTTTACAACATACAGAAGACTAACAAGGTGGTTGCCACAGACAGTGAGCTGTGGCTGGGTTTCTCATTAGGGAACCTAGCAGTATTTGTCCCCAGGAATACGCTGGAGAGGTTGCAACATTTACAATTTCTCACAGGTTCATCACATCCTATCATCTGAAACAGCAGATGGCCTAACAGCCACTTTGAAAAGGAAAGCAGCTGAGATGTAGGAACAGCAAAAACAAAAAAGGAGCAGTTTCAGAGATTCCTGGAACAATAACAAAGCCATGTATTTGTCTGCTACCAACCTGTCCCACTACACCGCTATGCCAGAGGCCTAGTCAGTGATGAAGCGGAGTAGAAATGGAGAGGGAAACAGGCCATTAACTCACACTTGTGCAGCAGGTGCGCGAAGGAATAACTGAGCAGATCTTTGGCTGCTATAAACGCACAGGCACAGCTATGAGTTTGCAATGATTCATTCTTGGAAGAAGAAGCGCATAAAGACCCAAGCAGTACCAAGAATGCCATGATTACCAAGAAGGAATCTATTCTTGATTACATTCTGCAAACTTGGCACCACAGGACTCAAACAGCAGCGATAACTTTGATGGTATCTATGCCCCAAGTGAAAATACCTATCACATCATTTGAAATAATGTTATACTTGAAAGACACTTCTCTATAGCAAAAGAAAGAAACCCACATTTGCCCTTAGAAGATTTCTGTCACTCGCAGTATGATCTGGAGGAGATAAAAACCTCTGCTCTCCACAAAGCCCATTCACAAGGGAGTCAGAAAGGCAAGTTTCTGTGCAGTAAAACCACCAGTGGTTGTGGAAGGATACAAAAGGTTTGCTAGTAAATACTCTCTCAGATGCATCCCCTTACAGGTCAACAGATCAACAGATACAACAGAGGCATGACAGATCAAACTTGTGTCCTTCACGTGTCCCTTGAGACACAAGACTGGCAGGATCACTCTCAGCAGTAACTGATTGTAGATACATTCCTGTAGATAGCTCCAGATTTCAACATTACAAGCAAAACTTCCACAAGAAATATAATAAGTGAAAAAGTGCAGTTAGTTTTTCATAAGAAAACTATGAACCTTATTCTCAATATGATTAGAAATAGCATCTTACAAGGAGAGAAACCATTATCTGCTGAGAAAAAGTTGTGATTCATACTGCAGGAGACCTACTCCCTTGTGATCTTTGCTAGGAACAGAAAGGAAAGCAAGTGGCTCCCTCTACCTAAATCAGTAGCAGAAACCAAATCTGCCCAGAACAGAGGGACATGTGTGAAAACAGGCACTCAAGGACCTGTGGATCCAATCTACTGCCATAACAACAGTAAGAAATGAAAGCGAAAGCTGCAGTCTGTCACAGAAACTGAGACAAGCTGCCTGGATATCAGGTCACCTCAATCCAAAACAGTGTCCAAACCCAACAATCTAATACTATCTTATCTTTTAGTTGTAGCAGAAAATCTCCATCCTACCTTTGTTTCTCTTTGAAGGGGTTGGTATAGGCATGCCAGAGCAATCAGCACTACTTTATGACCTGGACTCTTCTTCCCTGCATTATCATACTGTGCTCTGTAAAGCGAGCAAAGGAACCAAGCGCTGAGGAAGGGCTGCATGGTTGCACTCCACAGATATATCATTTCAGAAACACACTGAATGGTCCCTTGGGGTCTTTCACAGGACTGGGATGAACCAAGACGAGGGAACCAGCTAGCTTTTCTTCCTCTGTGTGGTGATGGGAGAAGAGCTACAGGGGTCTGCGCTTCCAAGACCTGCAAAAGAGGTCGTCATCCTCTGCCTCCGAAAAGAGGTATTTCAGACAGTCATGTAATGATGGCAAGAGACTTCTCATGACTTCTCTGAGCAGCATTTCTCCCCCTTAGACAGAAGGTTTGTAGAGAGAATCTGGATACAAACTGACTCTACCCAGTGGGGTCAGATTCCAGCAGGGAACTGAAAAAGAGCAACCTCTTAGCAGCCTCAAAAGACTCTTGGCAGAGTTGGAAGGAGAGACCTGAGCAGGAAGATTCCTTGGCCCTGTGATTTAAACTACACTCCCCTGCATGGGGAAGGAATGGAGCTGTGAGCCCCAGAGGTGCCCTCGCCAATCCCAGCAGATTTTACTGCCACTTAAAATGGCACATTCTGTGTTGTGTTCAGAAAGATTAGCAATACAAATTTTGCTAGTGGCCTGTACTGGGCTGTTCAGTTTTGAAATTGCCTACAGAAGAGATATTATAAAACTATGATGTTTTCCCTACCCTTTCCTAATGAGTTGCATGTGTTTTCAAAATACAGCACTTTGCATTTCACAGGAAGGACTTGTTCATAATATTTCAAGTTTATTCCGAATGGCTTCATGCTTCTCTAATACTGATCTACAAATAGATTTCTAATTAGGGTTGCCATCCACTGAATCATATAAGTAACTCTCACCATATTGGAAAATAAGGAGCTCTGCCTTCCATGCACTGTTTTTTTTTTTTCTCCAAAAATGACCTTACTTAGATGTGATTTAAGCAATAAAATATCCTATAATCACTGTTCACAGGAATATAAAGGTCAAACTCTTGTGTATTGGAGATAAATATCAAAGATGTTCAGTTTGGGAATTTCAACAATACAGTGATCACATCTTAACAGAATTATGAATAATTCTGAGTTGCAAGAGATTAATATTAATTAATATGTTTCATTATTAAACATAACAAAAAGGCAAAAGAGCAAGTGCTGAAATAAAGCAATGTATTTCTGTATTTAGGCTTCTAATAATGGACATGTTGGAAGCCTAAAGGAATCCAAAGGAAAACACAGCCTTTAGGGCAACAGATTTTTTTCCTGAACCAACGATCACAGTTGTATAAAACTAAAGATGCAAGCATTTAATGATTGGAGATATTTTTTTAAAAAAAAAGTAAATATTTGAAGACCAAAATATAAGCTATGAATTAAGAAAAAAAATCATTCACTTAATGAGCTATGGTATCAACTTTAATTAACAATTAAAATATAGTACTCAAAAAACTCTTTCCCGTGGAGCTTTGAGCTCAGCTCAGTGTAAGCATCTTAATTTTATGTGTCATTTTGAGTTTAAAGCCACAGTGCACACATTAGATGTATATGAAATACGTACAGATAAACCAGGGCAACTGAGAAAGTTGGGATGGAACATTCGGTAATACTTATGTCAGCTATTTTAATCATTCACTGGAAAAATAAAAGTCAATCACAAAGGATTCAGCATTTCAATAGCTCCATTGTCTGCAGAAGCCTCACTATCAATTTAATATGCCATGGAGCAAAGTTGTCAGAAGGATGACTTTGATTGTACAAGCATCTCAGTGCGCCTCTGCTGGAGCTGAGTGCTTTCTATTTTGTCCCTTCCCCCAAAAACAAGTTTAACTCTCATTCACATTAGATGCCGTAGACTTCCATTACGCCAGATTTATGTCTCTGTAAACCACAGGCTTGCACTGTCTAGCTAGTGTTCACGCTACCTTTAGCTGTATGGTGTAATCCAAGCCAATTTAAAGGCCTTCAGGTTTTGAGTTTTTTCATGCTGTCGTCTCCACCATTAGGGCACCATTTCACAGCTGGGCTAAGCCTTTAGCACACACATACACCCCAAGAAAAGGAAGCTTGAAAGTCATGTCCCTTGCTTGTTATAACAGCAGCCACAGGATATGTTGCACTTTGCAGAAACACAGGGCTGCCAGAGCAGGCTTAGCTTGGCCAAAAGGATTTATGCTGGTGCTCACATGGAGCAGAATCCAGGGAGGTACGAAAACATCAATACTCCTCCTCCAGCACAGGCACTGCTGCGGGCCACTTAGTGGAAGAAAAAGTCTCAGTGCTATGAAGCAGAGCAGATGCTCCGCAGTGGGCAATCCTTCTGCATAGCCAATTAGGATGCAGATACTCTGAATAAAACACCCGTCGCGAGCATAAGTGGGACTGAACCAGCATCAACCCCTCATGGATATTCATAAGACACCTCAAGGAGGGGCGGATTTCAGAGTGTAGTAAGTCTCAGACCCATCAGCTGCTTTCTCTCTCTAAGGGAGGGAATTTTAAATCATCCCCTTCTTTTAGAAGGAATTACTGGATATACAGGAGTGCAAAGTGTTGAACAATTATCAGTCACATGCTTTTCTATGTCCACGCATTTTTTTGGGTCAGTCAGTGGCATTGCCCAAGGAAGGCATAGGGGTCAGGGAATGCAAGGCCTTTCTTTCTCTCACCTCCAGCTCACAAAACATTAATCTCTCTTGATCATCAGTCACTTGATATATCAACTTTAAAATGCAAAGAGTCATATTTTTCTCCCAAACATGATATTTCAAGAGAAAAAATGTTTTTTCAGAAAACAGAACCCTTCTGCCACTGCTCCCTGACAGCACTGTACAGTAACTTAATTGGCCCTTCGGTAGTGTAGTTCTAGGCTCCACCAGTTCATCCTGCATACAGGTCAACTGTGTAGTTGAGGTCACTTACTTCCAGTGAATGCTATCCAGCGGGCATATTTAGTAGCTTCTCTTCGCCAGTGGGAAGCCACCAGCAAACCACATGTGACAGTTAGTGAAATGATTCCCATAATGATGAAAAATAACGTAGTGACCCACTCAGGAGGCAGCCGTGGAGGAATACAGGTCCTGTCACGTCCATGGATGGTTTGACACTGTCGCACAAGGCCAACTGTGAGAGCACCTGAAAATACATAGCAGAGAGGCAAATAAACTTTCAAAACCCTCTCTGAGGGGTGCTCAATGGCAAACTAAAACTCAGGATTGTCCAAAAAATAGGGAATTCTTTCCTTGATCAGCCTCAATAGGCCGTTCAAACTCAGAAGATAAGAGCAGCATGCTTTAAATATTTATCTTCATGCTACAGAATCACAATCACAGAATAACTATGGTTGGATGGGACCTCTGGAGATCACATGGTCTAACCGCCTGCTCAAGTGGTGCCAGCTCTAGCAGGTTGCCCAGGACCACATCCAGACCTTTTTTTTAATGTCTCCAAGGATGGAGACTCCACAGCCTTTCTGGGCATCCTCTTCCAGTGTTCAACCACCCTTACAGTAAAGTGTTTTCCTATGTTCAAGTGGGATTTCAAGTGTTTCAGCTTGTGCCCACTGCCTCCTGTCCTGTCACTGGGCACCTCTGAGAAGATTCTGGTCAACCCTCCTTACACCTGCCCATCAGATATTTATGAACATTTACAAGGCCTTCCTGCCCCTGTTCTCCAGGCTAAACAGTCCCAGCTGTCTCAATCCTTGTGTAAGAGATGCTTAATCATCTTTGCGGCCCTCTCTTGGTCCAATAAACCCATGTCTGTCTTGTCCTGGGGAGCCCAGAAAGGGACATAGCACTCCAGATGCGGAGTTCTTTCATGAGACACTTGCGCAAACTGGAGTGAGGTGGTTACAAACCTGCCTGCTCCTTGACTGGCATTTCAGGTCTGACCAAAGGGATGCACCTCTCTTATGAAGCCTGTCAGCAGTATCAGCTGAAGTGGGAGCTGAGTCACAGATAAGATCATTTCCTCACGAGTGCAAGAAGAAACACTTTTATCATCTAACAAAAGCACAGATGGAGGAAACTGAACTGAAAGAGCCTGCAAATGGACTGCAGCACCCTATATTGCTTTTAATTGTCTAATGCCTTTTCCTTCCTCATCTGTAAATACAGCTATTTTTTTCCACAAAACCCTGCAACAGACCTTGCATTCATATCCCACTTAGATTCCAAATACATTTTTAAAAAATATACCTCTTGACAGAGTCTTTAAGTGTCTTTCTATGCAGGAGACTCAGGTCAATTCTTTTGAAAGCTAACATGAGTCACTATACTCACAAACTGGGATATCTGCTTTCCTAGAAGAAAAGGTCACAGAATAAGGGCAAAGCTGATCCAGGAACCGCAATGTTTTGCCAGAATGGCAGTCTATCAGAAGAGCAAACCAAAATAATTGTAAAATTGTAGTTGACTCGTCCAGTAGCAAACGAGAAGGCAACAAATTGGCCGAGTGTAAGACACATCACAACATGAAGAACTGTCTAAGTGCAGTTCTAAACTGAAAAATGACTTAATAAATATTATATCATGTGCTCGATAAATCTGTTCTCTGGATTCAGGAGCCTCTTCTGAATTCAGAGATAATAATGTGCTTAGCATACTTTAACTTTGGCAAAATCAACAGTGCTAAGGGCCACAGTGCTGGATTATAATACATTTTGTGTATTAACAAAATTGTTCTTTCCTGCCTTCCAAACAGACACACGCCTGCACATCCACTGCAAGCAATGTGGTCTCCAAGAGCAGAACTCTGGACTGCAGAAGAGTTGCTACAGATGAGGATGCATTTCAAAATTCAGATGCAGTCTGCTGCACTGGATGTATACATAAAGGACATTTGAAACATGAAAACATTTGGCATGTCGGATACAGAGGGAACCAAAGCTAAGCCCTGTAGTGCCATATTTAGATTAGAATTCTACTTTGATCTACTGTTTCTCAGAGCAAACGTTTTGCTGTCAAGCTACTCTTCCAAAGGCTGATTTTCTCCCCAAAAACACAACTGAAAATGAAAAAAAGAAAAAAACCTCACCTTCTGAATTGTGAGAACCAAGCTTTTGCCAACACATACTTAGCACCTTCTCTTAAGTGTTCTTCCTCATTGCGAATTTGAAGTAGATATACTGTTCAGGGTTATGAACCCTGGGAGTCAGGAGGAGGACAGACGAAGCTTTGTAGAGCATTTCTAAAGGCTCCTCAAAGGAGAAACAAGCTCATTATGTACTCATAAATTTAGTTTAAGTTAAAGTTAATTCACTATACTGGAATACACATTGCCTGTATACCACTCTTGCCTGTGCACATAAGCGGACCCATAGGGAAACTGCACAGCTTGCTCTCATAGTGACAAATCTCCTCCAGCAGAAGACCAGACCCATAGCAAATCATCCCGAGGCCACAGAGCCTCTCATAAGCCATCTAGAATCGCTTGGCCAGACATATACACATAGTGTCTGGTTATCCATAAGCAAAGGTGTTCTTTGGCATGGAAATATAGTGCTGGAGTTCAGAATTTGGTACAGTACTCAAAACGTTTTACGTGATTACGTTACGGGTTTTACGTGATTCTCTTGGTCCATGCAAGGCAACAAGCAGTCACCGGGCAGTTGCCACAAACTAACATGGTATGGAAAGCCCTGCTTAGCCTTATCTTGTCTATCAGTGAATGGAGGGACAGGCGCACTGAATGGAACAGTTTCCTTCCACTAGTAGTTGGAGAACAGCCTGACTGCCCACCTCAAGGCAGTCATCAAGTCCCAAAATGGGTTGTGGTCATTTCCTCAGAATAATTCCAATGATTCACCGGACAACCTGGAGACGCCAAGGGCTGCTCTGTTTCTCTCCTATGGCTCTCCTTCCTTAGCTTCTGAACCTGGCATTAATGCAGGCCAGTACAGCCAGTAGTAGAGGTGACTAGGATACATGTTTATAATTGCTAAAAATAAGATGCGCCCTTGATCACACCAGAGGGGACTGCTTGGAGCAAATTTCAGTGAAGGGCCCTTAGTCTTCCCCCATGAATGTGTATTGGGGCATTTCAATCTCAAGTACCCATGCATTTCAAACATGCTAAACCACCTTTTAGCGCTGATAGTGTGACAATTTCCCAGACGCAACTGATACCAGGGAAAGGTTTCACAATCCAGTTCCTGTGCTGCCTCACCCCACTCCTCCAGCAACTCCCTTTTTCTGACAGTACTTCTACTAACGCTTCCTCCAGACTCTCCTCTAAAAAGACTCTACATCTGTGCTAAAACCAGGGACCTTTCCCAAAGGTACCAAAATCATTCTGGCAAAGAGGGGAAGCACAGCAAGCACAGGCAACCCGTGGCATCTCACACCAGTGCAGAGGTATCGCCTCCCTCAGCCGACTCACAGGTCCCGGTCCAGTCCGGACCACAGGCTGTGCCACCGCTCCTGTTTCCTTGGAAACCGGAGGGCCAGCGAGTAGGATGCGCCAGGGAGGAACAGAGATTGCGGCAGCCCCATGCTCCTTCCTCTCCCATCGCTCCTGAATTATTAAGGGTGGTACCATGGCTGCAAGGCAGTGGCGTGGAAACAGCTATTCCAATGTTTGCTGTTTGTCTGTTATTTGACTGCCAAAATGTCCAGCGTCAACAGCGTGCCAGGCAGACACAGAACTACCACTGCCCTGAAGAGCTTACAGTATAAAAAGAAAAGAATTATTAATTATATGGTAAAAGCAAGATGAACTGAGCAAGGTGGGGCTCAAGTAGCAGCAGGGCTGAGAGCTCAGCAGCCGTGCACAGGGCTCTTGCAGAGACACACCGAGTCCTCACACCAGCTTGAGGTATCTGTCCCTCCCGCTCTCATGACTTTAAAATGTCTTTCCTCTCTCCTCTCACTTTAGAGAAAATGGTTTTAAATGCATCTGTAACCCTTCATATTCCTTGACCACGGCTTCTTTACTTTTACCTTCATATATCAACCACATCCTTGGCCAAATGATTATTACCTACATCAGATAAACAACAGATAAACCTGACAGGCTACTATGGCTAGTGAGGATGTTAAAACCTCCAGCGACTCCCTTCAGCAGCTTTCATGAGCGAGCGCGCTGCTGCTGTGAGTCCCAGCTCTGACCACCAATTTCTGCTTGAAAAAGGTACTTTTCTTTAGTGTGCCATGGACTTGTTAAAATATCCCTGCTAAGCAAAGAGCACAGTTCACAAGGACTTTTTTTCCAAATAAGGTGCTGGTGCACCTTGGGGCACTGCCACTGTGGCAAGGACACCAAAAAATTTTATGTTTCAGTAATGAAGAGAGTACACAGAGCTGCTGTTTGGGCACACTAAAACTTCCATAGCTGCTAATTAGGTGACAGTCACATACCGGACAGCTACACATGTAAGATAAGGGCAGCTTCATTAAACCAATCCATGTAACTCTTACTGGGCCGCAGACAAGGACAGAGGAAAGGAGGTTGTTCTGGCAAACTAAATCTACCCCCTTAATAAACTTGAATGGAAAAAGGTCTAGGTCCATCTAAGCGAAGAAATTGACTGCAGCTCGCTAACATGCAGCTGCAGCTTGCTACTTATCAGAGGGACACTGAAGGCCAGAGCAGAACACAGCAATTTGCTCTTGGCAGACTAATTGCCCAAATTAATGTTAAGGATAACCATCAAGTTGACTTTGGGCACCTGACCTTTAACATGTCTGCTGCTCCTTGCCTGCAACCAACCCGCACAGACAGAGGACCATTTCCAAAGAGAGTGAAGCACAGGCGAGGAATTTATACAGCAAAGTAAGGTAAGAATAGTTCCAAAGTAACTGCCCATAACACCAAATAAGGAGGATGTATTTGCAAGAAATTTTTTCAGAGTCATCCAAAGAATTTGGCAGTTTCTTAAGTGGGTTGTTTCCCAGACTTACATATGGAATTTATTTTCCTGCAGTGGGCAACTTAAAGTGATGTTACTATGCAGGGATGAAGAGGGAATGACTTTATGTTTATTTATATGTATTTTGTTTGGGGAAAAAAAATCCATTAATTCTATATTCAGGGTATGAGCTTCCCAGAAACAGGGTAGTCTTTTCTCTCGCTCCCAAAATCCAGAGAACTGACACTGCAGATCCATCCCAGCCATAACCTGAGTGGTTACTCCTGACTCTATAGAGCTACTTCTACTTATTCCAGGGTAAAATCCAGGCATAATTCACGTCCCGTAACCTCTGTTTTGAGTACACTAGCCATGCTTCTAAGGAAGCCATCCAGAAGGTTAGTGAAGAAGCTGTGCTTGTGCAGGAAATGCACCTACTCTATCAGGAGGAAAAAGATACAGTTGGTTTGTGAAGGATTTCAGAATCAAGGAGGAAAGAAAGACCACCACCACTGGGGAAGATCTTGATACAAAAAGGCATGGTAGATGCTGCAATAGTCAAAAAGAACTATGGAGTATCCATATGTAAGGTGCCAAAAATGATACACAAAATTCTATGACCTATGCTTGTGGGTATCTCAAAAGATCAGAATTAGAGATCTTTTTAAAAAAGAAATGTAGTTAATCATCTGGCTTTTAGACTATTGATCCATTAAGACAACTTTAAAATGTTTGCAGCCTAAAACCATGCAATCTCACTGCAATTCGTACAACAGCACATACATGCACTCATCTGCAGTCAAGTAACTAAGCAATTCAAGCAACAACCTTCTTCCCTTCCTTTTTTTTTTTTTGGCTTAGGTCACTCTTATAGGACAGCATGTCATCTGGATCACTCAAAGAGCTATAATGGACATATAAAAGGGACCAAAGCACAAGATAGAATCAGTAGTTCGTTTCTAATCAAGTAAGAGAATATCGTATCTGTCCTTACATAAAGAATGAATTCACTTACGGAGAAAGGGAGGGATAGTAAGAATAGATGCCATTTAGCACTTAAAACTAAAATAACTTCGAGGTATGCAAGTACCATATTCAGGATGTGGCATGCGAGATTGATTCTTACTGCGGATGTTTTAGTATGTTGTTCAGATAGACTAAGAGTCAACCAAGTTCAGACTTGCTGAAGTAAGATTTATGAATCTTTAAGGATGATCTAGACAAAGGCTTAAAAAAGTAACAGAGGATTAACTGCAAAGACACAGAACATAAGGAAGTCCAGAACAAACGGATTCTGAATGATTATCTTGCTTGTCCTTTGTGTTTAAGATCTTATTGTTTTGGTACTCATTCTGATTTATTTTTTCAATTATAAAATTATTATTGTAACCCTGGACTGAAAGTAGGAATTTCTCACTTTGAAGCAGACCAGTACCATTTTAAGTGACCAGATGCAAGATCAGTTCCTATTTCCATTAGATATTTGTCATTCAGAAAAAAAGACCCTAAAAAGTACACTTAAAATGTTGAAAGATCATATTTAATGAAGATTTAGATTTATTTGCAAAGTCCTTGTGATATCCAGAATACATCTATTCAAGACTAACTCAAATCAAAGTTACAAGACAAAGCATGTTTCTATATCCTGCTATTTTTCCCCATTCTATTCTCTTCTCTGAAATCAGAAAGCTCTCTCCCATTCAAGCTACCTTTGCAATGCACCATTCTCCTTGCATTAAAGATGGAAAACATATTCCTTTGTTTGAAAGGCTGAGTTTCTTACAAATACATATATCGGCAATAATAGATGAGGAGACCCCCCTAAACTTCACAGCTTATGATAGAGCGAGGAACCTATTAATGTAATTCTACTTATCAATCTAATGGCTAGTACTGTTTTTTGGCACTCTTAGAAGCAAGTCCAAAGCTCACAGACTTTTAATAAGAGGAAACTTCATTTTTAAAGGCCATTTTAAAGGCCAACCTCAATGTTAAAGGGTTGTGGTGCAATAGCAGAAAAGCTTGCCTTGCTGCTGAAGACCATCTGGTGCCTGAGCCGTTTCAAAAGTTTTCAGCTGAGCACTTGCATCACTCCTAATTCAAACCAAATCCTACCCTCCACAAAAACCACAGTCTTCCCGCTCCCTTCCCCCACCAAAGTGAGGAAGGGGTAAAGAAAGAAAGAAAGAAGAAAAAAAAAAAAAGAAATGAAAAAAAAAAGAAAGAGCTACAAACTGGAATAGCCTTATGACTCACATGTATTAGAAAAGTTTATTACTACAGACAACAATCATTACGATACGAGCTGACCTATTTAAGTTACAGACATTTGGGCCAATAAAAAAAAAGTTTATTTCTGAATTCCAATATGCAGGATTTTCAGTATCATGCTTAAAAAAAAAAAGAAAAAAAAAAAAAAAAAAAAGAAGAAATGGAGATGGCCTACCACACGTTGAAAGAGTTATCCCCGGGCAACAACGCAGCAACAGCTCTCCCGAGGCCATAACAAAGGCTCTGTGTGTTCTCGCATATCAGAGCCAAGAAATCTGCCCACGCTGAAGGTGTTCTTCCCTACTTCAGAAGGCAGCATTAATTAAATGTTGGTAAACAGGAATCTCTAATAAGTTGCATCCTTCTGGTGGTTTATATTCTGACACCGTAAACATTTTCACAACAGGGCAGCTTTGGCAGTAATCACTAGAGACCTTGCAGTAAGCGAGGTGGCAATGGCCTGGAAAAATATTTTTATTTTTTATTTTTTTTTTAATTTAAACGAGCTGAAGGTATTAGTTTTAATGCAAACATAAGTCCTCCAGTTATTTATCATTTCCCTCCACCCCCCCCACAAAAAAAAATTCAAAGTTGACAGAATTCTGTAGCTTAAGAAAGGAAAAAAAAATCAAAAGGCAAAATCAATATTTAAAAGTGATTTTTCTAATCAGCCACACCAGTTTTCTACCATATGCTCAGCAGAAACCCAAAAGCTATGACACCTACAGCTGCTCTGCCATTTAACATCTGATGAGCTTGTGTTCTTTTTAACGGAGTTATATTCGGCTTCAGACCGAGCTGTAAGACCAGAGCGCTGGGTCGCGCGCCCTGCTCGTCGCCCCACGGCCGCGGCGCTGAGGCGCAGGCGCTCTGCGGGCGCCGGCAGCTCGAGGCGAGCAGGCCGCTTCCCTCACCGTGGCCCCGCCATCTTCCATGGCGGCGGCACCAGTGCCAGCGCTCCAGATCTTGGCTTTTAAGGGTTCTCCTTCCACTTGGGAAGTCCTTACTCCCTGGTCCATCAAGGGGTTGGCAAGAACTGGGTCTTGGGGCCATCTGCTTTAAACCTCTCTTGCTTTTAGTCGTGTATCTAAGAGTGTTATCTCATCAAGCCTTTTGATTTTCGGATTTAGATGTCCCAGCTAATCAGTACGGATGCACCGAAAATCCCAAATTCACCAAGCAAAATATCCAACTGTTCTCTCTTGCTTTATTTATGAAGAGGGAATATCTGTCAACCTTCCTGTTTACAATTTGAATGGTTTCTCCAGTCTGGTGACAAGGGCATTCAAGGGGACAGAAAAAAAAAAAAAAAACAGGTTCCTCAAATTGTTTGCACTTTTTAAGCAAATGCCTGCAGAATTCAAGAGAAATAATGATCATCTTCCTGTCTGTAACTGTTGTGCTTTGTGCTGAGCTGAGTTGGTGTCAGACGTGCTTCAAGGACACCCACTGATCTGCTCTGCCACAGTCTTAGGAATCACCCAGTGGTGCTAGGTGAAAGGATAAGCGCTGAAACACAGTTTGGCTGTTATACGGCTCAAAACAGATTTGCAGATTTTAGATGGCTGCCTCCACAAACACTCTGCCTAACTATGCCTCTGTGCTTGAACACTTCTGTATGTCTGAGCCTAAATTTCTCCTGGTCCTCTACAGAGGACAAACTGTAGGCTTAGGTTGCCATGGAGTACTACGGACCTTAGTAAATAACAAAATGCTCAAAAAGCAAATAAAGTGTAGTGACGGTTTAGAGGCAGTGTTTCAAACCATGTAACTTGTGGCAGGACTGTATTTGCAGCAGTCTGAGGAGATGGGCAAAGTAAAGCTGAAGGTAGCATCAATAGACCAACTAGAATAAGTGGAAAAATTAAGTACATTTTTGGCCATGCGAGCCCTTCCTTGGGTACACAAGTTTCCTCCACTCAACAAATAACAAATCAGAGAAATAAAAGATAAGCCTGTCTCTACTAGACCTGCTTTATTCTGAAAGACATCTTTGCCAATTTAGGAATAGCACGTAAATGTCCCAAGACAGTATTTCATAGCAACTAGTGTAATATTTCAAGCAGAATAAAACCTGAACTTAGTTTTGATTTTAAATGGTTGCCAAAATTGAGTACGACACACTTGCACCAACTGGCAATACAAGTTAAATTGCACTTAAATAGGGATTAGGTACAGGTCCAAGGAATTTATTCTCTGCAAGTCATGTTCCATGTTTTGCAAGACAGACTGACATACAGCTTAACTACATACAACCTGCACTCGAAAAAAACAGCTACCATGCCAAAACAGCTACCGCTTAGTTTCCTAGTTGATTAACATTTAATGCGCCCCCTAATATAAATAGTATAAATGTTTCATGCAAATTAATATTTCTTCCTCTGCGGTGCTAATTTTCAAAAGCAGAAATTTACTCATTGTTTCCATCACAACAAAAGCATTAAAGAAACAATAAGAGGAAATCAAGGAGCACAGTCAGACTTATCCTAAAGTTATATTCTGTTATCCCTTCTGTCAAGGCAAATCCTTGCTTTGGAAGCCAAATTTAAACCTGGATTATTTGGGCACTTAACAGGTGACATCTACGTGGTAAAGACACTTTCTCCCCCTGCCATCATCATCACAAAACAGCATCTACGAAAATAGGCTAAAAGAATCTGTAGACTTTTTCACATAGAAAGAGAGAAGATAGACTACTCATGAACAGTTAAATTTGCACTTAAACAGCAGAGCTTACTCTTTTCTGTACAAATGGTATATTCTTAAAAAGCAATCAGATGTTACACAGTTCTCCAAAGAGCCTATCTGTTAACATATGTTTATACAGTTATTCTGAGACAGAATCCTCTCTAATTTTAGATTCAATATAAACAGGCAAGAAATGCTCCATTTTTATTGCTAACTTCATCTTACTGAATGTACACTTACAGAAAGCATTTACTTCAGATTACATTGGACAGAAATCAGAAGTTGGCTGATAAAATAATAGCTATTAACTTCTAGCCTTTACTCCCTTTATTCCACTCTTTCCATATATTAAAATTCTGGGTGCTTTTTTTGTACTTGTCGAATGACCCCAAATATTACACTGAAAGAATGCAAGTCCTCATTACAACTTCCTGGTCAGTCAATCTTTTCAGATTTCCTGTACAATCTTGTTGTATAGTTTTAAAATTGAATTAAGTGTTGGTTTAAAAAACAAAATGAAACATGCTTCTTCCCACACAAGTTTTTACAACGGAAAGCAGCATCATTAACACATGAATTTTGCGAGATGGTTCATCTCAGGGTGGAATTCAATCTAAGGAAAAAAGCGAGTTTTTTCTTCAGCCCTGTGACTCCTTTTCCTTCATCACATACAATGCCTGCAAATCTGCCTTCAGTAACAGACCCCCAAACTGCAGTGCATTTTTCCTTTACAAGAGCAGGAATCAGGATCCTCCTCTACTTTGGGAGCTTAGGGGCTGACACTTCCATGGCTGCACTGACCGTGGGAATAAAGCTGCTGGGTATGCTTAAAATAAATGGAAAAAAAAAATCCCACAAAAATGCAGAATTGCAACATTAAAAGATATCTCAACTTTTCACGAGAGAAGACAACATATTAAATCAAATTCTTTGGAGAGGCAAGCTTTAGAATTACTTGGAAGTGAAACAAATCACCTTCTATACAAAAGTCAGCTTTCAGGAAACTTTCTTGACAACCTCTCTTACTATTTTTTAAACCTCTTCACATGCAGTAAGAGGCCCTGACAATTAATGGCTCAGTATGTTATCTTAAGATCCTACTCCTTAGTAGGATAGATAGTAGGTTACAGATAAAACTCATCCTGGTTATTTGCAGATCTACCTTGCGCATAATGGAAATTGAGGTGACTCTCGTTTGACGTATACAAAGATTTTATTGCGAAAAGCAAGCAGCTTTATTGAGACATTGTAATAACATCAATGTCTTTGTCCATCAATTTAAAAAGTAGAAAGAGAACCTAAATTCAAAGCAGCTGCTGCTAAGGCTTCCCAGCAAAGCAGTGCCGAAGCACATCAAACAAGCAACTTGCCCCATTTTTTGTTATTTTGATCCCATACTTATCCCTTAAAATACAACTAAATTACATGATAGGGAGAGGGAGGGAACAGGTACAAGGGGAAGGAATTAAGCTTCAAATCCAGATCTACAGATGCCACAGGAAAATTGGATCCCCAAGCATGGATTTTTTTTTCCCATCAACACCAATTATATTAAGAAATAAAGTACGCAATCCAGTAAACTTAAAGTGTCTTTCAGCTTTTCAATGTAAAGCAGCTAAAAAGAGTTACCTAAGTGGAAGTACTACCTTTCAAAAACAAAACCATTTCCTTTGCTTCATGGTATTTTTAAGATATCTGGTACTAATTTTTTGTGAGCCTGAGTGTTTCTCAGAACCATCTGCACTTCAGTTTTTAATAGTCTAACTAAAAGTAACATGTACTTCTATGCCACAAGGTTCTTCAAAGTTATGAAGATCCTATGCATTATCTATAGAGGCACCTAGAAAAATAGTTATGTGTTGTGGAAAATCAGAATTATCCTTCACTGTCCCACTCTGTGATATCTGTTCTGTCCTTTTAAAACAGATTTGATGCTTGTGAAAGATTTTCAAAATCCCCGAGGACCTCATCCTGCTGAAAGCAAGCAAGGCTCATGCTTCTCATCCCATGAGATAAGTTAGAAAAACTATCTCATGCCAGAATCCAGTATGTAGAAGTCTACTGTTTATTTTCACAACAGTGATAGATCTTTCTTTTCAGGATATACCACTGCAGCAAGTTACTTCAGGGTGGTCTAGGAGGACAACTTTGGTTCTGCTCTGTAGATATGACCAATAAGCATTAGCTGCAGAAATGCTGTTTAAAATTCAGGCACTTTCTGACAAGAACACAACAGACATTGTCTGTTCACATCCTACAAATCACTGTTCCTCTACAGCTAGTCCAATAGTTAGAAGCCAAGTGCAAACTTGGGAGCTGCAGATGAATACTACAGGTGAGAAAGATTCCCAGTCTCCTGACAGCACGATAGGAAGGCCTTCTCTTGGCGGTGAAGGTCGTATTGGCTATTTACGTTATATCAACGGTGCTCCAACACCTACTTCTGTACTTGTCTATCTTGAAAGAAGCCACACTGCCCTTCTCACGTTATCCCCAGCACAAAATACTGCTTCTTCAGCATGCCAAGACTGCCAAGAGCTTGGAGTGGCCACTAGCAACAGTGAGGGCAATGTTAACAATGCAGGAAGAATGCTTGGGAAATGGTCAGAGCCGCAGAAAAGGAAATGCAGGAATAGGAACTGCAACACCAATGACTGGGAAGTCGACTCGATGGCTTTACTACCTACAACCATGCTGTTTGATTAAGTTCTTGAAAACATCAATCTCAAAGACAGCTCAGCCCTGTTACTGCGGTCCCCAGATACCTGCACGAAGAACTGCTCATGGTCAAGGCGTAATGTGAATTGCCTTCAACTGACAAATATTTATACACAGAAGTGGATTATTAATCGTTACACCTTGAGAGACTGCCATCTGTAATAGTGTAATTTGTACACATGCCACAGAATTGCAGCTACCACAGGGCTTTGGGCAGCAGCCAACTGTTGCATATCGCACTACATTGCATGGATAGGAAACGCTGGCATCTGATATTGCAGTAAATCCCCAGGAGGCTTTTGATGTCTACACAGGGGAGCTCTTAATTCTTTCGAAGGACCCAGACATAATAAACTAGTGTGTCTTGCTCAGAGAAAAGAACTACAAACCTTGCATGCTTTGGAATTTTGAACCTCTAATTCTTAGCAGCTAGTGTTCTGTATTTGATAACCTTATCCAACAGCCAAGCTATCACAAATTCCTTTTTCTAAGGTACCCGAAAGGGCCCAAACGCTCACAATCAGCTCTAATATTACAAGTTTTATAAACATATACAAGATAATGCATCAAATATGAAATCAAACATGAAACACTCGTAATATGAAGAAACGAAGAGGTTCACTCTGAGAAAGGGTGTCACCTGTGACTATTGTTTCTACAGCAGTTCCTAAGGAATCAGAAAAAAAAAGCGCTTTGCCAGTCACAGTTTCTACCTTGTTCCCCCTCCATTCCTCCTTGAAAGAAGCCCATACCCTGCACAGATCTCTCTCTTGGGCACTGACTTTTTTTTCCTCAGGTCTGTGTCTATCTCCATGAGTCAGAGACTGAAGCAGGGTGGCAGCAGCACACAAGTGGATTGCAGTACAATTACCACAGACGATCTTTTTGCTCTGTTTTCATATAGCTACCAATAAAAAGTTTCAGCCCATTGCTAATTCATACGCACTGCAAAAATACAATAATATGATTTATAATTATTTAATAGTAATCTTGCTTTAAAATAAAGTTATGCATCATTTATAAAGAATTTATGAGTCATTTATGATCATTGATAACCTTTCCTGTATCACTCTCGACAAAAAATAGCCTCAGTATTGTATTTGTTCCATGATGCTATAAAAATAATTTGTATTTGATTCTAAATTAGATAGCTGTATTTAAGCTCAACAGAGGTTAATATTAACATCAACACAGGTTCATATTCATTCCAGTTATCTTCTTCTGAAATACACAAGTACACTGCTGGAAAAGGTTACTACAACTAAATGGGCAAGAACCACTGCATTAAGATGCAATCCTACATACTGTGCTTCAGCAAGCAAAAGAAGTTAGCCTTTTCTACTTTGTTTCAATATTAGCAAGCAAAAAAAAAAAGGAAGACTTTGAACTGCTGTTAAGTACCTATAAAAATGTAGGTCAGACTTAAAATTTTGGCCCACTGATCATCTTTGCTTCAGCAGAAGTACAAGCGGAGTTTACATAACGCTGCCTGCATGTAAACACTGTCCGGAAACTAAACAGCACAAATGTTTCTAATAAGCCTAAGTCATTAATGGGAGTCCATTTTTCTGATTTCAGGCAATTTTAAATCCTTGTTTTATGATATATACTGCATCCTTACTTTTAGCACTCATATATTGACTATTGTATTAATCTCACCATTGTATTGTGTCAACAAGACTAAAAAATCAGCTCCACAGTGATTAAAATTAGAACAAAAACAATCATTACTACCAGTAAAATACAGACTGTTCCTGAAGCCACGAAATCTTTACAAGTACCTCTTCCACAATTTGTACTGTCAATAAGGCAAATTTAGAAGTATATCCTTCTTGAAGGAAGTTTGGATGGAAAAAAAAAAACATATATCTGCACACACTGAATTTAATTTAGTTCTATAGCAACCACACAGGTTACAGAAATTCAACAGGATTGGGTGAGACAAAAACTAGTAGTTTTATATCTTCACACAGTAAAGAGGAAGCAAAGCGTTCACCCAACAGAAGCAGTGTTAAGTTGGATTTGTTAAAAAGCAAATATAAAAAGCACCAGTTCTTCTATGGACAAACCCATGAGCAGATCCCTCATCTCTGCTCTGGCAGGCTCTAATAATCAGGCTGACACAGCTTGCTCTCATGAGATTCTTCCTACACATAAAATAGTTCCATATGTTTAAATGCTGAGTGGTTGAGCAAGCACAGAATTAATTCTATTACAACAATGCCTTACTATTAATTTTTCTTGTGCCTTAAGGCCCAGCCACTTACAGAACTCAATTGAAGCCCTCTGCTTCATCAGATGCTCTTATCCACATGGAAGACATGCACAACCATGAGTGGAACAGGAATGTTAATGTTAAGGCTGGCACTGAAGCTCCCAGGCCGGCACACCTAGTAACACACTACTTTTGTTAAAGATTTCAAATTGTTATATTTCTGCATGATTTTTGCTGGTGATTTACTAGCTTTTTTTTTTTTTTTTTTTTAGGCACAGGGAACAACTCCAGAAATACAAGTACTTTTAGCAACGTTTACACTTTAGGGCAGGTTCTTAATTCCCCAGGCATCCAGATCGCCACCACACCACAGAGCACCACCTTTCCTTGCTTGCTCACACACCTGGGCCTGCTATCAAAAGGAAAGTACATTCTATAAAATTATATTTAAGAACCCAATTTTAACACCTTGGATTTTCACGAAGGTTTTACAGATTGCTTTTTTCTACAGCCTGATGGTACAGAAGTTTTCATTCCCTGCATCATCACCCCAACCCTTTTCTGTATTCTCAGCACACAATCCATATGGGTCAATGAAAAGCAAACAACTACTGAAGTCCCTACACGTGATTCTGCAAATACCAATAGGAAAAAATAGTTTCTAAAAATTGCTTCCTGTTATATCCTCTCTCTATGGGTAACAGCAGAGAGAACCATGACATGGTTTGTATACAAAGTATATAGTACCGTACTGAACTAATGATCATCAGAAGTCCTTTACAGATAGTTTTTGAAAAGCCAGCTCCTCACAAACCAAAGAAGCCCAAACCAGAGGAACTACTTCCAGTGGACAGCAGCTTGCTTGCTCACTCGCCCGGTTCCCCCCGAGGAGCGCAGCACCTTACCAGGTTCACAGCACAGGGCAGAGCCAAGTGATAACACCCTGTACTGAGTGAAACATATTATGTTACTGCTTTTTCAGCAGAGAACTGTATTCTGAACAACAGCGCTAACTGGAACAGGAATTTCTACCTAGGACTAAGTTCTTGATGCTTTATTTAGAAGTATCGGTTCAGAGTATCTTCATGTGGTACTCTCCAAGTAGAGAAAATTACTTCAGTTGAGGTTTGGTTTCAAGCTCAGCAGGAGATGGAAATCACAGCTTGATAATATCACTAAAGATGCCTCATAAGCTGATCCCAACAAAGCAACAGCTCCTGCAGGAGGCACAGAGCAACCTTCCTCAGGAAGCGCTGGCTCAAGCCGAAGAATAACAGTGAGCAGCAATAATCTCCATGCAGTATTAGCCAGCTTATTCCTCAAGAGCTGGGAGTTAACACCCTTATCGGGAAGGGCCTCTTGGGCACAACCAGCTCCATGCTGGGGATGTGATAAATAGTTACTTTAGAAGTTTCCCCTAAGATTTAGCAGCCTTAAATCCTGCCATTCATATTAACTTAATGTCTTCTATCATAAAAAGCACACTTTATGCTGTAAATTGGAATCAAATGAACAATCATGCTACACAAGAAGAGATGACTAAGTCACATAAACAAGCTGATAGTGCAGCTTTCTGAGAGGGGGATTTCAATTTAATTAAATTCTTCCTCTGAATTATTTGACCTCCCTGAATGCATTCTGAGTTTCCAACCTCCCCTACATACACAGCTTTTAACATGTCTAATTTCAGCCGGACATACTATGCATACCTTTTTGCCTACATATATAAGAATTGTTAAAGACCTTCCCACATAAAATAAAAGTTTATAGTTTTGTCTCCATGTTCTAAAGTTCATTGCAAAGAGAAGTGTACAGATAACAATAGCAAAATTCATTACTACTGAAATCAATGGGAGTTCAGGCATGGGCTTTAATTTAAGCCCACTCTGTCCTTATTGCCTGCACAGAATATTGGTTTGGTAAGAAAAGGCTGTTGATGTAGAAATACTGAGAAGTCACTGGTTTCCAGATCTGGCTTTGCAGAGCTCTATACATGCACAGTATGCATAACTAAACCTCACTGAGATCTCTCTGAAAGATAAATCTATTTGCTTTTGAGCTTTTCCTCAGGGATATATGAAATACTTTAAAGCAAATTAGCAAAAGATTCTTAGAAAGCTACAAAAAGAAAAAGCTGGACCTAGAGACTTGGAATCAGGACCACAAAGGTGGGGTTCTTCTCTGGTCTAAAAACAGTTAAGCACCTGAAAATTCCAGGGATCTCAGTTGCTCATAATTGATGCAGGAGACAAATTTCTATAGGCAACATCTTTCAAATGACCACAAAACTTTTTATAAGAATGAAATTTAAGAGAAGAGTCACCCCTCCCCCAATCTGTTTTCCCAAAACACAAGCTTCCCTAAGGGAAAAAAAAAAAAAACAATATAATCCTGAGTTTTCAAAAAAGCATTTAAGCAGCTATTTTATTTGGCTATCTAATTTAGCAGAAAAACATCATTGCCACTGGAGTAAGATGCATATCTTGTTTAGCATTCCAGTCAGAGCCGACTTTTTTTCCCTGAAAACGTAAGCCCAGGTTCCCAATCCTAATGGCTGTAAACAGCTTCGAGTGAGCCAATGCAGTGCCTGCTTCCCAGATTTGCCAAGACCTCTGCTCTGTGCGACTCCCCAGCAGCTGCAGCATTGAGAAGACCAGGCTGTTTCCTGCTGCTTTTCCAAAAGCTCAAAGACAGCAGCCAAGGGGAAAAGCAGCATTGCTCTCCCTCCTCCATGGCACTAAGCTAACTTGTAGAAGCAGAATCTACAATTATTCCCATGGGAGAAGGGCATAAAAACACAGAAGTTAAGCGAATGAACAGTTCCTTTCGCCAGCTGAGAGCAGGATATTTCAAAACAAAGCAATACAAGAAATAAACCCAAACCTACAACTTAGGGGCACATAGGGAAGTTGGAGCATTTGAACATGCTAGGAGCCCCTGACTCCTCCTGGCCGCCGGGCCTGGCTTTGGCACCAGGGCACCGTCCTCCCGCATCGCGCTCCCCCGCAGCTCGCTGGGGTAACCAACGGCACTCGCAGCTCCACACCACAGCCTTCGCGACGGGAACTCCTTGCTTCAATGGGCATCTTTGCACTTCCCTTCTTTGCAACTGGGGTGAAAGGCTCATTTTAGCAGCTCTGCATACTAGAAATATATGTTTCTACATTCTTTTAATCAGAAGTCTTATGAAATCTGATGAATTCCATATCAATAAGAATCTACGAAAGAGTCATTAAGGAAGGATATAACAGCCCTCCTTTAAGATTTTTATCAAGTCAGTTTATCAGTTTCTTTGGCTTCAAAACACAGGGGAAGAAACTTCAGTCTGTTAAAATAGCATTTGAATCGTCAAGTCCTTTAGAAAAATCTGTACATATTCTACGTTTGCTAGGTTTCAAACTAAGTAAAACTGCTGTCTGCATATAAAGCAGTATAAGATAGAAATGGTAGCTTACCTTTAAGTGATCTGTCAAGTAACTAAGAACTAATGATTTTAGGTATAATATCTCAAGAATAGCTGAATAGATGTTAAACATTTTTCTTTATCACAGATTTTCATGCACTATGCTTAGTTCTTTTTCCATCAGTGACTTCTTCCAAATACTATTTGTTGTCTCATTTCCATGTGAGCAGAGAGTGCAACATCTTCCTCACTGCATGGGAACTATTAACACAAGGCAGGATTTTAAATCATACTTAAATATTTAAAATGAAGATTATTCTGCTTGACTTTGGGCCCCTAAAGAAGGGCTCATTACCACAGCACTGCTGCTAGGTGGAACTGTAAGGGAAAAGAACCTGCTATTTTACATAGCCATAGGCAGACAGATCATCGCAATTAGCTATAGGAAGAACGCTGAAGTCACCAAGGGAGCTCCCGAATGCTGCATGTGGGGAAGCACTGTGCTCCTCCAGAAGGACCAAGCAAGGCCATGGTCTAGACAAGACAACTGGAAGCAATTCCAACACATCATGATGAAGGGCAGCCTGGTCACTGGGAAGGCCCAGTCATTTATTCCCAATATCTGACATATTTCTAATACTCTATTTCACCAAAAAAAAAAAAAAAAAAAATAGTGATCTGCTTGAGTCAGGTTTACTCTTCCCTGTGCAATATTAGACATGAAAGATGCGAAATATATGAAGCCTTTGCAATAATTTATGAGAGAAACTTTTAAACTTTTACCCTAACATCTCTCTTTTTTCTATTCTGTACCTAGGAGTGCTTGGATATTAGCAGTTTAGGAAGGGGTGGTTAAGCAAGTCCCAGCTGTTTATGGTAAGAGCAGCTCCCTTGCCCAGCAAGGAGACCTGGGATCCGAGATTAAAGAGCAAGCGGCCTCCGAGCACCAGCCCCTATGGAGCTCGCCGGAGCACGCGTGTCCTTAGGGGGGCTGAAGCAAACTGCTAATAGATGCAATTACAGCACCAGCAAAAAGGCAACGGCACGAACACTCCTGCTTTTCATGAGAGGAATAGAAATTGTTTTCAATGCGAAACATATGAGGTCGAGGCTTGAAAGCCGATAAAATCAGCATGCAGGCAACATTCTGGGAAAAATAAAGTGGAGGGAGGACAAGGTGAGGAGCTCCCCGCAGCAACGGGGATGCCAGTGGGTAGGGAAGAGCCACACGGCGCCAGCAGTCCCGAGTGCAGCAGCCCCGGTCCCTGTCCAAGGTGACCAGCTCTCGGAGCGCGGTCCCCGGGGCTCCCCCCGCGCCCGCGCCGCCCTCGCCGGCACCCTCACCTGCGGACTCGCCGGTGTTGATCCAGTCCGGGTTCGCCAGGCTGGCGATGGCGAAGATGTCGGCGGCCAGGAAGAGGCATCCTGAGATGATGGTCAGTTTGTCCATCTCCTGCGGCGGGCCCGGGCCGGCGGCGCCTCACGGCCGCGGCTCCATGAGCCCCGGGCTGCCCGCGCTCCCCACGGCGGCGGCGCCGCCACCAACGGGCCCCCCCGGACGGAGCCGGAAGCGAACCCGGCGGGCGGGGGGGCGGCGGTGAACTCCGGAAGAGAAACCCACTCTCCTGCGCCGGCTCCCCCAGACGGGGCGGGGCTTCGAGCGCGGGGCGGGGCCACTCCCCAGACGGGGCGGGGTTCCCGCGAGGCGGCGCCGCTCTTTCTCCAGGGAGCGGAGGGCGGCGGGGCGGGGCTTTGCCTGATG
This sequence comes from Tinamus guttatus, assembly GCF_059628265.1. Classification (NCBI taxonomy): domain Eukaryota; kingdom Metazoa; phylum Chordata; class Aves; order Tinamiformes; family Tinamidae; genus Tinamus; species Tinamus guttatus. Next base: position 441,897 of record NW_028288864.1, on the reverse strand, counting down.
GGCGGGGCAACGCGACTGGGGGCGTGGTTTGTGCGAAAAGAGGCGTGTCCAATAGGCAGAGGGTGAGGGGGCGAGAGGAGGGGCGGGGCCAGGTGGAATGGGGCGTGGCTATGGGAGGGGGCGCAGCCTCTCTGGCTTGTGGCGACCGTTGGGTGAGGGAGGGGCGGCTGCGTGTGGTGCTGGTGGCCGCTCTCCCGAGGCCGGTGTCCCCGGGCCCAGCACGGCCTCTCGGGACTCTGACCTCAGAACAGGGGGCTTAACTATGAGAGTTAGTTCCGTAGGGGCTAAAGCAAAGGCAAAAAGGGGGAAGGTGGAAGGACCGATCCATGCTGGTTCCTCATGGGCGCAGGGCACTGGGGAAATGCTGTGCTGCGTTGCAATCCAAATTAAACTTGGCTGGAGAACTCACTCTTTGCAGCGGTTTCTGATGACCTGCTTTCCCTTGCAATATGCCTCCAAGGGGAAAAAGCCCTTGACGCCACTAAATGCACAGTTACTAAAAGCGGTAAGTGACCATATCTCAGGCCCCAGCAAGTCCAGGCTCTGTGACGGGCATGGCCATGCTGGGCACGTGGTGGTTAGTCCAGCAGCCCCCGCATCTGCAGGTACTTGGAAAATACCACATTGCACAAAGTGTTTTTTTTCCTGCTGGCAACACCCACCTGTTTTTACCAACAAGCTTAACTGTGGTCTATACAAAACATACTGGAAAACCAAAAGAGCAATTGTTCTGTTTGTTTTTATGTAAGTGGCATAGATGGCATTAGATGGCACGCTGTGGCTCACAAAAGGGAGATGCTAGTAAAGAAATCTTGATGTGTTCAAGAGGAATCTTCAGGAACTTGGAGGACAAGAGCTCTGCTTAGGTTGTACTTAAATATCCTTGACAGATCTTTTAAGGATGGAGGAAACTGTAAGACTTTAGATGAAAACCAGCTGGAACTGTTCCCTTTAAACAAGGAACAATTGGTGTGCCGCAGAAATGGGAGATGTGATTTTTATTTAAAACCCTTCAAACTTACGTTGCACTAACAATGGGAATCCAGCAGTCTTGAAAGGAAGTTATTTTCGAAGCATGATTTCTAACCATCCTATAAACCAGCTTTAAGTGGTATTTAAATAGTTTTTAATACAAGCATTATGGAAAACTCTGTCTCCAAGTGAGTTTAACTCCAAATAAGCTTCATGGCAAAGGGCATAAAGGATGGCAGCGCAGAGAGGGGACAGAAAGGGAAGATACCTTTCTCATGGGCTTCTGCTATGCAGACAAATCTGAAGTCAGAAGTAATGACAGAATCCAGTCTTCATCATTCTCAGGTTGTTAAGAGCCAAGTACGTGCCTATCGGTGTTGTCTGCAAGCTTACACACTCCAAGAAGTTGTGCAACCACAGAGTCCGAGCTGCAATACTCCCCATCGGGCAGCCCAGATCAAATTTCTCCCCTGGGCTGAACCAATCAGTACAACCAGATCATTTGCCAAAGCCAAACTTCCCTTGCCTCCGTCCCCACGCCTGTGTCACTGGACAGAGCCCCAGCCAGAGGGCAGATTCGCAGTTGCTGCAATGCGCAGATGCCACCAGCCCCTTTGCCACATGGGTCCCGCCAGTTCCGTTACCGTGTGGATCCTGTTGGTGCCTTCTGGCGGGCACCGAGAACCCACGCGCCATCATGTTCTAAACGGCCACAGGGCTCAAAAGCCTCTCCCTACCTGCCAACCTGCTCTTCTTCCACAGGCCACCGTGGAGCAGCAGCTGATTTCCAGGACGTGCTTGCTCACTGGTCTTGGCAGCTCAGCAAACCACTTGGTCTTGGCTCAATGGAACGTGCTGGGGCTTCTGAGCCAGCAGGTAGGCATGAAACCTGTGACCTTCAATCTCTGTTCATGTCTCTGCCAAATTTATTTTCCATCTCCTCCTTGCTACCCTGGGATCCTTCTTCCAGTCCTGTATTTCAGGGAATCTCAAAACATTAAAGTCTTTTTGCTACCAGAAAATTTATCTTCTCCATAGATCCTCAGTGCCCCAAATTTTCCTAGAATCAAGGGAGATTTCTCTCTTGTGGTTAGGTATTTGGAGTGGAATAGTCAGTGGGATGACAAAAGGGGAAGGATGTTACTTCAAGAGGAGAAGATGAGACCCCAGGCTACTGCAGAAACTGCAGGCTTTAAGAGTGGCTTTGGAAAAAAGATGAGACCAGTGTTAGCAGAACAGCAAGGTAAGTTCTGTCAAGCGTGTCAGTCTTCTCCAGTAAAGAACAAAGATAAAATTGAGGCACTTGGCTTGGAGATGATACAGACTGATATCTGGTATGGTAAAACTCCAGAATCTCATCTAAAAACGTGAAATCATGGTATTTCTCTAAATGCTTTGTAGGCTCTGGATTAGTCACAGTTTTGCAGTTTTGAATCTCTCTTATGCAGCAAGATAACTTAATGTAATAAAAACAAGCTTAAAAGTCAGGATTCTGACTTCTAATTAGAGTTAGCTAGATTTGTTATTAGCATTTTTTTGTTTGTCATTTCAGTGCTGATCATAAGCTGACCTACAGTCATTCATGAATTTTAATTGAATTTGCTGAATAATTCTGGCTAGAAAACAATACAAAACAGCCCTAGTTCATGGTATCATCTGTTTACATTTAGTGGCCTGGGAGTTAAGTACTCATTTTGGAAGTGCGAAACCAGGATTTAGTTCCCTATACTGACTGGAAAAGATAAAAACATGCACTTCTGGAAAAGTGACCAAAATCACCATAGGAAAGGTTTCACTACCTCCTCTTGATCATGAACCGCTTTGCATCAGTTCCTGGGCATCCACTGCAGAAATAGCAGGTCGGACATCTGACCTCCCAGAACGGCCAACAGATGAGAGTGTGCTGCGAAGTGGGTCTTATTTCCTTTGCTTTTCCTACATGATTGTGGAACTTAAACATTTTATTCAAATCAAGTGATTCGCAACACTCACATTTTTTCTTAACATTATCAACAACAACAACAAAAGCCTGAATTTTTATTTGGAAAGGAAAAAAAAAAAAAAGTAGACTATTTCTGCTTCTTACTGGCTTTCTGTTTAGCAGCCAGACTGACAAATCAAATATTCACATTGCCCTACTTTTAATCTACATTCTTTTATAGACTTTATGTGTTGGCATTTAGGGCCTGATCAAAAGCCAACTGAAGCCATTGGGAAGATAATCAAGTCTCTGTACTTGAAATAGGCAGAGTAAAGTGGTTGGAGTTCTCATTAAATGATTTGAAAACTTTGGAGAGAGAGTGCTCAAGCAGTTAAAGTTATCGCTATCCTACTGTAAACGTAGAAGATACGTTTACAGGCTAGTTCTTAAAACAGAGCACTTAAAAGAGTCGGTTTTAATGGAAGACAGTTTATTGTAGGAAGTTCAAGCACTTGTATGTAAGTCCTATACTTTTCCTGACTCTTCATGAGAAGAGCAGGCACAAGAGGTGTAGGATTTAGTTTATTATCCTATTATATTTCTCCGTGGAGACACTGGGATAATGTCATTTATATTGTATTACTTGTATTATGCATTTTAATGGATACTGGATGCTCCAGAGTATTTCATTTCTGTAGGTGCTAAATTTGGCGAGTACAGACCCTTCCTTCATGTCAGCATTAGTGTGTGAAACCAATCTGCTGGAAATTTAGAAATTAATCTCCTCTATAAATATTGGTGTGAAAAATACATTTTTGATCGGAATTCAAAGCTTTCTGGAAATCCTTAACAGTTGACAACTCCTCTGTGCTGTTATTCTGTCCTGTGTTCTTTACCTTCCCTGGATGTACCACCATTTTTAATGAACGCTTAAATAACAGCAGTATTACTTTATCTTTCAGTAATATGTATGAAATAAAAAAATGATATGTTGCTAAGTGTTCTATGAAAAAACTACTTACAGAATATTTATTTGCAGAGATCTAGCTTCCAGACTACACTAACTTTTTTAAGTGTTGTTAACATAGCTTTTTGGCAGCAACACAGCAGGCAACAAGTATCCAAAGAAGCAATGAAGGATGAAGGACTTAACTAATCGGATAATTAAGACTGGGTTTCAGTATCTGCTCAAATATTTCCTTAAACATTTTATTGAAGAATAATATCACACTTTCAACTAGTAAAATTTTCTTTTCACTTTTCAAAGGGCAGTTTCGAGCACTGGAAAACATCTCTAAGCATGCACTAAGTGCAACAGTAAAGGCAAATATTAGGATGGGTGAACAAGGATTAGGTCTTATAGTTATTCAGAATGGATCGTATCTCCAGATAACAAATCTTGTTGAGGAAGGCTCTGCAGCTCAAAATGGAAAGCTAAAACCAGGTAAAAACAAATAACACTGATATTCAAATTAAATATCTTTAAAATGTTCCTGTTTTGCATTTATGCTTTGAGCCTGCTTCTGATTTTATTTACATTTGGATCATATTTACATATGGATCCATATTTACATTTGGATCCATATTTACATATGGATCAAAGGCAACTCAGTTTAAAATAACAGAGAAAAAGAAACAGGCACAAACTCTGTAGAGTTCAATGTCAGCATTCCTTTGTAATGAAATACCTGTGATCTTAAAATAGCTGCTATGGGTGACTATTTCATAATCACATCAAGATTTAAGTGTGTACATTGTTCTCCGGGAAAAAAATCCAACCAAACAAAAACAAACAAAAAAACAGATTTCCTACTGATTCACAGCAGATTTCTCCAAAAATGCTTGGACTATAACCTCCATATAATAACTATAGTTTTAATTATTGGATTTTGTTAACTGCATTTTTTTCCCAATAATTTCACTCTACAGGCAACACAAACCATTCTGAAGGCTTTAATGTTTTTGCCTTATTGTTTGCTCTTTTTAGTATATAGAATATTTACTGTAGTTGCAATAGTCTCTGTGTTCTAACAGCTCATGCAGGAGTTGCTAATGCTTGCTCATGAAGCACCTGAAATGTGCTATATCAGTACTAACAGGTTATTACTAATCCTTAAGGTTTCCTGGAGAACACTGGATGCTTATATTAATCTTGTAATTGAAAGCTCTGTAAACTGGACAGCTTCATATGGCTCCCCAGACCAATTGCATTAGCCTCATGAAATACAGTTTAGGAATGATTTGTGTGCTATGTTATTACTAAATTTTAAATGGTCTCTGATGAGGAAATCTATGAAGCAAAGACTTGAGGGTAGTGAAATATATTTGCCGTCTGCTGAAAATGCACATCTTTAGACAAGAACAGCTTTCCTAGTGTTGTCTTCATAGTTTGGGCAGCACTTTCTTCCCCCACCTTTCAGACAGGATTAGAATTACAAGCACCAAGAAACAGATCTACTTGTTTGACAAAGTAGAAGCCATCGGGTGAAGCACCTCTTTCTAGAAAAAATTTTGCATTTTTGATCTGAGTATGAAAATCAATGGAAAAATCCTGAGCATAAAATAGAAATAGATTTGCATCTAACTAAGTGTATTTTTTGTATTATCATCTGTATTATTATCTGAGGAGTTTTCAGCTACTCTTAAGAAAAAAATGTATACAAAGATATGCATATATGTATATATATAAAATCTTTGTGTATACATAGGTGTATATATGTGTGTGTATATATATACAAAGATGTATATATGATAGGGTTTTTTTTTTTACATCTGTAAGGCATAAAATACAGAATAAGAATCACTGAAAACAAGTAGTTTTTTTACAATAGTTTGAAAAATACAAGTTAGAAAAACTTCTTCAATAAAGTCTGCACAAACAGGGAGTCAAATGATGTCTTTGGTTTACTGCAGCAAGTACTGAACAGTTTTGAAGGGGATTGATGACTGGTAACAAACACTGTGCCTTTGTAGCTGATCTTTCATGTTGTGGCCAAAAGGAAAAATCTGAGCATGTTTTATAAAGCACCTGGTTCTAAGTCAGTAAATTCCACAAAAAAAAAAAAAAGATACCTAACAGCTGAATTGATTCAATTCCTGTTTATAATGAACTTACATAAACCTAGTATTGGAAGACTAAAGCTATATATTTTCGCAGCAAAGACAGTATTTTGTAGATGATCCATCTCTTAATGGTCTGCCAACAGCACAATCATTTTGGTGCGGGGGACTAGACAAAAGGAAGAGGCAAATCTTCATTTTGAGCTAAGGTTGTGTGGAGGGAGAGGGTAATGGAGTTGAAGTAGAAGAAAAGTGGTGGGGAAAAAAAAAGTGAATGAAAACGCAGTGGTAGCCAGTAGTTCAGGCTATTTTATGACTTAATGTCACAGTTCCTGGCAGAGGTGTTTTTAACCCAGAAGCATTAACAAAATAGAGCAGACGGAGCAGCTCCTTGCTCTGCCTCATACGGCAGCACACTGCAGTACTGCTTGTTGTAGTCCCCTATGCTTCTCTGTTGTGGTTCAGTACATAATGTTACTGATACTGCTCCTCAGGGCAACCGTTTCTGCCAGGGTGCTCATAGACCTCTAGTCTGCCACAGATTGATTCTGCCTGCCTTATACCCTCTCCAAAATTACAGGCTTACTCAGTAATTGCAAGCCCCAGAACCCCTCAAAGCCCATCTCTTGATTTCCCAGCATATACGTACCGCTGTATTGGTCCTGGAGTTTGTCTGCTCCCTCGTTCTTGGCTGCAGTACTGCATTTTACAAAACTGCAGCTCAGTGCTTTCCACTGGGGGCCTATATTGAGTGCTACTTGCATCCTTATCCCTTAAGCACACACCCTCCTTTCTGCTGGAAGTCCCCAGTTAAATTACACACTACGACCAGCTCTCATGGGCATATCCCACATCGCCCCCCTGCCCTGGCAGCATCCTGCACCATGCCAACGTGTCAGTTGTTCTCAGAGCACAGGACTAGGCACCAAGGACAGCCAAACCTGGGGCAAGGTGACACAGCAGTTACAGAGATTCCCTGACTCCACACAGGTAAACTTAGTCACTAGGGAAGAAGAGGCCTGTTGGGATCGATACGAACACAGATACAACAAGGTGAAATCCAAGGGTAGGCAGCATATACACACAGGCTATTCCAGCTGTGAGGAGATCCAGGAAGCAGGGGAAGGATGCCAAGAGCAGCACTGTTAGCAGAGCAGTTGTGTAACCTCACCACAACCTTGCTGGAATCTTGCTTAGTCCAAAGCAGTGTTACTGATTGGTGTATTCACGTTTGCACCTTTTCTGTCCTAGAAAAACACAGAAATGCAAGCTGGCCCTGAGCAGGCAACCCGAAGTTTAGCACATTAATTTAGACAAATCCTAAAGGAAATAGATTTCCATAGTGTTATGAGGTTAGCACTTGACAGAGCTACTGAAAGATCTTTCATTAAAAAAGAAAGCAAAAAAAGTGCCAACTGGTTTGAAGAGCTGCTTAAGGAATGCATTTTCATATAAAAATGTGAAAGCAGAGTGGCTAAGATTTCCTATTTTGTAATATAAATGCAGTAAATCTGAAAAATTCTTTTAAGCTGACTACTGTTATTTTTTCCCTTGGCAGGTGACATTCTAATAAAAATTGGACATGCTAATGTATTAGGATGGACTCTGCGAGAGCTGAGACAACTCTTACACAATATCCCAGTAGGAACTAACCTACAAATCAGGGTTTGCAGAGATTTTGTTGAATTACCTCAACACTGGCAAAGTGTGGCTGACTTAATTCCTGAAGCAAAGCTTCCTACAACAGCAGAGTAAGAAATAAGTGTTACAAAAGTGTTTCACACCCAACTTACTACTCTAGAGAGAAATAGGAAAAAGTTTACTAGCTTTTTCTTTTTTAGTATAAAATGTTGAGGAGCCTCCAAAGATTTATTTTCTCTCATACACTTTTATGGAATGGAGAACTGTGATTTGAAGTAAACGGGAGTATTCACTTTTCTAGTTACAGTGAGGACAGGGTCATGCTAAACCTTAGTTTTAAGTGTCCCTTTCCACCTTCGCAGAGACCATAGAAAAGATGAGCTGCAATGACCTCTCTGAGGTCCAAGAAGCCATGCCCACTTCCAATAGCCAAGGATCCAAATAATTACACATAGCTGAGGAAGTCAGCATGGAGGACTTTCTACAGCTACATAAAAAGCTCTATTGTTTCTTAATCAAACAAACTACTGAAAGCTGTTAATGACTTTTTAAATTAAACTTGAAGAGGGAAAAAAAACTCAGCTTGTTGTGTGAGGAAAAACTGCATTAAAAAATACTTTGCTCTGAATCGTAAAGGTGGCTTATATAATAAGTGTAATTAATCTGGATGGGATATGAGGATATTACAAGTTTTCCTGAGGCACAGTTTTAATAGAAAATAAACTTCATATGCAGGGGAAGGAACAGAAGTAGAAAAAGAACAAATCAGACTAGAAGTGCAGTAAGACAGAAAGGAAGCTCAGGCAACACAGGGATTTTCCGAAAGATTAAACCTCTAAATTTATGTTTAAATAAATCAAGCGATTTTCTCAAGCAACAAAGAAAGGAGAGCTTGCTTTTCTATTGTCCAGATTGCAGTTGAGCTGTTATATGAAGAAGCCAAGGGAAATAGTACACACAAAACTATGGATAATACCATTAGTTTCATCTTAGAGGATCTTTGAAACTCATAAACTTGTTTTTAACTTGAGTATTGGCTAAAAACTTGGATTTGATTATTAGGAATGTTAAGTAAATGGCTAGTGCAATTACAGCATGTCAGAGTAATGACTTGTTATATATTTCTAGCACATCAGGGGAAGACACTGAGGACAAAGATGACACTGAGACCAGCAGTGATGACAACGATGATGCAGACTTCGAAACATTTCAGTGTAAATCTGTGCAATCCTCATGTTATGACTTCACCCATAAGTTATCATCGCTATCCAGAACTTGTCACGCATCTAATACAAGCCACACACTTACAGTAGGCAAAGACACTGGATGTGACATTGTACTTCATAATGACAGTGATACTTCAGATAATTCTGAATTCAATACTGTTGACATTAGATCTATTTCAAAGTGGATTATGGAAGAGAACGAGACAAGTTCCTCCTCCTCCTGCTCTTCTGTATCAGATGCATTCTGGATGGAAGAATTTGGCTTTCCTTAGGAATTGCTCAAAACCTGACTTTTTCAAAACCTAGATTTCTGAAGTTGTGTTATACCTGCTCACTTTTAATATTTGATTTTGAAGTCTACTACAGTGGAAGATGATGGTGAAGCATGCCTAACAGTTCTAGAAATCTAAGCATCCTAGGAAATTTAAAACAGCCACACAAAGCTGTCTCTTCTAGAAGTACCCTCCCTACTATCAAAGAAATCTGATCATGCTACTTGTGGAGAAGACATTCAAATGCATCACCTCTGCTAGTCTGAGAAGAGTAAGGCAGGCCACCTCTAAAAAGCTAAAATACATTTATCTGTTTTCAAAGGTAAGTATCTTCATTTACTTGATGTAAAGATGGCACAGGTAGAAATTTTATCTTGTTTTTCTTCAATACACAAGAATCCATGGAGAGTTAAGTAATTACAAGTTTTATTTGCATCAAAAGGATTATTTTTGATATTCTTTCCTTTTATATTAGCTAAATCGATACCTTTTTCTCAGTTTTATCTTCAATGTATGGACTCAGTGTTACCAGCTTCTACATACCATTTTCAGTAGAGAAGACTCAATACAAAGTATATGAACTCAGCACTTTATTTGATTTGTGCAAGCCCACAGTTACTGCAGATTAATTTTCGGAAGTAACTGAATTCATAAATAACAAGTTAATAGCGATTTATTTAGAACACAGGTGACGTAGGTCAGGTCCCTTTTGAATCTGCCTCTTATCTTTGCTTTTACAGCTCATCAAGAAAAGGAGTATTTCCCAAATCCCCGCTAGCTGCCATTGATTTCTTCCCATTGACAAACTTCTTTGCAGCCTGAAAATAAACCAGAAAGATTGGATATAACAAAATATTCACCACAGAGTCTTCTCTGTTCAAGAGCCAAGTCTTGCTGCTCATTACCTCTGCCTCAAGCTACTAAAACAAAACAAAAACAAAAAAAGCCCTCAACATTTTAAAAAGCAAGGCTGTTATGTCAACTTACCAATGCAAGTCTAATTCTTTTAGCATGCAGACCAAACATCCCAGACTCGGGAATCCTGTCTTAGAACTGGAACTATTACCAAGCTTCCACTAATATTTTAGTAAGGTTTTTGGTAAACTGTGTTGATACAGAAGAGAATTTCAGGTACTTTCAGCTACACAGCTCTGCAAAGTATTGGATTCAAGAGGCTTCTTGTAAATAAACAGGCCTCAAAAGACAGCCTGCTAGCATTTACAGAAAAGGTGCTGCTTTTTTAAAGATCTATGCATGTTTAAAACCACACACAAGTAAGAATTCGTTTAGTATTAAAAGAAAATACTGACAAGGTGATTAAGGAATACCTGTGGATGCTGACAGATAACTTACATTCACAACATCAGCAGTGGCTACAGAGTCGATCTTTTGAGCAACATCAGATGGTGACGTGTGCGTGCCAGAAACCAGTGACTCGGAGCCAATTTCATTCAGTAACCCCTCTGCGGTCTCCACGGACATCAAATAGGCAGCTTTCAGCTGAGTTCTGCCATCAAAAAGCATTAAGAATGATTGAGCCTATGTCCTGTTGTTACCCTTTTTGTTGAAACACCAACTGCTTTGGAATGATCAGCCATCTTACACGGTCAGAAGACCTCTAGCTCAAAACCTTTTTGAATTTGAAGTAACCAATGCAAGTATTTCAGGAATTAGGTAAAATAAGCAATTCTGAATATGTTCAAGAATTAGTTTAAAAATTGATTCCATTTTCTCATCAAGATTAGATTAATGCAGAAAAAAATACTGTAAGGTACAAAGAAGTAATGAACAAATGGATGGGTTCCTTTTACAGCAATTCAATGCTTTTTAGAAGATGGCAGGTTTATGCTGTATTTTTGTTCCATTTCAAGAAGTCACACTACTAAACATGAAAATTTTATTTCTAAAAGCTAGTGCTTCTATTTTTAAATAGTTGAAATGGCAGAAAATGCTTTAACCAAAATCATATTCTACTGAACCCTGTTTCAGTAGTTTGGCATTTTTGACTGAATTGCAAGACTACAAAACTGTGCAAGTATCATTGACTTTGTTGTTGTTTTGTTAATTACAAAACAATACTGAAAATATATGAAAAAACAGAAGCCATACCAGAACGGAAGAGAAGAAAAAAAATGCACAATACTGTGCAACCTCCTAATACTATGGACATCCCTTTTTAGAAAACTAGTAACACCAAATATAAAGGTAACTATTAATCAGTAAGACACAACTAAACATATCTAGGTTATCATGTTCTGTGTAATCACGCTTTATTTGACATCTTATAAATGAGTTATATGCGCGGCACTTAATTCCTTAATTCTTCTGCTTGCGTGAGCCTGTCGAATATTGCTGCATTGTGCAACTACAGCTTTAGATGTTCAGTGCTCTTTAGCTGCTTGAAGAGGAAGTACTGTCTCGCTTATATGCTTAACGCTGTAAATCAGGAACTCTCAAACTTTGTTCATATTACTGCATCTTTAATGGCACAGTAATCTTCCCCATCTTGAAATACTCATGGGACATGTATTTAGAGCACTGGATATAGTACCACTAATTCAGTGCTTTACACTTGCAGACCCTCGTTATTACTGTTCTTTGAAGATGTGGAAGAGCAAGGTTGTTTAAATGACTGTTTTGGGAATTGCTGCAGTGTGACCACAATGGGAATTACCTAAATAATGCAATTTAGGATTCTAATTTAAATACATGTCAGAATTACTGTGCATGATTAAAAGAGCATCTACTGATGCTTACTGATTTCTTACATGGAAACAGGTAAACATTCACACTCCTTTAAAAAGCTTCCATTAGGAATTACTGTTAGCAGACAGTCAATGTAGCTTTACGAGAGTATTGATTGACTTTATAAATTAGTTTTAAACCAGGATATTTAGCACTTCTTAACAGAAATACCAGTAGGACTGCTGGGTGGTTTGCTGTACAAAATAGCTTAAGTGCTTGACAAGTAGCTACATGTTGAGTAACTTCTAACACATTAGACAGCTCTTCTCTTTACCCACTTACTTTGCTCTTGTGATATCAGCATCTGTGATGGTGCCCTGAGCAATTGCCTTGATCTGGTTCAAAGCGGCTTTAATGACCTGAGAAAAATTAAAGCATTTTAAATTTCTTCCAGCATTTAAAAACTCCAACATTTTTCTACTCTTTCCATTATCTGACTAGAACAACCATTTTATAAAGCAGTTGGCAGCATTAGGATTGCTACACTGACCCAGCACTAAAGATCTTCTGAACAAAACTAAAAACACTGTAGAAAACACCAAAGTCAATAAAAAGCAATGTCGGTTTTGATTTTAAAACATTGATTTGTACAGTCTCACTCTAAATGAGAGTATTCAGTTTTGCCAGCATCAAAAGACACTACCTGCCTCATAATCTTCTTAGACTTACACAGGTAAAGCCTTAACGTGAGCAAATCAAGATATTTCACTAGCTCGAGTTCACACTGGGCAATTGCACTTCCCCATCAAGAGGTCTCATTTCAAGCTAATGGAGTTAAGTCGTAAGTGAATATACAACATTATTAAGCAAGATACCACATGAATTGACTTTTTAGATTACACACCAATCAAAACACTTGAGAGTAATGTTATTAATATTAATAGAAATTCAATACTTAAATTCTAATCAGAAACTAACCTCTGCAGCATTTGGGGCTTGAGATATGGTGTAAACTCCAAAAAGCCCAGAATCAGAGTAATTCACGTTAAATGCAGAAGCCTGAAAAACAAATATTACTATCAGCTATATTTCAAGTATTGTAACAACTCAGTATCAAGCACACAAAAATAATTACTATTAGAAACTGAAGTGCTGGAATTCAGGAAGCTAGATTCCATCTCTGCAACGGAAAACAAATCAGGGTTGGAAGGCCTTTTGTGAAATATTTTTAATTTGTGCAAGAAAGAAGTAATGAAGATTCTAGCTAACCTTTCAAAGCATAGCAAGCATTTTACTTATTACATGAACTGCAGTCATCCTTTTAACTTACATCAAATGGCTGGGTAGTTTCTTTAGCAATAGCCTGGCTGAGTTTGCTGGTAATGTTGCTTCCCCTCTTGATAAGGGGCCCAGCACCCAAAACATGCTGCAGAACACTGAACGCATTCGCCTCTGCGCTTCCAACCGCAGCTCCTTCTGCCACAACAGCAGCATGGACGAGGTTGTCACCATTTTGTTCTCTGACTTCTCCTAAAAATATAATAGCAGAATAAAGAGTAAAACTGTTCAGTGAAAAACTAATGTGTGTTTATAGGTATGAAAAGTAAACATTTCTAGCAAGGAATGATTTCATGAGGCAAAAGACAGGTGGGGTCAACTTACTGCATGTCTACTCAGGAAGACAGCAAGAAGTTGTCAGTAAGCTGCAGGTCATATGCTACTTTCCCAACTATTAACTCTCTTTTATACTAACAGTCCTAAGAGGGCACAAGTATTTCTTTACTAATCTTTTTTTTTTTTTTTTTTTTACTCTTGGAAAAGAGCATTAAGAATTCTTTACATTCCAAAAAAATTCTTACAAGCAAAAAAACAAGTATGTTGTTACACCTTATCTAATCCAAAAATTAAACATAGTATGTTTTATTAGCACTCAGTGAGGTTCCAGATAACAAATATTCAGCCAAGTTGTATCATTTTTGATCATAATAATCCAGTCAAATAATGTTGAAAATTTCACATATCTTGCCATTTAAAAAGTAGTCCGATATCCCAACTAAAAGATAGTTATTAAAGTTTACACAAGATATTGCTTTGAAAAAGTATCGCTTTGTCTTCCGTGGAAGACTTAACACGGTCAACAGCTTTTCCTCAAAAGAAAGCCTTCCTCCACTTCTAGACAGTCGTTAGTTTATTCCCTATCTATCTCCTCCAATTCCTAAGGCAATATTTCAAAAAAATGCCTGGAGAAGCTGTATGCTAGCTTGTTTATCACTTTTGTGAATAAATGATCTTGCAGCTAAAGCTCTGCAGGAGCTTTTGCAGGTTCAGTTTTCAGTTTTATTCCAGAACTTTTCATGATGGGGGAAGAAGAAAGGGTATTTGCTTTCTCTCATTCTTATTTAGGCAGAAGATGCACATACCCACTTCACACACATCACACTGCAAAGTTTTCAGTTCCATCTTTGAACAATACTATAGTTATAATAATAATCAAAAATCAGATATATCTTATTATTTCAGATATATTCTCAAATAATTCAGAACAAGTAAGAAATATGCTTACCTCCTCTATAGATAGCCTTTGCACCAGAAGAACCAGATCCACTTCTGATATTCAGAAACTGCTCTGCAACTTGCTTTAGTTCAGAATGCTTCACACCTGCAATACAACAATTTATTCCAATGAATGTAATGATTTTGGAAAGCTAAAGCACATATATAAAAATAAGTTTTAAAAAGTACCTTAACATTTTACTTTTATAGTTAACTCAAATTTCTACAGTAATTTTCCCTTACAAATTGCAACATGCATTAAAGAACATACATACCTATTCCTACAAGCGCCATTCTCGCACTTGTAAAATTGTTCTGTACAAAATGGTGAAGCTGCAACAGTAAATCCACATTTTAGGGTATTTTAAATAAAGAACAAAAATGGCAAGTGTATTTCTGTCATTGCTGCATCCACTGTTCAGACCTTGTAAACCCTGATGCATCAAATCCCAATGCCTCCAAAAAGCATAGAATAACACAGAATATAGAATAGCATTTTAAATATTCTTCAATGACAGCTATAAATACCCTCTATATATGAACACTTGCATTTCACTGACAAGTCTTAGCCTAAAGAAACAAATTATTTTACCACCAGAGTAGTAACATAGTAAATACTATTTCTTAAATTCATTTCCTTGACACATATCCTCGGTAAAGAAACTTGAAGAACAGATTTGTTAACAGAAATTAAAGAATCCTACCTGCTCAGGGGTAATTTGTCCAATTGCGTAATCTGGACAATACAATGGGTTTGCCAGAGCATTCTTATAAGCTGCCATGTGCAAGTTTTCCAGAACTCCTAAGAGGAACAAGGGTCACTGATGAAGATTAACATAACTACTTTTAATGAAGATTATGAATGAAACCCCACTGAAACAGAGCTGTGGTCCATTTTACAGGATTCAACTGCAAGATCTGCAAAAGCAGGTCTGCAATAATCCAATGCATATGGCATTCTTTTCCTATAGTTATGTTTCTAGTTATGTTTCTGAACACATGATTATTACTAAACATTAAATTCCTAAGAAATTATCCTGTATTTGATAAAGTTTTGAACAATACAAATTTATAAAGAGGTATTACTTCAGTATTAATAATTACAAAAAGTTCTCTATTTTTCTGAAGTCTTGCATTTTGTAGGAAGTTCTCATGAAGACATCACAGGGGATCACAAAATACACTTACCAACTTGTGGGTTCTGAAATGCAATTACTTTGTCAACTTTTAATTGTGGCTGAAGATCAGTTACTTCCCATGGCCTGAACTCTGGAGCTGTAGTGACATTAAGGAGGAACTCCATTACTGTATCCCTAGATGAGAAAAAAGTTAAAAAGGAATTAATATATATATATATATATATATATATATATATATATATATATAAATGAAAAGTAATTCCAACTAATCCATAACCAAACCCACTAACAACAAAATCCATTACTGGAGTCAGAGTAGGTATTAGCACTAATGTATGCGAGTTCAACTTCAGCTCTGTGGCTGAACAGGCTCAGGAAATGAATACAGAAGCTGAACATTAATATGGTAATTTACTGATTTTATTACAGACATTAAAATTAGTGTTTCAACCTTTAAAATGATAAGTCTCTGTATTTTTTTTACAGTCCAGCTTGATAGAAAACATGCAGTAATTAATCGCAACATGTCTGGATACTTACACATAGTCACGCAAGCATTCAACTGAGTAAGTCATTTTCTCTCTTGTTGAGTACACACTGAAGGAGAAAAAAATATAAAACCCATTTCAGTGGGGAACACAAGAAGGTGATTTTACAAATATTCCCCAGTGTTTGAAAACTTCAGCAAGATACTGACTAGAACATGTAGTCAACCTTAAATATGTTCAAGATGACTGTTTAACGGAGCACTGTATTAGCATGTTTAACATGAACAGTGCTAATAGCAAAAATAGTTAAGCATAAAACTCCTACCTTAAAAATTTAGATAATAATTTTATGTCTTATTATCATTAGAATTTAAGATATCTGGATAATTCAAGCTTTAAAAAAATAAATAACAATAAATAGCAAAACTTGAATAAAAAACGTGTCTAAGAACCAAACAAGGCAACTATCCTTCACTTCCATCGAATTGTTTAATAAAAGAAAAAAAAAAAAAAAAAAAACCAGCTTTAAGTTACTTAAAACATTACATTTGCCAAATTCTATATAAAACATTACTGGACAATATTAAAATACCTTACAACAAAGTAAGCATAGCAAGATCCCTTTCTGTTTCTGAGGTTTGTTTTTTCAGGCTTTAATCAGTCAAATCAGGGAAGCCAGATACTGCCTACATTGCTCCCAACACTGCCGTAAGAGGAGTGTTATATCTCAAAGATGAAAATATTGAGAAAAAAAAATCTACAGACTTCAGGAAGTTTAATTTTGAAGACTGAAAAGGCTGGAAGAACATCAAATTTTCTGTACAACTCATATTTCTTCCAGGTACCCAGCATTTATACTTCCTTAACTAGGGGATATTTAAAAAATAGAAATCATAAATGAATTTTTGAACTAATACAGCATATGTACAAAAAACATTCTTTTTTTAATGTGCACACCATCACTGTGCCAACCTTATCCACCTATATATTGTAATGCTTACTGTTTATTCTTTTGTCATATAGCTTGCTTGCATCTTACCAAAAAGATTATTTGTGTAGTTACAAACCTCAGGCTACCCCCAACAGCTTCAATGCCACGAGTAATCTTGAAAGAAGATGCTCCTTTGGTAGTCTATTAAAGGAAGAAAAAAATTACATAAAATCTTAACTACTTTAAGCACAGATTTGCCTCTAGTTGCTCAGTGCTTAAGTGCTTAAACTCTTACCAAATTGGATGCAAGACGAAGCAAGTGGGCAGTTCCCAAGTTACCAGTAGTTTCATATCGGCTGCCTGCTTTAATGAACACACCAATTCTTGAAACTGGAGAAAAATTTTCCAGAGATGCAATAACTAAGCCATTTGGCAATTTTGTAATCTGTATTAACAATAAAAAGGTGGGTTACTGATCCACTGTAAGTACTGTTACTGTTCTGCTATTTTTTTGTAAGGGAAAAAACCCTAAATATTCATACTGACCTCAAAATCCTGTCCCTCTGGAGATAATTTTACTCGATCTACTTTCGCTGAGGCTGCAACTTTAGGAGCTACTTTAAGTGAGTAAAATCTCTTCTGCAAGAGAAGGCATAACAAAGAAAACAGATCTTTTGAATTAGTTCATAACATATTCTAACTACATACTAAAAACAACAGATCTTGTTGTAGAAATACAATGAACAACTTCGAGACTCAGTACAAAAATAATAACTTGCTTGTAATTCCTCTGATTGTTTCCAAATCCCCACTGGAACTCAGTGACTTGCATGAGGCCTCTGGATGTCCAGGAACTACCACTGTAAGGCTTTGTTTTTCCTTTTCTGTTGCATACTGTGAATCTCTACAGATGCGATACAGCCTCTAGAATCCCTTTATTGAGCAATTAAGTAAACAATAACTATACTAATCCACATATACAGAACACGGCTTTAGAGATAACTTGTTATTTATTTGGTGCTGACAGTTTGACTCCCAAAAAGTTACTGATCACAACAGTAACCAACCTACACTGACCACTGCCTAGAGAGCAAGCTGCACACACAGCTACTGAAAGCACAAAGCAATAATCAGAAACAGGCCTTCAAATTGAGGGGGCACCAACACTGGCGTCTCTCCTTCAGGAGGCTCTTAGGGTTTCCCCTGAAATCACACACTGCTGATTTCAGACCTGAAATGCCTTTGCCCACCACCCTTCCTGGAAGATTTTTATATTTGTAAAAATCAATTATTTATTCCTCTTGATTTCACGTAAGAAATTCTCTTAAGATTTCAAACTCAGCAACAGAAACACTGACAAACTCAGCAATAAGGGAACCATGAACTTATTTTTTCTTGTTTTGCCACGGATTCTAAACCCCGGAAAAACTCCTCTCTCTCCCCCCAGATGAGGTCAACACCAATTTCTAACCCCAAGCTTCTTCCTCAAGGACAGCAGCGCGTGTCCGAAGGTGACCGCGGAGGAGGCCGCCCCCGGGCGCCCCCAGCCTCACGGGATTCAGCGGGGCTCTCAGGCGCGGCCCAAGGGCACGGCCGCGGCCAGGGCAGAGCCGCACGGCGCCTTTCCCGGCCGAGCCGCCTCACCTCCGCTGGGCAGAGCGCGACCCCCGCTCCCCCCCGCGACGCGTACCGAGAGGCCACTCGCGACAGCCGGAAAGCGCCTCATCCTCCCCGCTGCCTCCGCCGCGTCCTCGCGAGGAGGACAAGATGGCTGCCCCGGAGGAAGACCCGGCCTTCCCGGCGCTCCCCGCGCCGCGCTGACGGTCTAGCGACCCGCTGTCAAAACTCGACTGCTCGCGCTCAGGATTGGGCCTTGAGCGTAAGGCGCCTGCGCAGTGGCGTCCGCGGCGGCGCGCATGCGCACAGAGGAGGCGGCTCCGGGGGCGGTGATGACCGCGGGGGAGGCGGCTCCGGGGGCGGCTCCGGAGGTGGCTCCGGGGGGTGGCACCGGGGGTGGCACCGGGGGTGGCACCGCCCCGCCCGGTACATAGGCGCGGGCCGCGGCGGGTGAGCCCCCTACAGCTCGGTTGTTTACGTTATTGGTGATGGGCTCCGCACCGCCCGCTTTCGTGGACCGCGAGGCGGTGGAGCGGCACCTGCCCCGGGGCAGCCTGCTGCTGCCCGCGCTCGAGGCGGCGCTCGCCAACTTCTCGTCGGGCGCGGCGGGCGGCGTCGTGCAGCCCGTGCGCACCGTGGTGCCCGTGCGGCCGCACGGCGGGTGAGCGGCGCCGCTCGGGACAGGGCGCGCCGGGCGGGACGGGACGGGGCAGCCTCGGCGGAGATTCCCCCCGGCTGCGCGAACGGCGCAGAAACGCGTAGAAAGAAACCAAAAAGAGCCGAAAGCATCGGCGGGACTGGGGGTGGTGGGAGGTCCCCCGGAACGCGCCCGGAGCGCTCGGTTTACCTGTGTTCTCGCCAGGTTCCTGGGCGTCATGCCCGCCTACAGCGCCGCGGACGACGCGCTCACCACCAAGCTCGTGACCTTCTACGAGCACCAGCAGGACCCGTCCGTGCCCTCGCACCAGGCGACCGTGCTGCTCTTCGACCCGCGGAGCGGCGCGCTGAAAGCCGTGAGTGCGGGGCCGCCGCCGCCTCTGCCCGGGCGCTGCGGCCGCTGCGCGGGGCCCGCTTGGCCGCGCTATCGTTTAGCCTAAAGCCCCGCAGTCTTTCCTGCGTGGTCAGGTGCCCTCTGATGTTTTCTACAACTTGTGGCTCTGTTGGCTCAGAGGGTGGATGGAAGAGAAGAAAAAATCAGAAGAAGTTTGTGCTGTGTTGGAAAGGGTGGGGAAGCCTTGGCAGACAGGGAGCCGGTCCTGCAGCTTTAAGTCTGCTTTAAGTCGATTGGCGCTATAGGACATAGTATTTAGGATCATAGTACTTAAGGTGTGTCTCTGTTGCTGATGCCTTTCATTGGTTTCTTAATTTATTTTAGAATTTGTGACTATTAACTATTTTCCATTGTATTTTTATAGCCATGACTGTTAAAGGCCTGAAATGGGGAAGGAAAAATACATTGGGTTTTTATTCCTGTACTGTATGAGTGGTAAAAAGTCTCTTAAGCCACGTAATTCACGCTCTGCATGTCCGTTTATATAGAGTGAGGCATTCCCATTCCACATAAAGGAATTCTGTTCTGTTCCTTCTCATCTCTGCAGTTCCTTGTCCTATCTGCTGTGATAACTGCTGTAGTGGCAGTTACTGATATCCATAATTCTGTATGTGCCTCCTAGTAACAATAAATTCACATGATTCATAAATCAGAAAAATCATTAGAGTTTAGACATGTCTTCAGTGTTCATTATGTATTTTTCTTTTTTTAAGATTCTAGATGGCAGTGTCATTACAGCAAAACGAACAGCTGCGGTTTCTGCAATAGCTACCAAGGTACGTCTTCTATGTGCTAAGGTAGGATAGAATTGGTAGGGGGTGTGTGTGTGTATGCATATATGTAAAAACACACATATATAAAATAGCTAGAGAGAACAATATAAACAACTTTCAGTCCATGTGAATCTTTTTCAACTCTAGCTTTAAATTACAATTATGATAATATATGTACCTTCGGGTAAAACTTAAGACAAAAATGCAGTTTAAATCATGCTTTTAATTTATTTATTGTATATATTTTTGTAATGCATGAAGATACTTGAGTTATATCTCTGTTTCATTTCCCAAAGTCTTCTGGGAATTCACTGAAGTGTTTTCCTGTGATTTCTGTGTTTTTTCTTAGCATGTTTATAGCATTGGGCACTATAGGTGCAGCGATAAAATCAGTTTTGTTTAGATGTATGTTTTTTCTCCTCTAGTTAAGGTAGGTGGGATTAATTGGCAAAAGATTAAAAAGGCCTCTTCCAGGTGCCAATACAGGCAGTCTTAAGATGGGCTGATGACTTTCTCAGAGGTGCCCGTCTGTCTATCTCTGCTCTTGCTGAAGGATTTCCCAGTGAGTAACCCTGACTACAACCCTAAACTGAAGTGCCTGAGGGACAAGTGCAGCAAATCTTGCTGTTGGTTGCTTTGTATTATTTCAGTCTTTGTGGAAATTGTTGCTTTCAGATTCTTCTTTAAAACAATTTTTGGCTGAGCTTCTAATAGCAACTTGTTTTCTTCCGACTATCTATTACATAGCAAAGTCTTAGTCTTCACCTCAAAGAATGGTGGGGGAAAAACAAAAGTATTTTTCAGTCCTAGTCCATTTATTTTCTTCATCGGCTTTGCTTCAGACTGAAGGTTGACCTCTCTACTTCATTATTAGCAGCCTTCAGGCCATATAACTCTTTCCAAGGCAATAGAGCTGAGTTGACGTAAAATTGGAGTGAAGAACCTGTTCCAAGAGCTTCCCCTGGTACCAGGGACAAACTAAATCACAATGGATTCCACAGACATTAGGTTATAGGACTTGATTCAACCCAACCATTCTATACTTGGCCTATTTTGACATTCAAAGGAGTTTGGCTGGTGAAGGGACTTCAAGATCAGGTCCTTAATTGTTGTCTGCTGTTTTGGGAAACTTTCAGAAGTGTTTGAGTTTAGCTCCTAGTTTCATTTTGTTCCCTTTATGCCACTTGCTTTTCAAAAATCCAATGCTTTTATGCAGGAAACCTTTGAAATCAGTGCATCAATGTCTCTGAAAGGAATGTTAAAAAGAGTTCTTGCTACTGAAAAATATGATCAATTAGTTTTTTTTCTTATTTTCTTACAGCAGAATAAGAGTTGAGAGCCTGCACTGCTCAAAAGCTTTTTATGCAGAAGCGAGTGACCACAACAAGTGCATAAACAAGACCCAAGGATAGCTTGGGGCTGGACTCCAGCAGCGCTCTCTCCCCCTTGCCAAGTACTGATGAATTGCAGGCAAAAATTAAACCAGAAAATGGAAAGCAACTGCAGGACTGAATCTTAAAATTTGCTTCAGAACCACCCATATTTTTAACAGTACCTGGTACAAATATAGCCTGATTTAAAAAAAAAAAAAAAAAAAATCTGTTGCATCTAGAGATGTGATATGTTGGGATGCAGGCTTAGTATATGTGTATATAAGCTCAGCTCCTAGCTGACAGCCAAGGAGTGATCTGCCTCTCAGCGGCTCCAGTCCAGCCACAGTGTCCCCCTCAGTCCCTGCAGGTAGTGTTGATCTGTGGGAAACGTCCTCACGAAAAGACAGTGCAAGACAATAGAGGAACATGAGTCCGTTGTACTTGGATGGACATTGGTTATACAGTGCACAATTCGCCAGAAAAACAGTCTTTCTCAGCCCTGATGTTTAGGAACAATTTTAATTCCCCTCCCTGCCTGTCTTTTCCATATCAAAAGCAGATTAAAATTAATTTTTGGATATTTTGACAAATGGAATTGGAAATAAGCTGCAGTGCCAATCGAGGCATTTTCCTCATAGGAAGTCAGTGATTGTGGTAAAAGACATTAAGCGATCCAGTCTATTTTCTGTGCAGTATTAAGATGTTCAAGAAGCTCCAAATAAAATCCCTTTTCTACAGCATTATCAGCTTTAACAGAGCATTAATGACTGCATAAGGATTGTCTCTTAAAGTGTCAAATTCTGCATATTTGTGAGTTGCAAAAGAAGGTTTATCTTGGATCTGCCAGGCAGAGCTATCGCTTCTGGTACTTATGGCTTTCAGTGCCGAGTCCTGTTTTCAGCCAGTGCAGAGCATCAACACTGAGATTCTGCGCTTGGTTAGTCCACAGGTGAATGCAGGGCACTAATACTGAGCGAGCAGAGGCCCTAGAATTTGAATTTGGAGTATGCTGGTGCATGTTAAAGTCTGAATTTCAAGAGTTGGACAATTAAACACCCAAATTGAGCTTGGTGCTGCTTTGGTGGCATTGATACTGATTTTTGCACAAAATAGTTGTATTATTGAGTGTTGTTTTATATTAACATGAGTTGATACTAGCTTTTGCCTTTTAAAGGACTAAGGACACATTTCTTTTGTAGTGTTTTGATATGTAAGGCTATGGATATGTTTTATTTACATGCTTGCTATATTTTTATACCTTTTTAGATGTTAATGCCAGCTTCTGCAGAAGTGCTGTGCATTTTGGGAGCTGGTGTTCAAGCACATAGCCATTATGAGATCTTCACAGAGCTGTTCACATTCAAGGAGGTAAGGGACACATCTTAACAGAATGCCTTTTTCTCCATTATATTCCAAGAACACTTAATATAGATAAAACATACTGATGTCAAAGTTTTGGTTAAAGGATTAAACATATTTTGATTATGTTTCTAGAGAACTCAATATTCTGAACATCTGTAGGTTTTTTTCCTCTGCAACTTTATTTTTTGAAAGCTGGAAGCAGTCAAGTATCAGATGTCTTCCTCTTTGTGTGAGGAAAGTCTGCTATGCATGTCCATATTTGGATGAGCTTTATTTGACTTTCTCTTAAATACATCTTAAATAATTAAATTTTATAAATACAGCTTCATGAGAAGCTGTTATCCTGGCATTGCAGAGAAGCATTTGACTATAGCTGCCCATGCAGTAACTTTAGTCATTTGGTAACATTAAAAGAAAAATAACCTTTTAGGGTAGATGTAATCATCTGCTGAAAACGGAAAGTCTGTTCTGTGTCAGTGAGGAGAATTTTTTAGGTTGTGATGTTTGCCCTTTCTCTTGAAGGTCAGAATATGGAATCGCACCAGGGAGAATGCAGTGAAGTTTGCCCATTCGGTTAATGGGCCAGTGCAGGTCTGCTCCTCTGCCCAGGAGGCAGTTACTGGGGCTGATGTCATCATCACAGTCACCATGGCAACAACACCAATTTTATTTGGGAAGTGGGTAAAACCAGGTGCCCACATCAATGGTATGCTATATTCTCATCATGTAAAGGACCCATTTTTACTGTTTAGCATTAAAAAAAACTGAACAGTACTGTTTCTCAAAATAAGTACTTATTTCATTTTGATTACTTCCCTCTACTAAGGACATATTTTTCTAGCTGCATCCTCTTAGTACGTGGAGCCACAAGTCCTACATATTCCAGCACTGTATGTTTTCTAAAGCGTGAGATACTCACCATTGTGTGTCCACTTGAGGCTCACTTTGCCCTCCCCTTAAATAACATTCTCAAAGTGTCTCTAGCTCATGCTATTCTTTCTTTTGTAACTCTCATCTTTTCTTGACCCATTTAAGATCCTTTATTTGTTCCTTTGGGACAGAATCCTATTGATTTTTTTTGTTGTTGTTCAGTTTCTGTGCCTTCTTAATTCAAGCAAGAACCTCACAATTTGACCTTTAATTATTGTGAGGTTTTGGGGCTCCTCTCTCCTTTTTTCTGCCTGATAATGATGTTGTTGCACTATTGTACAGAGTCCCTGGACCTGCTGCCATGTGTTTATTTTAATAATTTTGGGCCTGGTTCAGATGACCTTGTACACTTTCCAAATGGCTTGGTAACAAAACAAAAGTGGCTTGTCAAAGGCAACAATTTAAAGGAAGTTTCCACATTCCAGCAGCATCCTACCAATTTTTCAGACTCAATTTAGTCCTTTGTCATTTAATGTTGTTGTCTGTGTTATGTCAGGACATGGAAGCCAGAAATACAACCAAAATTAATTAAGGTTTACAGTCACTGAGGCAACACGTACACAAAGACCCCTCTCCTTTCTCCCTCACTGAGGCATTCCTGCTGTTCAAAGAGGCATTTTGGCAGTGTGGAATACTTCTTTTCCAAGTCAAATTTCTTCTTTTAAAAAAGACTTATGTACAGAATAGTTTCTTTATCAGCCCAGAAGAAGTTATGATGGTTTTGCTGTTGTGTAAAAGTTTGGCTTAGTGAAAACCTGTAATGAGTTCCACTTCTAAAGCATGTCATAAATAGCGCAAGTGGAATGTAAAGTGTTCAACACCTTACAGAAGCAGGCGAAGTTGGGAGCAATCCATTTTTTCCCTCTTGTTCAGACCCATCATGGTTTACTTTTTCCTTATTGCCTCCTGTCTCCTATGCCAATGTCAGGTTGTTTGAAGGTTAAAAGTTCCCAGTAGTCTCCTTTGTTACTTCATGTGTCTTTTGGGCAAAGCATGGTTTGAATTTGTTTCAGCATTGCTCCCAGATGCATTAATTTTATTGTCTTAGCTGTTGGAGCAAGCAGACCAGACTGGAGAGAACTGGATGATGAACTGATGAAGAACTGTGTTCTCTTTGTGGATTCCAGAGAAGCTGCTGTGACTGAATCAGGAGATGTTATATTATCAGGGGTAAGAGTAGGGGTGGTGTTTTTTTTATGGCTTTTTTATGCTGATGGGATTGTTTGTAATGAGCTATTTTTGATGGTGTACTGCACTGAAACCACTTAGAGCATCATTTGTAAATGTTAAGTCTTCTCAAACATATTTTAGCCTTTCCAAAAGGCTGAAATATGAGTGATTTTGTTTTTACCATGGGCCTTCTGTCATGCTAGATTCTTGGCAATTCTTTCAGCCATTGCATAATGCCATGTCACACTAGCATGTCTTCAGCTTTGGCCTCTATTTACAGTAATAAGTATTATTTTGAAAGATCTGTGAATCTGGAATGTTTTCTAATTGTTTGCATTTTTCCCAAATCTGTTAACCTGTCACTTTTACTCATAAGATTTGAATGTGATTGTGTACCAGGCCTCTAGAAAATGGAGGATAGTGGTCAAGCAGACAGTGATCTGCAAAAACCTGGCGCAGGAAATATCTTTTTTTTTTTTTTTGATTGTGCAGAATAAGTAGTAATCTGGGGGGTTTAACAAGAGGTCCATATTTTGTAAAGTGTGTGTAACTGCTGGATAACTAACAGGCTATCAATTTTTTAAAAAGCTTTTCTTTTTGAGAATTATTGTGATCCAGTTTCTGTATTTATCTGAATGTTCACCTCTTTCACCATGGGATCCATTAAATGATTAAAGAACTGGAAAAGTTATTTGTTTGAACTTTTTTCCTTAGTTACTTTTTTCTCTATGTATGGATTAATATTTTGTTTTACTTGTTCACAGGCAGAGATTTTTGCTGAACTGGGAGAGGTACTGAAGGGTACAAAACCGGCACTGCCTGAGAAAACAACAGTGTTTAAATCACTGGGTAAGAACAACCCTCCTGCATGCAAGTCTGATGGAAAACAATGCCTTGTTATTTATTAGGTCCCCCATGCGTGGGAAAGCTGCTGATCATCTTCAAAACTGCTGCGGCAACGCACTCTTCAGAAGGAGCTAGAATGTGATTTGCATTTTCCCTTTTTATTTCTCAATCTAGTGGGACTGATCTAATGAAAAGTGATAGGAAAGCCAAGAAACAATAGGAAAAGTGTTTTTCATTTGAGCATTATTCAACACATAACTGCAGTGGTGTATTTTATAAACATAACATCAATATGAAAGCCCTGCTGTAATGAAGTCTGTCTGCCCTAAAGACAATGGGATGGCATGAAGTGGTGCTGGACCCCATGTTGTCGGAGGTAGGAGGAAAGAAGGAGCAATGATGGTTTTCCATGCTCTGAGCTCAATGACGTGTCCTAAAAGGCCAAGTCAGAGTGTGAATACTGAAAGCTAGGTTCATACACTAATGTTGACTTAATAGAGGACATATGACAAGTACATCATGGCTCTAAAATTAGAACATAACACTGTAGGTGTTGGAGGTGAAAGATATCTGTCTAGTTAGATAATTCCCTGGATTGTTTTCTTTTGAATCTGTATTTCATACACCCAAGGAACAGTTTGAAGGTGACTTTATTTCTATTTCAGGGATGGCAATTGAAGATACAGTAGCAGCAAAATTTGTTTATGATTCATGGTCAGCTGGTAACTAGAGAGGAGTCAGCAGTGCCAACAAGACCACAGAATACCAAGAAAATGGTTTGCACTTAGTTTCCTCTGATTAATGATAAAACTGGCAATCCTATCTGAATGTCGTCCCTCTGGAACTCTAGAACTTTCAACAATGAAGTGTAGAAATTTCAAAAATGAAATGTAAAACTCCAGCTGTAGAGCTTTTCTACTATTCTCCAATGATAAGTATTACTAACAAGTATTGTATGTGTTTCGATACCATTCTGAAATCAACACCTCCCTAACTATAACTGAAACAGAAAACTGTGTAGGTTTTATGTTTGTAGAGAAGTTATTCATGTTGGAGTAAAATGCATTGCTTTGGAGACTAGAGTTTGAGCTCAATATGATGTTACCTGAGAGAGTACTTTTAAAGAAAACCATGGTGCCGTTGTTACATGGACAGTGATTTAGTCTGCAAGTTCTCTCGGGAAAACAGCCCACCCTGGGCTCCTGGAGACCCCTCAGACTTAGATCTGGGAGTCATTGGCTTTACTTCCACCCCCACATTCCCATTGCTCTGCCCTCAGACCCTATAATCCTTAATTTGAGAGCATGCTCCTGAGTGGGACTTTGTATGGAGACATCCTTATTTGTACAAATCAGATTTGTCTTGTCTACCCATTTTCATAAAGCGCTTGAGTCAGAAAGGTTTAATAAAAAAAAATCAGCACTAATACTGTATTTGCATGTGTGTGTCATCTGGGGGAGAAAACTCTATTCAATACTTCAATATATCTGTGGATGGAGTGTTGCCATTTTCTTGTTTTAGGTAGCCACCCAAAGTGTGAATACTAAGTGTGTTTTGTTTTATCTTTTGTGTATATCCTGTAGCGAGGTTTTGTTATTAATCTATGGTGTTTGTAAGTTCTAAGTTTTTTAAGGTTGGACCATGTACTGACTGACAACAGGAACGTTAAACCTAAAGTATACAAGCAAATATTTTTGTCTTGGCAGATGGCAATTATATTTCTATCTTGATGGGTGTTGCTGGGGCAGGATTCCCTGTGATCCTTTCTTGGCAGAGGAACCTGGTCATGTCCTGCATAAGGAAAAGCTCCATTTTCATGCTGTTATATAACTGCTTTACAGAAGAGTGAGCATCTGCTGAAAAATAGCCATTGTCCTTGGATGCATTCCTGTCTCAGGCTAGAGTTGTGCCTTTTGAAACTTGATGCCTACATATTGTTTCATGTTGGCTGTTAAATATCACTTCACTTTATAAAAGGATTACGTTACACAGTCATTTTATAATGATGCCAATAGAGTACAGCAGAGCAACAGGCAGAAGGTTCAGAAGCAGATAGTGTTAAAACCCTTGATGGTGCATAAGTAAGTACAGAAAAGGTTAATGAGTACAGTGCATGTGTGACATAATACTCCAAATTATAAGCCTGGTGTAAACTAGTTGAAAAAGTGTAGTAAATGACAGAGTTTGTAATTTGCACAGTTTTAGCATGGAAGTATACTACATCCATAAGTGAGTAGAGGCAAAGGATGTGGATAAAGATTGTGAGCAACTCCATCAGTCTTCTTGGTATCAAGAACAGAGGTTGCTCCACCAGCTTCTGCTCTTTTTTGTAACAGAATTACCCTTCAATTTTAACATGCCTTTTTCCTGTGTCATTTGTGAAATGATCAGTAGTGTGCACTTGATCTATCCTGGCACTTCAGTGACAGGGAATTCCACTAGTATGCAATGAATGGGACAAAACAAATGATTCCAACATTAAAGAGCTGTATGGCAACTTTCACTTTTACAACTTTATCACAGTTCTGTGCCTGTGTGAAACCAGATTTGCGATTTGTACACATAGCACCTAAGATACATCATTTTTTTTCACCTGCAGACTAGGGACTTTGCTAAGGGCCAGTTCAAAGACCTGGTTCTGAGAACCCACCATGTTCTTGCTCCTCCTTGCAGCAGGAGGCTCTAGGCACCTGGCTTCAGCATCTAGCCTCTGAATGGCTGGAATCCGTAAAAAGGACTGGATTCATTTACAGTGGGAAATGCTTTGATATTGTCTTTCCATTTCTTTAGAAATTGTTGCCTTGGCTCTGTGATTCCTTCTCTTATACTTTTTCAGAAGACTGTCTTTAATTTGTAACTTACATGCAAGTTAAAATTAAATAGATACCACTGCTTTTCTGTCTTTCATTTTTTGTGGTCTGTTCCACTGCTTTGGTCGGGATTGTGGGGTTTGATGGTAGCTCTTTGTTAGCTCTTGGCGATGAAGAAAAATGTTTCATCTTCAGTTTGTCAATAAAGTACCCCTGCAATTGCAGTGACTTTCTTAATGTGTTTGATGAATATAAAGACAAAAATCTGCATGGCTCTGTTCTGCTGTCGTTGTTACAAGACTCCTATCTGCCATGTGTTTCCTTTTGATGCCCATGGCTGTGGTCATGGGGGATCCCAGGGATTTAGATTGGACTGTGATTGTACTTTCCATACTTGTACATACAGTCCTTACACCTGGAAGACTCTATACAAATGTTACTAACAAGTCACTTATCTCAAAAGGCTTAGTTTTAAAAGGAATGATGGAGATGGTGGAAAAACTGTGGAAAACAATGAAGTGGGCAAGTTGAGCTTCATTTATTTTCTCCTACCATTGTCCCAACTGGCTTTTATAATAATGGCTGCTTTCCAAGACCACACAGCAAGAAAAGGACTAACACTCCAGCATTTTTTTTCTTCACTTAATTTTAGAAGAGTAGATGGACTGGAATCACTCCAGGTGCCTGGAAGTGTCATGGGAGATGTCCTGGGCCTTCCCATTTAGTCTTAAGCTGCACGTCCAGGAGAGGAAGGGACTCCTCTGGGTTTGTACCCCATCTGCTGCCTCTAGAAAGTTACTGCATGTCCTTAAGGCTGTAATAAAGTCTCCTAATTTTTATTTATTTATTGTGATACCTGAATAATTCCTCAATCAATACAGCTAACCCTGTAAAGAGCCACTTTTCACTGTAACTTAAATATACTCAGTGTCTTGTCTTGCTCAAGGGTGTCGTTTCTCCCTGTGCCTTCAGGTCTAGTTCCGCTCAGCTTCCATGCCAACAAGCACTTGAGTTTTCAAAGTGTCTCCCTGGAAAATGGTTCTAATCCATCTCTGCCACCAACGAGCCCTGCCTTGTGCTCCACCCCAGCACTGGGGAGTTAGTGCTCAACCTTCAAGGCCTTGAGTCTTATTTCTGCTGCACGGTAGAGTGAGGGATCTACTGCAGCTGGTTTATGCTAAGGGCACTTGTTTAGTGGGTCCAGCCCTTGGAGAAGGGTTGATGGGTACTGATACAAGCAAACAGAGGGGGCTGGCAGTGCAGGGTCAGTGCCAATCTCCAGCTGAATTGTTCATCTTGCAAAGTAAGGGGCAGTTTGGCTCAGCAGGTACAGCAGGCTGGGGAAATGGTGACTGTAGATACCATTAGGCAAACTGCACTGAGTGTTTTTCAGTTGCATGAGCAAGAATGACAGGATTTGACCCTGCAAAATTAATGTGCTTTTGAATATGTAACATTCACCATTTCCGCTTGCCTCGTTAAGTGCCTGGGAGCCCCTTCACTAAGGGCAGAGCAAGGCAGCAGGTTGCTAGCACAGGGGCTGCTCTCTGGTTTAATTGCAGGGCTGAGCATGGGAAGGGGAATGTCTGCTGAGCAGCCGAAACGTCGACACGCTGAGGTACAGGAGTACAAGGATAAAAGAATCCAGCATAAAGTCTAGCCAAGAAAAACAGTTACAGGAAACAGATCAAAGCAAAAGAAAGAAAAGAGAAAATCATGAAAAATGGATTATTAACTAGGACTCATCTTCATCAATGCACGTACTCTTAAGGAAAAATACACAGCTGAATAATGGATCAGGGCTGTAGAGACAGATTTTTCAAATATACTTAAAGGCTTTAAAGATTTAAGTCCTGTTAATAAGTAATTGTGTGCTAAAATCTGAGCTCTTAGAACAGGGCTGCTACACAAACGCTGTTGTGTTCGCGTGACTCTGGGTGAGAAATTCCTATGAGATGGTCCCGGCTTCCGCAGGACACAGGCCTGGGCAGCCGAAGGGACCCCGGGAATGAGCGCCTCGCGTGGGCTGTAGCCAGAAGAAGCTCCCCTGGGAGCTGAACGTCCTTTCCTTTCTCCACTTGCTTTCTCTTTGCACGAGCTGCTCCACCTGCACCTCGTTCCACGCAGTTTTCAGGTTGAGACGGGCAATGTGCAACATCGAACACTACATGCCTAGTTTGGGGGACATCATGTGACAAATGCACCCTAAAGGAAGCCAGCTGAAGCCATAAAAGATCAAAAATCTTGAATTTTTTCATTAAAGATATTACAATCTTGATTCTATTTAGGACATGATGATTTTTGGCAACTTACTGCTACCGTCTTGTCTAATGAGACAAGAGAAAAGAATATACAACTCACACCAAACATCTGATATTTGATACATTACTGACAAGAATGTTAAAGTCAGTGTAAATTAGCTTTATTTATGGTAATTCAGCAGCTAATAGAGTCAACAGACAACAGCCAAAATGCAAATCCAGATTCCATTTCTCCAGTGTCACCAAGAACAGGAAGGGCAATCTAACAGGAACCACCCGAGAAATCCCAAAGCTGCCTTACTGTGGGAATGCCTTGGGATTGTGGCTTTGAAAAGGGAAGGGTTTTGTTAAGGAATGCAGTGTGCCTGGCCTTCACTAGTAACTGAAGTTGTTTGAATAAAAATATATCCCATCCCCATAAGACAGGGAGAAAAAGACTTAAATATTTCTTCTTTTTTTTTTTTTAACCTTCTTTCTTTTGGCAGAATATGTTTGCTTTTATAGCCTGTGCACTCAGTCATCTATCCAGACAGAAGCATTTTGGCTTAGCTGTCTGGGCTGAAGGACCTGGCAATCTCTTTACCTTTTGCTTTAGCAGACGTCCGAGAGGAACCGTGTGTTATTGTGAAAGAGCAAAAGAGATTGAATCCGGGTGCTGGGTAGTGCCACAGAAATGTTTATTTATAAGCGAGTATCTGTAGTTTTCCCGGGGTTCTTGAGTGCCTGTTTTCTTCTATCCACAGCATTCAGGACTTTCTTTCTTGGCCCCAGCTCTATTTGAATACTCTGTAGATCTTCATCTGAACATAGCATCAGAGCATCCAAATCGATCTTTTCCCTCATGAAGACTGGAAGAAACTCATCCAACATCTGTGATGCCAGAAATACCTCCAGGGGTGTGTTCTCTCCTTCCTCGTCATCCCAGGCAATTTCCTCCTCATTCCAAGGAATATTAGCTGCATTTCCATCATCATCTTCCCTGCCATTCTCAGTGTTTTCATGTTGAAAGAGCTCACTGGATATTTTGAAGTTTATATTCTCTTTCCCTGAAGGTACATCTTCTGGATTTACGTCTGCAGCCAAATTTCTTCCAAATACAATCTTGCCAAGACCTGGCCGCTTGAAAATAGAGAACTGACTGTCACTGTCAGAAAAGTTTACCTCTCTAAGGTCATTCAGTAATTCATCCTCCTCTTTTTCATCAAATAAATGCATCACAGTCATTCTCTCCTTGCTCTCCTCTTGGCCATTGCTTTGTGTTTCCTCATTTCTAGCATTATCAGCTGCCTTTTTGGCCCTCAATCTGAAGGTATCTTTCAGGTTTTTGGAGAAAGAGCTTGTATTTGAAGCAAAGAGACCAGACACCTTTCCTCTGGAGTGTGTCCCTCTCGAAGAATTTACCGAGCCAAGCTTTTCTTTCATGTAACTCTGGTTCATTTCATGCTGGTGTTTCTCCTGGCGCTTCTCACATTCCTTGATCTGCTTTTCTGCATTCCTCTGGGCCTGCGCTTTGAGTTTGGCAACTTTCTTTGGGTTCAGCAGGTTCTGCTCTGTGGCGGCTTTGTCCAGGATGCTGACACATTCGTTCCGATCTCTGCTGGCAGCCGCCTCCAGAGGCGTGCGGAGGTCGTTGTCCAGAGCAAATATATTGGCACCAAACTTGATCAAGAAAGAAATACAGTGGATGTGACCATTGGAAGCCGCGTGGTGGAGAGGAGTGTTCCCCCAGATGTCGCATTTGTCCGGATCACCTCTGAGAAGGAGAATACCATGCAGTGAGCTGGTTATAACCAACACGGCACAGCAGGTCAATTCAGTTTTGCTATGAGGAGTACAGCCCCAGTGAAAATGACCCAATTTAGCCCTGTTCTCTAGACCCGTGCTGCACCTACTTACCCTTGCTGAGTTAAGCCGGCTCTTTGGGGCCCTGTGACTGCAGATGCCCATGATGAAGCATTGGTGGTTCCTCCTGTGGTACGTCAGGAAACAGCAACAGCCCCAGGCATGAGCGAGATGGCAGCACTGACCCCTCTATAACTAACTCAGGATTTGACTTGTGCTTGCTGAAATTAATGGCCAAATTGCTTCAGTGGCTTTTGGTCAGAATATTTTAAAAGTTATTGGCCATTATTTTTCCTTTTCCATGTCACATGCAGGGACAATATTAGGAGGATTCTTCATTGATCACAGCGATCCCTATTTAATATGCCCACAGCAGTAAACTTTTTGATAGGAAATAGGTAGATGATTATGAGATAGGTCCTGACAACCATTTGTCTCCATTACTGTTAGAATAAGCTCAGACAGAAGCCTCTCTCTTCTTTCAGCTCTTTTGTTCTTCTTAAACTGCTTTTGCTCTTGGGCTTTTTGGAAAGCAGAAGCTCATTTGAAAATAAAATGCCACATCTTTCCAATTGAATTTAAAGCCATTGAAAAGTGTTGCT
Organism: Tinamus guttatus; assembly: GCF_059628265.1. Taxonomy (NCBI): domain Eukaryota; kingdom Metazoa; phylum Chordata; class Aves; order Tinamiformes; family Tinamidae; genus Tinamus; species Tinamus guttatus. The sequence goes on along the minus strand of NW_028288864.1, from coordinate 408,372 downwards.
TTCTTTTTAACTCTTGCATTCGTTTCACACTGAACTGTTTTGAATCTTTTCACTCATATTTGGTAGGATCTAGATTAGCAGTGGTGCAGAACAACATGCGAGTCTTCTGTGCCCAATAACCAAGACACTCATAGTAATCCAGAATTCTTAATAACTTCAGAGGCCAAATCCACAAAGAGAATTTATTCTCTTGGGAGCTTCAAACATTTAAGTGTCCTGGGGAATTTATTTCATGGCTATTGTTTTATGGATGAAATGATGCATTCTGTCACAGAGTTCCCTTCAGGTATCGATTTCTGGCTTTGCACATTATAGGGAGAAAAGCACTGGCATATTTGGGAAGGGGTAAGAGTGAGAACTTCCTTCAGACAGGCAGGAGGCAACAGGGAGACTGTGGTCCCCAGGGCCACAGACCCAGCTGTTCCCATGGAGAAAGAGCAGGGAATCTGTGTACAGAGCATTGCTGCAAGGAGGTGGCAGCTGAGGATCAACGTTTTTGTCTTAGGCATATGGAAAACATATGTGCATACTTCTGCTTTCTGCCTCTGTCCTAGGGAGCTGCCTGACCACAGCAGAGGATGCCCAGGACGCCAGATCCCCCAGTTCCGTCCCTGCACAGCCGCTGCTTGCGGCTTCTTTTTCCCCATGCAACCTTTGGCTCTCAAACAATTCACAAGCTAGAGAGCTGACTCCCTACTCAGTGGGACTTTGGGTAAGTCTAGCATCTACTTTGGGTCCTCACACTCCTCCTCTGCCTCCTTTCCCAGGCAGGAGGAAGGAGGCCCAGCCAAAGCGGGTGGATCTTCTGCCTGCTCTGCTGCCTGGGCCTTCCTCTGGCTGGGGCCCTGCACAGCAGGCAGAGAGAACATCTCCTGTCTCTTAATGCCTGGGAGGACAAATTGGTTGAGGATGAAAGGGGTTGTTGTTAGTATTACCCCATTTTTCTAGAGGCCAAGTGTGTTGCAGGCTTCGGAGTTCTAAAATCTGCAACCACTTAGGAAAAAAAAAATTACAAAAAAACCCATCGTGTATCTGAGTGCAGTGTCAGGAAAGCCCTTAAACCCTCTTGCTTCAGAGAAAGGCAGAATTTGTTTGAAATAATCAAAGTATTTTCTCGCAAGGAACCACTGCAAGCCTGTAGAATAGGGGAAATCTGCCACAATTCTGCTTCTTTCCAGAGACCAAGGAGGGATGAGCAAGACTGCAGGGATATCGCTGTCTGCCTCAGTCTATGGATTGTGTCAGGGAATCTTGGATTAAAATAGAGGTGAATTTTGAAGATTTTGAAGGCAATACTATCCCAAAGTTGTGCTATACCGAGAAAAATAGAGACAGAAATATACTGACTAACAAATATGTAGAAATCCTGATCTTTGTGTCATCTGCTGTGACTACTATTGATGTATATGATAAAATACACATTTTTCACTCAAATTCTGGAAAAGATTATTCTATTATTGTTTCCTTAGCCATAGTTCTGTTTCATGTGTTCACAGACAAACCTGTTATGACTCTATCTGTTTCCTTGGTGCTGGTTTAAACAAGTTGAAAACCTGTGTGTCTTTTTTGCTGCTTTTGAGGACACAGCACTAACCATACAGTCCAAAGGTCTCTTTTATCGTGTTATTACAACCACGCCTGAGCTCGATGAGCTATAAAGCAGTGTGGTCTATATATTCAATTCCATTTCCTAAGAAAATAAAAATGAAATACATCCAAGTAGCTATTCAGCTTTTTTCCCTCCAGTCTTCTTTGAGGTATTACAAATGAAAACACAGGTTGACTTGATCTTCATCTCAGCTCAGAAAAAGTCGTTTTCTTTACTGCATCTCTGCACATGAAAAGTATCTCTTTTATTAGATCTTCTTGCAGCACCACAGCTTAAAAGGCAGGCTTCAAAGCAGAGTACAGAGGTTGAAATGGGTAGCTAGTGACCTTTTCAGTAATATATTTTAAGCATGAAGTATATTTAAATGATTACACTAAGAAATCTTACTGCTAGTAAATACTACTTAGCTGCATTAGGGCCATTACTCACCACTTGCAGCTTTGTGCCACAAGGTCTAGCGTGCTGGGCCTGATTCACTTACCCCCTCCGACAGGTGACTTCCAGAGCTTCCAGATAGCCATGGTACGCTGCCAGCAGGGTGGGCGTCATCCCATCCTCATCCGGAGTATTGAGATCCTTTTTAGTGGCTTCTTTGAGGAGCTCCAAGTTGCCATCAGCTGCTGCTTTGTGATACCTGGTGGACATTTTCCTTGACTCTGAAGAGCAGCCAGACTGTAGAGCTGCTCTTGCTCCAGGGATAGTTAATCAACAGTCACAAGTGGAGACGTCACCTCCAGGATAGAAATGAGGAGGCAAAGTTCACCCCACAGGTAGGGAGGCCGTGGGACATTGAACACTTTCATTTTCCCTCTCTTGCTCGCTCACAGCAGATTTGTCCATGCAAACACTGATGGGGTTTCCATGTCCTAGCTCTTCTTGTGGCCTCTTCTGCTGAGCTCTTTTGGGACAACTGGGTTGAAAGGGAGATTTGCCACTGATGTCAGCATGGCCAGATTTCACCCTCACTAATAAAATACTTTTGTTTTTTGATAGATTTGTTATCTCCATTATCGATGTAAGTGAGAAGAACTAAAGGATGTTTGCAAGGTGGCACAGGGAATTCAGGAAGCAGAAGCCCACGATGCCCACACTGCCTGTCCTGACCTCCCTGCACCCCTCACCTGGGGACAGGCCTCTCTGCACGTCCCTACTCCGGCTTCAGAGGCCGTTCCCGCTGATTTCACGGCAATCGTTTGTGTGAGGAAGGGCTACCGTTCTAGCCCTAGGTAAAGGCTTACAGAATAAGACTGTAATTCTGATTTTGAGATTTAAATGAATAACTAAGCAAAACTAATTAACGGTAGTTTTAAAACAGTAGTTGAGGAGAAATCAGTAGGAGAATATAAATAGCCTAATAAAACAGAGGAAGGCCCAGCTATTCTGCTCACATTCGCAGCAGCTACCAGCTAAATGTTACTTTTTGTCGAGCTGTTTTCTACAAATTCTGGCTCAATCAACTTGCCTCTTAGGGAACGGGCTCTCAGCAATTAGCAGGGAGACGTCGTTGCCTATTATGTCCCCTGTGAGAGCGGCCTGCGATTCGGCCTGTCGCAATCGCAAGAGGAGTCATTGTCTGGGGCTGCTGCAATTACCGCAGCGACCGTAACCTCATTTACTTCCCACAGTGCCGCCCATGCAATTCAAGGGCCATCTCTCCAGACGGCCTTTCTCTCTTAATTATTTTCTCAGACAGAGATTGAAGAGTTCTTCAAGAACAAGCTTTTACCTACATTTTTCTTCAGGAAGGCAAGGAGAATCTAGTCATATCCTGGGACAGATTTTAATCTTTGAATAAACAAGCTTGCCCAGGAGTAACCTGAAGCCCTGCTTTAGGGCATGTAGACCTGCTTGCCACCCCAGCATCAGAAGGCACTTTTACCTTCAGCCCTTTCTTCAAGTTCCCCACCAATACTTTCCTAACCACAAATGCAAGGCGATTCACTCCATTTTGTATTTAACCAGGCACAGCGCTGGGTTAAATTTACAGCTAATAGAAAAAAAACACTGCAAGACAAAGACATGCTTTGTTATGAATATATTAGATTGGCTGTTGCTTGATGCCCTTGAATTTTTGGGTGTTGCAAGCTCTTTGTCTCTTGTGAGTGGACCACCGAGGCAGCCACTGCACAGGCCGCCAGTGCTTGGTATGAGAAAGAAAACATGGTTTTTTCCCCATATGTTTGAATTTCACACATCTGGCCATACCCTGGGTGGGAACTCATGGCAAGGGAGAATTTTCTATTCTCTTTTTCAAGATTTTTGTTTTATAGTATAGGAGTACCTTCGTTACCTTTTCTGGTAATCGAATCAGCATGCAAACCAGTGATCTCAGAGTAATTTCTGTCATGCACCGTGTGAAAATGTTTATTTTTATAAAAGTTACTTTATCTAATAGTAAGTTGTTTTTTATCTGTTACAAGTTTTAACTAGAGATAAAGCAAAACCCACTTCAGTTGAAGAGACAGTCTGGGATTTTGCAAATTTTCTTATTATTTGCAAAAGGGGCATCGCAAAGAAAGAAAAGACCAAACAAAATCTCCACATATTTCTAAAATTCTGGTATTTGTTACAACCTAACACCTCAGCTTAGGTGGTTCTTTGTCCCACCTAAAGACTCAACTTTACTGCAATGGATGCAATTGATGTTAAATTTCTTAGCCTGAGAATTAAATTTCTCAGGCTGAGTGGAGATTTGTCTTTTGAGAATAGGGCTCAAAATTGTGAACTTTTAAAACTCCCTGCTTAGTTAGAAGGAAGCTTTTCTTTGGGGGTTTGAAAAGAACTTCACAACCATTTCACTCCCAATTGAAATGTCTTACCAGGCTCAGGAGAAGCTCTGTTGTGATGGTACGTGTTGTTGTAAACTAATGAATTATTTAACTGGCAGTTTTGATTTGTTATTGGATTTTGCTATGTCTATGAATATTTCTCTATTTTTTAACAACTATCTTAAATATAACAGCAGCAGCTGCTAAACAGACTATTTTAGGCTTTATTCAAGCTCATTTCAGGACTACTGTTAGTTACGTTGCTCCAGATAATGAACCATTTGCTGTGTTTCTCCAGATAATTCAGAGCCTGGTCTTACTTCATGCCTTGGGAGAAACCCAGTGATGTTGCCATGCCATCCGTTTTCCATGAGGTTATTATCTCGCACAGTGTTTCCTCATTGCAACTTTTCTAAGCAGCCCATGCAGGATGGCAATGGGCAGAAAAAGGAGGTCTCCTCAGCTCGTCTAATGGGATCCCGTGGGAACTAACGGGCTTAGGAAAGAAAGAAACTGGACACATGAGGTAATCGTGGACACTCAGTCCAGAGGAACAATATAATGAGTAAAGAAAAAATAACAAAATATCATCAATCTGAGTCTCCTTTTTGCCAGGTCTCTTCCCCAAGATTTCAGGGCTGACGTTCTAGCCTACACCGGCTCCAGAGAGCTTCCAGTCTAGAGATCTGATCAAGCCTTCATTCTCTTCCTCAATCTGTCAGTCATATTTCCCCTCCTAATTAAAACTATATCAGCACTGCAGATTTTGCCAAGACAGGAAAACAAAATAACCTCAATCCCATACAAACCCATTAATGGAACTGTGTTAAATCATCAGAGTATCACAAGGTAGAGAAATCTCTCTCTTTAGGAGGAGGAGGAGAGAAAAAAAAATAATAATAAAACTAAGTTCCTAAATGTATGTTTTCCTATGAAACATCTGTCAAGGGAGAACACTGTTAGAGAAAAACAATCCCTAAAAAGTCTAATCAACAATCAATGTCAGCCTTAGCATCACCTGAAGGTCTCCTCTGAGCCTCCCCTTCATGGCCAGGGATTGCAGCTTAATGAGAGGCAGCTGCAACCCTTCCATCCCCTCAGCAGCAGAGGGGCTGCAGCTGTGTGGGGCCTGGCCAGGACCTATATAACCCCTCTCCAGGCTCCCTCATTCTGAGCTTGGTGGTGGCAGTGGGAAGATGTGGCTGGTCTTGGGGCAGCACTGCCTAGGCACCTCCAGGATGTGGTGAGTGGTGTTGCAGTAGGGGACCTGGCTCCTTTCCTCTTTGCTTGCTCATTTGGTTCTCTTCTGTTGCAGGTTGCTACTCCTGTTTGGATTTTTGCTGCCTTTAGCCCCTTGTGCTGGTGGCTTAGGGGATCAGGACCTCTTGGGTAATGAGGCCTCCCTGGGCTGATAGGGGTTCAGGTGGAGGCTTGAGGGGCTCTTGAGGCTCCCTGTGCTCTCCCCTCTGTGGGCATGGAGAGAGGGTGGCTGCCTGGGGGTTTGGCAGGGTGTGTGATGGCAAAGCTGACTATGGCTCTTTTGCAGAGAGTGTGACCTGTCACAGGGACAGGATGGAGGTTGAGTTTTCTAGTGAGCTGGGCAACTACTCCTGGCAAGGCTCTGTAGTAGGTATGTGCTGGTCTGGTGCACTCTCCCTGGGCTGTAGCCTGAAGGTGGGTGCTTGCCTGCAGGGCTAATAGCTTTTCTCTCTAGATGCAAGTGATGAGGAAATAACATCCTGTGACTACCTGGTGGACTATGAGAAGCTGTTGCTCAGTGCCCTGTTTGTGAATTGCACAAGCTTGGAGGTAAAGCTAAGAACTACTCATGAGATTCATATAGGTTATTAAAACATAGGGAGATCAAAAAGCTTCAAGAGTCATGGTGGCATTTTAATGTTACCTTTGCATACCTATGATGCAACTGATGCTTGTTATTTATCACTTGTGGATTAGCCTCTAGTTATTGCTTTCTCAACTATACTCTTGAAAGCAGAGTCTTCACTGGCATCCATTGCTTCTAAGCTTTAGGGAAAGTGCCCCTAAACTTTCTGTCATGAAGGAAAAAAAGAACAACAGTCAGACCCCTGGCCCATCAGTCAGGCAGTCCTTACTGGTTTCTCTGCAAGCCCTACAGTTTTCTTAGTACTTTCTACTCTCTAGCCTAAGCTGTGGATCTATGCTTTTGTAGGGAGTTCATCCTTTCCCACAAGGGCCTTGTTTGTCCTTGCCTCCAGAGTAAGCAACTAACTCTGAGACTGAACTTCAGAGCAAAGACTTTGTACTCATGCTGCAATATAAGCTTTCTCTCTTTCTGATTGGTATCTTCTGTTGCCCACAGCATGGCCAGCACCAGCTGAGACTGAAGCTGATGGTGAATGACACAACAGGAGGAGAGAAGAACATAACCTCCAGGGCTCACTGCAGTGTTGTTCATGCCAATGAAGTCATCCCTCCTTTCTTTACTGGTGCAACAAACTGTACAAAAGACTTCATGGCAGTAAGTGGAGAAATAGGAGTGCTGTAGGAAATGCTGACAGGCTTGCAAGGCATGATGACTGTTTCCCAGAACAGTGACTGGGATCTGCAGGAAGCCAGAGGGGAAAAAAGTCCCCAGCCAACATCAGGGAGGTCTATTGGCTGCACCTCTATCTTGGCATCTTTGTAGAGCCAGTCTGCAAATGGCCATTAGTGATGCACATGATCTGGCTGCAGCCCTGTTGCAAGGAAAATGGGGATGTTGCTGTTGTCCTTGTTGGCAGCAGTACTACTTTAGAAAGTTAAAGCAGGGTTTTCAGTTAAAGGTGAAACTGCCTGCTATCTGTTTCTGTGCTCTGACCCTGTGCTCTGTTTCAGGTTACTTTCCCAAGACTCATTCCAAGCTTCAGTGATGAGCATGTGGTATGTGCTTTCTGTCTTTCTAAAGCTGGAGAAGAGAGTTTCTGGGCCTGACATCTCCACACTGGAGCAGTCCCTCTTCTGGGATGCTTCCTTCTTGTTGGGAAGCCTGATTTCCTGTTTCCCTTAAAGGGATCTTAAATGTAGAAGCAGTCAGGTGGCATCCCTGAAGAGTGAGGAACTACATAATGTCTTGTACTTTTCTAAGCCAGGGCTCTTCCTTTGCAGGTTCCAGTAACTCCAATGACTTGGACTCTGTCCATTGATGATGGAACCAAGATTCACCAGCTAAGTCTTGGACAAGCCATGCAGCAAGGCTATAGTTTTCTAGCTGATGGACATAACTTGGTCTTTCAGGTGGCCTTCAGTGCAACTGGGGTTGTATCCTACAAGGTAAGGACATGCAGAGGAGACGGTGCTCCTTCCTCAGAGTCCAGATACTGCTTTCTTATAGGCCTGGGGAAAGCACTTGCAGGCTATGTCCAGAACTGGTATCAGTCTGATGCATTGCCTAGCTGGATGCATGCAAAGGTGTATCACCTTATGTATTTGTCATCAGATCTCCTAACATAAAATGGAGAATGATCAGTGCACATCTCAGTAGTGCAGCTGTTTGTTTTTTCTCCAGTAGAACATCTCCTGTCCTGCAAGGATCTGACCTGCAGTCTCATGAGCAGGCCTGTTCTGAGAGGATGTTTGAATCAGTAGTAAATTACTGCTGCAAGCCTCAACAGCACTAGCCACACTTGCGGTATAGCTCTGGTATTGCTTCTTGTGATGAATCTTGAGATGAGTTGCCTAACCTTAATGGGTCTCTGCATGTATTTCTGCAGCAAAATGGCCAGGTACTCTATACTGTGGCACTCAAGCTCACATATGGACCTCCTGAACGGAGACTGACAGTGGAGTCAAGAATGCTTTGTGCACCAGGTAACGTGTGGAGGGATCTGACATGTTTCTGACCTGGAGAGAGTGGTGTAATAACAAAGATCTTGTTGCAGATCCAGCAGTCTGTAATGCAACACACATGACTGTTACCATCCCAGCCTTCCCAGGGACTCTTATGGCTGTGGCTGTAGAGGACAGGACCATTCCTCTTGACCAACTTCAGGAAAATGGTATTGCTGTGCACATGAAGAAAGGAACTAAGATGCACATTAGCAGGGGAATCCTGAAATCCAGGGTAAGTTCATATATTCTTAAATCCAAGAGTTTTCTTGCCATGGCCTATGACAGTGCTTACTGGAAGCTAGTTTTGAATCTGATCAAACATCCCTTAAGGGAAACCATGTGCCCAAAGGGACTTGTAATCAAGATGTGACCTGTAGGGCATGACCTGACTGTAGTATGTAAGTGTCACTTTAAGGTAACTTGAGTCTCATGCCTCTTGGCATAAGAACTGAAAATAAAATATTTTTCTTGAAATGTGATGGTATTTTCCATCTTGAGAGTCATGGAAGTAACCCAACTAGCTGAGTGTCAGCCATCTTAACCTGTAGCTTCTAGCACATGTGGAGCAGAGATCTTGTGCTGATGCTCAGAGTGGCTCTGTCTTTCAGCTACATGGGGGGAGCTGCTCAGGACTCCAGGCCTACTTGTCCTCTCTGAAACTGGCTTTTCACTTCCATGAGGAGACTGTGGCAATGGTGATGCATCCAGAATGCCCTTGTGACCAGCGCACACCAATAGGTGATGAAATTATAGAAAGCACTACAATATATAGCTTGTTCTTGAATTAGTCCTTCAATAGCCTTTCTAGGTTATTTAGCCAGAGTGAATAGCTCTTGGCATAGCTGGTCACCCTAGACTGGATGTGATGTCTCATGAAAACTTCTGTTGCAGCTGCTGTATGCACTCAGGATGGGTACATGGATTTTGAAGTCCTTGCTGATAGTACCAAACCACCACTGAACTTGGATACACTAAGGCTCAGAGATCCTTCCTGCAAGCCAGCCTTTAAGTCCCCTTTGAATGATAGGGTTTGGTTTCATGTCCCACTGAGTGCATGTGGGACCAGGTATTGGGTAAGTATTTAGCCAAGGTTAATGGGCAGCAGTTCATGGTCTGGGGATGCCCTTCCTAATGCTGTTCATCTTCCTCTCAGTTTGATGGGGAAAGAATCATCTATGAGAATGAAGTGAGGGCACTGTGGGCAGACCTTCCACCGCGCAGGATCTCAAGGGACAGTGAACTAAGGTGTGTCTAAACTTGCACAGGACTAGATATTGTTCAAGGAATTTTATATATCTGGATGTGAGATCTATCTGCTCCTCTCTTGTTCTAGGCTAACAGTACTGTGCTCCTTCAGCAATGGTGATGCTTCTCTGACTATCAAGGTAGACAGTCTTCCTTCTTTAGCTTCTTCAATGAACCAAGGTCCTCTCTCCTTAGTTCTTCTGAGCTATCCAGGTAAGGCTGGCTCTGGATCAGATCTCTGGGGAGTAATGAGAGCTTGTGGTGAGAGGGGTTCATATGTAATGTACTGTCTTGATGCATGGTGGGTTTTTTGTGGGGGCTTGATGCTTCAGTAGGGCTGATGTGCTTCCTCTAATGATATTTGAGCTAATCTTAAGCCACTGCTGTTATAGCTTCCTGGGATGAACTGCAGCTGATGAGCTGACTAGTCTGGAGAGGCTTTTAATCCTAGAGCTCTTCAAGGACCTTCTTGTTGCATGCTAGCTTACTTAATGTGACTTTGGCTCTTCCAGATGACTCATACAGACATCCATACCATGATAACCAGTATCCAATAGTAAGGTACCTGCGGCAGCCCATCTTCCTGGAAGTCCAAGTTCTGAACCGCAATGATCCTAACCTTCAGCTGGTGTTGGATGACTGTTGGGCAACAGCATCACAAGAACCAAGCTCTCTTCCTCAGTGGAATATTGTTGTGGATGGGTGAGTATTCTGCTGGATGAATGTGAATGAAACCACTATTGGCAGCAGTGAGTGGGAGGATATCTCTAACTACTCCCTTCTCTACCCTGTGGGAACAGCCCCCTGGGAACAGGGATTTTAAGAGGTTGCCCTCTAATCACCTCAGGGGTGCTGCCCTTGTCTTGCCACTTCCAGGAGTGGCAGGTTCTCTGCCTTGAACTCTGACCTTCTGAAAACATCTACCCAGCCCTTCTGACTTGCTTTCACTCTCTGGTAGGTGTGAGTATGATCTGGATAGCTACAAGACTGTGTTTCATCCTGTGGGACGTGGTGTCAGTTATGCAAACTATCGCCAGAGGCTGGAAGTGAAGACCTTTGCCTTTATGTCTGGTGACAAAGCTCTTCCTGGTCTAGTAGGTGATATTTCTTCTTCTTTAGAGCAGTAAGTATGAGTAGTTATTGTATCTAAAAGCATGTGACTTGCTCTGTTCTAGGTATATTTTCATTGCAGTGTCCTGATCTGTAACCGCTTCCAGCCAGATTCCCCTCTATGCTCAACAAGATGCCCCAAGCCATCTAGGAGCAAGAGAGGTAATGTCCCAGCAACTATTTTTGCCCTTTTTTAAAGTATAGATAATCTAGTGCCCCAAGGTAGTGACCTTTTCTACATTACTGTTGCAGAGAGTGGGAAGCCAGCCATGAGCTCTGTGGTGAGCTTACGGGGTCCTGTCCTCCTTGTGCCAGAAGGATGGTCTGCAGACCAAGGTACTAAAACTGTGTTGCTGATGCAACTTGCTTAGTTCAAGGGCAGGGGCTCCTCCCTGAACCTGTCTTTCTGCTTGCTTTGCAGGGAGCACCCTCCTCAGCAAGGAGGCATGGGCCAATGTGACACTGACCATTGTTTGCGTTCTCTCTCTGATGGCCATAGTACTGCTATTCTTGGCTTTCCTTAGATGCCTGAAAAGAAGGGCATCTCTGCATGTGATTTATTAGTGTACTTTTTTAACAAATAAACTCCTAAACTGAGGCATGTGGCTTGAGAATGACTTATAGCTCTATGTTCAAGGACAGATGCCAGTAGCATGGATTTTGGTGCTTCATTGGGTTGTGGTTAGCTGAAGCAGAAATGGATGCTTTTACTTCCCTGGGCCTCTAAATGTACAGTTGCAAAGGCTTTGTTGTGATAACTTCTGGACCTTGTTTTCAAATCTTATCACCATCTTGCATTCTCGTTGGCTTTGCAAAAAGTTGCAAAATTCAAGTGCTTCTAAAGATGGTTTAACTTTTTTTTATCTCTTTTGCAGTAAGAGCAGCTCTTCCAGTTGCTCCATTAACTATGAACTGTCTGTGCTTCAGCTGGGTATAAAACCTGGGCTTTACTTGAATATTTTATAGCAACATTTTAATCAAGCAAGGGGGAAAACTTAAGTGATTCAAAGTTCAGGAGAGGGCCTTTAGAGAAGTATTTCCAGTGAAGTGGGGTCTTTCCTCTTGCAAGGATATTGGTGAGGGGGGAACTTCCACTAAGTGAGGAGAGCTCTGCCTGCTGCCTCAGTTAATGGCCTGGTGGCCAGCAGTTCCATGCCTGGTCCAACTCCTGTGACTACCTGTTTTGGGGTCTCTGAAAACAGAGTGGAGTGCAAATGCAAGTGTTTGTAACCTACTCCCTAAGGTGCAATAGTTTTACTGGCATTTAAGAAGAGACTTTTGTTCTTCTCTCTTCCCAAAAAATGGGCTTAAAACTGCTGAAAGGTGTGTATTGCCTCACTGCAATACTGCCTCTCTTCTAAAGGAATGTTTTTCACATTTAAATGAATATAATCTGAAGGGAACTGCAATGTAGCTGAGGAAGTAAATACCATGGATTTTCAGGTATCCAGGTGAGGGTTAGCAAGGTACTTAGCCTGCACAGAGCATAGAGATAAATGTGAATGCTGCTTTTGCATTAACTTATGGTTGCTTAGAGGCTGTTGTACTACACTGCTTCTATAGATAACACTGAACCCACTGGTTCAAGTCTCTGATCCAGGACTGTTGGAAAAAGTGAGGAGGTACTAGCTGCACATACAAGCACAGGGGAAAGTTGGTGTCTTCTGGCTATGCCTAGTAAGTGCTAGCATAGCTGGTACACAGCACCTTTACTTCCCTCAGGACAAGCACTTTTCCTTTTCAGTTCACTTTTATAACTCTGGAATGCTTCCAAGTGTTCATTTTAGGCTATCTGATAGCATAGGAAAAGAACAAGGGATATATTCTCAAGGAAACAAAGGAGATAGTACCTTTGTAATGTTGGGTCATATTAATGACTTAAGTGCAGACTAATTGGTATGAGGAAAACAACTGGTAAGCTCTTAGACTGAAGGCATAACTGCTCCTACCTTTGGAAGTATTCAGGTACAGCCTTTCTAGAAGTAGATCTAGAAAACCTGAGGCTAGAATAACAAGACAACCTGCTTAAACAAACAACACTTTAATAAGCTGGGTACTTAATACTTAAATAGTAGAGCATTTGGAAAAAAATCAAAGTCTAAACAAAATACATATACAAAGTTAAACCAAGATCCAAAAAAGACATTTTAAACAACCCAACCACTATGCCAAAATACAAGACCTAATCCCATACCATGGATGGGGATGAGGCAATGAGGAAAATGAAGAAAACATCCCTTCAGAACAATGCACTGTTTAAAAGGTATATGGAAGATTATACTGTGAGTTATGTAAAACTCCATTTTCCTCTTCTGCTATTACAAGGAATCATCATGGTATACTTCTTTTAACAGAACATTAAGGCTTAGAAATACTGCTCAACCTCCAAAAGACCTTTCCAGTGTTGGTGAGCTTTGACACTTACCATGTACCAAAACAGCCAACTGCTGCATACAAATCTTGATAGACAATATAGCTAAAGCTCCTGTAGTAAATGGATTCTTATCCTTGACTTACTAACAAATTCTGTGGAACATTTCATCATGCACATAGATTTGATACCACAATGTACTGCTTAAGGGTTATTTTTACTTAGTCTTACAATAGCAAACTAAAAAAACTTTTTATATTGCATAAGCAATGCACAGAGCTTGAATGCTCAGAGTAAACAATTACACTGTAAAGGTCAGAATGGTGAATTTAAGTGCCCATCACAGGAAGGGGAAGAATTTCCCTTATTCACTCTTTCCATTATTGGCAGAGAGATCCAAAATAGAAGGACTCTTGTGTAGTGAAGTTCCCAAGGCTTCCTGCTTCTTTATTTGACTCCTGTAATTAAAAAAAATAATATTTTTAATAGTCTATTCTTCTGCAAGATTATCTTATGTCATATTACTTTCCATTCTGTGGGAAGAGTTAAGTGGGGGACTTCTGGAACTGCTCATCCACTAGAGCTTCTCAGGACAGGGGAATGTATACATCTATCAAATCTTGTTCATTTAACATAAAAGTTTTCAGCAAATGCAATTGGTTTGTAGGCTGGATTATCTATAATGTTAGCAGGGAGAAGTCTGGTATGTTGCCAATAATATAGGCAGCAGCACCCTCAGGAAGAGGGGCAGGGAGCACTGAAACAAACCCAGGCATACTCAGCCTCTACCACATTGTCTCTTCCTGAAGATATCATGGTCTCCACAGGCAATGTAGTGTCCCTTGAACTATGTAAAAGCATGGCTCTGGAGAGAGATCAATTCTGTGGAAAAGTAAGTACTAAGAAAGAGCACCTGGATTGTGGGATTTTTTTTCTTGTCCCTCCCTAACCTTAAATGCTTAGGGTTCTCCATTTCATCACTACTACTTTAAGTGGGCAGCAGGTGGCACTCCAGCACAGCCTGTAGGGCCTTAGCTCAGGTCTTAGCAAAACTGAGTAGGCAATGGTGATTGAAACAGGCCTCTAAGCCTCAAGTTCTGGGAGCAGAGATAGTGGCAGACTGCAACTAGTCAGCAAATAAAGCAAGCTTATGCACATGAAGTAAGGAAAGTATTTTAAAACACAGCTGGAAAACATACTAATGCTGGACTTCATATGAACTTGTTTTCCAAAACCTAATTTTTTCTAGAGTGTCTCTTTTAACTACCTATGTACTTATTCCAAAGCTTTGCTTATGGTGCCCTGCTGCTCTCCAAATGCATGTAAGCCAGGATAGTTAGGCACTGCAACATGCACAAGGAACCCTAGTGCATAATGTCTTAATTTCAGGATTTATTCTGAAGGAGACAGTCTTACTGATACTATACTATGTTAGAAATTGTACATTTAATGCTCTAGCATTAAAGAACTTAAATTATCTCCAAGTAGTTGTCACTGGTAAACAGTGGTTGCTTTAACAGTACAGTTAGTTTGAAATCATAGAATGGATTAAGATGTTATTACTTACTTCTGAGCATACCAGTAGTTGATCAGGGTTGAAAGAACAACGTAACAAGCGCTCAATACTCCAGAAACTCCCAGTGAAAGTGCCCCTAGCCCACACAGCACACACAGGAGGGCTATGCCACCTATTGATATTACAACACCTAGTAAGAGAGAATCACCTTTGTTATTTAAACAGCTTACATATGTGTCTGTTAGAAGGATATAGTGTGTGTGGTGGTGGTGTGCTGCTTTTTTTTTTTCTCTCTCCTTTAACCACAATCCTAAATTCAAACCATTATGGAAAACTACCTATTATGGTCAACTAGTTGACCCCTGTAACAGTCAAGGGCCTTAGTCTATAGGAAATCCCCAGACAGCTCTTAAAAGGAGAAGCACTCCTTTTAACACTTTCATTATTTATGTGGTGAGAAAGGAAGAGCTGTCTGAATTAGACCAACATGTTCTCTTAAACTCCACATGTTACAGGCCTAGAGTGATCATAGCTACAGCTATCAAGGAAAATAACTTGTACTTCCTAACTATATTGTTTTGCTCAAATCTGTCCTATTTCTCTCTCAGGTAGCCCTTGGCAAGCAATGGTCAGAGCTGACTTAAGCAAGCATATACAGAATATTTGCAAGCAAATGTACTTCAAAAAGCTTTAATACCTGATATATTCTGTGTAATAACATAGGAAACTTGTAAAAGTATTTCAAAAAGAACATTCCCTAGGACAGAAAGGAAAGCTATGCATAGCTAAAATAACTGGTTTAGCTTTATCCAGGTGGTTGATATTAAAGAGAAATAGGATTTCCCCTGAGTAGGTTGCAGTTGATTAGATTACTAGTCTTGTGTTAAGACTATGACTATTGTTGGAAGTGGAGGGCTACAATTAAAAATGCTAATTCTTCAAGGACTCTAGAAGGGAGGAGGAGGGGGAATGAAAGGATGTCATGCCCTAAAAGGGAAATAAATAATGCATACACTACCTTCCATAATTATCACGCCAATGCAGGCCATTATGGCTGTTGAAACAACAAAAATCAGAAAAAATGCAATAGGAATAGCAGACACTGCAACAAACATCAGGAGTGATAAGGCAACAAAAGGATGATCATCTAAGTATTGGCCAAAACGAGAGTTCATAAATGCAACAACCTGTTGATGAAAAAAGTATTTTAGATTTTATTTTTATCTCTTGTCATAGATAACTTTAAAATGTCTCAGCTACTTCACTGAAAACTACAGGTGCTCCTCTTTCCATAAATATGGAGCTTGAATTAAAGGGAAGTAATCATTGCCTTTAAATTTCCCAAGCCTAAGGAGTTACTGCAAAAGGTAGGTAACTGCATAGTAAATACACTCCTACCCAAACATCCATGTTTCTTACCAACCTCCCAGCCCTATTCTTGCACAAAGTAACCCCCTCTTTAATTACACAGATTTCAGTGAGGTTTCAACAGCTATTATTTTTGCTCTGAGAACTGTGTAGGAAACAAAAAGTACTGTTACACTTAAAGAAAAAGGATGAACTTCCCTGTTCTCATGTCTCACTAGTACCTCCAACCTGTTCCTCTATCGAGCATAACAACACTACAGTCATGTCTGTATCGCAGGAAGTGGTAAGAATTTATTTATAATGTTACAAATAGACGAGAAAATCCTTTCTATAGAGGCAGTCATACTGCTGCTTCTTAAGGGCAGGATTTCCCATAGGAAAAAAGTATAGTAGGTCTAGTTATTTCTATAACAGAACAGCCATTTCACTAAAGTGCCACTTCTAAGTAAAATGGATTTACCAGTAAAACACAGAAATAGAAAGGAGGCCTCCCTCTTGATTGTTAAAGATATAATTCTTTTTCAAAAAAAAAAAAGAAATTGCATTTAAATAAAGTGGGATAGGATATTCCAAGAGTATCTTTATAAATGTGTTATATAAAATTTAATCCAGAACCCACATTTGAGTTACTGTGGATGGACTGTACCATGGAGTGCCAGTGCTTCTGCAGCTCCTGCATTTCTTTGGACATGCTCTGCAATCCTCAGTGACAATCAGCGATATTCTGGACAGCCAGTCCTTGCTCAGCCATACAACCTTTCTTAAAAACAAAGGTAAAATTAGTAACTCTATTTTGTGAAAAATCAAATATTTCTCTTGCATAAAAACAATGTAGATTTCACATCAATGAGATCTACAGAGTTTAAACTTTATAGTAAAAGGAGCAAAAGATGAAATTTAATGCAGGGGTTCTGTGTTTGCAAGCTCTTCTAAAGTATTTCCAAAGTCACAACAACTGTGAGCACACAAGGTGACTCTCACCTTCCTCCCAATTTTAATTTCGTATTTAAATGTTAGGTCACCGTTACCTGTACCAGTAACAAGTCACTTTTAAGTCTTTGTTCAGACACTTTATCACTCTTAGTACTGCGAACTTCAAAACACATATGTTAGCATGTTTCTGTGAGCAGCCTAATGCTCGGGGAACTGAAACCCAGCTCTGCTCAGCTTCAACGCGCAGCTGAAAATGCCAAGAGCTTTTCCCTCAGTAGCTGAACCCACTGTTGCTACAAAGCATATTATTGCCGAGGGATTAAAAGGCACATTTTGTTCCTTGTAAACCTAAGCATTTATTGCGCAAATATTGTTTGATACCTAGTTTCTAGATGTAGTCCCTTCCTTTATTCACAGCGTATTTAGACATGTATGTATATATATATATTTTTCCCTAGTAAAAGCATGAAACTCGGCCTCTGGGTGCTGTGCTTACACGACGCCAGCGCCGCTTCCCTCCCCGGCCCTGCAGCCTCCCAACCGCCGAGGAGACCTAAATTTTTACCTCGGGGGCGACGCTGCGCGCGGAGCCGCGGCTGGGCCGAGGAGGCGCCCGGCGCTGCCGCAGGCCGCAGCGCCCACACGCCGCCCGCTAACGGCCGCCGCGGCCCCGCTCCGAGCCCAGCGCGGGGCCTGGGCCCGGCCTCCCCGCCCGCCGGGGGCTGCGCGGGCTGCCCGGGGCCGAGCGGGGCGCAGCGGAGCCGGCCCCGCCGGGACGCGGCCGGGAGTCCCGGGCGGAGCCGCTGGGCTCAGGGCGGTGCCGCTGCCCGCCCGCGGCCCTGCCCCTCTCACCTGCGGCGGCCGCCGGGCTGCAGGCCCCGCTCGGCGGCTCGTTCGCCCGCCGGCTGCAGGCCCGGCCCGCGCGGGGGAAGCGCCGCCGCTGTCTCCTCCCCGCGCGCGCGGGCGGTGAGAGCCGGGGCAGGGCTGCGGTTTCCCGCGGGGCGGCCCGGGCCCTCTCCCCCCGGGCGCGGCCGGGCTGTGATGAAGGAAGGGAAGGCGGCAGTGCCCGTAGCTTCCCTGCACAGCAGCGCAGGCGGCGGGAGACCTGGGGTGCTGTGGAGTGGCCATGCAGGCCCGCAGCTTGGGCTGTGGCGGCACCGGGCAGCTATCACAGACAATGGCACCAGAAACTGCTGAAATGCGTATGCTAAATCCTGCCAGAAACTGCAGAAATGCGCTTGTTAAATCCCAACATCCTGACAGTAAATGCTTTGTGCAACACCACCAGGGAGCTGGGGAAGAAGCGCTCCCTTTTCAGGGTGCCCACATGCTCCGTTACTGCCCTGCTGCCTCACAGGTGCTTGGGGTGGACCTGTTCGGGGAGCTCCTCTAGGAGAAGAGAAGTTGCTTCTAAACATCTGTGGGTTTTCCTGCAGGGTTTGTGTGAATACTGGGGTCAGAAGGCACTGTGCGGAGCAGAGCAAGCAGCTGCAGCCAAGGCCGTGGCTCCTTTGGTAGCACTGCGTTAGTGGCGTCCCTCTGCCCGCGCCGCTCCTGGAGGCGTCGAGATGGTGCCGTGTGAGAGCCCAAAACTGTGGTGCACATGGGGCTTTCTGCTGCGTTGGGTTTTTAACGCTGCAATTCGCAGACACAAATTAGTAAAATATTCATGTTTGGCGTGACTGCTGCTAATCGGCCTTGTGTGGTGCCGCCTGTGGGAGTGTTGCAAAACTGAATATTAATGGCTTCGTGCTTAGTTTTAAAGGCAGCAAAAGAAAAGGCATGTTTAATTTGGAACATGCCAGTTTTGTAGTGCAAGAAGAGCTTTTACAAGTTATGTGACCTCTGACTGGCTGCCAGAATTGTGTGTCTGAGGAGTAGGTTTTAGTGATCTCTGTGGGTATAAGGATCAGTGTAGATGGATGAATTAAATGAGAGCCTGTATAAACACCAAAAGCACGGCACAGGACACCAAAAAGACACAGGGCTCCTCACCAAAATGGTGAGTAGGAATATATTTTGCCCAAACTGCTAAAATGTTTATATCAGATGTTAATAAAAGGCAAAATATAACAGCAATCCCAGAAGACCAGATCATATATATTTTTTTTTCATTTTTTAATATGTTTTTAGAGGGAATACAGGGAAAAACTAACTTGTAGAATTACAGGGTGGTATAATCAAGGAATAATGATGATACGAAGTTTAATGGCTCCACTGCACTTAGAACTGTACTGGAGACTTTAAATTTCTGGTGTGTTTTCAAAACACGCTGTACCTGCAGTTTGATAGTCTGATACATCTGGTAATTTGTTTTGCAGGATTCCTACATGAGAACTAACTGCGTGACTGCTGGTTGACAGACTAGAAGTGTTGTGTCTTTACCCTGTGTATTTTCAGGATAAGTCATTAGCATCTAAAATCCAACTGAAGTTATGGCAGAAGCTTTCACACGTGGCCAGGAAAGGACAACTCTCATCTTTTATCTTGGACAACACTGAAAACAGAAGGAAAACAAGGCCATTCTGTCAGGTTTAACAGCCTTTTTCACAATATGTGGAAAACAGAGTGGAAAATAGCGTGTAAAGGTGTTGGCAAAGTGTTCCTGTTGGATAGGAGGGTTGTGGGGTTGGCAGAGGACCTTGTGTGAGGCTGCTCTTGAGGGTCCTTGGGATGAGGCTGCCCTAGGAGCTCCACAGGGACGTAGCTGAGGGTGTGCGTGTGCCACTTGCTGTCATTGCATCTTTCCAGAATCATGAAAAAGCTCTGGAGAGATTTAGATTCAAGAGGTTGAGTCCTTACTATTTTCTTTTTGCTTTGTCCACATCTTGATGGGAAAATTTGCACTTGCCTTTGCTGTTATAGGAATGGCTCCACTGCCATTTTCAGTTTAGCTCTTACCACAATCAGGGATAAACTAGTGGAGTTTTCAGAGGTAGAGCAAACCCGCACAATAGTGTGTTTGTTCTGGAAGTGAATCTCCCCAAGCACCGTGAGCGAGGGAGGCGGAAATTCCCGTCTCCTAGCACCGACAATGCTGTAACTCCGGCAACAAGGCTGAATGAGGGGCTGTGCCAGAGCGCTCCCGGCGCTGGAGCAGCCAGGGTGTCCACAGGTAGTACCGGCTCATACCCTGCTCGTACCTGCGCCCGGTGGATGTGTGAGGCGTCCTGGGCATCTTCCTCTTTTCCCTTTCCTTCTGGCACGTGTTTATCTCTCATGGCAACAAGTGTGTGGCTCCATCTGTTCTGAATCACCGTGTGGGCCTGAGGGCACTGGGATGGTAGAGGAGAACAGCCAGTGGGAAGGTTGTGAGGAATATAGAGAGGGCAGGGTGGAAAAAACGGCCTGAAAGATATCTAGAGGGAGTGAGGAAGCTCAAGGTGAAAAGTGAACTTGAAGAGGAATGGAGAAAAAGAATATATGCTCTGGAGGGGAAGAAGGCTCAGTGTGGGCTGCTTGGGAGAAGGATGGGAGCAAGGAAGAGGAGCGTTGGGGGAGAGATTTTCTTCATGGTAGTTTGGATCAGAAGCTGCATGTTTTGATGTCCTGTGTATCTGAAAGTACCTGAAAGTATTTGCTAATTCTTTGTCAGTGCACGTAATTGCAAGGAGGCTCCTCATGAGCCAGGGGACCACAAATTTGTAAGCCAGCTGCGAACATTTTGATGAAAGATAAAGCACAATGAAGCCAGCACAGACCCCAAAGCTCCTGAGGGTAAGTTCTTTCTACAGGGGCTCCATGGAAGATTGATAATGGTTTCAAAACTTAGCTGAATATAGCCATTACCGATGGCTTACGCCCTGGCATCGAGAAGAAGCCTATTTAAACGTGCTTCTTTTTGTTCAGTATTCCTAGGACCTAAGGTTTGAGAGGTTAGGTGGCACATAAATCAAGAGTTTCTTCAGAAGGTACAATGGCTTTCTTAACATCTCTTATACCTTTAAGAATGAACAAATGTCACAATTTCTCAAATTTAAAGGTTACTTGAAAGTCAAATCCTTCGATCATTAGTCAAAGATAATTCCTGCTGCCTGTAATATAATGTGCTTGGTAATGATAATTTCTGTGTGTGTGAGTTCTGGAGAATGCCAGGGAGGTAAATCAGATCATTCCTTCCTTAGATTTTATTTTTGAATGAGTTGTATTTTGATAGTGAGGGAAAGCACAGTTTTGCCCATGTGAAAACCAAGTTTTGGGAGCCCAGTTTTCCAGTAATTTATCAGAAGTTAATAGCCATTTACTAAAAATGTATTAAAATCATGTAAAAGTGATTATACATTATTCAAACAATTGCATTAGCTGATAACTTGCTCTTTCATGATGGTTTAGTACACTGGTCTTTGACATGGCGCACTTCTACCTCTTTGTGTTGCTAGTGTCACTTTATGTTTTTGTTCCTCATACATCTTCTAAATAAATATGGTTTAGAAAGATTTCAAGCAGAATAGGAGGAGGTTTTCAGCCTATGATAAGGAAAATCGCTGTTAATAAAAATTGGAAAAAAATACATAAAGCGAGAGTATCGCTCGAGAACTTTCTATGCTATTCTGGAAGGCTACCTCAACATACCATCTCCTTGGGGAGGTAGAATATAATCCTGAGACATACTAAACATTCTAAAATTTGCTTTAACCACTTTGAAGAACCTTTATGAGTAATCTGTCCTTTTACCATATTCTTCGCATCTTGGCAGTACTGGTTCTTTTGGAACTCAATTCTTATTGACCTAAAAGAAAATCTTAGATTCTTTTTCACCCACTCTGTATTTCTGTACTGCGATTCACGCAGTTTGCACAGTTTCATCGTCAGTTTGACAGCCTAATAGTCTTTAATATTATAATATCCTGTGTTTACACTATTACAAACTTTATAAAATATGTATCCTAAAAATATTTTTAAATGATTGAATTATTTTTGATGATACAGAATTATTTTAGCGTTTTTTCTTACCTGACATTTATTGGTAAATACATAGTTTATCAGATGACCAGAGAACAGTGTAACCTGAAAGCCTGTTTTGCTGAGTAACCCACTCTGCAGATTGTCCTTTTCCTTAACATTAGAAAAGTTGCAATATGTAATTTGCTTTGAGTGCAAATCAAAGGACTCTATTTTATTGAATTAATATTTTTCAAAGCAAGGACATTCATAAATGTTTTTGAAATTGTGTTCAATTCCCTCCAGTTGCAGAATGATTCTGTATATAACATGAGTCACTCAAAAGCCATACCGGAATTACCACCCCTACCTGCTTCTGCTTCAGCTCTGCCTTCAGAATTGTATCAGGTATGTGCTATCTCCACTTTCATCAGGGTATTCATTAAATTACAGGTGCTAGAATGATTTTAGCAAAAGCTAATTAAATTACTAAGTTCAAGTACTAAACAGGCTGTCAGATTACATCATTAGAAGTGTTTTTACTGCTTCTGTTGTGATTTGAAGATTACAATTTGGAAGGTCAAAACTGATCTTGAACTTTATAGTCTATTAGTATTTTTATTTAATTTTGAATTAAATTATTTTTGAATTTAATTCTGAACTCAAAAATTTAAATTCAAATTAAAAAAAATATTAATGGACCATAAATTAAAACTTACTAGGAAAATAAGTAAAGAGTAATATTTAATTTTGTTCCAACCATTTGTTTTTTCTCCACAACATACTTTGTCAGAGCACAAAAGAAACAGACTGGTGCTCTAAAACCATCTGTGAGCTTGACAGATACAGCTTTGATATAAAGGGATAGGCTGCACAGCTACACAACTACAACCAATACTGTATGACACAGGAATAAAAGTTACCTGAGATAGCACTTATAGAGGGAAGAAAAAAAGGGTGGTTTTCCCCACGCTAAATGCCTCAATTTCTTATGTGGTTCTCCACTGGTAAAAAATGAAATTCGTTTTCTTTGAAGATTTGTATAAAATTCTTTTATTTTCCTCTGATAATCAAACAGACTTTATAGGTGTACATCAAAGGTTTATTTAAGACACGGGAGAGGATTTGGCCACACCTGAAATTCCTGTGCCATGTCAGGTTACGTAAGTGTTACATAAATGGTAGACTTTGCCAGGTGATGTTCTTTGTGCTTCTCCAGGATCCACTGTTTTTCCTCTGGCCCACTTTATGTCCAAGATACCATTGGTATCACCATTAGGAAAGCATCTGCACTGCATCCAGGAAGTTGTGGCTCCCAATGGGGAGAAAAATACAATTTTAAAAGCAGACCTAATTCAGAGGGGAGCTGAGAATTCAGAGCTTATGCTGACTTCAGCAGTTCCCAAAGATATGCACTGACTTCCCAGGGAAAATTCTCCAAATCTCTGCATTACTTTTTAATTCATGTACCGGTTTGTTCCACAAAACTGTAATTCGGGCACCTTCTCATCTGCACTATTTGCATTGCTCCGTGCTTTTCTGGAAAGCTCTGAGGTGCAAAGTGGGTAGAAGAAATTGAACTGAAAAGATTCTGTAAAGTTGCAGAAGGTAATTTAAGGAGTATGACTGTGGTTCAGCAATAGTGTGAAAACCTTTTTGTTTACTGATAAGATTAGCCTTATCAGTTGGAAGAAAAATGGAAGGCAGAAATAATAATCTTACCTTATCACCTGTTTCAAATTGACTGTTTTGTTATCATTCTCACTAAAGCTCATGAGAGACTAAGGAAAGATTTATAGCTGCATCTGTAGCATAAATGGAAAATAGCAGTTCTGTGCTTTAAGATACTACCCTTTTGGAGCATGTAACATGTTCATCAGCTGAGAAGATGAGTTTAATAGCAGCTCCTAGGGAAAGGCAAGACATTAGGGAACAAAGATAGGACATTGTGAATGTATTTAGAAGCTTGTCTAGGAACGTTTTAAAACAGATAGTAGTAGTGCTGTGCTATAAAAGGAAGAAATGAGTGATAGGGATATGTTTTGTTACTCCAACTAGCTAAAAAAAGAAAAGATGTGATACCAAGGAAAAAAGCTGAATATTAATTTAAAATGAGAGTTATGGGAGCCAGGATATGAAGGACATTAATTATTCTTTCTTATGTACGTTTTCTCCCTAAGGATGAGTACATCTTCATATTTTTTGATCTCATGTGCTGTTTAACTGTGAGTTGTCTCATTAAAGTTGGATATTGGGACTGATAACACACCAGTCAGTAGATAACGAGTCACCCTAGAAAGAATATGGAATGAACAGACAAAAGAAATCTATTAAAAATCTTTCATTGGTATGGGAGAAAGATAAGAGCTGAATTGTTAGCTCATGTTGCTGTTTACCTGTTATGATGCTTGAGTGCTGAGTGCAGACAGGTCATTAATAAAGGCTTGAGAAAAAGGGATTTTTTTTAACTTCAACCCAATGCAAGGAAAAGAGAAGAACCAAGAGGGACATGTGGTGGGAATAGATGGTACTAAATAATGTACTAGTACTTGCTGTTATTTATAAAAATATCTTGATTATGCAAAAATGCATGAATACTCCTACTGAAGAGCTGTGTAAAATTACTCATATTTGTGTGGATCCAAGAATAAAGTGGTGATCAAATGACTGAGTGGGGCTGCTGTATTTTCTCCTTATACTAACTGATCTTTAACTCTCTAGAAGCCTCTTAAAATCACTGTACAGTGTAAGATTTTTTTTTCTTTTCCAATTTCAGCTTGTCATTAAGAACAGCTATTATCCTCCTTTGATGCAGCGAGTGTCATGGACTTTGGCAGTTCCACTCAAAGAACAACCTTATTTCCGAAGCCCAAGTGACTCCATAGCTAATAACTATTCTCTTACTGCCCGGGATTTGAAAATGAAAAATGTGCACAAAGTGGAGTCCTCCTCAGTGGCAAGTGTGTCACCGGGTTCAGCAAAGCAGAGAGCAGCGTCACCGTGTATCCATGTTTGCATGTACTCATAGGTTTAACTTTGTTCTGTACATTTTTATCTCACATAACACATGACTTTGCCAGGGATGATGCTTTAAAAGAAAAGCAACTAAAATCGTGTGTTCCTGGTAAAGTTTCACAGTTTATCACCTCATGGTGATTATAGACAAATTTCCAAAATCAAGTATAACTTTTAGTAAAGGTAAAGGCAGTTTCTGATTACTTTGTTGGATTCATCCTTCAAAACAGTAGCTACATTGTAAACCCAGTCTCAGCAAAATTTTTAACATGACTGAAGCATTTTGCTAAGGCCTAAGTCAAACCTTCTTTGTGGCATTTTATTTTTCTGTTATTTCATTGTCTGGGTAACTGATTTAGCCCTGTATTTTTTTTAAACACTTTACTTGAAATAACATTCTTGTGTGTAATTTTCTTAACTGCTGCTTAAAGCTTCAAAAGAATTTGCCCCTTCTGTAAAAAGGCTCAAACTTACAAAAAGAAATCAATGTGATCCTGATAGGTAATGTACTGTTATGTTAAAAAGATAGAGATTATTACACTCAGCTGGGATATTTGAGCTGTGCTTTCATTTTTCTTTTGACTTGGATCCTGATGAAATGTTAGGTTTCTACAAAAACTATGTGCCTCAAGTCTGATAGTCTGCATTGTGCTAGATGAGCACCTTTCACTGCTTCTTTGAGGCACTCTTAGGCATGCTGAATCATGTGATTGCTGACTTGAGAACCTAGAGCTTAGTTTATAAAATATGGCTGATAGAAATAAAGTCACTCTGTTGTGCTGTGAGTGTTTAAGTATTCTATAATTCTCCTAGAATTGTCTCCAGTATGGGATGCTGCTCTAATAAGTATTTGTATTTTGGTGTTTCTGCTCTTCCTCTGTAAAATGAGGAGAAAAAGGTCCTTTTTGAAAGTGCTATGATACTAACTTTCTTACTGCTTATTAAGATAAAATGATGCTGAGTACCATAAAAGAGATGGCCAGGATGTTTAAATTCTCATTTTAACTAAGGACTTGATAGTGTGGATATGGAGTGACCTATTGAAAAACAATGTAAAAATTATTAAATAACTACTTGTTAGCAGAATATTTTTCATGCTAAGCAGCATAGACAGAAGTTATATAGAAAATAGTTTATAAGTATGAAAGCAAAGTCTGTAGTATAACATATATACGCAAATGAGCAGTTAAACTTTTGGCTTGGACCCTTGAGAGTTTGGTGAGATAATGAGCTGAAAGATGGGGGAGAGCCAGCAAGTTGACCTCTGGTGGAGTTGTTTTTAAGATATTGCCTGTCTCAGTGACACTGTACACCTGAGAAGTTTATGTGGTATTAAAACAGCATATTGTGTCTTTCTGTTAAAGTAGTATAGCATGGTATCTAACTTAACTGAGTTTTCAGTAAGTACTTTCAATGAAGTACATCATAGACAACACTCATCCTCAGTATGGTGCCAGAGACTTATATATGCTTGTCATTTGTCCACACTGAATTAAGAATCCATTAGTGTATTTATTCACTATAGTTGTGTTCTTCCGTTTCAGAAGTACACCAGCTTTGTTAAGCAGTTCAGAACATTTTTCACTGTATGTTCCTGGTCATATGCCAGGATCAAATGTCATATATTATACAGACAACCAACCGTTAACTCCAGAAGAACAACTGGATGTCATGCACTTGCATGAGAAAGAGAGACACAAGAGAGAAAAACCCCCTTCAGAAAATGATATAGAGGTATTTACGATACATTTTAAGGTTGAGAAAAGTAGCAAGAATAATCATTAACAATATAAGTCTGTACTCCATTTACTTAAAAACAGTGAGAGAGGAAGGCAGTGCATGAGGTTTAGAAGATGTAACCATTCAATATAGCTAACTGCTGTTAAACCTTATGACAAGCCTGTACCTTTCCTTTTTGTTTCTTTTTCGTTACTCAGTCTGCTAGTTTTTCTAGTGCATTTGCAACTAAAACTATTTTGCCAAATTCTTAACCTCTCTTAACCTCTTCTCTTAACCTCTCTAACCTCTAGTGCTTGTGCACTAGACATCAGTAATTTAATACGCTGTACTTGGTTCTTTTGACGCATATGCTTACACCGAAACGTTGTAGGAATGTCAGGTATTGGCACTGCTTTAAAAAGACAGAGATACTTAAAATACACGATATTTGAATGCTTTCAATTGTGAAAAGGTTTCAAGAAATAAAAAGGCTGAAAATATGTCATTACCTGTCAGAAAAAAAATTATACAATAAGCATAATATTTTTAACATTGTTTTGTAGAGATACTGTTACTACATACATAATGGAGTAAAAGAAGACATGCTTGCACCTCAGGACAAGGAAGTGATGAATGTAATTTTAAAGCGTGTTCCAGCTCATATTCTTACTAACCCAGACCTGGAGAATTTACTTGGAAGTTTAAAAGAAGAGATTAAGGCAGACTATCGTATCCATCTCATGAAAGCCATTGGTAAGAGGCAAAAATTACTAGTAATTTAGAGTACCTAAATTTTTTGTGTATTTTGAAAGCAAGTCTACATTCTGTTTGTAGCAGCCATGGAGTCAATAGAACTGCAATAGATATCTGAGAATATGATCTCTGATCATGCAACATAAAATTTCTCTTTCAACAAATTCAAAAAATTGTATTTATTAAGCTCTATATCCCATTATTTAAATATATAGTCAGTATATAGTTCAGTAGCTCTTGCTGCGTACAGTCTTTTCATCTATTCCTGTCTTACACCCCTTCCTAATTCAAATCCAGATCATATTCATAATGCATAATTCTGTGTGATTTCCTCAGATATATAAAAGGGAAGGTGGATCAAATGATGATGGATAAGGAGTGTGATAATCTTAATTTGTAGTAAAAGAAATTCAGATGTTAGGAAAAGGTTTCCACTGCAAAGATAGTGAAGCATTGCAACGGATTCTCAATAAGTGTAGGCTTTTAAATTCATGGTAAACGAAGTATCTGTCCACAACAGTCTTGATCATGATGGGGAAAGGGTAAAGCAGATACTGCACGGACTAGCCTTTTTGTTATTCTACAGTAAATTGTTGTTGCCCATTAACAGACAAGTTTATCTCTCTCTTAACTTCAATGAAGCCAAACATTACACTGAGATCATAAGTTCAAAGCTTTCGTTTAGACTGTTACAGGATTAATGAAAATTAAATAGTGATTATATGCTATTATTCTATGCATGTTCAGCAGATAGAAATCATCATAAATAAATAAGTACAATCTCATAATCTTACATATGATTTGTTCTAGTTGATTACATCTTGATGGATCCAGCTGAGAGAGAGAGACTGTTTATTGGAAATACTCCCCGTCCTTTTCCCCGGAGAGTGGTCCGTGCCCCTGTCCCATGGCATAGCTCTTACCAAGAAGCGAAAAGCTGGAATGAAACCAATCTATTCACAGTGAATCCGTTGATGCATACCTTGCAACAACTCTGGCTTTCTGAGTAAGGGGTCATGTTTATAGGATCGTAACTAAATTGAGAATGTTCCATTTTATGGCTTGGTTAGAGAGGGCATATGCTGACCTCTTTACATATGCTACTGAGATCTTGGTGGAGCCTGTTCTTTCTGCCTCTCTAACCAAGTACAGAAGGTTAGAATTGTTCGGTGGATAAATTATTTTTTATTTCTTCTCTTCTGACCCCTAAAGATAGTTCAGATTTTGATAGAAAGATCTACAATATTTGCTGTCTTCTAAAGATTCTTCCCCCACAACAAACTAGTGAGCCTGTAAGAATCTCAACATAAAATGAAGATTCTGAATCTTTCTGAAGATTCTGAATGCAAGCATGAACACGTATTGATGTCTACAAACTGTCAGGAATAGTTAGCTTAGTGCTATGAAATGTCACCCTTGTGTTAAATATGTTACTTTTAAAGTAAAACTCCCATCTCAGATTAAGGGTTTATTGAAATTAACAGTAGGAGAGCTTTCATCTCTTAAATTTGAGTCATGTTCAAGTGTCTGTAGTGAAAGGAGTGAAATCATTGGGCACTTTAGAAAACAGAGAGGCATGTTATCTTATGGAGTTAAATATGATAGTTAAATATGGAATAGAAGCAGGAATTGACAAGCCATATGTTCTTTAATGTTTGGATGCACTAACAAATCTAGGAAAACGACAGAAGTGTTTCCAAAGTTTTAAGAAAAAAAAAAAAACACACACACAATTAGAAATGTTGCCAGTATAAAATGAAATTCATGAGGCTCTTAACATTTGCTATGAGCAAAAAGTGAACTGCATTAGGAATGTACTCATTCTACAACTTTGAAGTCACGTGCATCAATGCAACAAATATTTCTTGTGTTTTTAAGTGATTTCAAGACCTTCCTGATTCCATTGTATATATATTTCATGACAGAATTCCTTAAAGTATCTGCTCTCTGTGCTGCTTTCCATAGGTATATTCATCTAAGGTTTGTTCGCACAAAAGAAATGCTTTCTGGTGACCTGCCACTGTTGCCAACTGAGTTTAAGGATCTCATTCAAAGACATTGTATGGAGGCGCGTGATATTCTTCAGAACAAGTCAGTACTATCTGCAATGGCAGCAGAAAAATAGGGCATCTTAGACTCTGATTTACACAAATACATCATGTTACTATTTTGCCCTCTAACATGAAACGCCATGTCAGAATACCTAAAGTTGTCCTATTTGTGTATAGAAAATGTTGCAAGCTGTGAGTTCCTTAGTTTTAGTGGGGATGCAATTGCATGTGAGTGCCCATTGATACAGACTTTAATTGCAAAAGAAGTGAATCAGGCTTTCAGACAGGTGCCAATTGACTGCTTACAAGGTTTTTTTTATACTGGCTGTAGTAAATACATATGTAAGCAGAGACAGTGTGAAAGTCTGCTCATGTTAGCAAGTTGGAAGCCTGCAGAGCTATAAGCTTATTCTCTGTTTGCCAATGAGAAAGTAAATGATGTAATGAGTGAAGCTTTTGAAGTGTTAGAAGTGTGAAAAAAAATTGCAATTTTGGGGCTGCATTGATCTTATGGCTTTACACCTGAATGTTTGTTTTTTAGAGGCAACTTGACAACCAGTCTAATATCTAAAGCTCTAGTAGCAGATAAATAAAAACTTGCTTCCTTGTGGAGCCTGATCAATTTAAGACGTTTTTTTGAGACAACAGCCTGTGACAGAAGATAACAACATTCTGCCAGTCCAGATGTCTTCCAGGTTCAAGGTTGCTGTTTAATGTGAATCATTTAATACTGTCACTAGTGTTTAGCCGATCAATGTTAATTTGAACCAATACTAGATCCCAATGATAACAAGCATCCTTAGCATAAAAAATCATTTCCTCAATGTCTTTTTACAGTTTTGTTTGACATTAACTATTTTCTACCAACCCTCTGAGTTTGCATATTCTTTGTGTAATTACTCAGCTTAGATTTAATTGCCAAGTGCAAGGCAAAACTAATACTCTTTTAAATACGTTGTCCATGCTATTTTATTGTAGGTGGATCCCAACCTGTGTATCCCTTTTCTTTGATCAGAGAAGGGAATGGCTTCATTTTGCTCCTAAACACAACCGTGACTCCTCTCAGCAAGTTGAAAGCTATTTTGGTTCAGTGGCAAATCTCATGTCGTTACAATTACGTGGGATGGTTATTAACTCTTTAGAAGATCTTCTTGCCTTTTTTATGATCCACCAGGTATATTCTGTGAAGTGTATTTTTGCATATGATTATCAATGTTATGTAATCCATACATTCATAAAATATCCTTAAAAAGCTAACATATTCTGGCTAACTCTTGGCTTTATAAGCTACATCTGGGTCCTACAAGCCTTTGTGCATACTCTGTGCATACTGGATTTTTTTGCATGGTCAAGAACTACTTGCATAAAATGTCTTTTGCAGGAGTATGGTTATAATTATCAGTCTGTAGAAGTTTCCAACTCTATCTTCAATGGATGTGCTTTTTTAGGCTTTTAAAAGTTTTATTTTTATTGGCTTTCTTCTGGCAAAAGACTTAAATTTATTTTTCCA
The DNA here is from genome assembly GCF_059628265.1 of Tinamus guttatus. Taxonomy (NCBI): domain Eukaryota; kingdom Metazoa; phylum Chordata; class Aves; order Tinamiformes; family Tinamidae; genus Tinamus; species Tinamus guttatus. The sequence goes on along the minus strand of NW_028288864.1, from coordinate 377,674 downwards.
AAACACATGAATAACTTCTTTTAAGTCAAGTGTGCATTGTCATGTGTGTAGTCCTTTGCAGAGGCAATTGAAATATGTGGTGTCCCTGTGTGTACCAGATGAATGCCCTTTATTATTTGAAGTAAAATATTTAATTATAAAAATAAACATTAGACTATGAGAGTTTTCATTACTGTTTTGGTTGCCATAAAGTTGCCTCTTGGGGGAAACAAGTTCTTTAAATAAACACCCAGGATCTACCATGATAAGATAACATGAAAAATATTTAAATGGAGTGAATGTGGGAGATGAAAAATGTTATGTTACAGCAAGAGGATCACAAACAATATTGTCAAAGTTATGCTAAGCCTTGTGAGTGATGATGGTGTTGCTGATGATTTCTTTTTATTGTTGGATCTACATTAGGATTCTAGCTATGAATTAGGACTCCGCTACTGTAAAGGGGTTTTGGATGTAGGACAGTTATTCAGCATCCAAGCAATTAGAAAAAAATCTTGCACTTGATACTGGAGTTTATTTCTGTCAGGCATTAAGTATCTTTTCTTAGTGTTTTGATTCTGTATGGTAGTTAGTTCTGTTACTTTAATGGGAACTGAGGCAATTAGGCTTAGATCAGTTCCCTAATTCCACTCTTACAGTTTCACCGAGCAGTTTGCATGTAAGTATTTTGTGTATTGGAGCATCAGTGTTTTGAATAAGACTCAGTAAAGAAAATTCCTTTTGTGCTGTGTAGTTGAGGGATACTTGCGGATGTTTGAATCCTTTTAAAAATGATTATAGTTAAAGTTAATTTCTTTGATGTGTACAATTTTCATTCTGTTTTTCCTAAGGATGGGAATGATTTTACAGAACCATATCAAGAAATGCAGTTCTTTGTACGTCAGATACTCATAGTAAAACTCAATGTGGAAGAACCCAAGATTGTGTTTGAGCCACCTCTGAAAGAATGTTGGGATTTAATCAGCCAGTGCTTCCGGGAGATCCTACAAAGCGCTGAGGAACTTCCAAAGGTACCAGAAGGAATACAGCTGCATACAAAATATGGTGTGAGCGATATATAGTTGTGAATGAAGCAAAAATCTGACATGTAGAAGATAAAGATGGGGGTCCTATGTCAGAAGCTATATAAACTTTTGTAATTATAGAAGATGAAATAACAGATACTGCTTTTCAAACTCAAGTTATTTTAAAGCTCTGGTTTAATTTTATATGATTTTCTCATGGAAGCGATATGTGTAACCACGTGAATTTTTTTTTCAGGCAAAATTGTTACCTTTGTTGCTACAGTTTTTCTTACAGCAATGATTTTTTTCTATAACGGAAGTAATTTGTTTGCTTGGACATATTCCGTTTGTTCTGTTCTATTGTGCAATAGTCTTTGTGATATTTTATCATTTCTAACTAAATTGTGAGGAGCAACTCATTCAATTATCAAGCACAGGGTCCAAGAGCACACATGAATCCTTCATTTCATGATCACATTGATACTTACAATGTGAATCTGTAACTGAATGCAGATCTGGGCTGCTTTGAGCATCGGATAATGACATTTCAGCTCCAGAGCCATAACGTTGAAGTCCCAAGCTTGCTTCTGACTGTGTCCTTTTTTTCCAAAAAGTCATCTGAGTGCTTTGAAGTCACTTTTGAATATGAATCAGAGCTGATTGCAGTCTCTTAACCAAATCATACATACTTTTCTAAAGTGGAGGGTGAATAGGTAACAGTACTTTTTTTCCACTATTGTATATTGTATCGTAATATTTGCAATGATTCCCCTTAGGTAGAAAGATTTCTATTTCCAGAATTAAATAGAGATGATCTCATTCTCAGTACAGTCAAACCAGATGAATCGTTGTTTTCAGAGTTGGTGAACAAACTTGAAAAGATCTTTGAGAGCAACATTCTTGGCCCACAGAAGTAAGTTTTGTCTGTTTAACTCCCTTACCCATCCAAATCCTCAGATTTCTAACATTACCTGTTTGACTCAAACATTCAACAGTTTAAGTTGATTCATCAGCTGTTATAGAAAGTCTTCATATTGGAATCTTGTGTTTGTTTTTATGATCTTTTCTTTTTAAGGTATTTAAACGTGTACAGGAAATACAGCGATCTTTTGAACAACAATGCAGAGCAAGACATTACAAATTTTTTGAAAGAGGGTCATTCTTTAGAAGATTTTAGTGAGGTAATATTAACTGAGAACTGCTACGTGGTCGTATAGCAGCTAATACAGACACTAAACTTCCTGTTATTTTATTCCAAAGAACTTCCATCCTGATGGCTTATTTTATCTTGGTAAACATTAGGGAAATCATTTCAATTTATGTAGCCCTTTGCTGTGGCAAGAGAAGAAGGTTTCTCTGTAGTCACCTTCTATGGCTTTGGTTGGGTTAGGTTCCTAGTAGAAGTGCAGTGGAAGAGTGTCCTCCATGGAACTGTGTACCTTGCTGAGCTTTTATCTTTTGCCCGTAGTCTATCTTGTCCACTTTTTTCGCTTTATTCCCAGCTTAGCCTCTGGCTGAGTACTTCTTATGGCTAATTTGTGACATTCTTTAAATATGGCATTTTTTTTTACTGTGAAGAACTTTTGGCCATGGATTCTGTGAGCAGGACTTGAAATCTGAAAATATAAAAATGAGTTCTGTATGTTTGAAAAAACATACTGACTGGCAATTAATTAGTTGTTGCCTAGCTTCCTCATGTACAGACTTTAAGGAAAAATAACAGGTTTATTCTTTTCTGTTTATAGAAGATCGACAATTTAACAAAATTGAAAAGGGAGATTGCTTCTTTGCATGTCACTGTCCCCTTGGCCATGTTCTGTCTGGATGCAGTACAGTTGAATGAGGAACTCTGCAATAGGATCCAAAATCTTAAAGATAGATTGATTGAGTTTGAAGTGATTGAAAACAGAACATTAAATAACAGGTACTTGTCAGCATGCATAGTTTTTGCTATAAGTGTTGACTGATAATGTAAATCAGTATCTGAGAGAACTTTGTTCATCTGCTGGGTTTTCTAGTGCTAGTGTAATGGCATAATTATGACTCTCAGAATTCCTCCATAGTGAATGGAGAGGGACAATCACTATAAGGAAATTATTCATCCCTCTGGTTGAAGAAGATCTCCTACACGACGATGAACTGTTCTCTAGTGGGGCCTGTGTGTCTCCACTGACTGTGAATGGGATCTAGACAAGCAGCTTAGGTGAAGCAGCTAACACTTTTGAAAGCCTGAATTTATTTAAATAAACCCTTCTTATGAGACCCTTCTGATTTAACAATCGTTCACTTATATACCAGTTCTCGTAAACATACGGTTGGACAGTAGAATTGATTGTATAAAGACAGCATCCTTTGTCAGATTATTGTGTATGTTCATCATAATATTTAATTAAGATGAAAATTTAAATAGATAAATCTTAATTTATGAAAGTGCTTAGCATTCATGTTCAAAAGAAAAAAAAACTCAAACAAGATTTTGCATCTCTTTTAATTTATGATTCAAATATGTCATTTTTTGTTGTTGTTATCGTAGCATTTGCAATGAATACAACATAATTGCAGAAAGAGTGAGTGAGGTGCCTTCAAACAGTGAAGATCTAGTGGAACTGACCGCATACTTGAAGAAGTCCAGTGAAGTTACTGTTTATAAACTGAGACGGCAGATCTCTGAAGCAACCTACAGACTAGAATTCCTCATGGACTATGCTGATCTTCCTTGTATGCATAAACTATAGAATATAAAAGTCTTCATTGGAAAATATGTATATATTTGTATATATGTGGGTATTAGGTTCTACACGATAGATGTTTTATCTCCTAAAATGTTAATGGAAAGTTCCAAGTGAACCAGGTGGGAAATAACAAGGATTCAGAAGATACAAAAATGTAGCAATACAGGAAGGGGAGGAGAAAAAAATCCTGACAATTTTATTTCTTCTTTTCCAGAGGAGTCCTTCTGTCATTTTGCTGTGATGCTTTGCTGTTTTGAGATAATATAAAGGTTATTCTTCAAGTTTAGGAAACATCTGTAGAAAATGCTTTTGAGTTTGCACTCCAGAGCAAAACCCGTCCTAGTTAGATACAAACATTTATTAATTTATATCCATTTTAGTGACAGGATGATCATTTCTCGTTGGAACATGCGTTCAGATCAAATAGCTATTGAAATAATTAGGGTATGCCATGGTGGTTAGAAGGTTTTTTGATTTATGGAGCTGCTTAGAAAAGAAATATTACTTCTTCCTAAATGCAGTTGAGCTGTTTTGCTTACTCTTCACTACAGCCACTTTATTAGATTGTTGCTTAAATGATAGTTTCTTAAGGATGGATATATATTTTTTCTTTATTTTAGTGGATGACATAAAGCTGAATAGCACTGTTTTACATTGGCCTGATCAGATTGAGGAAATCTTTGAAAACAGTAGAGCTCAGCTGTATAACAGGCGGAATCGTGCAGAGATGGCTTTGCTTACAAGGTACCATGTCAGTATGTTTTCTTTCAGTGTTGGTAAAAAGCAGGTAATGTCAAATAAGTGTTCAAATCAGTGTTTCAAATGAGAGCTCCTTTGACAGTGTCTGTTATAATTCATAAAATAATCAAAATCTGAAAAGGAATGAAAGAGAAAAGTGTATTACCATAGCAGTCTTTATTTCAGATGTTCTCAATTTGAAGAAACTCTTGAGATTTATAAAAAAGAAGTAGAAAGCTTCAAAAGGCGAGATGTTATGACCATGGAAGAAATGAAGAACAACGCTGAGAAATTTAAAGAGTTAAATAAGAATCTGGATAATGCAGTAACAGAATTGGAGGTCAGTATTTATTTGCCCAGCTAAGGTATTGAGTAGGTTTCAGTGTGTTGGATGAGGAATTTTAGAGGAATGTTTCAACTGAAATCCTGAATTTCATTGTTTTTAAGCAGTCTGCCATGGCAGGATCCTGTCCACAGAAAACAGAACTCCTCAAAAGAAGGATGCTAGGGAGGTGGCATTTTCCCCAAACCAGGGCTTGTGCTGCTAGGGCTGCATTTAAGTCCTCTCTGCTTGGTCCCTAGTCAAAAAACAAATATTAAAACCAAATGTTTTCCACCCTGTGTAACATACTGTAGGTGACTCTGCGTGTGCAGGGATGTTGGACTAGCTGATCTCCAAAGGTCCGTTCCAACATTATAGGTCCAAAATTCTGTGTTTGTAGCATTGCCTATAGACCTTAAGTAAGTGCTACAACAGGGAAAGGGAAGTTGGCTTGTGTTGGAAGAAGCAGCTGAACCTTAAGGCTCCTGGATTCCATTCAGGGACCTGTAGCTGATTTCCCATGTGCTTCTAGGCCAAGTTATTTAGTTCTAGCTGTATTGCTGCTGGGAAATGAGAGCGGTTACCTTTGATAGATCTTACGGGTATTGTGAAGCTTAATTAATATTTCTAAGTGACAGTGAGACAAAAGAGATTTCTGCATACTTGGACCTTGAGGATAAGGCTTTTAATTAAGTCCACTCTAAAGAGAAAACTGGACCAATTAAAGAAGTTTAGGACATAGATACATTGCCACAATTCCTTTGCTGTTAACACTGCCAACCTGATTTAAACTGAGGAGTTTACAGTTTTCAAAGTGGCTTAATAATTTAGGAACCTCAGTTTTAATGAATGTAATGGTGCATAATTTATTTCTAAATGGAAATAGATTTTAAAAGGTATTTGAGTAGTGAATGATATCAACAAAGAACTAGGGGAATTTTCAAGGATACATTTACCTTATTTACCTAAATTCCACAGGTGTAAATCTACAAAACTGACTAGCCCTAGGACCAATAAAAAATATATCCAATATCACCTGTTAAAATGTTTAAATAACAGTAGGAATTTAATGGAAATAAGATATATCTGTATCTATGTATTTTTTTCCTTAAAGGCTATTAATAAAGAAGAGGAATTACTTGAACAGGAGAAGAGTCAATATCCTCTACTGCAAACTATAATTACAAAGAAACAACCCTTTGAGCAGCTTTGGGTAACTGCATATAATTTCCATATCAAATCTGAGGAATGGATGAATGGTGAGCACTGGTATTTTTGTGCCCAAATGTCTCCTTTTCAGTTAGTTAAATTTTACTGAATTAAGTGGAAACTGCAAATGTTGATTAGTAGCTGTCAGGGAAAAAAATCCAAGAAATAAACACTAGTAACATGAAATACAACTTGCACTTTGCCATAAGATTATTTTTTAACAACTGCTTTCCAATTAAAAGAGAAAGACTATAATCTCTTTGGTAATACCCTTATGCTGGGTTCTGTCTCTACTCTTTTACACTGCTGTATTCAGGATCTCTCCAGGAACTGAATGCTGATGAAATCACAGAAGAAATTGGGAATATGTGGAGAACTGTGTACAAGCTCACTAAGAGTTTTCCCGATTTGCCTGGGCCTAGACGCTTAGCAGAAAATTTGAAATATAAACTTGATAAATTTAAACAGCATCTTCCTGTCTTGTCAATTGTCTGCAATCGTGGAATGAAGGAGAGGCACTGGAAGCAGGTACTTTGCTAAAACTTCGCTTTAGCTGTGAAGTAGTCTACCTCAGAAACTGATAGTCCAGTATATTAGCCCATATATTAGTAAAGTTCTGTATTTCACAATGAGAAAATCCTTTATCCTGTTGCAAAATAAATACGGTTAAAATATTTTTAATAGCACAGACAGGATCTTCTTTGAATTAATAATTTATGGCAGAAAAGCAAACTGGAAAAGTTGCATTAATTTTTATTTCTTATTGCAATTCTTGATAAGTCTGTTACAAACTTGCATCCCGATAATGATTTTTATTTCTTATTCTGTTCTCAGATCAGTGAAATTGTAGGATATGAAATCATACCTGATGAATCTACTAGCCTTGCAAACATATTGGATTTTGGGTTATCAAAATGTATTGAAGAGTAAGCAGCTTACTGTAATCTCAATTTTTTAGCAATTAGTATATTTAATATGTCAGTTACCCAATTCTACTTTTTGTTCTGTTGTTTTTCTTTGTGTGTGTGTGTTAAGAACTTTGAGGGTTTCACAGCTGTATTTTGTCAAGCTAAGGATGGAATTGCCATAAGTTCTTGTGCAGCAATGATATCAAAAAACAAAGTAATACTCTTAAAACGTATTTGCATTTGTGTTCACAATTTTCTGTGTGTATTTAATCTCCAACACAATATTCTAGTGATTAATATTTCAAACTTGATGACTCGGAAATTCCAAAAGCATTATCTGAAATAAGAGTGGATGATATTATTAATGAATATATGAGATAGCTATATGGCGCTATGTCTGTGACTTTTTTTTTTAATCTTCAGCTGTGTTGCAAAAACATTTCTAAAATATATTTCATTCCAATTTAGACTGGAACCTATTGGAGCAGCTGCTAGTAAGGAGTATTCCTTAGAGAAGTCAATGGAGAAAATGAAATCAGAATGGGTCAACCTACACTTCAGTCTAGTGAAGTATAGGGATACTGTGAGTAAACACCAAATCAGTAGATATATTATTAAAAAGAATTATTTTAATTCTCAATAGCAGTTAAGAAATATTAGAGAGAAGTTGCACTTGACTTGTTGCATGATGGAAAGTGGAATCATATCCAAGAATCTGGTCAAACATGTCCATTAGCTTACCTTATATTCGGGTGGTTGATGTTATCCTAGTGTCTGGATAACTCATGATCTCAACAAACTTGTCCTAACAAATTTGTGAGCTTGAGAGCTTTTGCTAGTTTTATATAGCAAGCTGATTTGTAGTAAAATTTAAGCTTGACCAGAAGGCACAGAATATCACATACAGTGAAGAAGATTAACTTATAAATCACTGGAATTCCTGGCTAGCTTCCTGTTCGCAACACCACTTTCTCTGTAAACTTTTGGTGAAGCAGAGATATATACAGTGTAGATATGTATTTGAAGATTCAAAATGGTTGCAGTCTTTCTTCATGCCTTGCTTCTCTTGCCTCTCTTTTCCCCTCAGAAGGGGAAACAGAAAGTTGTGAATGAGTGTGAATTTTAAGAGCGATGAAATGAAGCAACTCTCATTTGCCTTAACAAAATATGATATATTTACAGAATACCAGCATCCTGTCAGCAATTGATGACATCCAGCTTTTGCTGGATGATCACATTGTTAAGACTCAGACAATGTGTGGCTCTCCCTTCATCAAACCAATCGAAGCTGAATGTCGGGTAAGGAAAAGCCAATTTCATTGAGCTTACATGTATTTTATAATACACTTTCCCCAAATGCTTTAGGTGTTTTGGCATGATAAGGACCTGTAAGTGTTTCTAAGGAGCACAAATATTCATATTTTTCTCCAAGAATTTTGAATTTATGGCTTCCAGAAAAGGGTGTGCAAAGCTTCCTTTGCAGCTAAAGAAAATGTATTTGCATTGTTAAATCACTCATTAATTATAAGCATGATTTTTAGTTATATGTCTTGGGAACATGTCAGCTGATTTAAACAAATCCTATTGTGTTGTGTAATGAGACAGAGGTCTGCCATTTGTAAGACATAATACATTTGTAATCTTCAGGAATTAGTACAATACTCAAGAGTTTCAAGGTCTCCTCCTAGCTGTCCTCCTGTTTGTACAGGTATAATCTGGTAGGCTGATAAAACAGAGCGTCCTGTAGCAATTCATTTTTGTTAAGAAAAAGAAATCTAAAGGGAGGATTATGCAGAAAGCAGAAATCTTTCCCATGAGTATATGATAAAAATACTATTTTTTTCTGACTAATTCCAGTCACTTGTAAGCAATTCTAACCCATAAATCCCCCATTCCTTCTTTTGGACATTAAGCCTGATCCTAGGTACTGCTGCTGCCCATAAGACCTGAGGGAATGAAGAGAGACTGCTAATGTAGAGCCACCTTAATAGTCTTAGTTTACTCCTTGCAGGTTAATGAACAATACAGTCTGGATAAATACATTCCGTGGTATATTTTTTACACTATAGACCCTGAAAGACAAAAGTATGCTATCTGAAATACTTTATTCCAGAGGAATCTCCATCTGTTTTTAGAATAGCTTTTATCCTGCTAGAGTTGCATAAAGTAGGTCCATTTGTGTTAGCATCAGTTTGGGCCAATCTTTGGCACGAGTGGAGAGCTACACCCTCTCCAGAAGGAACATGGTGACCTACAGTAGAAGTAGGACAGAGCAGGTGGTTGAGATTGAAGACATGGCTTTACTTTTCACTGCTGAAAAATAAAGTATTGTGTAAGTACTTTAAAAGCTCCATTCTCCTTTGATATGGATAATATGAACATTAATTTTCCAAGTAAGCATATGTGCTTCCTTAAAATATTGAGTATCTGTCATTTGGTTGCCAGATAAAGGTGAAAGTAGATGTGTAACAACCAAAACAACTCTTGTAAAGAGTATTCCCTTGTAAAGAGAATACCTTGTAAAGAGAATAATCAGGTATTCACTGTGGTCTGGTGTTACCTCAGAGTTGAGAGTTGTTTATTTTCTAATCAATTACTTTACAGAGCAGAAGAAACCAGTCCCCAGGTGCTGTTAACACTTGAAGTCTTCCTTCACAGTAGTAGTAGTGTCTCAGGAAAGAGTTTGTAGGAATACAGGGGAAATCACTAGAGTGGTATGTTTTCAAAGTCCTTTAAGAATAATTACACAGGAATGAAATGCAGAAGACACTGCATTAAAATAAGTATAACAGGGGATTTTACATGGTCGTTCACTGAGTATGAAATTTAAAGTGCTTGCTTAGAAGTCTTAAGCATTAAATGTTTTCATTGCAGGCTTGGGAAGAAAAGCTTGTTCTAATGCAAGATATTCTGGATAGCTGGTTAAAATGCCAGGCAACATGGTTGTATTTGGAGCCAATTTTCAGTTCAGAAGACATTATAGCTCAAATGCCTGAAGAAGGTAGAAAGTTTAAGATTGTGGATACATACTGGAAAGACATCATGTCAGAAGTGGTAAGAGCTTACATTTAATACAGCATGCATTTTTATTTACGTTGATAACATTATTGTTATTGTAAATATGTATTAATTTTTCTGGAGTTAGATACTTAGATTTAAATCACAAGACGTTGTAATCTGGAGCCAAAAATCCTTCACTAAGACCAATCAAAATCTAGTTTTGCAGTTAATGGTAGATTAAATTGCTACTGTTTGAGATTTCTGTAGAGGCTGGATGTTGCAGAGGGGAAGTACAGCTCAGTTAATATTTGACTTCTAAATTTTCCAGCTTTTGTAGAGTTACATGGTGAGAATTGGGTAGCAAGTTGAATGATCTGTGCTTGCAGTTTCTGAGTTCATTGACAATCTCTAGAATTCTCCTCTTGATTTAATTGGATTTTGGAATAGTCTTTTGGAAGTGTTAGAGCAACACTCTTTTGCATATGATTGTTCTCTACTGTGGGGTGAGATGTTTTTTAGAAACTTCTGTGAGTATATACTGAGCTGTTAGTGTGTCCCGACAGGACAAGGATAAGTCCATAGGGATATTAAATGCAACTGGGAACCTTTCTCAGCTTCCTATAAATAACTAGTTGGTTTAAAAGTCAGATACTTAGTGACAGTAGGAGCTGAGATCTTTCAAAAAGTATTAGGCAGTGTGTGATGAAGGTGCTGAAATAATCAGTGTAACAAAATAGAAGTTGAGATCTATATAACAGCTCAAACTCTGTGAATGATGAAGCCTGTTCTGAAATCTCTGCAGCCTTGAATATTAAGAGTGTTATCAGAAAGTGCAAATGCAACTTAGCAAGAACAGAAAGTAAATGTGACATGCCGTGACTCTATTTCACAGAGCTTATTTGAGAATAGGAAAAAACATAGCAAGGAAAAAATGTTTACAAGAGAAAATATTAAAGATTTTAATTTCTGTGCATGTTTCTATTTTGAAGTATTGTCTATATGCTTCAAATTGGTAAAAATGATGAAATAATATACTTGGAAAAAACTGTCAAGTATTAGCAAAAAACTATCAAATAATATATATTTATATTATTAATATTTAACAGTACAAAGTCACACAACAAAGACCTTATCTAGCTTTTTAGCCTCTTACAACATGTGTAACCATTGATAACAATTTAACGTAAAATGAGGTTTACTAATCCTATTGAATATAAGCTTTTAGCAGTTTCTCCTGAGTGTTTGTTTCTATAAAGGCTAAAGACACGAAGGTACTTGTTGCAACTGAACAACCCATGATGTTGGAGAGACTTCAGGAAGCAAATACTCTCTTAGAAGAAATTCAAAAGGGGTTGAATACTTACTTGGAGAAGAAAAGATTGTTTTTCCCAAGGTAAATTAATTAAGCAGCCCCAAATTAGAGACAAAAAAGACATAAAATTTTGAAACTGTTTCTACTGAGCTGTTTCATAAGCACATATTTTGATAAACACAGTCCCACGTAATAAAGAAGGAAAACCTGTTCTTTCTGGACTTCAATTCAGCATCCTAAGCTTCAGGTAAATTTGCGATGCCAGGGACTGGCAAGAAGTGGAGAGGCAAAATCTGTCTTAGCACAATGAAAACTTGTGATTATAAAATCATTATCACTTGCAGGGAATTTCTGGGGGGAAGTTGCCACCTTTCCTGGCTGATTCACTGTTTATGGCCTAGTCCTACCCTCTTCAGCTGTGCAGGAGTGTGTAATACATAAACGTTATATATGGTTATGAAGAGCAGGGATTTGATATTTTTACTCTGTTGTGATATTGGTCATCTAAGTAACAAAAACAATCTGATATATAGTAGCTTCCTAAGACAGTTTTCATGTTTGGAAAGAGTGTGTTCATTAATTGTATCCTTCTCACAGATTCTTTTTCTTGTCCAATGATGAGCTGCTTGAAATACTGTCTGAAACAAAGGATCCCCTTCGGGTGCAGCCACATTTAAAGAAGTGTTTTGAAGGAATTGCTAAATTGGAGTTCACAGAAGCTCTGGAGATCATAGGCATGATCAGTTCAGAGAAAGAAGTCGTTCCTTTCATAGATAAAATCTATCCAGTGAAAGCAAAAGTAATTTTTATTTTACTATAATATTAAACTAATGCTTTACCTAACGTGTAAGTTGTTTGGGGATGCTATTCAAAACTTTTAGGATCTGATCATGGAAGGTATTTAGGAAGCGAAGGTGCAGGCTGGTATTATCTCATACAAAAAGGATTTCCTGTTGAAAAGACCAAGTCTTTCCATCTTTTTTAGCTGCTGTTAAAAACAATTGTGGTTCACAATATAAATTGGACTTTAATGTATGATGGTCTGTTGTAAATGTGAGATAATGATGGGATTATTTAAAATAAAATTAGGTCATCACAATTGCACCATTATAGACTTCAAGTTTCTATGTTTGGAGATGTATCTGAGTTCCTGAGTATCTGAGTTATAGACCATCTTTTTTTTTCCCCTTCATCTTCCAAGAAAAAAAAAATGCTCAGTGTTAAAATGATCAAGTTTAACTGACCTTGCAAGCTGTGTTCTTCATTTCCCCTTCATGCTTATATGAAAGCTTGTCTGTTTCTTGAGCTGAATTCCCTTTAGAGTTAGTTTGATTTGCCTGCTGCCAGGCAGTGTTACACTATGGTAGGGCTGTCAGAATTTAGGTACTTTTTTCCACTTTTTTTTTCCTGTATATCACACCCAGAGCAGAAGAAAGCATGTTTAATTGAACTGTGCCTAACACAATTGCGCTTTAAATAGAGTTTAATCAAGAGGTGTGTATCGATTCTTATCTTTTTTTCTTATTTGAAGGGCATGGTAGAAAAATGGCTTTTGCAAGTAGAAGAAATGATGCTGGCTAGTGTAAGAAAGGTTCTTCAAGATGGCATAAGGGGATATGTTAAGGTAACTATCTGTCTCTAAATTACAGTAGCAAAAGATTTTGCAAGCAGCTTTCCATAAACAAGTTTCTCAAATTCACTTTAAGGTTCCTCGAAAAGAATGGGTGCTTCAGTGGCCTGGACAAGTGGTTATTTGTGTTTCATCCATTTATTGGACAAAAGAAGTATCTGAAGCTATAAGCAATGGAACTTTGCTGGTAAGATTATCCTTTACCTTTTTGTTAATTAATCGGTGTTTAGTGCAATTAATCTCCTCCTAATAAAGAAAATCCTCTTTCAATAGTATTACAGTTTGCTCACAGTATTTTTTTTTCTTTTTCTTTTTTTTGTCTTATTTCTTAGCAGGAACACATTCTCATTTACTTCTGTGTAAAACAATAATTCTGCAGAAGGACTTACAAGCTGTTACTGTTGGTATAAATAAAAGTTACGAACATCAAAAAGTTATAAACTGTTGTCAAACACTAGATATTTTTATCTGTAACTCCTGTTTTTACACATGAAGGCGCAGGGGAGCCAGCAGGCAGAAAGTCTCTATCAGTAGGATGGCACAATTATTTGGCTGGTTATGGTAGAGTCTCCTTATGAAAAAAATATAGAAGCCAAGGTTGTTATTTTGTGTGAGGGACATTTTAAGTGCCTTTGTTGCTTCTTTACTTCTGAGAAAGTAATTCCAGATATTTATAGTAAAGTTAGGAAATTGTCAATTTGCTGAGTGTTAGTTTTAAAACAAATTTGAGCCAGATCTACACAGTGGAGACAATCTCCACATCTTCTATCACAGAATTTTGTCTTTTCTATTAGGAAGAAATAAAAAGCTTCTACTTCCTCTTCTTTCAGACTATAAAGCTTTTTTATGTGTTCCTAGTAAAATAAAGTGGCAATATATGAAGGAGAATGTAAATGCATGTGTAGCACCAGGAGTTCCATTACTCCATTTCATTGGAAGGACAGGCTATAACGACTGCTCCCGTGGGAGTTTAGGAAATGTTAGCTGCACATTACGCCTGTGTAGCTGCTGTACATTAACGCCTGTGTCCTCTTTCTGTGACAGGATTTCTTGGAGAAGAACAATCTACAAATTGCAGACATCGTTGAGTTAGTGAGAGGAAAGCTATCCAGTGGAGCTCGGCTAACTCTTGGAGCTCTTACTGTCATTGATGTGCACGGTAAATGTACTGTTGCTGGTATTCTTATTATTCTGAGGCAGTGCTGCTGTCTTTGTTTTGGTGAATTATATGAAAGAGGCATCTGGAGTGTTTTTCTCCAGGGAAAGAACCATTCCATAGTATGAGATAAGGGTTATAATAATGATTTTCATTATTCTTTTTCTTTTTTGGGAGATGAAAACTAGATATACAGACTAGACTGGTGCATTAACCAGTTAGTTATTTGTTTGGGCTTGTAACAACTTTTGTGGGCTGTCTAATCTCAGTGTTTCTTATATTAGTCTCCCTTTTCCTTCCAGCAGGAGGGTTGAGGAAGGAAGGAAGCTATGTACACCCACACCAAGAATAGCAGGCTCCATTCTCTAGCTATTCCAGCATTTCTTGTCCTCAAAAGGAGAAAAAAAGCTGTGCTCTTTGTATTTGGAATCTCCGTACTAGAGTAAAGCTAGCAGAAGCAGGATAGCTGCTGTTTTACCTCTGCTGGAGAGAAAAAGAAATGGCACCTTTGGCCCTTGGTCCATGTCTCTACCAACTATTTAACAGAAGATTTTTTTTTCCTCCTGCAGTAGTGGGAAGCAAGTATCCCATACAGGCCCTTTCAGCTACTAGCTTTTAAGCAACCTTTAGAGAGTGATTGCAGAGCTTCTTTAGACCGATGGATATTGTTCAACCCTGCGCAGTTCTCTCATCTGCTTAGAAGAAGCACTGTAATCTAAATCAAATTAATATTATTCCCTAAACAAAGCAGATTTATATTTCTGGAATGAAAACCAGCCTACTGTGCTAGATATTGTTTTACTTAATGTGTATTTAGTTAGATTTAGATTTGTTTTATTTAAAAATTATTTTCAGTGAACATTTAGAATGATATATGGGTTTGGATCTTTTAATAAGCTGTCTCTTATTCTGCAGCTCGTGATGTGGTTGCAAAATTGGCTGAAGACAAAATCACAGATCTTAATGACTTCCAGTGGATTTCTCAGCTGAGATATTACTGGGAAGATAAGAATGTAATGGTGCGAATGATTACAACAGAAGCCAAATATGGATATGAATATCTGGGCAATTCTCTACGGCTGGTTATAACCCCACTGACAGATCGATGTTATAGGTAAAGCCATGTTGTCTATGAATACTGTTTCAATAGGGCAAGATGTGAAGTCCTTAGGGGACAAGAAAGTCATTAACAATGGAACATACGTAGGTCCATCCCCTGAAGAACAATCCACCATAAGAGGCTCTGGATTTCTAATGTATATGTTATTGTTTGTGTAGGACGTTAATGGGTGCCTTGAAACTAAATCTTGGTGGTGCTCCAGAAGGACCAGCTGGGACTGGCAAAACAGAAACAACAAAAGATCTAGCAAAAGCACTTGCTAAGCAGGTACCAAAATAGAGATATTTTTATTTGAACTGTTTGTGTTTGGAGATGTGGATATTTCCTGAAATGCTATTCATGAGAAAGCACCACTATTCTTTACGTATTATCACAGATATAGGGAGCTCACATTTAGGACTGTGTCTGTACTATTGTTGACATATGCAAATCAGCACTAATAATCACTTCCCATTTCAGATGCTAAGAATTTTGTACTATGAATTTTGTGTTAATACTGAGAGATGTTCTCTGTGTCTTTTTGTTATAGTGCGTGGTCTTTAATTGCTCGGATGGTCTTGATTACAAGGCAATGGGCAAGTTCTTCAAGGGGCTGGCACAGTCTGGTGCGTGGTCCTGCTTTGATGAATTCAACAGAATTGAGGTAAATTTTTAACTGTGAGAGATAACATGAAAAAGCTTTAATTTATGCAGGATGCAGATGCAGGACTAGTTAAGATGCAGGACTGTACAATTTATAACGCTTTCCTCTCTTTTATGTGGAGAGGTAATAAAATTGGAA
Organism: Tinamus guttatus; assembly: GCF_059628265.1. Lineage (NCBI taxonomy): Eukaryota > Metazoa > Chordata > Aves > Tinamiformes > Tinamidae > Tinamus > Tinamus guttatus. Next base: position 361,762 of record NW_028288864.1, on the reverse strand, counting down.
AGGATTAGAGAGGATTGTCCTTCTCTTCCTTTCTCAAGTTGCAGCTGTGGGGTGGCATTTGTCTCTTTCCCACACAAGACAGGCAAACCCCAATGAAGACTAGCCGAGTGTCCCTAACTGAGTGACCTGGCTAACTAGGTGGGTAATCAGACACAGTCTAATCCCAAACTTTGTCTTGTTTTGATTTTTATTTTGAATTTTGGTCACTAATGACTTTGGATAAGTTTTATTGTTATTTTTATGGAATTAAATGTAAGTCAATACCAATACATTTGGAAATTCCATTAGGTTTTATATCTGTTTTGAATACTTTAGTATCCTCAACATGTTCATTTTTCCCAAATATTCATTTTCCCCAAACATTCATTTTTCTATCACATTTTTCTGCCATGGCCTGTTTAGTTTTTGTTACGAACTCAAGTGTCAGTGTTCTCTGTTTCCAATATTCTGTTATTCTGGTATTCTGAGGCACTGAAAATTGGCTGTCACCTGCCTCACCCAGTTTTTACTTCATCCCTCAATTCTAGGCACTGAGTGAATCAGTCTTTCTGAAGAGTCTTATTTGTTTATATAGTTGGAAGTAAGAGGAAAGTGCATTAGCAGGCCTCCAGAGGGAGTTCCTGTCCACCTAGCTTAGATGTCTACATTCAGGCAGATGATTTTTGCCTCCGAAGGCTTTCGGAAGTCTCTGTTGAATTGAGTAGGCAATGGGGCACTATCTTTCAGAGTATTGCTTCAGTGAATACCTAATGTTTAGAGTAAGTTATTAGACTGGATCTAAACCCAGGATGATTTTTACTTGGAGGAATTCAATTAAAGTTTGTAAATAAGAAGCATTTTATATTGTCTCCAGATGTTTTATGTTTTATAATCTGTTTTGTTTTTATTAGGTTGAAGTATTATCTGTAGTTGCACAACAAATACTTAGTATACAGCAAGCTATTATTCGCAAGCTCAAAACATTCATCTTTGAAGGCACAGAGATCTCTCTTAATCCAACCTGTGCTGTGTTTATCACTATGAATCCTGGGTATGCTGGACGGGCAGAGTTGCCTGATAATCTGAAGGTAAATCTGGAATCCTGATTTCGGAAGAACTGCTATTCTCACAAAACAAGCACAAGTTGTTACCATATTCCGTAGTCTAATCTTATCTCTTATTATTTTGTTACAGGCATTATTCCGAACAGTTGCTATGATGGTTCCAGATTATGCTCTAATTGGAGAAATCTCACTATATTCAATGGGATTTTTGGATTCTCGGAGGTAAGACACACAGAATTTTCCACATCGAGTTTGAAATACTTCTCATTCCTCTACAAGGCACGTATAATGATATGGATGTTTGAGACGTGATTCCAAGAGGTTTTCCCTGTTGTATTTCTCCAGAAAATACTTTTAGTCTCTTGTTTTGTCATCGATCCTCATTTACCACCTCATATTGATAGATATGTACCACTGCACCAAACCATTGAGAAAATGTATCATAATTGCCAACAGAATTAAACTGAGCACAATTTTTCTGGCACTTCACAGTCTATAGTTTTACTTCCAAGGCATTTTGGTCAGGTGATCTGATAGTCACTCCATTGGCATTGTGCATACAATTAAATATTTTAAATATTTTCTTTGCTTGGTGAGATATTTTCATTCTATATTTGATATATAGATAGATAGACAGATATAGATATGTATTTTTAATACCCACAGTCTTGCCCAGAAAATTGTTGCCACTTACCGCTTGTGCTCCGAGCAGCTGTCGTCTCAACATCACTATGATTATGGAATGCGTGCTGTCAAATCTGTCCTGACAGCAGCAGGAAACTTAAAACTGAAGTACCCAATTGAAAATGAAAGTGTATTGTTACTTCGGGCTTTGCTGGATGTTAACTTGGCCAAATTCTTGGCGCAGGATGTGCCCTTGTTTCAGGTAAGCTCTCAGATGCGTGAGTGCCTGTTCTGTGCTGAGGTATGTGGTGTTTCACTAAGGCTTCTCTTGAATGTTCTTGTAGGAATCTACAGAAGCAAGCCCTTGTCTTTGTTTAGAATAATTTGATTCAAATGCTGCCCTATTAGTGCATTATTCTTTAACTCCACTGATCTAGCTGAGGATACTTTGGTTCTTCTATTATTGTTTTGAAAAAAAACTTTTAGTGGTGACATTTAAGTTAGACTGTAAAATGTTATATATAGTATTTTGCTAAAATGTCATTTATGTTTCATCAATGGAAACTATTCTTTGCAGTTTGTAATCTAGCTTTGTACTGCAAAAAATATATGGGCAGATTAAATGATATCAATTAGAAATTGAAGGCAGGCTGAAAACAGTGAAGTTTCTGCCTCTGTGCTGCTTCTATAGAGAAAAAAGAATATATTAAGCTGTGGAGTAATCGATACTGTTTTAAAGACTTCAAAGTTAGGGTCCAAGCACATGCATGTGCATAGTCACTCTCCTGAATCAAGCAGAGAATGTACCTTTCTATTTGATCATTTAAATTATTCCAACCAGTTTCTCATCCTTTCCTGTAATACATTTTAGGGCAAAATTGCAGAAAGTTAAGTTTCCTTTTACAGTATCAGTGAATATATATGAAAAATGTAGGATTTCTCTTTCGTGCAATAGAGAATGCATTTACCATACCTGGTGGAGGATATCAACAAATCGTTTAAAAGCACAGCTGTTGAATTATTTCTCAGCAAAGATCCACTTTCATGGCCACAGTTTGTGCCTGGAAGTTAATTTAGTCCTGCTGAAGGCATTTCATCTTCAGCTTCTATTGCCTATAACAGTATTGTTTTCCTTGTAGATTTTTATGCTTTGGGAGTTCTACCTTTTTATAATCTGTATTTAAATAGTGTTCTAGTCCATCTTTCTTTAACAGGGTATTATATCTGACCTGTTCCCTGGAGTGGTTCTTCCTACACCAGACTATGAACTGTTTGTCGAGGCGTTAAATAAAAATATAAAAAAGATGAATCTGCAACCAGTTCCATGGTTCATTGGGAAAATTATTCAGGTTTGTTTTCATAAGTTTACTTGTGGGGAGAAAAAAAAAGTGTGAACAGATGATTAAGAAATATTCTTAATTGACAGGATATGTCATGAATGAAAGATCTGATAGTTTAAATGAACAATTAATATGACATTACAGACAGCCTCTGTTTCCTGAGAAAAAATCATGGAGTAAAAGTCTACTTTGATCACAATGATTTCTGAATTCAGGCAGTCTGTAAAGGAATTAACCTGTGCAGCCACATCTTAGGTCTTATGGTTCAAGGTAGAATTTAAACTGAATCTCTTAACACATGAGGCCAGATTGAGTCAGGCTCTCTTCCTGGTTCTGCTTACAGTCTCACTGAGAAGACTTAAAAGGGATGACATTTCTCGCCCTCACTTGTCCTCCAATGTTCGCTTTGCCTCCCATGTGCTAATGTAGGTGACCTTTAAAAAATGATTAATTTTTCATTCTTATAAGTAACACAGCCTAGTGCCAGTGTAATGGAAAGGGCAGAAATATGTGGGCTGGGATAGGATCATGTGGGACCCCTGCAAAGGAACTAAATTGACTTATGCTGCTTTACAAAACATGTTTTACTTTTCTTTTAAACAGTGTATTATGAACTGACTTGGAATTTAATGTAGGATAAAGCATATCTTCATAGGAGTTTGCATTAATTTATTCAGGTTGAGTGGGAGATAAAAGTTATTTGTTGTTCGACTTGTGCTTTTTTTCTGGTGTAAGATTGAACTGAATTAAAAAGAAAAAGGGTCCGCTCTTAGGCTGAGTGAAGTATAAAATGCTCTATTTGAAGGCTTTGACTGGAGTTCTGGCAACTTTTGGTGGTAAAAATGAAGTTACCAACCTTGCAGCCTAAGAGCAACCTTGATAGGACTGGGTTTACCTCAGATCCTCGGAACTGTAGTTCATATCCCTGGTTATCACTGATAACCATGGATTTCAGTTTATGCGTGTACATTGAGCATCAGTGGCTGACGAGTGTGCTCGGCTCCTGAAAATTTAATTCTGTCACAGTTGAGGGATGATCTCTAGTAAGGTGACAAAGAGGCCAACTGAGGGCAAAGACTTAGATTCCAGTTCATGAATTGTCCTAATAATTTGACTGCCCTCTGATTTGGGTCAACACTTTGACCAGCCTTAATGTAATGCAGGTGTTTGGATGATATTTTGTCCTGCTGCATCTGTGCAGGAAAGATGCCTGTAGTTTCATACACATTATGCTTGCTTCTGTGTTCTGCTAAAAGAAAAAATCTTTTGTCACTGCTACAGATATATGAAATGATGTTGGTGCGACATGGTTTCATGATTGTTGGAGATCCTTTGGGTGGGAAGACCTCTGCATATAAAGTGCTAGCTGGAGCCCTTGGTGATTTGTACGCAGGTAACAAACTTCTCCTTAAATGAAGTTAATTCTATGGTCTTTGCAAAGGTTGTAATTGTGGTCTATTCTGCTTTTTTTAATGGGAAATTTCAATTTTTTAAATTATTTTTGTCTTAAAACAAAGATACAAAATAGCATACTAATACATTTAAAGCTTTTATAGATTTTGCTAAGCATTGTATTGGCGTATCATACTTTTGCAAAACTAGATCCAGTGTTCTTGTTTATTCTTATCAGATAATAGCATTTTAAGTGTTGGATCTTTCTGAAAAATGACTAACTAAAGATAATGTCAATTCACTCAAGAGGTCTACTCTTAGAGGAGATTGTAGGTGGCTCTCGTAAAGGAATAAAATCTTCTCTGCTCTGCTGTTCCTCTTTTCAAGTACTTTGCACACAGCAGTTTGCTCTTTCGTTGTACAAGTAAAGGAAGTTCTTATTTACTGCTTTCTAGCTTCCAAATGGCCTTTTTTGTTATTGGTGAATGAAAGTAACCTACCAGCTTTCTCAGGATAACCTGTTTGTCTTCTTACACAGCAAAATGCATGGATGAATTTGCTGTTGAATATAAAATTATTAATCCCAAAGCAATTTCTATGGGACAGTTGTACGGCAGTTTTGATCCTGTAAGTCATGAGTGGACAGATGGAGTTCTTGCAAATGCCTTCAGGGAACAAGCTTCTTCTACCACAGATGATCGGAAATGGATTATATTTGATGGCCCTGTGGATGCAGTTTGGATAGAGAACATGAACACTGTGCTGGATGATAATAAAAAGGTAGCCTAATTTTTGACCGTTACCTGATACTTTGACCGTTACCTGATACTATTTTAGGAATAGCAGTATTGCGACTATGATGATATAGGGCTTTTAAAACGAGGTGAGGAGTGAGATTTATATGCCTGGAAGCATGGATTTTTTTTTCCTCCAGTTATACCACTCGGTGTAATAGAGGTTGTTAGGCTATTACTTATCCATGGAAGCCTTGTCTTGCTCCTACTTTACTGAAGTGAGGTTGTTTATTGTGACTTGTTTATGGTCCCTTTTGGGAAACTGAAATCATAAATGTAGCTCTGTAACTGACAACTAAAGTTGCTTAAATTACTTAATGAATAAATTAGCAAAAAAGGCTGCAAGTTTTTGCTGCTTTTGCTGAGGATTTAGCAGTGTTCTCCCTGTCTCTACCAGCCATTACAATAACAGATGGAAAAGTTGAGACAAGGTCAGAAAATATCACATGTTATGAGAACATGAATGAATGAATGAGAAGTGACACTAAGTAGGATGTTCAGTGATTTTATGACAAGCATTGCTTTCACTGAATGATCTGCAGTGACATGACTAAATCATGTTTGCATGATGCTTTCCTTCTAGCTGTGCTTAATGAGTGGTGAAATAATTCAGATGAATTCAAAAATGAGTTTAATCTTTGAGCCAGCAGACTTAGAGGAGGCATCTCCAGCAACTGTCAGCAGGTAATGTGAAAGCACTCGAGTTTGACCTATGCCACCTTAAACATCTCTTCCTGTATCATGGTTGTTTGTTCTTCCCAGGTGTGGTATGATCTATATGGACCCACAGCAGTTAGGCTGGAAGCCACTGAAGGATTCCTACATGGATACTCTGCCTCCCAACCTGCAGGAGGAACACCGAGAGCTGGTGCGAATCTTAATTTTTGGCATAGGTCTCATTTAAGAGACTTACCTTAAGGTGATGTGCGCAGTTTCCTTGCACTGCTGACTTGAAGACAGGCATTTAAGATCAAAACTGTGAAGTGCATTCATTACTTAGGAGGTCCCAGCTCTCCTGGAGGCTGTGATAAATTATTTTGTAATAATAAATGTCAGGTTTTGCTACAGATCACAGGTGCTTGACAGAAAATTTGTTAAAGAATGAAAGACTAGAAATTTTTTCAACTTTAGACATGCTTGAGACATTTAGATTATAGCTTGAGAAAGGCTTATAATAAGATCATTTTTCCTTAAGCACTTAATCTGAAAAGCCTTACTTGCCTCAGTAATCTTCGCTAATTCATCCTTCGTGAGCGGATTGCTTGCATGAATGAGACCTTTATTTGTTGTGTATTATACTATATTTTCAGTGTAGATACAAACAAAAGCATATGTTAATGGGAATCACCGTTTAATCTTTTCAGGAGTAAAATTCCTATTTATTGAGCCTTTAAAATATAGTAAAAGAATCAGAAAAATCAGCCCACAGTAGAATTACAGCTGGAAAAAGATTTCATTTTTGTGATCTGACAGGACCCTTTTGAGTTTTTGCAGGCATTTGGGACCAAATTCAAGAGAAGTAGGAACAGGAACTCTTTATTGAAGTAGTTCACCAAAGCAAAATAGTTGTTTCTTAGCCAGCAAATAATTGCCCTTTTAGTGCTTCTCCTGGAAGTAACTCCTGGAGTAACTATTCCTGGGATGGGTCTGGGTCTTGGTTCCTTTCCTGTTCTCCCACTTCAGTCCATGGCAGGTGCCATCAGCCTTGGTCATTACTGCCCTGCACGCTGTGGAGCTCCCGCAGGCACCAGTCAGCCTTTCTGGAACTCCTGTTGCATCATGGTGTCTGTGCTGGTCCTCAGTAGAGGCCGGTCCTTTCTAAGAGATGATGAAGTCTTTGTTTCCATTGGAATATTTTTCTTGTTGCCTGAGCAGAGCAGCAGCCTCCCTTGACAGAAAAAATGCTCTGCTGTCTAAATGAGTAACTGGGTAACAAAATTCCTCGTGAAAACCTTTCTGTGGCAGAAGCTGCTTATTTCCACTGTCAGAAAATGATAATGTGGCTTTGTGATTGCTTCTTTAGTGTCTCACATATGTCCTTTATTCATCTTCCCTCTGTCAACTCAAGGAGAATTTCTGATGCCTTGTGTTTTACTGTGAGAGAATCAGCGGCAGTCAAATATATGGAAAATTCTGTGTTGTTTTAAAACCATCTCTTTTCTCCTGGCAGGTCAATGACATGTTTACGTGGCTAGTCCAGCCCTGTTTAGACTTTATTCATCATCATTGCAAAGTCATAGTCCAAACCTCCTCTATTCATCTGACTTACAGCATGATGAAACTCTATACTTGTCTTCTTGGTAAGTACCCTAAGCATTATTCTTTTTATTTCAAATTTTCTTTTTTCCTTATGTATCCCATAACAAGACGCATGTCATCAGGTGCAAGGAAATACCGAAGAAATTCCTTTACTGCTTGAGATCAGAAGACACAAGCCCTTTCTCATTGCTCAGCATTAACAATAGAACTTTAACTAGAGCTTTCATGTTTATATATCAGTGTCCTAACAAAATGGAACATGATCTTGTGAGTGTATTGCATAGGTTGCTTGTAGATTGCTGATGTCAGAAAGAAAAAAAAAAGCCTTTGTAAATAATTTTCCTTCTCATTTTTTATTTTAAGGCAGTATTTTATACATCTGATACGAAATCATTATTCTGTGTAGATTGTCTTTGTTTCAGTGAAGACCATATTCTAGCTCTGTCTCGAGTACTTTTGCCAAATGCATTTTGAATTGGGATTTATGCTTATTTATGCTTTATGGCATTTGACTAAAATTCAAAATATGTGTTTTAGATGAAATAAAGAAAAACGATGAAGAGGAGGAGGAAAGCATGTCTAGTCAACAGATCTTCTTGTGGCTGCAGGGACTTTTTCTTTTTGCTTTGGTTTGGACGGTTGCTGGGACCATTGATGCAGACAGCAGAAAAAAATTTGATTTATTTTACCGCAACTTGCTATTGGGAATGGATGATGGAAACCCACGGCCCAAAAGTGTGAAGCTCACCAGAAACAACATCTTCCCAGAAAAAGGTGCTTCCTCCTAACCTGCTTGGTTCTTTATAAAACAGTAAGAAGAATCAGCACTGTAAGGGATGCCTGGCAGGTGTTAACTCCGCAGCAGAGCTGCCATTTGCCAAGCCTTGATCTGCACAGTTGAATGCTTTTCCCTGCTGTTCCATCCAGGAGTAGCATATGCCTCAGACTGCACTCCATGTAGCTGAGTCAGCCCTAAAATAATTCCCAGATAATAACAGCAGAGGGTGAGGGATGGTCTCTTGTGCTGGAAGGTCTTCGTTATCTCACAAGAATGGACTGTTTAAGGGCCGTAATGTCAAGACATTGAAGTTATTTTTAACTGAGAGATGAAAACAATTAAGGAGTAAAATTTCAGAACTTCACACAATAGAATGATAAGAGTTTATTATTTAATCTGTGAATCTTGCTATAATCTTTTCTTTTTTTGATTAACAGGAAGTGTTTTTGACTTTTATTTTCACAAGCATGGCAGTGGGCAGTGGAACCTGTGGACTGATTACATCTCTAAAGAAGAGCAAGTTATTTCCCCTACAGCTAAGGTTCACATTGATATTTTTCATTATAGGCAGTAACTATTTGACAAAATGATTTATTTATAAAACTGCGTGGTTTTGGGTGTCTGATTTTCATGTCCTGGTTTACTTCCATGTGTAACAGGTGTCTGATCTAATCATTCCAACGATGGAAACTGCCAGACAAATGTTTTTTCTTAAAACATATGTGGAGCATGATGTCCCTTTGCTTTTTGTTGGTCCCACTGGCACTGGAAAATCAGCTATCACAAATAATTTTCTGCTACAACTTCCAAAGGAGAAATATGTCCCAAGCTTCATCAACTTCTCTGCAAGAACCTCTGCTACCCAAACTCAGGACATTATTATGTCTAAACTGGACAGAAGAAGAAAAGGATTATTTGGACCTCCTGCGGGGAAAAAAGCTATATTATTTGTGGGTAAGACTTTTCTTCATGTTTTTACATAATTTAAATTCTGATATTAGGTGACGGAAGCAATTCACAGATTGGTAATTTCTGGGTGCCTCAGTGCTTTGTGTTTTTTGGGGGCACCCAGAGAAGTATTAGCACTGCCCCCTGCAGAAAGGTTTCTATTTCATTGCGATGCTTGTTTTCAGAATATTATTGTTCTTTTACTCATTTAAAATGTGTTGCAGTGTGACCTAAAAGGAAAATAAAACAAAAAAAAATACCAGCCAAATTAAGTTAAACCATCAACTGTAACTTAGTCTGCCTGAAAAGTGCTTTGATTTGATTCTGGTTATTTCAATGGGAAGAGAAAATAACAAGAAATAACCTCTTCTGTCTCTAGTTGAGTTGTTTTTCTCTGTAGATGTGTAAGATACAGTTCCTAAGCACTGCGGGTTATATCCTCAGTACCTCTGTCCTCTGTAGATGACCTAAACATGCCTGCAAAGGAAGTGTATGGAGCCCAGCCACCTATAGAACTTCTCAGACAGTGGATTGATCATGGTCACTGGTATGACAAGAAAGATACATCCAAGATTAATATCATAGATGTTCTGCTTGTTTCAGCCATGGGCCCACCTGGGGGAGGCAGGAATGATATTACAGGTAGGAAATCTATAAAATACAGTACAAAGCATGTGTAAACATGAGAGAAAAAAAAAGGTATTATGATGATAAATAGTTATTTAAGTGATTGAAGTTAGAAGGCAGGCTGGATTTTGCTTTATCTGCCGCATTTAATACTACAGATATTTTCACTGTTTGGGTTATGCCAAATGAAAGTAGTCTATATACTCGAGTTTAAATCTGTACCTTTCTTCAAGGTGAGTTTAATTAGCATTGGAAAAAAAAAAGATGTAAATAATACTAACCTTTCAGAAATTGTATACTTTCCCTGCTTTCTTTCCTCTGAGAGGGGAAGAGGACACATCTTCTTGCTAGGTCTGTCTGACTGCCATGTCATTTCTCATCTGAAACTAGATCTCCTGCTGCTAAGCTAGGCTGTCTGTACTTACTGCAGGGGAAACCTGTTCTCTGCAAGTCCTTGATTCCTGTCATGTCAGCATAAGGGAAGTGATGCTTGTTAATGTAAAATTTGTGCCAGTAAAGCTGTAACGTTGTAAGAGCTATGCTGTTAAAAAGCACTTAATGCTAGCATAACTTATTTTGCTTTATAGAAACACCCTATAGCTGTGCTTTGAGGAGGCTTTATTACAGTAGCTTTTCCAGTACAGCTAAAGGTGTAAAATCTTCTAGTGTATAGACTAGATTTTTTTAAACTGAAACTGTGAATAACGTAGTTCTTTTGTGAAGTTTTACTATGCCATATCATGACAAGCTGGGCTAATGTGAACTGAAATTTATTTGTTGCCTTCAAATAATGGAGATTCACTTTTTCCATATTAAAAACAGAAGTTCTTCTAAGAGAAATGCTGGCACAAGATATGAATGAGTTTATATTCATTTGTATCACTGCCGGTGTAAAAATTTGACAGCAACAGAATCCTGGAGCTGGAGCCTGAATCAAGTGTTGAGTCCACCTCTTGTGAGAGTCAGTCGTAGACGAATTCTAGCTGTAAGGTAGAAAAAAGCTTGGACATTCCTTGATCTTTCTGTATCTTTTTCTGTGTGTTACAGGACGCTTCACACGACACTTGAACCTTATATCTATTTGTTCTTTTGATGATGATGTATTAGCCAAGATTTTTACTGCAATTTCTGACTGGCACTTTAGCAAAGGCTTCGAGTCTGTGTTTCTAAGGTAAATGTGATATATTTCCAGTGACATGTTTGTCGTATTTTCTCCTGTTATTTCTCTGCAGATCTCATAATTGTATCTCCTTTTCCCTTTTAAGGCTAAGCAAGATGATGGTCCATGCTACAATGGACATTTATAAATTGGCAGTTGAGAATTTTCTCCCAACTCCTTCCAAATCACATTATGTCTTTAATCTGCGAGATTTTTCCCGGGTTATTAAAGGAGTGCTGCTCTGTCCACACACTCACTTGCAAGTAAGCTCCTTTTTCACTATGTTCCTATAAGAAAGAGCAATGGATAAATTAAAATTATTGGTATAGTATTAGTATAGTATTAGTAAACAAATACTTCATACAAGAATTATGATTTTATATTATATATATATATATTTAAAATCACAGCTTATATATAAATGTATGTGTATATATATGTACTTACAGATTATAAAAATTAGGGTAGCTCTTGAATACCTTGCTGTTTACGTTAAAACCTGTGCATCAAGTTATACAATCCCATCTCTTGCACTTGAAAACTAAATATACAAAGAAAAAAAAAAGTGAGAAAAAGATTTATTTTCTCCCTTTTACAAATGGGAATCAGTGAAGACGACTGAATAATGTAGCCCAGAAAATGCTTCTGTCTGTCATCACAAACCAGAAATAAATAATGGCAGATGTGTGTGACTTTCATCCTTCTGTTTTTTTTTTCATGTTTACACTAAAATGCCTATTAAAGAAGTATTAAAAGATTTGCTTCTATCAGGGGGAATGTTTCTGATGTAGAAACAGAAGTAACTGTCTACAAACTATTCAGGGACCATCTTAGCCAGCAACCGAGTTTGAGCTAGGCTAAGATTACAGCCCATGAGCCATCCCATAGATTTATTCTTTATGTTGAGGAGGGGAGGTTCATACAGGAGAAAAATGCTTTGACATAAGAGTCCCAGACTGTATTGGCAGGAAAGATAAGGTGGTCATTAGGTAAGGAAGCTAGTTAGGTTAGCAGATGCTGAGCCATGTGTTGAATGGCTTAAAGCTGAAAGGTTCCCACTGAGCTTAGTACAAGATATATCTAGGTCCAGATGGACATTTCCATCCTTTTACTTTCAAACAAATTCTGCCTGAACTACATTTACCCATTTTCCTGTTTTACATTATCAGGATGGAGATAAGCTGATCAGACTTTGGATTCATGAGGTTTACCGAGTTTTCTATGATCGCTTAGTTGATCAAGAAGACAGAAATGTGTTTTTTCAGATGGTAAAAGAGACAATATCAAATAGCTTCAAGCAGAGCATCGATAAGGTATTTTGGGGTAACATGCTGGGCCCAAGAATGAGACTCACACATTTTCAGAAATATTTAGACAACTGATACTATATTAGTATTGGGCACATTTCTCCATTTACAAAGTTTAGATGGGCTTCTATTTGTGTTTTGTATTAGGTTTATTCTTAGGCAAGTTAATACAAATTACTCCATCTAGGAATGACTCATGGCTTAAGAAGGATTCTGTGTAGGTATGGAGGAGCTGGGATATGTGTCTTACACAATATTTGTCTGCCCTCTTGCTTAATTTAGGATTTGAAAGAGCTCATGGGAGTAGAGGGTACTATTTGAGAAGCCTTTGGGTAACTTGTCCTATATTTGATGGCAAAATCACTCTGAGAGACGTGCACAGGTAGAAACTTGCATGTCAGTCTACAGCATATTGCCCCATTTGGATTTTTTTTTTTAACAAGGTAATAACTAGAATAGTTAGAAAAGAGTGCTTCCCACAGTATTATTACTAGGTGGATAAGGATGGTTATTACTTTAAGGAAAATAACTCTATAATAGTCTGAATTATCTGTTGATTCTTTTCTTCTCGGTAGGTACTGAGTCATCTCTCACCTACTGGGAAGATCTCTGATGATAATATTCGCAGCCTGTTCTTTGGAGACTACTTGAAACCGGACAGTACTGTAAAAGTCTATGATGAAATCACAAACCTAAAGCAACTGACAACCATGATGGAATACTACCTTGAGGAGTACAACAATGTCAGCAAAGCACCAATGTCCTTGGTCATGTTCAAATTTGCTATTGAGCATATCTCAAGGATATGCCGGGTACTAAAGCAGGACAATGGGCATCTGCTACTGGTGGGAATTGGTGGGAGTGGTCGACAAAGTGCTACCAAGCTTGCCACCTACATGAATACCTTTGAACTCTTTCAAATTGAAATTACAAAATCCTATGGAATAAATGAATGGAAAGAGGATGTAAAACGAGTCCTGCTGAAAGCTGGTGTTGCCAACAAGAACGTCTCATTTTTGTTCTGTGATAACCAAATAAAGGATGAAGCGTTTGTAGAAGATATCAACATGCTTTTAAATACTGGTGATGTGCCTAATATCTTTGCAGCTGATGAGAAAGCCGATATTGTAGAGAAAATGCAAAGTGCAGCAAGGACAGAGAACAGGAAAATTGAAGCCACTCCTCTTGCTATGTACAATTTCTTCATTGAAAGGGTGAAGAAAAATTTGCATATTGTCTTAGGTCTGTATGGTGTGTTATTTCTTAAAGTAATTTTTATTGTTTCCTACCTGCAAACAAACTTAGATAACAACTATATTTTTTTTCCTAGCAATGAGCCCTATTGGAAATGCATTCAGGAATCGGTTAAGAATGTTCCCTTCACTGATAAACTGCTGCACCATTGATTGGTTCCAAACCTGGCCTACGGATGCTTTAGAAATGGTTGCTAACAAGTTTTTAGAAGATGTCGAACTCGAAGATGACATTAGAAAAGGGTATGAGTTTCTCTCTCAAGAAATAGGAGAAGCAGAGGGTAATCTCCCCTTTATCAAACATACATAGTCAGCAAGCTATCTTTATAAATGGTCAAGTTAAGACAACTCTTTGATTTTTATTGGGCGTCAAAGATAGCTAGCTGCAAATGTCTGTGTTTCTGAAAATCAGGCCACTCTGTGAAAGGAGAATTTTGTCCAAAATATTTTTGTAATCTGTCTTTACTAACACTCATATAATTTCATAGAGTAGTTTACTCATAATTAATATAATGACAGACTATTTACATAGTAATGTGGATAATTTTTCTCTAGGGTTGTGTCAATGTGCAAGTATTTCCAAGAAAGCGTGAGAAAGCTTTCCATCAGCTACTACAGTACCTTGCGAAGGCACAACTACGTAACACCAACTTCTTATTTAGAGTTAATTCTCACCTTTAAGACTCTGCTACATAGCAAAAGACAAGAAGTTGACAGAATGAGAAACCGTTACCTTACGGGACTACAAAAACTGGACTTTGCGTCTTCACAAGTAAGCTTCAGCTGAACATACCGAATACAAGGCATATAAGTACTTTGTAGAGCATCTGTATAAGCTAGTTAAAAGCGCAGTCTTTATCCCCTCTTCATTATATTCATCTTATTAATACTTGTTTTAGAAAACCACCAGGAAAAATTAGCGATTTTAAGGAACCATGGTATGTTTAGTAGAAAGTTTAGTAGATTTAGTAGAAAGCTAATAGAAATTGATGGTACTCACAAAATGTATGCTTCTTTCCTTCTACAATTATTTTTCTTTACTGAAATTTTTATACAGAGAATCAATGGATCAGCATCCTAGTATCTATTATTCTTTTTTAAAATAGGGGAGAAGTGATAGATTCTAGATAACAGATATAATCTACATAGATTATAGATAATAACAAAAAGTATTCCTCTATAGATTCACAGGTGGAAACTGATGAGGTTTCCTATGAAACCTCTCCTTTCTCAACCCATGCAATCTAGGGACAGATCCTTTCAACATGCTGTCAGATGAAGAACATCCCATCTGAAGCTGTTGCTCTCATGAGCTCTATGCTCCCTTCCTAGTTTCTTCTGGATTGGTTCTCCAATTGTGTAAGGAATGATTATTTTGCATTCCATAAACTAAAACTCACTGTGAGGGGAAAAAAATATACAGTAAATTTGTTTTTTTAATCTATTTGATTATGTAAAACAACTCTTTATAAAAATAGGTTAGAGCACAATTTTAATTATTATTTTGGTTCAAATGTCCCTTTTTAGATTGTGTTAATTTAGTATCCTTTGATTTTTCTTCCTAAGACAGCAAGGTGAAATGCATAAAATGCTTCTAAGCATTATTTTTTGATTTTCTGTTATGTTGATCAGGTTGTAGAGATGCAGAAAGAACTGACTGCCCTTCAGCCTGAACTGATACAAACTTCTGCAGAAACAGAGAAAATGATGATTCAGGTTGAAAAGGAAACAGTTGCAGTGGATGCAAAGAAAGAACTAGTGTCTGCAGATGAGAAAGAAGCTAACGAAGCTGCAGCTGTTGCTAAAGCTATTAAGGTAGTTTACAAGGGCATAAGCCAGCAATGAAATGGGTTCCAACTGCCTTTTTTTTGAAATAATTTGAAGTTGTGGTGATGTGTTAATGGGATGATCCAAACTGATCCAAGTATCAAATTTGCAAGAGTTGTTCCTAATGTAAACAAGGTAAATTTTCAATGTTGTTATGGGTTATGTTATTGTATGGGTAATGTTGTTATAGGGTTATGATCATGTTTTGCTAAACCTCCCTAGGCTAGTTCAGATCCCAAGAGCTGTATAGCTGCTTTTTGTGTATTCATATGTCCTCAGCAGATCTGATTAGGCTGAGTAATGAGGTGATACTGTTTCCAGGCCTGGAGACCGTAGGTGAGGTAACTTTGCGTAACACAGCACCAAGCCCTGTTAGGTGTAACCTAAGAGATATAGCCACAGGCAGATGTCTGTAGCACAAAGTTTCCCGTCGGGAGCTGCAGGATTTTCAATATTTTGCATGAATAGCTGGGAATGCTAGTGAGATATAATGGCTGAGGTCTGGCCTAACTGTTGCCTTCTGCTGTAATAGCAACATGTGTATGATAAAGAATTTAAGCTGTATGATACATGTTCTTGTTTAGCACTATAAGATTCAAGTGGGAGCAGTTGTTTCTGACATGTATTTTATTGTCAAACCAGAAGGTACTTTGAACTTGATAACTTGTCTGGCTTTCTCAGCTATCAGTTCATCCAGTGGAAGTTACTACACTTCTTTACATGCCCTCCCTGTTTAAACCACTCAGATTGTGAAAGTATGTGTCTGTGCAAGAAGCCCAGCTGTGCAGAGTCGTGGAATTGGGCACTTACAAGCATAGGAGGTTCACTAATGCTGTGTGAGAATTTCTAAGGGTGGAGTAGGCAGCTCATGGGTCTGGTGTTGTATGAAGGTTTGCAGTCTTCTGTGTAATGTCTTTATAGGACGAATGTGAAGGAGACCTTGCTGAGGCCATGCCAGCTTTGGAGGCGGCCCTTGCAGCTCTTGATACGCTGAATCCTTCAGACATCTCTCTTGTGAAATCCATGCAGAATCCACCGGGTCCTGTTAAGCTTGTCATGGAGAGTATCTGTGTCATGAAGGGAATGAAGCCAGAGAGAAAGCCTGATCCAAGTGGCAGTGGTAATGATGAATATTTGTGTTATCCCTGCCCTAGGAACTCCTGGGGTACTGCTGTATTGTTCTAGTGAAGTGCTACTGGTGTGGATGCAGCCATGTGCAACAAAAGTGATTTTTTGCTAGCAATGACTTATAACCTTGTATAGCTAAAAGCTTATTTTGACATTGTAACATATTACACTTGCTTAGTATCGTAACACACGCTTTGTAATATGTTCCTAGTGGACGCAAAAGTCATTTCTGCAACTTACTTTTACCCATTCTGAGATTCACAGGAGCTTGAGGTGTGCTATGCATCATTCACTTGTATGTTGCACTCTCATCCCTGTTTACCAAACACCATCTCGTGTGTTGGGAGGCAGAAATTTGGCTGTCTCCAAAAATAGATAACTACTCCAACCAGCTATTACTGTGCTGGTTGTGGTAGTAGTATTATAGTATTGCACAGGATTTGTGATGTAAGGAAGGAAAGGGATTTGTTTCTTCCATTTTTCTTTTTGCTTTATTCCGCTTTATCCCTTTTTCCACTTTAATCCTTAATAACTGAAGTAAGACTTCTATAATTGTGTCTTTGATTCCAAACCATTCTACCTAGATTAGCAAGAAACTCCTTTACACATTATGTTTTATTTAATAATCTCAGCTTAGAGTGAATCTATAGTAATTTGTTTCCTTTATTTTTATTTGGATTGATTTAGAATTAGTATGTAATTAGTAGATATGTTTAATAGTTTGCTGTGTAACATAGATTATTGGTTCTAATGTTCCTGTCAGAATTTCTGAAGTTGAGGGATTTCTTAAACTATTTAACAGTGGTTGTGTAGTAAAATTCTGTTGTAAAACCACTGATGTTAATTATTCATATTTTGTTCAGGTACTTTTTCAGTTTGAACATTCATAATTTAAGCCCTATTTTAACATTATGTGCAATGTAGGAAAAATGGTGGAAGACTACTGGGGACCTTCTAGAAAAATTCTTGGAGATCTGAAATTCCTTGAGAGCTTAAAGACGTATGACAAGGATAATATTCCTCCTGCTATAATGAAGAGGATTAGAGAGAGGTTTATTGGTCATCCGGATTTTCAGCCAGCTGTCATAAAAAATGTATCATCTGCCTGTGAAGGTCTATGCAAGTGGGTACGAGCCATGGAAGTGTACGATCGTGTTGCAAAAGTGGTCGCACCAAAACGTGAACGTTTGAGAGAGGCAGAAGCGTTACTGGACGTTCAAATGCAGAAGCTGAAAACAAAACGAGCAGAACTTAAGAAGGTAGTTGATCGTCTCCAAGCTTTGAATGATGAGTTGGAAAGCATGAATGACCGAAAGAAAGAGTTAGAAAATAATATTGAAATCTGTTCAGAAAAGCTGGTGAGAGCTGAACAGCTAATTAGTGGCCTTGGTGGAGAGAAAGACAGATGGACAGAAGCTGCACGATTGTTAGGAATCCGGTATATAGACCTTACAGGAGATGTATTGTTATCTTCAGGAACAGTTGCTTATTTGGGAGCCTTCAGTGTCGATTATCGCCTTGAATGTCAAAAGCAATGGCAAGTCCTGTGCAGTGAGAAGAACATACCGTGCTCCAGTGATTTTAGCTTAAGTAATACATTAGGGGACCCAGTCAAAATTCGTGCATGGCAAATCGCTGGATTGCCAATTGATTCTTTTTCCATTGACAACGGCTTAATTGTTTCTAACTCCAGAAGATGGGCTTTAATGATAGATCCTCAAAGGCAAGCTAACAAGTGGGTAAAAAATATGGAGAAAAATAACAAACTCTCAGTTATCAAACTATCAGACACAAATTATGTGAGGACATTAGAAAATGCTATTCAGCTTGGAACACCAGTCTTGCTAGAAAATATTGGTGAAGAACTTGATGCTTTCTTAGAACCCATTTTATTAAAGTTAACATTCAAACAACAAGGAGTAGAATACATGAAGTTAGGAGAAAATACAATTGAATATTCAAGAGATTTCAGATTTTACATAACAACCCGTTTAAGAAATCCTCATTATCTTCCTGAGGTAGCTGTGAAAGTTTGTTTACTCAACTTCATGATTACACCTCTGGGTCTTCAGGATCAACTTCTTGGAATTGTGGCTGCAAAGGAAAAGCCTGAGCTAGAAGAAAAGAAAAATAAACTGATTATAGAAAGTGCAGCCAACAAGAAACAATTAAAGGAAATAGAAGATAAAATCCTGGAGGTTCTTTCAAAGTCAGAAGGAAACATCTTAGAAGATGAAACAGCAATAAATATTTTGTCTTCATCCAAAGAGTTATCTGAAGAAATCTCTGAAAAGCAAGAAATTGCTTCTGTAACTGAAATGCAAATAGATTCTACTCGAATGGGGTATAAGCCAGTTGCTGTTCATTCTGCTATTGTCTTCTTCTGCATCTCTGATCTGGCAAATATTGAACCTATGTATCAGTATTCGTTGATTTGGTTCATTAACTTGTATGTCCAATCTATTGCTAATAGCAAAAAGAGTGATGATATAGAAGAGAGAATTGAAAATATAATTGAGCATTTCACAATAAGCATCTATAACAATGTCTGTCGTTCACTGTTTGAGAAAGATAAACTGTTATTCTCCTTCCTCCTCACAGTAGGCATTATGAAAGGAAAAGACCAAATAGATGATGAGGTTTGGCGTTTTCTGCTGACAGGGGGTGTTGCTCTTGATAATCCTCACCCCAATCCAGCTCCAGAATGGCTCTCCGACAAATCATGGGGTGAGCTAGTACGGGCATCTTGTCTGGCAAATCTGCAGGGGCTGATGGAACACGTGAGAGAGAATGCTTCCAAGTGGCAACAGATCTATGACTCTGTTAGACCCAATGAAGAAGCTTTCCCAGACGTGTGGAACACGTTAATGGGCTTAGATCGCATGGTTGTTCTCAGATGCTTGAGACCTGACAAGATTGTTCCAGCAGTGCGGGAGTTCATTATAGAAAATATGGGGAGAACTTTTATTGAACCACCTACTTTTGACCTCGGAGGAAGTTACAATGATTCAAATTGCTGTGCTCCTTTGATTTTTGTATTATCACCAGGTGCTGATCCTATGGCAGGTGAGATTTTCATTAAAAACCTTTTAAAATCTGCTTAAATGACACTGGGCATGCCTAAACCTTATTGATGTATAGGATTCTTTATTTGATCTTTAAAGTACAATACAACAACGATGATATTAGCTTGTGTTTCAAACATCAGTCTTTTTGAAATGATAATAAAATTGCTGGAGGGGGGCGTGAATGAGCTGGTGATGAAATATCCAGATCTCTGAGCAGGTCTCCAGGGGTCTAATGGATTTTCACGTCCCAACGAGATTCTGATTCATGCTTATATACTGATTATGCCAGTAGGTTTGGGGAACTTGCCCTGCTGTTCTTGCAGCCTCTTCCCTCAAAAGGTTCCTCTCTCTTGATTGCTGATGAAATGGTGTGTATGACAACACTTTAAAACACTTCTATTAAATGTTCTTTAAAAAATAACCACCCGGATTATTTTTAAACCTGCTCTTCTGCCAGAAGAATTGTAATGTGGAATCACACTATAAGAATATATTTTCAGGAGGTGCTGTCTTTGATGGCAAAGCTAGAGTTTATTTTTAACTCAGATCTAAAGTACCAGTGCAGAGCTAACCCAATCAACAGTTGTACAAGGAAAACAGAGAAAGAGAGTAGAGAGCTGTAATGAAGACTGGGAATGAGCAATCAGCACTGAAGGAGAGGACACCTGCCTAGTATCTCATTTTGTTTTGTTTCATACGTCTACATTTTTGCAAATGTCTACGGAATACAATGACTGATACAACATTTGATACTAGTTGTGGATTATTGTTTATATTATCTGAGTAAAATATATATTGACTTCTGTGCATTTCTTTGCATGTCTGAAATTTGCCATCATAGGTTTACTAAAATTTGCTGATGATCTTGGCATGGGAGGCACAAGCATTCAAACTATTTCACTTGGCCAGGGCCAGGGCCCAATAGCAGCAAATATGATTTATCAGGCTATTGCTGATGGAACCTGGGTAGTGTTACAAAACTGCCATCTTGCAACCAGCTGGATGCCTGCTTTGGAAAAAATCTGTGAGGAAGTTATAGTGCCTGAGAATACCAATGAGAAATTCAGGTAGGAGTTTAAGCATTTTGCTCTTTTCTATGAGTATTTCTTGTTTGCTGGAGATACCAGTAGAAACAAATACCATGCACATCTTTTGTATGAACAACTGCGATTAATATTTGTGTTGTATAATGTGCAATAAAAAATAAAGATATATAATCATGATGCCATCTTTTCTACCTTATTCTTTTCAGGTTGTGGCTAACCAGTTATCCGTCAGAAAAGTTTCCTGTTAGCATCCTCCAGAATGGCATCAAAATGACAAACGAACCTCCTAAAGGCGTTAGAGCAAACCTCCTTCGATCATATCTTAATGACCCCATCTCTGACCCTGTGTTCTTTAGCAGTTGCCAAAAGCCAGAAATGTGGCAAAAAATGCTTTTTGGCCTTTGCTTTTTCCATGCGCTTGTGCAGGAAAGGAGAAACTTTGGCCCACTGGGTAAGATTTAGGTTATTCTGCGTGTTGTTTCAAATGAAATAGTAGTTTTAAAATGCATTTTTATGTCCTTTCTATGAAAATGTAGCGCTACTATTATAAGAACACAGCAATACAAAAATAAAGGCTGTATTCCACAAAACAGAGTAATGTTTAAAAGTTGTTAACTGCTTTGATTCAGGCAAAGCTACTTCTGAAACTTCTTAAAGTATTAATCTTGGTGAGGACTATAAAGTTCCAAATAAATGCATCATACTCTATTTACACTAAAATGTAACTGAATAGATTATTAGTTTATTATTTTGCTTCTCACCAACAACATTGATTTATTTATCAAAAACAGTTCTATTTAAATTTTCAGCATTAAAGATGCATCGTTTTCAGTAATGGTTTTCTTATTTATGTGTATACTATTGTTTTAGAAAGACTAATGCATACAGTTGTGTGCTGTGAGACTGAAATTTATGTAGTTGCAGTGTATTGACCATAAAGATATAAATGAAAAGATAAGTTATATATCAGTAAGGTTTGTATGAATATTTATTTATTAAATTTAATATATAATCTTAAAAGATCAAGGCATATTTAGAAAACTATATAGAATTTAGGAAGCTGTATAGAATTCTGATGCTTTTCTTAAAATATAGAATTACATACAATTATAAAAATTTTATAACTATGCAAAACTTGCACATTCTGCTGGTGTCTGTGAACTTCTTTGCTTTGCATTCTGACCTGCCTCTGCATTTGTGATAGTGGTAACTGTGGTGAAGTGTTACTTTTTGAATGACAACTTCTGTTTCTGTTTTAAGACACCTTTTTAAATAAGCATGAGCCTGCCAGAAGGAAGATAATTATTTGTTGCTTTGGAAGATAATTATTTGTTGCTCAACTTTGTAAGTCACAAAGAAGTCATTTGCAAAAGTAACATCTCCTGCATTAAGTGAGGAGTTGTCTAGTGGTCAAAACGTCTATGTGGGTTCGTTTTTAATGATAGGACGTGATGGCATTGTGCTTTGGGGTAACAAATTGTTATGCATTCATGTTTCTCACTTGTGCACTACTCAGTTAGATAAATGCCATGGCTTCATCTAGGTGTTGTCTGGCAGCTCTTACCTTATCTGCTGTAGTAGAAGTCTAATGCTGTCAACATTTTCTGAATATGGATTTCAGTACAGTGCACAGTTCCTGATAAATCTTTTCT
This sequence comes from Tinamus guttatus, assembly GCF_059628265.1. NCBI lineage: Eukaryota > Metazoa > Chordata > Aves > Tinamiformes > Tinamidae > Tinamus > Tinamus guttatus. Next base: position 339,517 of record NW_028288864.1, on the reverse strand, counting down.
GAATTGAACAGGGTGGAATATTCCATATGAATTCAATGAATCTGACCTCAGAATCAGTATGCGACAGATCCAGATGTTTCTGAATGAATATGAAGAAATCCCATTTGAAGCTCTGACATATCTAACAGGTACAGATGTTGCACTTAATAACATGAGACTATGCACTTTCAGCTGTTTCAGTGATAAATTGATAAATGCTTGACAAATGTAGTGGATTCTGCATTTCAGGTTTATTTTCTTGGCCTTTCACATATAGACAGGTTGGATCCAAACTCAGATCTGATTGCTCTCTTCACTTATATATATATGTATATATATATCTGGAAGAGTTACTAAGGGTCCAGCAAACTTCCTGGTCTTTGTTTCACATTTGTCAAATAAAAACATTTGTGGCCTCTGTTTCACCTTAGCTGATCAATATGTCATATCCTGTCAGAGTAAGCACTGGCAATTTACTGAAAGATGTGATAATCCTCATCAGGTTAAAGTAGCAGGTGTTGACCTGTGTGTAAATAACTATTAAGATATTTCTTGGCTGTTGTGACTGTTCAGTTCTCATTCATCAGAAGCATGGCTAATTATTGGCACCTTCTTTATCATGCTTATGAAGACGGTTCCCAATTTTTGATCTTTCAGCTATTATAAAAATATTTATAAAAACAATTTTGGGGGTCAAGATTAAGGAGAAAAGATAATAAACTGTGAACTTTTAGCTGTTTCCTGCACTTCACATCAGCCCTGTTTATTTCCGCTGTCTCAGTCAAGGGACAAATCTCCCCTAATTGCCTGCTCATTGCTTAAGTCTCTGCACAGTGGTTCTGCATATTTGTAATTCCTTCTTTTCTACTGTGTACATACATAAACAGGTTTGTGGTTACATGAAAGGAGTGAGACAAGGAGCTGTTATATAGCACTGTTCAGATTTTGAACGTTGGCTGGCTTAAAAAAAAAAATAAGATAATTTAAAGCAAACAAGCTGCCATGTGAGAAGTGAGGTTTTCCACTGTGCCATGAGAAGCAGTTTCCCAGACCAGCTCAGAATGTTCCTTATATCTTTCACTATGAAGAGACACAAATTAGGCCCATATTCCCAAAGGTTTTAAAGCACCTACTTTCTGTTGAGTAGTGTAGGAAGTATAGTGCCTAAAGGTTTTTGAAGATCTGAAGGTCTTCAACTTACTGTAGTTATTCATTAATGCTAAACAGTTTTTATGATTTTGTTTCCTTTCCCAGGGGAATGTAACTATGGTGGAAGGGTAACAGATGATAAAGACCGGCGTCTTCTCCTGTCCCTTCTTTCCATAGTCTATAACAAGGATATAGAGCAGGACAAATATATGCTTGCGCCTGGGGATGACTACTACATACCACCACATGGTCCATATGAGGTAAGGAGAAAATGAATACAACTTCTCCCAAAGTCATTTAGGAAAAACCTATTTCTGTGCTTTGAGACCGAGTACAACAAACAGAAAACAAAGTAAATCCATAAGGTCACAAAGCCATGCAGTAATCATTAATGTATAAAATATGGATCTGTTACTTAATATCTAGCATACATGAATGGAGAAGTAGGGATCTTCCAGTATTCCAATGTTTGTCGGTGCAGAGACCTGCCGCTGTGCAGGTTTCTGATATAATTATGGAAGAGCTGATACAAGTTAGACTTCAGGACTTTGCAGGGCAATTCTGCATCCCCTCGCAGCCACTCCTTTCATGATAGCAGTGATCAGGGTGAGGAGGTGAATGGCAGGTGTATACATGAGTGCACAAACTCCCTGGCCTCAGTTTCCTTCCCCTTTCTCCCTTTTGCCAGCTGCTTGGATGTAATGAATGTGCTCAAATCCCATCCATTAGTATAACCTGAAAGTGCAGGACTGATAACACTCAGGATGTATTTCGGTATCGTAATATGAAATGTGGCAGAGTTTCTTAGTCAGCATAAGAAATCAGATAAGCTTGATGCTTGCATGAGGTCAGTCAGGACTAATCCTCAGTGAGCCTTTGAACCATTCAAAATTTGTATATTTATCTCTGTAGGTTGGGAAAGGCAATTTATGAGTAATTTAATTGGGAATTTATGTTTTTGTGTGTAAATGGGAATGTTCTGCCAAAGATAGACTGTATTTACTGATCATTGATGAATATACTATCGCATGACTTTTGGTACCTAAATGTTTCTTTTGCAGTCTTACATTGAATTCCTACGAGGCTTACCAATTACAACGCACCCTGAAGTGTTTGGGCTTCATGAAAATGCAGACATTACCAAGGATAACCAGGAGACTAACCAGCTTTTCAGTGGGGTGCTCCTGACTTTGCCTAGAGAAGCAGGGGGAGGTGGCAAGTCCCCTCAGGTAACTGGCCAAGAAAGAAGCTCTCTGCTTCCATGCCTTAGGTTTCAGAGGAATCTAACACCTCATTAAATGACTGTAGGTTTGGAAGCAGATATGAATGTACCTGTAGGGATCCAGCCAGATTTTGAGTGAAATAACTTTTTAGACAGAAGATATCCTAAAGACTTTGAATTCAAAAAAGTTAAAACCACACAATCCCATCTGGTTGAGCAGAACATGTAGTTTGCGCAGGATGGTATTTCTGTTTAGAATAGCAGCAAAATGCTTCATCTCAGTCGTGAATGTTGGTTAGAAGACAGTTGGTAAGCACCTTAAATTTGATATTATCACATTTAATTGCACTCAGCAAATTCCAGCAATGGAGGTTCATGCACTAGCCTAACTTCATGCAGTAGTGGTTGTATGAGCATCCCTGCCAGCCTCATTGGCGTCAGACTAGGGTGTCAGGATATAGCATCAAATCACTCAACTCTCAGGCAAGCAATATAAGCAACTGTTAGAAACAAAAGTATCCTTCCTGGGGAAGTCTAGGCTGTAACAGCACTTCCACTCTATATTAATACTCCTTGAGTGCTCGGTTGCTGAGTTGCAATTTTTGCTGCTTCAATTTCTACAACTGAATTACAGTTCCCAGCCTTGTAATTACGTTTGAGTGATTTGTTTGCCTCAAAGAAAGGGGGCAGTTTGCAGAAAGGAATCTCTTGAACCTTGACCCTCCCTGTCATCTTCACCTCCATGGATCCTGCTTGTGGAGATGCTGGGAATTTCTTTCCTTATCCTATCCTGGCAGTTCCTCAGGTCACTCAGGTCAAATGCATGCCCCAGTGAGACATACATAAATGAACTTCCAAGCCCTTAAGGATTTGACTTCCTACATTTTGTATTCAAGCAGAATCAATGGAACCTCATTTCCTGTGAGGTTGGCTAGTGAGTAAAGTTTTCCCATGGCTGGGGTATTTCTGTAGTCTTCCCAGCACTCTCCTGTGCTGCATAATTTGGCTTTTCCTTCATTGTGGCAATAGTAGATTTATGCTTGTCTACCCTGCTGCCTGTTTCCTCAAAAGCTGCCTAAAACCCTTTTGCAAATTACACTGAAGTTACTAAAATAGTTTTTAAATCATTGGGAAGGAAAGGAACAAGCAGGCACATGCAGAGGGAGACAGGTTGATGTACAGAGAGAGATCATGTAAGCTTTATTTGTTTAGGAAAATGGACTAAAATATCTGTGTCCTTACCCAGTAAAAATATGAAACCTGTAGAGTTTCAAAGAATTTGTTTAATAAAAGTAGAAATAATTAAGAAAAAGCTCATCAATGCAAACTTGTAATTTCAGGAAACTGTTGAAGAATTGGCACGGGATATCCTGTCCAAATTACCAAGTGACTTTAACGTTGAAGAGGTTATGAAGAAATATCCAGTACTTTATGAAGAGTCCATGAATACAGTGCTTAGGCAAGAATTGATCCGTTTCAATAGGTATGACTCAATGTTTTGTGTAGCATTATTAATACTGAAATGTGCGTGTGTTTCTCAGTTCTAGCAGCTCACAAAGTTTAAATAATTAAAAGTCTTTACAATAAATTCTTAATTAAAAAAAAAAAGCTGCACCTGACTACCTGGATGCAAAAATACTACCTATTTTCTGACCGTCTTCGCTTAAAGCTTAAAGTGTTAGCTTGAGTTTGCTTTGTTGAGATAAGGCACTTTATTGCTCTTAAGTCATCCAGTCCCCAATATTTACAATATAAAATCTTAGCTAGTGACAGAATGTTAAAGGTCTTGTCCTTTATTTCGCTTGTCTAAAGGGGCAAATCTCACTACCTTTTGATTTTTTTTTTTATCTTTGTTTTCTTCTTCTTCCCTAGATAAATTACAATTTTGATAAGGTAAGATAAGAATTTTTTGACAGGACATTCTCCAGCTTTAATAAGCCCTTCATTCACCTCAAACTCGATGTCTTTTGCCAGATTGGAAGGAAGTAAATAACAAGGTGGCTATTTCTTTTCTTTTTTTTTTTTTCTCTCTATGTAGGCTTACAGAAGTTGTTCGGAGCAGCCTTGTCAACTTAGGCAGAGCCATCAAAGGCCAAGTGTTAATGTCATCTGAACTTGAAGATGTTTTCAATAGCATGTTAATGGGAAAGGTACCATCAATGTGGGCTGCCAAATCCTATCCCTCACTGAAGCCGCTGGGGAGCTATGTGTCTGATCTCCTCTCTCGGCTGGTCTTCTTCCAGGTATCCTAAACTGAGACTGGTAGCTTGGTGGGACGGGTAGTTGAAGACTAAGTGGCTAAAATATGTATCAGTACAGGATGAGGACTCGTGCTGTTCAAGTATTTCTCAAAAGACATCCCTTTCATGGTGAATTTACAAGGGGAAGCCCTGGTGTGTGTTTTTTTCTTATGTTTGTTTTTTTTTCTCCTATGATCAGGATTGGGTCATCCATGGGCCACCCACAGTCTTCTGGATATCGGGATTCTACTTCACTCAGTCTTTTTTGACAGGAGTTTCACAGAACTATGCTAGAAAGTACACCATCCCAATTGATCATATTGGATTTGAATTTGAGGTAAGAAAATGCTGAGGATTTTTCTTGGAGGGGGCGCATGTTTTGAAATATGTTCTGAGGCAACAGTGAATCAGGTGTCTAAATGAAGAGATATTACATTTAAAGGAATAGTTTGAGACTGTCACTGACAGGATTTAGTATACTCCATATGAAACTAAAGCAAATGATTTAATCATTCTAGGTGATGAAACAGGAGCACACAATGGAGAAAATGCCAGAAGATGGGGCGTATATAAAAGGCCTTTTCTTGGAAGGTGCACGATGGGATAGGGAAACCTCAGTGATTGGAGAATCACTTCCAAAAGTCCTTTATGATTCTTTGCCCATAATTTGGCTGAAACCTGGAGAAAGTTCCAGTTTTCTACATGAGAACATCTATTCATGTCCTGTGTACAAGACAAGTGCAAGAAGAGGTGTATTGTCCACGACCGGCCACTCAACCAACTATGTTCTCTCAGTTGAACTCCCTTCCAACAAGCCTCAGAAGCACTGGATAAATCGAGGTGTGGCAGCACTGTGCCAGTTAGATGACTGAGTGTTTGCAAGTGAAAACGCTCCCATTTTGTAATTAAAAGATGTACTTTACTTCCCAAGGGCTGCATTTTTCTTCTATCAGAACTTCCTGCTGACTTTAAATAAGCTCCCAATTTCCTTTGTTTTTCAGCCATTCTCACCTAATAGGGAAGAGTGATTAAAGAAAGAACGCTATAAATAGAAACTTATTTCAAAGGCCTGGGCTTTATCTTGCAATAGATCAGAATGAACAGAATTCCCAGCAAACTGTGTGTCACCCACATCTTTACAAATCTTTTGAAATCCTATTACCACCTTGCTGCTGTCATGGGGTTTTTTTGTTTACAAGATTGTGCACAAAGAGGATAGAGTTTTGCTGCTGATTTTAATGGGAACTTAGTCCACAACTCCTGCAAATAGGTCTCTCTGGATCTGCCTCCCACTTCTATATCCCAAGAGTGTGTAGGCCCATGGGGGAGGAGATAAGAATAATCTGCTCACAACATACAAAAAACAATCCTCAGCTAGAATAAACTGCCAGGGCTGTATGAGGAAGCTGTAATAATTGATAATCCTTGAAGATCTGCCCCAGAATTTCTACAGAAAACTTCTAGACATCACATGTGTTGGGAGCCTGCGATTCAGGATGCTTATCACATGATATTTCGATTTTTTGAGTATTATATATATATATACACATCCAAAGTGCCTGTTAAATGGAGCTGAACTTCCATTCTCTCATAGTCTTGATTTTACTTCCTCGTCTTGCCCTCTTGCATGTTGGACTAATAATCACCTGATATTTTGCACTTGTTTTAAGCCCTTTCATCAGAGGAGCTCAAAGTAAGTGGCAAGCAGTAATTAAAAATAAAATAGCCCTGAACATCTTCAAAGACCTGTGCAGTCATTAACTAATCCCTACAGCATGCCAAGGAGGTACTGATGATGGATCATTAGACTTGTTTTATACACAGTACGAGGGAAGCACAAAGATCAAGGAAATTAAAAAATAAAAAATAAAAAATGCACAAACACACACTAAATTGGGGTCTCTGCATTCTTTTCATTGCCCAGATTGCAGCATCCTAATGACTTGCTTGGGATCTCAAAAAGTCCAAGATACAGCCATAATGCAGCAGTTCCCAATATTATGCTACAATGATTGAGATAGAGCTACAATGATGCTACAATATGCTGATACAGCTAATTAAACGAGGCAGATTTTATCACAGGAACTTATCTGTTGTGTTGTGTTTAGCTATTATAAGAGAAAACAGTGTTCATTATTGTTTTACTAATGACTGGTGTTTATGTTTTATGTAGATATCTATAAAACAGCAGCTTTAAGAACAGTAACATATACAGGTAAGTAAGCAGTGTTATGGGTACATTGTGCAGTGGTGCTCTGCATAAAATTTACATAGATAATTGGGACAGTATATTTATCTAACAATTTTGATGCATCTTAAGCAGTAAGTTGGCATTTCGTGCATTATTATTGTTTCCTCTTTACCAGTGCGAAGACAACAGGTCAGGAGTCTTAATGCACATTTGCTTTAATAAAGGTGGTAGAGGTGTGCAGGCATTTCAGCTTACTGGCAGAGAGAAACTAGTCTTAACAATTCAGATGGTATTATATGCAACACATGCAGCAAAAATAAATCTTGTTGTATATGAATGTTACAGCATGATCATCCAAATTGACAAGATTTTTATGAAAAGGGAATATTTCTGAAGATCTAAGTAAATTAAAGTTAAAATTAGTCTTTTAAAAACAGTTTTCTTTTTATCTTCATAGTGACAATAATTAATAATTTTGTTTTCACAAATGTTTTCTACTTTTCATATCATTAAAATTAACTGAAACTTAGTGCATCTGTTTAAAGAAACAGATTGTAATAACTGTCTTTTTTAAATTCCTGTCTGTTATGATGATATGTATGGCAAGCAAAATCCCATGAGCAATTCAGATCACTAATCAGGCCACTGCAATATCAGGGAGAATGGAGCAGTCGGCAGACGCCTTTTCCAGCTCCTTTCCTCACAACACTCGTGGTGCTGAGGCTCAGACCCGGGGGCTGGACCTGTATGTTAGCTCCATCCCTATGGATGGCTCCGTTCAGTCGCTGCTCTCTGAAGCACCCTTCTCCCTGGACTTGAACTTGGGCTTTTAAGTGATGCTGCCATGATAAAACCCTGCCCTAAGGCTCTGAAAGGGAACCAGGGCAACTGCAGAAGTTCTTAAAACATTATACTAAGAAACTGGCGTTACTGAGTTTCTTCAACCTCCTTCGGATAATGCCAGTGTTGTGAATAAACTCCTCCAGATATATTAAGCCATTATAAATTAAAAACAGATTCACTAGTATGTGTTAGCTAAATTACATTCTGTGGAGATAAATACTTCCAAACCATTGGAAAATACTTGCCATGTGGGTTTCTGATTAATGTATTTTTATGAACAAACACTAATGGGTAATTTAATGAGTGGCACAGTTATTGTGGCTCCTTTTCTTCTGAATATACAGTGTCTTTGCTCCCTTGTGTGCAATATCCCTGTTGTCATAATTTTCTAAATTCTTCTATGTTGATACTTAGACTTGAGATGAAGGCTTCTATTAGAACATAAAGATTTATTTCAAGCTTTTGTAGACGTGACTGAAGGATTTAGATATGGGAAGAGACTTTAAAGGAAGGTTCCTGCATCCATCAGTTGCTATGTCCCCTGGAGCAGAGATGAGGTATGGCTGAGTTGCTTTATTTCATGGTTATTGAAGTCTTGAAGTAATATGTGATTTCCTGAGCTGCTTTTCCTATTAGAGAGAGAAAAAAAAAAGTGACATTTTCTGCTGAGAAATATCTTAGAGGTATGTTTTTGTGATCTTTTTTGAAGTGAGCTTCCCGACCTTATTTGCTGAGTTTTATCTAGGCCTTTCTGAAATATGATAAACTGGCTGAGCAGCTTTGTTGGATGAGATACAGTTAAGAGGGAAAAAGGGAAGAAAAAAAAAAAGACAGCTCAGCTGTTATTTAGACCAACTTATTTCATGTGAAAAATTTGCGAACAAATCAAGTTCGTAGTAGTAGTAGTAGAATTCTTAATTTTACAGGCTTAGTGTTTCTGTTTCTTATCTAATCATAAATTCACACTAAATAAACTACAAAAAAGATCTGTAATTACTGCTGAGGATAAATGCCCAGTCTCACTAGTCACTCAAAGCTGATAAGGAGGAAAAAGGAAAAAAAAATCAGTACACAAATATTGGCGAGTGACAAATACTTGTGCCTTTATACATGACAGAGAGATTTTCAGCTAGTGATACTGAAAGACAAGTAGAGTTGGAACATTTTCTGTGGAGCTGGAAGTGTCCTTTTTATCCATACAAAAAAAGCCATTTTGGAAACAAAAAGTGCATGTTGATCTGGACACTGTGGGGCTGCTAAAGGAGACAATTATACTATGAAAAGGCAAAAAGACAATGCAAAGACCCAAATTCCTCCTCTCATGAGTTCCTGTAACTTATAATGTTTGGCTAATCTCCTGACTAGCATGGTGAAGTGGAAGGAGACAGGGTTTATTGGGAGGGGAGTAAGGAAGTTAATGATGTACAGGACACTGTGCACTGACAAGCTAAACTCAGTGCATTGCAAACTCTCAGGAACTTAGAGGCATTTCAGGGCAGCATCTTTTTGCAAATAAAATTAACGTGCAGAAATGAGATGTTGTGGTATCTTCCAGATACTTTGTCAAAGAAATTGGTGTTGTATTTTACTAGGGGGCTATTGAGTTTGGTGTTTAATATGAATACCAGCAAGACATCTGCTCCCTCAACATGGTGGTTTAGCAGTTGGATCTCCAAAAGCAAAGGATACTTTTTGAGGTAGCTTCTCCCTTCCATACAAAGTTTAACTTAGGCTGTGAAGGAAAAGTTTGCCCTACAGATTTGACAATAAAACTTTATTTATTATACATCCTTCATTCAGTTGCGTAGCCTGGGGTTGTAACAGATTTCAGTCTTGACCTTCCTGTGCTAGAGAGTGAAGAGGATCTGGCATTAGTTAATCCATAATTTCTCAAGCACTTACTTTGAAAAATTAATGGGCCAATAAGCATTTAAAAATATCTCTAATAATATGGTGCTCCTGTTGCAGTTCAGGTCAGTGGACTTCAGTTAATCAAGTTAGGAACTGATCTAAATTACTTTAGACTACTTTTACAAACTGTGTATTGAAATCAACTCAATCCCATAGTGTTATTTTCAAGTTGCTGTAAATATTCTGTGCCTTTATGGCCATGTTTTTGAAATTATCAACAGCATACAGTTATGTGCTCCATAATGAGTTTTGACTATAATACAGACAGTATATTTAAACTGTTCATTTACTGTGTGAGTTACAGGATCGCTACCTTAATTAGACACATGAATTTTACGAATTAAAAGTTTCAAGGCATAGCTTCATAACAAAGACTGAGTCTAAACTTTCATTAAAAAGTGTTTTTACACATGTAACCCGCTTGGACGCAGTCCTGTGCCACGTGCTGTAGGTGACCCTGCGTGTGCAGGGGGGTTGGACTAGACGATCTCTAGAGGTCCTTTCCAACCTTAATGTTCTATGATTCTGTGTTGGTTTGGCTCAGTTGAAGTATCTCCACACTGGTGTGTCAGAATGAGGATAGGAAAAGGCTGTGTTTAGATGGCGTTTTCTGTCACCAGTAAGTTTGTAGAACTTCAGTGAGAAGCAGAACAATGACATTTTACATGTTCAGTAGAGTATTTTCCACATGCCACATTCCTAGGAGATAATTACATGGGAATAGATTCCTTTGTGGACTGAAGCCAGAGGGTAGTCAGAAATTGGGCTAGCCGGTACCTGCCATGCTGACTAGCACTTCTGATCGTTTCCTTTTACTTTCTCATTCATTGGCTTGTATCTCTTTTAAAAGTACATTCTGGATGGAGGAACTGTTATGCTCTTCCATACCATCAGTTTTATTTTTTCCTTTTTTTTATGATAGACAAGGATATTTCTTTGCCTTTTACTGATGAGTGCGAGATTTTGGAAAATGAGATTTTGTTGGTTTTGCCCATTTTAATTAGCTTTTTTTCCCCCCCACTCCCATTATTAGCTGCAGGATAGAGTAGGTCTCTGCCTGTGCCTTGGGCCTTAAAGCAGTTCTGGGCTGTGCTTATGTAGTCTCCCAGGATAGCACGACCCTTGTCCATAACTTGGTCTCACTGGTACTTCTAGTGTGAAGGACAGAAGGCTCCACCACCATTCCTAAAGAGGTGCAGTAGATAACCTGGTAAAGCCAAAGCTTCTCTACAACACCTTAAACTTATTCCTTGTTGGTATCCAGCTGGGAAAAAGTTTTCCCTTGATCCATTCATGAGAATGCGAGGAGCCCAACACTATTGTTTTAGTCTTAGTTGTGTAATGGAATTCCAAACTTTATCTTTCAACACCCACACCCTTTTCAAAGGAAAGAAATTCATACTTTCAGTTGGAGGCTCTGGAGACACTGGGTCCGCTTGGTTCTCCTGGACATTTTGCTTTTTGCTGACCCTTATATAAGGCACTACCTTGAATTGCAGTTGAGCATAATAGTGTTCATTCTCTGCTATCAGGGATCAGCAGTGTTTTAGATTAATATTAGGAAAAAATACAACGATCTTCACATCACACCTCCCTCCTCGAAAACTTTACTGATGAGTCAGTGGTTGAATTGTAATAAATACTAAACCAACCTTATCCATCATACGCATTGTATTTAGTGACCTCGGGAAATGTGTGACTATGTGACCAAAACAGCTTCATTCACAGTTGTACAAAAAAAAGCTGCAGGATTAGAATCCGAACGCATCACAGCTTAGATGATGGGTTATGAAATATCATCATGGGATTTCAGGTATATTGGCTTAGAAAACTTCCTCAGCTTTTCCTGGTGTCGAAATGCACGGCCTTGTTTAGAGGCAAGACCCATAGGAGGCAGATGAATCTAGAAAACAGAATCCCACCAGTTAGTTACACATTGAGAAGCTACAAGAAAAAGAAGCCATATAAAGAGTAGGTTTCATTCAGCCTTAACTTGATAAAGGATAACCGAACTGTCCCAAACCATTTCTTTTTTCTTATATTTCTAAAATAGCTGTCTGAGAATGATGAGTGATTTAACTTTCGGGCCCAAAATGTTGTATTTCATGTGTAAAATATACTGACAATCATTTAAATTCTGTAAATTTTGAGCTTTAGTAACTTTGTTTTGTAGTTTGATGTTGGATGGCAATGCTGAAGAACTGAAATAGTACTGCATATGGCACTCCAGAACAAGGCCTTTGAAAGACCCAGAAAACACTGGGATATAAATTCCTGTGTATAAGTCCCAAAATTTAAGGAGTCTGTGCTTTATCCATACCTTGCTACCAGGCCCCAAAATAACTCCAGGTTGTGTTCGTATCCAAAGGCTGCCGCCCTATTGTCAGGCTTACAGCGACCAGTTAAGATGCGCACTCAATGGCACTGACTCCTCGAGCATAAGGAGCAATAGGTAGAAGCTTTTGCTTGGATTGACAAAGTCTTTGTGCTTCCTAAGACTTAGTGGGAGTCATACAGCTAAACCTCCCCATAAGTGATTGAAGATTAAGAAAAATTGAAATTATTACCCTTTAAGATAGCTGTTTAGCTGCAAATAGTAATAAAAGCACTGATTAAAGCAGCACAGATATGGTAAAATCTGGAAAGTAAGGATCTAGTTTATGCAAGAGAACTCTGATCTTTTGGGATTTTAAACCACCATGGAAGACATTTTAAACCCATTCCCAGGAGCATTACTTGCCACACGTGCATTGTTATTTTGTGCATGGAGAAGAACAAGGTATATGTGAAACAGAAGCCAACAGTGACTGTATCCTCAGCACGCATCTTATAAATAAAGATGAAGATGCAAATTAATTATGAGCATGACCTGCTTGATAACTATAGAAGTGACTGTAAAACAATCAGCAAGCAGAGAAAGAAAGTCTCTGTGGGAGGCAACAGAAAGTAATACAGACACAAATGACAGGGCAGTAAAGAAAGTATATTGGATAGTGCAGTATAAGACATGACTAATACTTCCAGCAATTTCAGTAATATTTGGCAGGCTTTTTGCTAGGAACATGTGCACAGAAGCAAGTAGATAGACAAGCACCTTACAATGCAGTTTATTACAGGAAAACTTACAAGACTGTGAAAATAATTCTATCCATCACAAATATAATATAATTAAATAAATATCCTTATTTTCTCTTGTGGAAATATTAACAGATTTGATTCCATTTGGTTCCATTACCATCTTTTTCTACACATGGCAACTCATTGCTCAGTCAAGACTACCTAAATATTTGCAGTCCCTGAGACATTACCTCATGTCCCCACACTGCGGCTTTGATTCCCAATTTGAGAAGTAGCCAACTCACAGATGGAGACTATTTCAGTTTACCTTGGCTCATCTGATTTACCACAGCACTTAATTACAAACTTATCTAAAAATGTAGTTCAGTGACAGTAATATGAACTTATGATTTTATTGTGCAGTGAGAGCTAAGTAGGTACAGTTGAAGAGTTGTGACTAGATTTATACTCACAGGTCTTGGGTAGGGGATGTTATAGTGAAGTCCGATTTCTATTCTTGCCTCACATTCTTCTATACATTGTTTAATCATTTCTGCATCTGTTACCTAAGATAATACAGAGTTAAAACAACTGTAAAAAGAGAAAATGCAGCAATTAGCAATTAGAAGCTCAAGTGTAAGTGTTGCACAGCCACGTGACCTTTTTGCTTGTTTTTTTGGCAATCCCAGGCATACAGTGACTGCATTTTTCACATCCATAAAAGGTAACATTAGCACTTGCCTTGACTCAACAGTTCTGGGCTTGATGGCATTGGGTATTATATGGGCCCATAATATGTAAGAGCTGAGGTTCTGAAAGGAAGTTTTTACCAAATATGGTATTTTCTTGGTAAAAAGAAAGTACACATGTAAATTACCAATATCTCCATGAAAAACAACACTGACCTATTCATCATATTGCAAGGTAGCTTAGGGGAAAAAGAGAAGAGACTTTTTAGACTACCTTCCATGTAGAAAATGTCCATTAGTCAGAAATGTGTAAATTTGGTCTTAAATTCACTTTATGGTGAATCTTGCATTAGATTAATTTTGTCCTATATCAAAATAGGATGTAAATAAATATTGTGGTAGTTAAAAAACAAATCTTGACTACCATGGAGTCTATATTTGTTCCTCTTGAAAGAAGTTTGGAATATCAAGATGTGCATGTATCTTAAAATAACTAAATAAATAAAGGCATCCCTTTTTTAAAAGAAGTACCAATAATTTTTGCTTTGAAAAGAAAAGAAAGAAGCTACTGAGTCCTGCTTGCATGGGTAATGATATACTTAACTAGCTTTCTAAAACATCAAAAGCTGCTTCAAACAACTTCACAGGCCGTATCTTTGGAGTTAAGCTTTTTCTTAACATTTTTTAATGAAAGCCCAGACCTTCTAGTCTTCAAAAGTAGTTAATGAAGATCTGAAACGGTTTTTATTATTATCATTTTTGGGTGAAATTTAAACTATAAGCTAAATGCACCTTGTAATATGTTTGTACTAGTTTTAAGTTGAATGAAAATAGAGGAAATCAACTCAATATCTTAATATCCAAACACTGAGAGAATACAAAGCACAAGGAGAAAATCATCCAGAAAATTACAGGCACAAGGAAACCCACGTACATTTTTGTTTTTTCGGAATAACGTTCTGGCTTCACTTCTAATGTACTGTTTCTCTTTAATAGTTTCTTCTATCTGTCCAGATGCAGATTGCCAGTTTTTGGCTATTCGGAATATCTTGCGGTAAAGGCCAAGAACTTCTTGTCGAGTAACTGGTGTCATCTGAATAAAAAACACAAAACCCCAAACATGTGCATGACCACTGGGTTGCTAAAGCCAGCAGGCAGCACATTTTTCCCACAATTGAGTTAGTTTTGAAAACATCTATCTAAAATTTCCAACATCGATATAAAAATCTGCTGAGTTATAGGAGAAAAATTTAAATAGCTGTAAATAAAAATTAGCTGTGGAGAGCTGACACTGATACTTAAATCTGTGTCCATTCAAACAGCTGAAACTCTTGCTCAAAATTAAGCCCTTGACTTAGTGCTTTGTTGAATCACAGTCCTGGAGCCAGGATGCCTGGATTTTGTCTCACTGCTATTTTGCAATTAGACATTGGGCAAGTCACTGAAACTCTTACTGAGCATCCCTGTGTCTGTAGAAGTGCCGCAACAATGCGGGTTCTGTCTTTGCAAATACCTTGAAATCTGTGAACAGAAAACACGATAAAACCACTACAATAGTGCTGAAACCCAGCGTAGGTTTCAGGTGCCAAGAAGCTCCTTTGCGATACTATTACAGTGTGTAATAGTGATTCAGCTGGAGCTTCATACTTAAAAGGTGATGAAAGCAGTTTGCTGTAAGCATTACAGAAGAGGCTAGAAATGCTGCTGTGTTGCAGACTCGTCATGGATTTAGGGCAGTCCCGACTGTCTTGTTTTTCAGAAATCTGAGTAGCTACTGATTCTGCTGAATAAACCTGTAATTGTGCCTGGAATCTTTGTGAAATATCAGGAATGAAATCCTATTCTCATTCTATATAAATGAGTATTTTGTCATTTAAGTGGCACCAGTATTCCATCCCAGACCTTGAATATCCCTGTGATAAATACATTGCTTGTAGAAAAAAAAAAAAAAAAAAAGTTTTCCTCTCCAAAATCAAACTCCATGAGAAAAAGATTTCAGAAGTGCCAAAGGTTCTTTGGTGTCCAAAAATACAATACAGCAAAGCGTACAAGCAAAGTGTACAAGTAAAAGACTACAGTGGATGCAGTGGAGCAAGTGTCAGCAACATCTGATTGTCTTGGGATCCATGTGCCGAGCTGGAGCTGTTGGGGCTGACTCTGCTCCGGAACGGGGTGCCCTGGTGACTGCGATGGGGCAGGGTGGCCAGGCAGCCCGAACTCCCTGTGCAGGGAGCGCCCGCTGCTACAGGACATCCTGCTGCCCTCGCGCACGGTGGCCACCGCGAGGACTGGGGCGACGCGGGTATCGCCCTGCGAACGCAGCAGCCTCTGACAGTCACCGGGAGCTTGGAGCGTGGAGGAATGTTCTTCATCGAGCGGTTCTCAGGGTGTACAGTTCCCAAGCGGCCACATCTTAAATACTGCCAACCTTCAGTACAGTGAATGTCTGTGACTTCAGACATTCACGTGATCTTCACCTCATCAAAATCTGAATCATGGATGCTAACCTACAGGCAGAATTTGACACATGCTCTTTTTTATGTTAACCATTGCTAAGATCTAAAGACCGTTGTTTCATGTTGTTACAGATTTTAACATACAATCATAAAACCATTTCCCTGATTCTTGAGAGAATATTTTTATTTGCTATTCTTAATTTAAAATGTTTAGCCAATCATATATTTCCCTCGAGAGATAAAAATGATTCTTCATATATAGAAGAAATTATTTCTAGTAAATGTTTATGATATCTCTTGGAAACAAATATCCACAATAAAAGAGATGAACAGGCCCACTTCTTCAAACACTTTGGAGTAAATACTTCACATTATCCACTCTATAGCTCTGTTTCAGGCAATAAAATTACTCATACCCAAAGCTACGCATGCATCTGAAGAATCACTGTCGTTCTCTACAAAGTGCGTAATTTTGCAAAGACTCTAAACAGTTCAGCTACGAGAACTGGCCCAGCACAACCTTACAACCAAACCTTGTCCTCGCCTAGAGCCCCTCCAGGTCTCACCCCTCTGCTTTTATTCGAAGTCTCACCTCTGGCTGAGTTAGTGATGCTCTTATTCCCTGCTGACAGCTAAGAGAAGATAGGAGACCTTCAGTTCAGGTTTCTTGTAATCTATAAAGACAAATAAGAGGAATATCTTGGGGGGAAACAAAGCTTTTAATATAGGTTTTAATTCTGACCTAAGCATCAGATAATTTCAGAGGCCAGAATTTAGGATCATGCATATCCTCTCTTCAGAGCTGTAATCACACCTCTCACTTTTGGATTTAATACTGACAGCCTAGTTGCATCCATTAAGGTTTTATTTAAAATTCTATAATTTATTTTCACCACTAGTCACTTCTCCTCCCTTGCCTAGAACTTACTTTTTCTTCAATTTCTCAGAGCTGTAATTAACCCAGGGTTGAGTAGCCCCTTGCCTTTGCCTCAATATAGGTACAGGCTGCAGGTTCCTACTATTGCTTTTCTTGCTGCACACGGTGCATGCTGTAACAGACACAAAGCAGATTTTCCTACATAGCAGGCAACCAGCTGATCTCACCTCTGACTTTAATTAGCAATTTCTAACATTACACACCTGCTCAGAAACCATTCCTACAGCACACATAAATGAAAGTGTGAGAAGCTTTCCTCCCTCTCAATCCAAAAGGATAAGAGCAGACAGGACAAAACCCCAAGTGTGGGTCAGGCTCTGATCTGAGGGACAATGTGAAAATGAAGTAATTCCACTAAGGGAGCAGAATTGCTTTCAACTTCAAGCCCTGTAAATGAGACTCCCCCTTCCCCCCCTTCATTTGGTATAAACAGAGCTCACACCTACGGAAAGGTAAGTGATGGTACAGATCATGCATTGGGTGTAATTTTGTCAAGTGACACTTGTATTAGTTTTGTGGGTGTGCAAAATTAATTTGTGTGGGACAGAGAGAACGATAAGGGAGGCTTTCATGTCCTTTCAGTTACTCATCTTGCTACTTAAATCTTTGGCATTTAAATCATAATTATACTGCACCCCTCTGGAATGCTAAGTGGATGTTACACCACTCTCCTGCTAGCACTCATCCTGCGGCAGTCGCACCCGCCGCGCAGGGGCCGCCCGCAGAGGTTAACCACAGGCCCGCGCGGCGCTCGAACGAGCTGAGCAAATCGCCAAACAAACCGGCGGAGGGCAAAGGTAGGTCTCTGCACAGATCCTGCAGCGGTGGAAGTGTTCGGTTGCAAGCTTCTTTTGAGTGGATTGTTAGAATTAAGTCTTTGGAAGCCAGCCAAGCGCTGGCTTCCGAGTAAGCGCTGGCTGGATGCTGTGGCAGACAGCTCTGACAATGCCGGGTTGTATCGCGCTTTTGATCTACACGCAAACCTGTGTTATCAACACGCAGATCAGGCACATGAAACATCCCATTGTATCCAGGCCTGCAAAGGAGGTTTGAGTAGTTAATGAGTTACTGCATGATGACAATGCAAACGTTTTTGGTGATAATTAAAACAAATAATCTTTTTGACTGTAAAAATGTAATAACAAGTTTTTCTTTTGGGGAAACAAACACACTTTTTTCTTTTTTCTTTTTTTTTTGAATGGTTGATGCAGAAATTAAATACTCTAAAACACCTTTAGCTATTTTCAGGTTTGTATAGAATTTAAATTATGTAACAGTAAGTAAAGGAATCTGTCAGCTGCACTGTGAAGTATTCCCCAAGAGCAGAGACACAAAGCAAAGGTAGGACAGGGCAAGCTGCAAGGAGACTGCTTCTATGCTAGGGAAGAGCTGGAGCGAGAACAGGCACCCAGCAGCTTCCTCCCCTGCGCGCAGCTCCTCTGCTGGAGTCGGCAGTCTATTTTATCCTTTCTTTTCAAGTCAAGGATCAGCTACTGACTTTAAACATCAAATCTGCCAGCCATGCACAGAGGATTTTAGGAAACAAAGGGTGATAGTGATAGCGGGGGGGGCAGGATAATTTTAAACAGTGGATCCCTTCTCTTACATCTGAGCTAACTAGGGCACTCATTAGCAACATATAGACACTTAGTGCTGATCCTGGAACCATATTTGCTGAAGGGGAGAGAAGATGGGGAACAAAGCTCTGGTTGGAATAATTTGAAAAAGCCCCTTTGAACTTCTCATATTTAGATTGTTTTGTTTAGGCACAACACAACTTCTGTCTGACAGCTGCTTTGCTGCTGGCAAGGAGTCTTAAAGCCACAATGACAAACTGCAAGGGGACTGCCTGCTGCATCAAAGCATGTTTCTGTTATGGAAATAAGTGACATAATTCACAAGCATATGTATCAACACTGTTGGGTAGGAAACTATTAGCTTCTGCCAGTATGGAAATTCGTATCCCGTATTTTCAAATCCACTGTGTGGCTAACACTTTTTTAAGATCATATCTGTCTTTTTATTTTATGTTAAAGCTAAATTATTCCACCTGTTATCTCTCTCCTGCTGCTAATGCAACAGATAATCAACAAATCACTTAATTTCACAGCTGTGCACAGTAACCAGAAGTCGGTAGCTCATATTCATCCTTTGTGCTGCTCCTGCACCTGCAGGGGTTTTGGCCCCTCATTTCCATGAGGGACAACAGCTGGGACAGGCACTCCCTGCACAGGGAGGAGAGACGGGATCAAGGATTCTGGTGGTAGCTGGGCAGGTCACTGAACATCACCAGTGATGCCAAATCTCGAAATCCACTTTCCACAACAGTCATCTTAGCTTCTTTTACTCAAATCAACAGGGTTTAGCAAAATCCTGGCCTGTGACAGCTAGTCTGTAGTCACTGCAAACATTTGGCTGCAGCACCTACCTAACAAAGTGGTAACGTGACTGGGTTTGCACTTTTGATTTAGCATTCGCACTCTTTTTTTTAACCAAAAAGATTTAGTCAAACCCAAATCATAGGAAAACTAGAGCCAAAATATTCATGTAGCAAAAAAAAAAAAAAAAAAGAAGATGAAAGATCATATTCTTCCATGATGGTGTCACATCCTCAATTTCTACCAGTGGTGCAAGCCTGTATGTTTCAAGAAATTCCCATCAGGGTGAATCTGACTCCAAGCATTTCCTTATTGTTTCCAGCTACAACCTAAGCAGCTTTGTTGCTGTTCTCTGGTTGGTGAAGAAAGAACCATTTTGCTATTTAGTGGTGACAGCTGAAAACAAGGTGACTTTCACATGGTTTTAGATTTTGTTGTGCCAGTATCCCTTGGCTGGCAAACTGAAGTGATCTGCAACACTGATGAGCACCTCTGAACTCGCCTCTCTCAGGCTTTGTACTTATGCTGTCTGTCAGCGGTGACACGGATTCTGCCATTCTCTTCACGCCTGGGATTTGGGGCTGAACTTGGCCCTCCCTTATATACAGAGGGGTCTTTTGATCAGAAAAAGGGATTTGAAAGCAAAGAGAATGTAACTCAATAGCAAAAGGCTTAGGTTTTATCACTACTTTCCCTATGGCATTTCAAACAAGTGACACTGTAAACAATTACGATTCTGTAATGTGTGAATACATGGAAGTGGAAGCCTTTAACTAGTCCCTCAGGTCACCCAGTTTTCATTTGCTTGGTTTTGTGGCTGTTGAGGCATTGGCTGCTTTTGGTGGGATATAAACATGCTTGTTTTGGAGGAGCCTCCTGTGTTTTAATGAAGTAGATGCTTCAGGAACACTAGGATAGGAAGGAAGACAAAGGAGGATAAGCAAATTGCTTTGAATATTTCTTAATTTTCTCCTAAGAAGACATTGTCCAAGTAAAATCGGAAGGAATACAAATTCAACTGTAGTCCTGTACAACACTGTCGCTCAGGCTTTCACAGATTTAGAAATGCTTTCCCCTCCTTTGCTTTTAGCTATTAGTCACAAGCAGAGAAAAAAAGTTTTAATGCAGTGCTAGAAATTCAGCAGAAAGGTCATTCAAGGATAGTTGAGATTTTATTCTTACTTATGTAAGAGATAAGCATACAGAAACCTAACAGATTTATGTACCTTATACCCCCTGCCTCAGCCTTGAGCTGAACACCACTGAGTGCATGAGCAGAACTATCCCAAACTCAGGAGCGGGTATAAATGTGTAAATATTAATGTGGAGAATGAACAAGCTGCCCTTCCCCCTTTCTTTATTTGTTCTTTGGTTCATTTAGTAAAACCCCTTTCATAAATCCTGTGCTTCATGTTTTAGGTACTCAACTCCCAGGAGAGGCACTGATGATTCCTAATTGCAATGTGGACACTATACCCAAGCACACTTTGTGAGAAAATGGATTAACTTTTTAGAAACCAAGCATACGGATCCAGCTCAAAGGGGTAAGCTTTGCTGACAGAGCCTCGCGGGTGTTCACACAGGGCTCTCGGATGGGTGGATAAGCGTCGCGCCCTTCCCAAGGACTAGGTTTTACAGGAGCTTTAAATTCTTGGCACCTTAGCAAAGCTGCTGGAGCGCGCTGGTCGCCGCGGCCCCACCGAGGACCCAACCCCCGCGGCGAGACCCCGCGGCCGCCTCCGGCCTCACGGCGGCGCCCGCACCCCGCGCCGAGGCGGGCCAAGATGGCGCCGGCGGCGCCGCCCCCACCCGCCGCGCTGCCCGGCGGGGCCTGCGCGGCGCGGCGCCCCCTGGCGGCCGGGTGGCTCTGCCCCTCCCCCTTGCCCCGCACGCGGCTGGGCTGAACCAACGCGGGGAGCCGGGGGGGGAGCTGCCCCTGCGCCCAGGCCTCTGCCCTTCCCTGCCGCCCCCCTCCCCGCCCGCGCCGCTCTCCTGCTCTCCGCCACCGCGTTTTACCTTCGGGAAAAGGCGCGTGGGGGTCCCGCTCCCCCCTCTCCCGCGGCAGCGTCGAACCGCTACCCGCGTTCCCCCCCCGCTCGGCTCCGGTGGGCGAGAGGGAGGCGGCGGCGCGCGGGCCCCTTGCCCGCCCTGCCCTCAGCGTGCGTGCGGCGTCAGGCACGTCGCCGCGCCACCAGCTGACTCCCATCCCCGGAAGTGATGCAGGGCAGGGAGGGGGCGGCAGCGTCGCGCCGGGAGCCGCGGAGGGTGAGTGAATTGGACCATGTCTCTTCCCGTCCGTGCCGGGCGCCGCGCGCCGCGGGGGCCGGTGGCGACGGGGGCCGGGGCCGGGGCCTGGGCTGGGGCTGCGCGGCTCGGCCGGGAGCCGCCGGGGCGACGGTGGAGGCGCCGCGCTCCCCTCCTCAGCGCTGCGCGGGGCAGCTCCGGGCCGCGGAGCACCGGGACCGCCCGCACCCTCCTCCTGCCCGCCGGGCCTGGGAGCCGCCGCGCGACCGCCGCGTGTGGGGCGCGTCCCGGGGGCTCCGGCGGGGCTCGCGGTCCGGGCTTCCTGCCCGCGGGCCCTGCGAGCTGCGCAGGCGGCTCTCGGTGCCCTGGGCCGCCCCGTCCGCGGCGGCGCCGCGGTCCGCCCGAGCCCCCGCGCGCCTCGCCTCGCCTCGGAGCGTGGGTCGTTCTCCTGGCTGGTACGTGCCGTTATAACGCCCCTCTGGAGCCCTCCTCCCTCGGCGCTGCGAGACAGCCCCCCAGGACAGGCGGAATCGTCTGCTGTGCCCAGATACTCCTCGTGTCCCCCTGGAAAGCGTCAGGCTCAAAGGTGGCTGTGGCTGTGCCTGCTGCTTTGAGAGGGGAAAAAGAAAAAGCAGCGCTGTAAAACGTAGAGCAGCTGATTCCTGAGGTTGTTCTCACAACCTGAGCATGCCACCTTGGCACAGTGCTGTGGCTTTCTGCGTATTTTAACTTTGCCTCCCTCTCTGGAGCATTTTCCTGTGCTGCAAAAGCTGCAACCTGTGCTGGTCCCCGCTGCTCTTGGGGCAGCGGCGGCCGCTCGTAGCAACTTAGACTGTAGCTGGCATCGCTGGTGCTTAAAGCAAATATTGGTTTAAAGAATGTGCCTTTCCTGTTAGCGCTGTGGTTGCTGGACAGAATAGTTGGTTAGTGTTAGGTAGTTAGTGTTGCTGATATGCTCTGTTTCAAGATGTTGTGTTGATAGCTGAGGAGGCAGGTGCCAGGTAGGAGCATACAGCAGTGATCCACAGCTGCTATTTATTTATTTAATTATTTTTAAGTATAATATCTTACAGTAAGAGGGAGAATAGGTGAAGTGCTCAGAAAGAGGCATATAATGATACAAACAAGCACAGGACTGACATACATTTCTCAAAACTTGTGACAGGCCTTGCTGTCAATTTTACTGTCGTGCTTCATAGTCTGCCCGTTTTGGGAGAGTAGCTGATCCAAAGAGGTCCCCTGGAAATGTGCTTATTATCTGTTTGAGAGCCTCTTTGTTAAGCAGTTAATGTATAACTAAGGCATTTGTGCTTTATTTGGGCGAAGGTGGTGCTTCTTGAGCGCCTCTGGACTCTGACGTGGCTCTATTGCTGCAGGTTTTCCAGGTATAAGATACCTCTCAGAAGGCAAAACATGGTCACTTGGTTAAGGCTACGTGGGAGAGTAAAGGATTCATGTTCTTGTCGATGCTGTGCTTTGTCTTTAAAACCTTATACCTTCCCAGCACAGATGCTAGTTAGTAGTCTGTGGAACTATTTCCCTGTATATGAAAGACAGCACACAGTCTAAAGCAAAGATTTCCTGCAGGTCAGCAGAAAAAACAGAGCTTGCAATTTATGTTGAATTAGTTCAAATTCATGAAATATGACTGGCATTCGAAACTTACTGGAAATAGCAACTTTTATAAAGATTTCCAAAATTCTGATTATTTCCTAAGAGCAAGTTCTGTGCAGACATGAATTATTGCAATCCTTAAACAAGTTTGCCAAACCAGTCATGGAAAAGCTTACAGCTGTGATACTACTTGACAGCTCAGTGTGATACTTTTGAAACTCCTCTTCATGTTGAGACTGATGACCTGCAGTATGATCTGTAATCTGCTCCTGGATCTTTGAAACTGGATTTGGTGCCTTTTCCAAACAGTTGTTTGCTCTATTTTGTAGTTGAACGTTGGCATGTTCACAGCAAATTCTAGCTAATATGCATTAGTAGCTCTTAAAATTTCTTGAGCTTGGAAATTCATTTAATTAAATCTTGCTTCTATAGCACTTAGCGCGGATTATGTAGAAGGGGGTTATCAATTGAACTGAAAGGGTGACTTTGAAACACAAACAAGAACAGATAACTTTGGAAGAGCTTTGTCTTTGTTGAAATTACCTGGAGAAGTATTTATGGGAAGGGAAGTATTAAGGGAGATAGACTGAACATTTGATGGACTTCTGTGAAAAAAGACTTGTTCTGACAAATTTCTATTTTTCTGTGTGTTGGGGAAGAGACCTGATTCTGCTGCTGCTTGTGATTCAAACTAAGGAGCAGGAAAAATATCCTGTATGTCACGTCAATGTGGATTGGAGCAGGGAGAAATAAAGTGGATGGAAAAGAGGTGGGAGGACAGGGGATAGATATGACTCTCCTAAATGTTCACACCTGGTAAGCCTACAATTTTGTGTGGCAGAACTTGATTTAAAGGTGAATTGGGTAAAACAGATGCAGTTCCAAGCCTGCAGGACTGTGAGTACCTCTTGTACAGTTCTGAACTTTCCCAGATTGTAACAGTCTGTTTTCTTTAAGGTGCTGGGGAGCTGTTGCTCTATTCGATAATTTAGAGCCACACAATAGTACAAAACCCCTCAGCTTTGGGCTGGGCTGTTTGTAAGAACTTGTGAAGTGCAAAACCAGTGTACTTGTTCCATTAGGCCCATAGGTCTGTAGTAATGAACGTAACATATACGTGTCTGGCTAAAAAGAAGCTGTAAAAATGAAGGAATGGGGTTTGTTAGAAAAATAGAACTTTTTCATCCTCATCTGGAAAAATAAGGAAAGCGCTGAAGATTCCTAGCCAGGATTCTTGCAGGATGAAAGATCAGTCTGTAAATACTTGAGGGACTTGCTAGGCACCAGAAGATGAAAGGGAACCCCTTAACAGCCTCCATCAGCATTCCCAGACCGGCCGCCTTCTCTCTAGCTTTTTCTCCCTAGGGGTCTGCATCTTATCTTGCTGGCTTCCTTTTCGTTATTTGCCTCTGACTAATAGGCTTTGTCTTCTGCTTACTGGAAGTCTAATAATTTCTTTTGTCTCTTCCGCCTTCCTCCTTTAAAAAACACTAGATTAAATGGTTCCAATGGTTTGCAGATTATCTGCATTGGTGACATGGATTAATTGTATATTTGACTTTAAGATATTCAGCATTAATGACATAGTAACTTGACTTGAAACAATGGTAATTTCATGGTGACTTCTATTAGCAAGTGTTGGCTTCTCATAAAGAGCCATCTGCAGTTTACCTCCTGTAAACACGTGACACTAGGAAATTGTCTAAATTGGCTGTGCTAGTTCTCTTGGTGTCTTCTATAAAGTAACTTGTCTGAAAGAGTCTTTTGAAACAGTCAAGTATCTATATTTTCTTTTATTATTATTATTATTAAAAAAAAAATTGCATGAGTCGAGTGACTGCAGTTCTGGTTGAAACCTTCCCGAAGCAGGAATAGAAAACCCAAGAGTTCCAGGTTCTGGTTCCAGATGTGCTCACATAGTGCCCCTGTACCTCGGCGACACCATTTAGCAGAAAGGTTTTCCAGGACTGTTCAGCTCTTGGCGACTGCCCCTTGGTGAGCAAGTCTGAGGGGTGATGGCAGCCGGCGACTCAATGGGGAGCTCACATCTGCTCTTGCAAAAGTACCCTGTATTTTCTATGTCAGTGTAAAGAAATGCCTGTCACCACTCCAGGAAGCTTTGGTGCGACAGCTTGGTGATGTTTTGGCATCCTGGGTCTCACCGTTAATCAGTACAGAGAAGGCAAAAAAGGGAATCAAAGCTTCTTGCCCAAAGATGATCTGGAAATGAGCATAATTAGACTCAGTGTGTCTTATTTCATCTGTGTGTATAGCAGAGTGACTCTGGTCAAGTGATCTGTGTCTTGAAGGAAACAGGGTTCAGATTTTAGGAAATAGTTATTTGATTGTGGTGTTTTGCTACTAAAAGATCCATGGTTGAGAGACTAGTTAATCATAGGTGTTAAAGATCTCTTTTATTGTAGTAGGAATATTATACAGAACCTAACAAAAATAAAAGTGATGGAACAGGATTCCAGTAAAGAGAATGACTATGATAATCTTCTGCTGCCTCCCAGACTGGTTATAGATACTGTATTTCTGGGTTGTCTGTTGTACAAGACACGACATTTATTTATAAATGTGAGGATGCTGTAGTCAGCCTTTAGTCACTGGTTCTGCTATACCCCAAAAGTCACGCAGCCGAAGACAACATGGCACCTACTGGTATTTGGTGTCTATTTTTTCCTATTTAGTGAACTCAAGTGTTTTTAGACTGTGAGGATTATGTGTTCCTGAAAAATACCAACATCTTATTTTTGCATCCAAGCAATTGCAAAAAACAAGTAGCAATTCTTTCTACTTGATGTTTTTGTAATTTAATGCAACTTTTTCTTTTGCCACTTTGAAATAGCTAATGTTGTCAATCTCATCCTTGTTTTAAAATTGAAAGGAAGGGAGAAAAATCATCTTAACACCCATCATTATGGGAAGCACGTGTGCTTAGCAATAGATTCAAGAATTGAAATGTTCAAGAACTTGATTTGGGGTATTTCCATTTCAAATGAATCTGTGCAGAGTGTGAAGGACTCTGATCCAGCATTTGTGATGGTGGATGGTCAAGAAGTGCCAAAGGTCTGATATTCAGAATGCTACAGTTTCATACTTTTGTTTTGTTTATGGTTGTAGCTGGTGTGAGACGGGATAGAAACCCTGCACAACATTTCAGTTAAGAAAAAGTTATTGAAAGGAATGAAAGGAAGTAAATGTCTAATAACAAAATACACGCGTTGCCCCTGAAGCAGATCTGAGAGTCTGTTGCAGCTGAAGACCTGAGTTGAAATTCTCCTGCTTTTTGAAGCTCTGAAAATGGTTACCACCTAAGCACGACTGCACTGTTTGCACAGCGGGAGGTTAGACTGTCGTTTGCGATAGCAGGGGAAGCAGGACTCGGATGCGTAGAGAACCGAGGTCTCTGCACGTGTGGTTTCATGTATTTTCTGCTTTAAAAACTGCAGTCAGAATGTAGGAATCCAAACATATGCTCTTAAACACTCAAATATTTCAGCTTGCTTTAAAGCTTTAATTTAAAACAATCCTGTATATATAACTTAAATATTATCCCAATATTTGCATGGTCAGCTGCTAGTGAAGTTCCTACACAGCTATATGAAATGAATGATTCTCTTGGCTAGCAGCCTATAAGTGATGCTACACTTAGTAAGACGGCAAGCAGGGCTTCTGTAAACTCCCTGTGAACATTTGCTGCCAGAACTGATCCTAGGAGGTGCCCTGGCTCTTGTCCGTGGGCTTCACGGCCTGTTGGCCTGTTCCGTGGGACAGATCTTGTAGCTGTTGAACTTTCTGGAGGTGGGACACTGCTCGCCAGAACTGCTTAGGAGGATTTTCTTTATTGCCTGATAAGTGTAGCTTTCTTCAGTGCTGGAAACTAAGAAATATATATATGCATTTTCCCCTATATTACATTTTTAAACATATCTTAAGAGAAGTCATTAGATGTCCACCTGAATTATATTTAGTCAAATGTAGTGTTTGAAGGTGCCTCATCCATGACAGGGTGAAGTTGGCCGGCTAAACTCAGTGCAAAAGAAAATCCCCAAACACTTACCTCTTGTCTAAAAGTAAGTATTTTTTTAACTGCAGAGTGGAGTGTAGACTGAGTGCTTTTTCCAAGTCGTTCTGGTTTGGCTACAGGATAAATGCAATTTTTCATAGATTATTTTATAGAATTGCCAAAAAGAATAAGACAAATGTTGATAGTTCAGCAGTTTTCAGCTGCCTGACGCGCGACGCGTCTGCGTCAGATACCTGGGAACGCGGTTCCTCTTGGCTCTGCAACCTGCAGCTCTGCTGTGGCGACGTGACCCAGGGGGATCTGAGCGCAGAGCAGCTCGTCCCCTGACACGTGCTGCGCTGGCTGCTCACGGCACATACTGAGGTGCTAAAATGTATGTCACGCTGTGCAAAAGTTTTCTAATGAACCCTGGAAAAGTGCTGATGTTTTATTCTTTTGCAATTGTCAGCAGATTAGAGGGGGAAAAATCTGTAGGTGATGATTTGCTTTTTCAAAAGTGCTGGACCCGTGGGGGGATCTGGGGACTTTGAGGAGGATCTGAGAGGAGAGAGGGAGGATTGATAAGACAGGGTGCGACTGAGGTGTAGGGGAAAAAAAAAGGGAAAAAAAAAGAAACAAACAAACAAAAAACCAGCTTGCTGACGTTGCTAAAGCATCTACTAGCTAGGAAATGGGATGGAATCTAGTTTGGATTCTCATTCCATCTTTCCTGAAAACTGCCGGTGTCATCTTGAATGGGCACATGTGGGATTCCTGAAGGCCAGTGGTCATGCTGTGAGCAAGCCAGATAAGGGCAGAAGGGCGCCAGGCTTAGCTGAAAGGGTGGAAGGACTGCTGACTAAGAGATAAGGAGATCTTGCGGAGAGTCAGATAAGGAGGCAAAGAGTTGAGACAAACAAGTAGAGGGGGACGGTCGTTAAATGTGAGGACACGTGGGCACCGTTAGTTAGCCTCTGTTAGTTAGCCTATCACACTGTATAGTTAGACGCATGGACGCGGGGTCTTGACCAATCATTGTAAAGAAGCGCTCGCGTGTACGGGGAAATCTTGCATAGAATTTCGTTGACGCAAATAAGAGCTAACCTATCCTGAGCTCAAGCCTTGCAATATGCATGAACCTAATTAAGTTGTGTATAAGAGTGCACACTGAATGTTCAATAAACGAGTCTTGTCGATGACCATATGGTGTCGCAGTCTCCCTTTCTCCTACAAATGGTGACCCCGACGTGATGCAACGAAGGGCAATCCTCTCTCGGACAGAAAAGAAATCGGGAGAAGGACGCACCACGGTGGAGAAAGTAGGAGTTGGGTCCTCTGCAGCCAGGACGGTGCAAATCCGCCGAGCAAACGCTGGAAGGACGGCACCCCCGAAGATCATATAGATGGTTTCGGGCCATACGCGCCACCGAAGCCTGGAGAGCTGCAACAGCGCGCTGACGTCAGGAATGGATAGGCAAGTGGCGTATGAATTATTTACCCGTACCTTACAACAATGTAACGTACAGGGAATTGACTTAAAGAAAGAATTACCAGGATTATTAGCATGGGGGTACGCAAAAGGTTGCTTTATGGTGAAGCAGGGATTGTGGAAGTCCTACGGAAATTTGGTGAATAGGCTTGTGCAATCCCTGGAGCAAGCTACTGATGAACAGGCCCTCTGCAAGCTTTTGATCTGGTGCAGAGAGAATGGGTTCAAAGCCGAGCCCCACCTAGTATTCAAATCCGATGTGAAAGCAAAAAGCAAAGTGGCCGCCGGAGTCACGGCAGCCTTTGCAAGCACTTCAGGACCGGGACCGCCACGCCACCGACAACCGCTGGTGTTTGGAGATCCATCGCCAAAACCCCCCGACCTGCACCTGCAGCACCTGCACCATCTGCGCCCCCACTTCCGGACCCCCTGTCGAGCCTGAGGAACAGCCCGGCTGGGTCCAGGACTTGTTGAATCGCCTTGAAAAATTAGAGAAGGGGGCCGGGGAAGAGAAGGCGAATGAGATCAAGGAGACTGACGTTGCTGATGGCTTGACAACAGCCAGGGGGGAGGTGCAGGGGAATTTGATCTGTCTTTTAAAGTGGGGGTTGAAGAATTGTAATGCTTTAAGTGAGGACAGAAACCGTTATTAGGGCTATTATTTCTGTTTGCTATGTTCGTCTGTATTATGTGTTGTATCCTTTGTATAATGATGCTCACACGAGGTATGGTTGAAAGGAGGAAAGATGCTTTCACCTGAATAGAGGCTCGCAGTAGCCACATTGTTTTGGGTGATTATTGCCAAATCCCAAGCCCATTCGCACCTAATTGGCGACAAGGATCGGCTTTGGCAATTGAGACAGTGGAACTCACTAGTGAAGTGCACAGCTACGTGAGGTCGTGCCACTCGACAGAAACTATGTTTTTGCTGTTTGTATGTGTAGTCTTTAGATCTTTATTGTATAATATATATCAGCAGAGAGGACTGACTAAGTCCTATTATTAGCACACGGTCATGGTTGCGAGGAACTAGAGGGAATGTGCTGTATGAACCCTTCTGATCATTCAAATTCCATACATAAGCAATTGGAACAATTGCATGAATTGACTACACATTTACAGCATGATACAGGATTCGGCCTTGACAACTGGATAAAAGGTCTCGGTTTGGGCCCATGGCTAACATCAATTGTGCAACACTTAATTACCATAGGGATTGTGTTTATTGCAATTTTGCTTCTTGTACCATGTATCTTTAAATGCTTGCAAAACATGCTTACGCGAATAGTTAATCAAGAGTGGAATACAAGCTTAGTAGCCCAAAAAGAAAACGGGGGGAAGTGTAGAGAGCATTGTTCAAATCTGGTTAATGGAAAAAGGACATAGCCAGGCAGAGCTGATACGGAGGGCTTAAGTAAGACAAAGGACAGAGTTTCCTTGAGATAAAGAAGTTGATGCAGCTGCACAAAACAAAGGCAAACAGGAACCGGTTTGATACCGGAAGAATGAAGAACCAAAAGCTGAAATACTGGCTACAAAACAAAACAAAAACAAAAACAAAAACAAAAAACAAAAAACAAAAAAAAAAAGAGGGGGAGAATTGGGAATTTTTTAAATTTTTTGATTTATAGATATTGGAACCAGATGGGTGCCAGCAAAATGGGTGAGACCTTGGCTGGAAGCAAACGCGCCTAGATCAGATGTAGCAGGCAAGCAACCAGTACCCTAGCTGTGGAAAGTGTGAGCCTGCAGAAGGAAAACATGGGAGGAAGAAGTGTTACTGTTGTTATTAGCTGTATGTTGTAGCTTTTAGGAGGTAGTATTGCTTTTAACGCTATTATAGGGGTTAATGCTGCTTTTAGCGCTAATGGATATGTTATGCTTTTTAGGCAGATTGTTAATTATAACCAAATCAAGAGTTGTTGGCTTTGTGGAACAGCAGATCAACTCGATGCACCCGTGTTAGGTATTAAGTGTTGGGATGGTGTTGTTGATCCTATGTTGCATTCTACTACTTGTGCCTTGCTTATTGAAATGTGTATCAAATATGATTGAGAATGCTGTAAAGAAGGTTTGGTTGGCTACAATCACTGATCAAAATGGGTTTGATGATTCTACTGATTTTCTTATGCATTTTGGTTGTCCTTCCCTGCCTGATTAAGTGTCTGAGACAGACGGTAGACAAGGCGATCAAAGACATATTTTGGGTGAACCATCAAGAATCCTGGCTTGCTCAAAAACAAGAAGGGGGAATTGTGGGATTCCTGAAGGCCAGTGGTCATGCTGTGAGCAAGCCAGATAAGGGCAGAAGGGCGCCAGACCTAGATGAAAGGGCAGAAGGGCACCAGGCCTAGCTGAAAGGGTGGAAGGACTGCTGACTAAGAGATAAGGAGATCTTGCGGAGAGTCAGATAAGGAGGCAAAGAGTTGACGCAAATAAGAGCTAACCTATCCTGAGCTCAAGCCTTGCAATATGCATGAACCTAATTAAGTTGTGTATAAGAGTGCACACTGAATGTTCAATAAACGAGTCTTGTCGATGACCATATGGTGTCGCAGTCTCCCTTTCTCCTACAGGCACATGGTCTGACTGCCTCGGTTGGCCCTTTGTAGTTAGTGAACTAGATCAGTGTTTTTCCATCAAACTCTTCTCCTATTTGTTCTCTATAAAGTGGAATACTCCAAACAAGTTATTGCATCCTCCTAACACCAGAAGGTGAAATGCAAAATATTAAAGGATTTATAACTTTTAATGGGGCAAAGTGGAAAAGATAATGAAAAATAACCAGATCTGACACCTATTTGAGTGAGGGTTTTTTAATACTACTTATTGCTATTTGCACGTGAAATATATTTTCATGCTCCAGCTCTTAGCAGTGGGTTTCCTCTGTGCAGAATGGAAATACCTCCTGTGGCATTGCTGCCCCAGGCTTGAAATGTGGTCACACAACGTCTAGATCTGGTTGTTCAGCAGGAAATTCTTGCCCGTTTGCAGGACTCGCTCTGGGGTGACTGGCTCTTCAGTGACAGCTGCGATTCTTGGCACCAGGAACCGGCCCAGCGTTGTGGGCTATCGGTGAAGCAGGTTCCTGGTCTGCTCTGATTTGCCTTTGAGAGATGTTCTACCTCAGTCCCACTCCCCTTCTAAACTAGTTTGGCTTTTCTGCTGTGCCCTTTCTCAAAGGAGTCTGCATCTCATTGGAGGCCAAGTATCGAGGCTTCCAGCATAAATGTGTCCGGCTGCTGGAGCTTGGTTCTCTCTTGACTGTAATTTACCCTTCTACCAGGGACAGTCAAAGCTCTGCAGGGTCTGTCTGAGGACAGCTGGCTGCAGAGTTGACCGAGAAAGGGGATCAAAGTGTGTGCCTCCCCTGCTGCTCCTGTTGTGTCCCCACGTAACTGGCTTCTGCTTGGAGACCGTGTGTGTTTTGTAGGGACAAATTTCATCAACTTTAATCAGGGTTCCCAGTATTGTCGTTTGATGGTACAGCCCAAAGCCAGGCTGATCAGAATAAGTTGTTAGGCTCATTTGGAACAGACCGATGGAAGCTCTCTTAACCTGGCTGTAGTTCCCTGAAAGGTCTCTGCGATGCAGGAAGCCTTGCAATTCACTTTTTAAGCTAATTGCAGCAGGATTTTCCTGCCTCTAGACTTCCCTTAAATAATTTTGCAGCTAGAGGTGCTAGCAGGCCTGTGTTAAGCACTTCTGCTAGTCCAGCTCTCATTTGGGGGCACGGTGAGGTGTTTTTCCATGCTGTGAAAGCCCATGATAGACCATTGTAGTGGTGTCAGAATGCTTTTGCTGAGACAGTCTCCCTGCAGGGAATGGAGAGCAATAAGCTATTCTCCAAAAGTGGTGGTTTTGCTGATACAAGCTTCATTCATGCTAGAAGTGCTTTCGTATTTGTATTTTGTTATAATAGTTTCATATCCAAGTTATGCATGTTTATGCAAAAAACAAGCATGCTTGACTTCTGTCCACTTAAGAGCAAAATGATATTGCTAATTCTTCACTGATTCCACCCAGAAAAGCAAATAAAGTTGCCTTTTGTGAGAACCCCATCAGCAATTCCTCCTGGAGAAGCTGCTGAGAACAAGCGTCTGGGGCTGTGGATGCTTTGACTCTGCCCACCCGGGCTTCAGGGAGCCAGAACCACAGAGAGGTGGAAGACGCAGGTGCAAAAAGTGGTAGGAGGGCAAAACGACATCCCCACGGTCTTGGGAACGCTCAACCCACTTGCTTATATTCCTGTGGGCTCTGGCTGCTTCCCGAGCCGTGTCGGCAGTGTTGCTGCGGGTCGCCCTGTGATCACGCCGATGCCTCTGTCCTTGTAAGCGTGACCTACGGATGAATTAAAACGTGGCTATGAACACGCTGAGGCTTCTTTCTGCCCCCGCCACATTCGTCTTGCATGATTTAGATTAAAGTCAGTCATGGCACATTGCTCTAACTATCATGACCTTTAAATACGAGCTTGAATAACTTGCTTTTTTTCTTACCTGGTAACTCATTCTACCTTATTATTCAACAATCGGGTGTTGTCATAGAAGGTTAGACTTACAACTATATATATATATTTTTAATGAAAGCTTTTTTTGTTTGCAAGCAGTTCCAGAACTAGCTGAATTATTTCTCGCTGTCTGGACGCTTGATGGCTCTGTGCCACGGCGCCTGTGTCAGTCAATGCGCAACACAGAATAAAAATAATAACGGGAGAAGAACTCCGAAGAACATCTGTTCTAACAGATGTTAATGTTTCTGGCTCCTGGGTCTAGACGGTATGTATCTATAGGTCGGCCAGCGTAGAAACTGCTTCACACAACCCTGGAAAACATTTGGCCTTCACTAGATAACACCTCAACTCCTTCAGTTTTTGAACTTAAAATAAGCCTTTGCCTCCAGTTTGTACAGGAGTCACATGGTAATGTGGATGAGATGGCTCCTAGGCTTCCTCCAGATAAGTGCTTGGGTCGCACGTTGTTGCCATGACGTTCATTTTTAATATGTAGAGTGTGAGATGTTGCCTCACCTCCCTTAGAGCTCTCTCAAGGGGGAGCAGGGCTGTGTGGCACACGGCGCCTCTCGTCGCTTCATCAGCCCTCAACTTGCGCGTGAGAGAGATTCACCTGGGGATGTCAGGTGTTAAACTCGTGAAATTCATGTGAAGCTACAGTGAAAAGCTCGTACTTCCCCTGTGAGAGGCGAGAGCTCGTGCGCCTGTTCTGCGTTAAGGCTGTTGTGCTCCTGCTGCCAGTCACCCTTCAAAAGTGTCACACGTTGTTACCATGTCAGCTGGGACGTGCTCTGAGCGCCGTGCGGCTGTAGGCAGAGGATACGGTAGTGGGCGGTTGTGTGGAGTTTTGGAAGCAGGGACAATAATGCCAAAGGAAAGTGGCTTTTTGGAATATCCGTTTTAGAAAATATATGTCCAAAAAGATTCAGTGCAGAAATGTTTAGGTTTTTTTTTTCCTCTGCAAGTGTATTGCGGGCAAAAAATTACTCTGTAGTTTCTAGTTTTTGAAGTGTTTTGGATGCCTGTTTCCCTGGGTTAGTTTAACAGCCTTGATGTGACCTGGGATTTATTCTTGGTCATTGAGTGCAATCAGGGCTCCAAAGTTTAGGGGAAACTCAACTTACGTGGAGATGGGCATGTGCAATGGGAATCTTGTCCAGCGACAGGGTAAGAGGCAATGGCCACAGACTGAAACACGGGCAAATTCTGCCTGAATTTGATGAAAAACCTCTTGATTGTGAGGGTGACAGAGCACTAGAGTGGGTTGCCCAGGGAGGGCAAGATGTTCAAAAGATGTTTCCAAGATGTTCAAAACCCACCTGGATGCCAGTCTGTACAGCCTGCCCGAGGTGACCCTGCTTGAGCAGGGATGTTGGACTAGATGGTCTCCAAAGGTCCCTTCCACACTCGGTGATTCTGTGATTCTGTTAATTTGTTTTGTGCTTGTCCTTCTCCATGTATACCCTGCTTTCTGCTGAAGAAAGCACAGAGCAATCTAATGTTCTAATGTACCACCATGAGAAAAACTGATCTCATGTAAATAAGGAAGTTTGAAGAAAGGCAGCTTTTTGTCACCTTTCTGCTCCTTGGATGTACTCAGAGCTCTAAAAACTGCACTTTTTAGTGTTTCTAGGCTGGGTACTGGCAGAGCAGTTCACCAGGTGCTGCAGTTAGAGCTCTTGCTATGCAAGCTGGACGTGCCCTCATTCATCAGCTTCTCTCCAGACCTCCTTAGTTAAATTTGCAGAGCTAGGAAGTTAAAAGTCAAATCAGCTGGAACAGAGGAAAACAAATGTGGAAAAGAATGTGCTCAAGAATGAAGAGACCCAAATTATGCATTGCTGGGTAGCATCTCTCTGGCTGTCATGGACTGGCAACGTCTGCACATCATCTGGTTTGCTCTGTGTGAAGTGAGGAATTAATTCTCCTTGCTGCAAGTTGAACGAGTATATAGAAGTATGTGTTTACCTTCAACAAAAGTTTGAGCTGAAGTCTGTTGTATGCAGTACATACTCCATGGTTTATATTATAATGTACATTAATGTTGTTAGTGGTACTACATAGGTTGGAAAGTGAAGTAGTTTTATGAAATGACTCAACAAATTTTTGGCTATGAAAAAGTTTGAGTTTTATTGAATGCATAGAGTCACTACTAGGCAATTAAATGTGCTTTTTAAATCTTTTCCAAATGTATTAATTTTTGTTTGTATTAATTTGTGGTTCTTTCATCTTAGTGTTCCATGTGGAAATCGGGAAGTGGAAGCCTGAAGAAGGCTGTAAAAGCTGGAGGAATGATTCTCTGCATCTCTGCAAATATGTAAGTATTAGATGGCTGCTTACAAGATTTCTGGCACAGCATAAACTGTTAGAACAGGGATTGCTTTTGATTTGACAGTTGCATGGCCCTTTCGTGCCTCCCTGAAGGAAAGCTTGTGTATATGTTCCTAGGGAAAAAAGGATGGGGCATCCACTTTGCTATTATAGAAGTTATGCACCCACTTTGCCAGTGTAAAATTTATACCCTTTGCCCCCCAAAAGCTAAAAATGCATAGTGAAATTCTTCTATGGACTCTGTATTTGGAAAAAGTTGAAACTGGGTGAAAGCTTAGTTAATCTTTAGCAATGTTGTCTTTGCCTTAGCTGATGAGCTGCCACTTGGGAAGGGATTTAATGGTTGGCTGAGCTGCATCCCCTTTTGTAATGAGGTTTCAAACTTGACTTTGTGGTGTTCTTGTATGCATGTTTTTTTTCCCCCTTCTCTCCTGATGCTGTCTGTGCTTTGAAACTCATTGTAAATACCTCCTGATGCAACACTTTATTTAATAGCATAATGCCTGGCTGTGTTTTGTTATTGCTACAGTAACTATAGTCATTAAAGAAAAATGTTTGCCTGTGTTACTTAAATATCCCCCTTGCATCTTCTCTCCTCCTGCCAGCCCTCGCCCTGTCCAGTTGTGCTGTTGTCAGCTGTGCTATGGGGTGCCTTGCCCAACAGAATCACTGCTGAGTCACCTCACTGTTTTGGTTTCTACACACCTTGGGTTGCATGTGATTTGGTCTCTTGAAACCATGGGAGAAAAGACTTAATTGTCTTACAACATGTATAAAGGAAAGCAATCATTAGCAAGATTTTCATTTTTTTTTTTAAAAAGGTTTTTCAGTCTTATGTGTTTGGCAATATGTTGACACATCCTTTGTTCTTAAAGAGTGGCTTTCATTTAACTGGTTGTAGTCACCAGCTTCATGTGTTTCCAGGTGCTTACTCTTTTCTACTAAGAAAGAGAGCATCATTGTCCATCTGTGCTTTGCAGTTCCTGTTATGTGGAAGACGGCCTCATGGGCATCTTGGTGATTCATATTTACTGTAAGGTTATTGCTTAATTCTTGTTTGAGTAATCAAGCTTCCTTGGGAGTCCCGTATCCTGAATGCTACAACATGAGCCTGGCAAAACTTAATAGCCAGCTCTGCCCTTTCTGTCTCGCTGTCTACTTGTATAAAGTGTTACAGTAAGCTTGCTCTTGAGAAGTGATTCTTTTGGGAATTGGTGCTTTGCCACCAGTGCAAGATATTGCCTTTGGGTATATGAGAACTTTGTACTTGATGTTTCTAATCCAGCTGAGAGAAATATTTTAGCAAGT
This sequence comes from Tinamus guttatus, assembly GCF_059628265.1. Taxonomy (NCBI): domain Eukaryota; kingdom Metazoa; phylum Chordata; class Aves; order Tinamiformes; family Tinamidae; genus Tinamus; species Tinamus guttatus. The sequence goes on along the minus strand of NW_028288864.1, from coordinate 302,954 downwards.
CCTTGTGCTTACTTGGGCATGATCAGCTTTGCTTTCCTCTGCAGTTAAATGAGTACCTCTATTTGCTTTTCTGAAAGCGCTTTTCTATCCTCGCTGAAATCAGTGCAGCTCTTGATGCTGCAATTGGAAGCCTTCTCCTCCCTTAACAAAAAGCCTCGAGTTCTCCCACTTGTTTCTGTCGCCTTCCTATGCACTTGTTGCTTTCATGGCTTGAAACCTGAGTCATATAGGAAGCGGAGGTGACTAGTAAGTGCAAGCAGTACAGCGAAAGCATTTTATAAAAGCATAACTCGTGGAGTGCCAAAAGACTTGTCTCTTGCAAAACAAGATACATGCGCAAACTGCCAGCGGATGCAGTCTGACATGTTTTAGCTGGTTTTGCTATTTTTGGGGTAGAATGCTCCAAAGTATCTGGAACATGGCATCAAATTTCATGTATTGGAAAAGTGAGAAATCAGAGCAACTGCTCTTGAGTACCCTGTAGTGTTTGTAATAAGCAGGATTACTCTTTTACTGTCTCCTCAGTAGAAGAAGGTAGCTCTGTTGCTGCCAGGAGCACAAGTGGTAGCAGAGCTCAGGCTGTACCTGGTCAGGAGCAGCAGGCAGCCCTTTGTAAGCAGGTGGGTTGGAGAACACAAAAGTTGCTTGTTTGGATGGATGCTTTGCAGGAGGGGTTGATTAACCTGCCCTCTATAAGTCAGTGTGAATGTACTCCCCACGGGTTTTCAGAAGCAGCTGTGAGGATGCTTCTTCATGGATAGCAGTTTAGTAGTGCTGGCTGACTTTCCTTCTATGTAAAGTAATGCTGTGGTCTTGTGACAGCAAATGAACATCTGTTTGTCTTGCTAGTGATGTCAAATTTTAGACTTGAGTGTGGGGTATTTTCGTTGTTAATACAAGCAGTGGCTTAGGAAGTGTGGCAGCATGAATCACTTCTGTTAAGAAAATACATGGATAGAGTGTGCAAGTTAGTCTTGTAAACTTTTGTTTTGTTGTTTGTTTTTAACTTGAAATTGGAGTTACTGAAGTGAATTAGAGTAATCTCTGTCCACTATCCTGCTGTTGATTTTGCTGCTACCAGTTACTTCACAGGAAAGCACCATTCACTAATAAGCAGCTATTCCTTAATCTGCCCGTAGGGAAAAGCCATTGCTGGAAGAACAAGTATTAATTTGTAAATAGAGCATTTGAATTCTGGTGAATTTAAGGCGGCGGGGAGAAGGAAAGTTGGTATCTGGCAGTTGATCACTAATCAGTAATTTGCACCATCTAATAATACCCTGTTTGTTGTGGCGTAATGGACAAATAAGTGGTGCAGCTTTGAGCAGACCGTGTTCCCCAGGCTGCGGCAGCTCCGCGCCCAGGACCAGGCCGTTCCCTTCCCATGCGCAAAGAGCTGGACCTATGAAATTGCCTTATGGGTTCTTTATGTGGAAATGCTGCTTTTAATGAAGCCTGTAAAATACAAACTACTAAAGCTATTTTTGAATACATTAGACTGAACTTTACTTGTCCATAAAAGTGATGTTACAAAGCGCCTCTTTTAAGCAATTTGAAAGCACATACCAGATGTTTGTTCTTCCTGCTGCTTTAAAAATAAAAAGTTATACCAAGTGGATTCTTATTTCTTTTTTTTTTTTTTAAACTGATGAGTTGCTAAATGTCTTATTCCTAGTTTCTGCAGATATCTGGGCTGACAATCTGGGAAGATGCATATTCCTTTTTGCATTTTGCCCTCCATGGTCTTTCCTCTCCCCTTTCTTCTCTCTCCCCTCTTCCCTTTCCCATGTTGTCTCCCCTCCACTGAAGGACGTCGTTTGAACTGGTGCATCCCATGCAACCTGTGGGTCTGGCTGGGCTGCTGGCAGTAAAACAAGTGGTCAAGAGTGAAAGACTATGACTGTACTAAGAGAAATATCTTCTTAAGCTGCAGGCCCATACTTTAAGGCTTATTTAAGAAAAAGTGTGTGAAGGGTTATTCAGTCTATTTTAAGATTTTCTTTTAGAGGAATCTTTAGGACCAATCAGCATTTACAAGGTTTGTTGCTGTGTGGGGAAACTTCTTGGTGGAGATATAGCTTATATGGGTTAAAAAGCCTTGGGAAGGAAGCCAGTAATGCTGGGGAAAGCTCCCTTGCTGATTAAACCCGCTCCACATTGTAGTAAAATATGTTGGCAAAAGGAATCTTATTTGCTTTGTGAAGCTGCATATACCATGTTTTGTCAAAATAGATATACTGGTTGGGAGGAGCTGGGAAGCAGATGTGTGTTTGTAATCATAATTTCTGGAGAATTCATCTGTTGTTGATGTTGCTGCTCAAAGTTGGCTTAGAACTTAAAGCAGGAGTTCAGTTTCTGAAGGGCTTACCTAAGAAGGAATACACAAAAACTGCCATCACATCTATTTTCTTTCTTTGTATTTAATTTCTAATCCCTCTTTTTCTGTCTTGTTTTCATTCCGTAACCTGGAAGCAATAAGCAAAAAGCTATAGCAAAAAGACTAGCTAGGCCCTATTTTACTATGGAAGCTGCTGCCCAGCAGACAGCAGAGGTGAGATGCAAATAAGTGGAGAAGGGAGGAATATGATAAGCAATTGCTTTCTTGGAGCTGATGTTTCTAAGAAATGGTGTATTTGAGGGCATGGCTGCATGCTGATAGGGCCCTGTGAGAGTTTGGTTGGTTTTAATGGGAATAGCTTAAGATCTCCTTTTCTGTGAGTAAATGCCTTTTCCAAATGTGCAAGGCTTTAACATTATGATTTATAAAAACAGTATGTAGAAATCATTATAGTAGTTTAATTTGGATAGAAAAAGCTGAACTGGAAGTACTGCCTTGTGCCATCTGCATGTGTGTCTGAAAGCTTCGCTAAAAGCCCCTCTCCCCCTTGCCTGTCCCCTGACCTGAAGGGCAGGATCCCACTCAAAGCAATGAATAATTCCTTAAGTACCATCTTGCATGAGAAGTGAGTGCTGCCATCTTTCTGAAAACATGCTCTGAGTATTTTTTTAAAAACAAAAAATATAGATTCCAAACTCTAATAATAATAAAAATGCTTTCGACAGTTTGCCAAAGGTACAGACTTAATTTTAAGCATAAATCTCTGTCATATTTTCCCCGCTAAGTGCTTTATTTCAGTGTTTTGTATTCTATATATAAAACCTGGATATACTTTTCAAAACTATTTCCTGTAAAATGTTCCTGTGTTGGAGTAGTCTGTCCTGATGAAGTCTGTACATGAATCAACCTCTTTGTAACCTATGTTACAGTAAGAATTTTAGGAATTTCCTTTATTAGGCCCCGTTAGTATATTGCAGCCACTGAGTGAGCTGCATTGATTTCTAGGTAAAACAGCCTGAAACTGCCTGAAATTTATGGCATATGCCCCCCCTCCCTTTTTTTTTTTTTGTACACTACGCCTTTTCAGTACGCCAAGCTTAAATATACTGAAGTTGGTCTCTTGCTCGCTGGTGGATGTTACTCTGTGTTTAATTCTTGCAATATCCTTTGTGTAGGAGCAGTGACTTAACTCTGAAAGTGTTTTTCAGGTTGGTTGGCTGGCGCTGATGGCCTGGTGACATGTGCTGAGCGGCTGCCGAGACGGCGTGCGGGTGCCAGGGGACTGCTCCAGGAGCTGGGCTTGCAACATCATGGGCCAGTGCGTCACCAAGTGCAAGAACCCTTCGTCCACCCTCGGCAGCAAAAACGGGGAAAGAGAATCTGGCAGCAAGTCGCACGGTAAAAGAAGCGCAGTCCCCAAGGACGAGCACGCGCCGGGCTGCGGGAAGTCCTCAGGGGATATCCTCGTGAACGGGACGAAGAAAGCGGACGCCGCTGCGGAGTCGAGTCAGCTCCCGACGTTCTCCGGGGACGCCAAGAAAGATGTGGCCTCCAGCGCAGAGGAGTCTTCTCTCCAAAGGATTGGGGAGTTGTTTAGGAGATACAAGGATGAGCGGGAAGATGCCATACTGGAAGAAGGAATGGAACGATTTTGCAATGACCTCTGTGTTGATCCCACTGAATTTAAAGTGCTAGTTTTGGCTTGGAAATTCCAGGCTGCCACCATGTGCAAATTTACAAGGTTAGTTCTTGTAGAACTTGTAGTTATTTTCATATGTTAAAATATAGCCTATCATCTGTGTGTCAGAGACACAGGTTCATTAGCCTCACTTCCTTATCTCTTCTAATATATGTAGTGTTGACCAAATTAATTCCTACCATTGCAGAGGTAAACTTTGTCTTGTCCTTTTCCCTTCCCCTCACAGTGAATTTTGGAAGTGAAAACATGCTTTGGGCATTACAGCGTTAATGAGGAACGGTGTAGTGATGTGCCCTGAGTTTTATTCTCAATTTGCCAGAACTAATTTTGCTCTATCCAGCATTGTTTTGGTGCTAATAGGGTTGAGCACTGAAATTAATTTCTGCTTTAAAGTAATATGTATAATCCCCTGCTAATCACTATCAACTGTTCCTCTGGTTGTCTCTTTGTTTGTTTTGAAAAGAGATGAAAAATGGACTCTTTCTGAAGAATTGTTCCTGCCCAGCCACTGTTACACTTAATGGCTTTTCTCAAGGTTAATTTTGTTAAAGCAGAGAGAGAGAGAAATAAACCCAAGGTTTTAGACATTGTGGTAGCTGTTTCATGCTGGCTGGCAGCAACTGGTATTTAAAGTGCTGTCTGTCTGGAAAAGTTGTTCAGTCAGCAGGCTTATAAAGCATGCTTGATGCTTCAACAAACTTGCTAAAGTTTCCAGCAAAGGACTAAACCAGCAACAAAGAAAACAAAAAGGAAAAAAGCATTAACCCTTCTCCTGACCCAATTGTTTATCAGGGTCCAGGTAAGAGCAGGTAAAGGAGTCCTTCAGGGACTTTTTGAGATAGGAAGAACAAATAGAAAATATATATATATATATATATATATACATATATACTGGCTTGAATGATGGGACCTATTTTAACTCAGCTAATAACTATTGGAATTATTTGAGTATTCAGAGCTGGAGACCTTCTGTTGCACATGGAGCCCAGATAGCTTTTCCTGCCTCTCCGGAGGTGTTGGCGGTGTGGGTGTCTGTCACATGGAGCGAGCACTCCGGAATGCAGCTGTGGGTTTCCTGGGAACGGAAGGAGCAGATATTTGCTGACGTGGTTAGGGAATGGCAAGCAGTGTGTGCGTGTCTGCAAGCCAGCCTGGGGGTTGCTAACACCGTTTTGATCCCCTTGGACAGGTAGCAAATGTCCTGGAGAGAGATCACCTGTGTTTCAGGGTACATTCCCTGGTACTGGTCTCCAGGCATGGTCTGCTGAGTGCTAAGGCTGCTTTAACTTCTCCGCTGCAGAAAGCAGTGCACCAGCAACGTGTTTGTCCATGCTCAGGAGCACTGTGTTGTCTCTGTTCCTCCCTCCATGCCATCCCACACCAGGGTCTGTTGCTTCCCTTAAAATTGGCTGGTTACTGTGCTATGGCACTTATGAGCATTAAACAAGTCACACACTGGTGCTCTGACTGTGTTCAGGTCCTGCCCTGTAGCCTGACTGTGTGGTGTCGTGCTCTGATCTGTTCTTTCAGCAGGTGCCTTCTCTGACCATTGCAGCCCTTTTTATTTTGCAGTCTTGGAAAAGAAACCAAAACCTGAAGGAAAGGCAGAGCCAAACTGTGCTTTTCCTTGAGAACAGTCCATGCAGAGCATGGGCGTTTAGGCAGGTGTGGTATCAGACCAAGCTGGTTTATGTAGGAGGCTTCCGGGAGTAAATGTGTTTTTGATATGTTTGCGTATCTGCTGTGGTACCCTTCTGTTTTAATTTTTATTTACTTTTTTTTAATGAAAGGCATTGGATACGGTAACACCAAGTAGCGAGAAAGCCGTAACGCAAAATATCTTTCCAATGCTGGTAGCGCCTAACCGTGCTGGGCGGATGTGTCCGACTGTACCCCCAAGGTGTAAGAAACTGGAAGGGGATCTCGTTGCCCGGAGCGGACGAGCCTGCCCTGCATCGCAGCGCTCTGCTGGGCTGCCTCCCTCTTGGTTTGGCCTCCCCGGGCGGCGACGGGCTTTGCTCAGCGTGTGTGAGGCTGGTGAGAAGCGTTCTCACTGATTTCTCTTCTCTTGCTTAATAGGAAGGAGTTTTTTGAAGGCTGCAAAGCAATAAATGCGGACAGCATTGATGGCATTTGTGCGAGGTTCCCCAGCCTCTTGAACGAAGCCAAGCAGGAAGATAAATTCAAGGATCTCTATCGTTTCACCTTTCAGTTCGGCCTGGACTCTGAAGAAGGACAGCGGTCACTACATCGGGAAATAGCCATTGCCCTTTGGAAGTTAGTCTTCACCCAAAACAAACCCCCAATTTTGGACCAGTGGTTACACTTCCTAATTGAGAACCCCTCAGGAATCAAGGGAATCTCCCGGGACACGTGGAACATGTTTCTAAATTTTACTCAGGTGATTGGACCAGACCTTAGCAACTATAGCGAAGACGAGGCCTGGCCTAGTCTCTTCGATACCTTTGTGGAGTGGGAAATGGAGCGAAGGAAAAAGGAAGAGGAAACCAAATGTATTATTGCATCTTCAGACACAGAGGGGCTGTGTACGGAAGAACAGACTTAGCGGCGTTTCAGCATTTAAGCAGCAGTGGCAAAAGCAACCTGTTGCCCTTCATGAAATGTAAACTCTGGATGTTTCTGGAAATTGCCGAGGCTCCAGATTTTTCTACTTTACACCTTTTTCTGCCTTGTATTTGAAAGGGCTCTAAAATGCTGTATCATGTTTTAGGCACTTTCTTAATTTTGGTTATTCCTTTTATTCTTGCCCTGAAATATTTGACCCTGGCTACAAGTTAAGCATTTTTTTTTTTAAGACTTCGGATAGTATAAGTAAGTCTGATATTTCTTGCACAATGTAGATCTTTTTAGTTAGGTTAAATTAACATTGCTAAATTATACAGTGCCAGATTAAGTTTTTCATACTACATCTGTCAGGGCAGGTCTGTACTGTGTGTAGTGCTGTTTACATTGTTGAAATTTTAGGCTGTAATAATTCTAAGGTTTTATACCAAGATGAAAAGCAGTGTTAACTGTTAACTATAAATGCATTAATCCCCTGGTAATAAGGCTCTAAAACCAACGTAAGCAACAGCTTTTCGTAATATGGCTAATTCCCATTTTAAGCTAACTCTTAGTGAATGAGTCCAAATCCTTCCTTTTTTTTTTTTTTTTCAGAGTATCAAACTAAATGTTGGGATTGTTTTATAAAACTACTGTACCTGTCAGTCAACTGAGTGGTAGATGATGGTTTGTATCTAAATCTCTTAGACATCACACAGAGTGAGCAGTACTACCTCAGTTTTATTGAAAGTGGACTTTTGAGGGACTTCCATTTTTCTCTGGAAGTTGTATTTTTGTGGTTACATGACAATATTTTTACTTGATTAAAAGAACCAAAGGTTCTGCTTGTTAAGTTTGCTAAACATTAGCAGAAGCAACACATAAACAAACCCTGAGTCTTCAAGGAAAACTGTGGTATAATTCTGCTTTAATATGTCTGATTTATACCTAAAGTATTATCTTACTTGTCTGGCAAGCACAGTACTTCTATGTAAGGAACTATCTTTTGCATTAATATTGACAAACCAATTTTTTAAACCAATGCTTAATTGCTAAATTGCAGTTAATACTCCACACTTTCTGGAGCAACGATATTGGCATCTGATGACAAAGTGAATTCTTAATATGTTCTTAATGACGAAAGTGTAGATGTGTCATTTTTAGACTGATTTGGTAATCTTTGGATAGGAGTCAATTTATTATTTTAAAATGCCTGTATTGGGACTATTTGCCTGTTGAAACTGTTGTGACTTAAAGGGAGTTTTATTAACACTGGTTGAAACTTTTTTTGGTTATTGATGCTACCTTTTTTAATTGTAGTATGTCAACTTTTTTACACTTTTTGGTAAAAGGGATGATCGCCAAGGCTTTCTATTAAGCTGAACATTGGCTTAACAAATTTGATACGTTGCCATTACACGTCTTTATTTTCAGAGCTGCACTTCAGGATCATAAAGTGACTTCAATTAAAAAAAAAAAAAAAAGGCAAAACAAAAAAGCTGAACAATCGTCCATAGCATCTAATGGCTTTTGTGCTATGTAAAGGTTTTAAAGCCAAAGGAAAACATGTTTTAAGTAGAGTTTGTCACTAGACCCAAGGGGGACATGCTTTGCAAGCAGCTGTGCCCCCGAGGGGTTTGCGGCGATAGGAGTACCCGCCTGACTTTGGAAATTGGCTTTGCTGGTACACAGCCTATGCAATAGCTTGGGTCCGAGACCATAACTCACTAACAGAATGTGGGTGTCTAAAACTATTGGAGAAAAACCCGCAAGCTGCAAAGAGCATCTCTTTCACCTGGGAAAAGGAGAGCTTGACCCGTGCTGCTCCTGCAGGCTCTTGCGCTGGGAGATGTGTTGAGCTGTGGAAAACAAATGCGGTGGTTTTAGATGCAGGTGAGTTTGCCCGTGGCAGGAAAGGAGCCCTGATCTTCATTTCTTCCAGGTAAATGCCCCGTAGCTCCGTCCTTGCTCCTGCAGCCTTCCCGCGGTGGCTCCATGCCAGCCGCTTCCTTCTCAACAGTTGCAAATGTCAACCTGGTTTGGCAGTAGAGGAAGACTGTATTTATAAATTTGAGACTACTCGTTCATTCAGCTATTTAAATGCCTTGTCCATCACTTCCTATTCTTCTTCCCTTAAAGAGAATTTAAAATGTCCGGAATGTGGAAACTTGCCCACGGAACCAGCGTGTGAGCTGAGCTGCAGCGGCTCCCGAGGACCAGGGCTGGGCTCCTTTAAGCAGAGGGTTTGGCTTGTGGTCCGAGTGTGGATTGCAGCATGGAAATGAATTTATAACGCATCAAGGTTTAACCATTTTAGTGCTTCAAGTGTATTTTGGTGTTTGTTTTTTTTTGGCTTTCCTCAAGATAGTGGCAGTGAATGTTCAGGAAGGGGAAGCTCCCCTTTCCCGTGGGGAAAGGCCGTGCAGCGCCCTGCACGGGAGCTGCACTGTGCTGCCGCCCGGCGTGTCAGGTGCCTGCACAGGCAGCCAGGCTCCCACAGCCCTTTAGTTTTATTCTAATCTCATTGTTTTGAATTTCAGTTTACAAGTACAAGCCAGGCCTGGCTGAATTTCGAACCTCTAAACAAGGAGCTCGGGATGAAGTGCAGCCCGTGCAGCGCGGAGGGCCCCGGGCCGGGCAGTTCTGGGGGCCACTGTGCACCACAGCCCTTGCTTTTCAGTGCCGGGGTACCCGGAGGGAGCTGTGGGGTTTGTACCTGTGTCTGGGCAGTCTTAGCGGTATCGGAGCCTCTGAAAATAAGTTTGTTGGCTGGTTAAACTGTGAATTTCTGTGGAATAGGCCAAATACATTCACTCTTCATTTTTCTATGTTTTTAACCTTTAAAGCTTAGGCCAGAGGACTGTAAGTGGGCAGTGATTCAGAGAAAATCCTTGAAACCATTGCAGCTATTTATTTATTTTATCTTAATTTTGTATGGATTAAAAAAAAAAAACTTGATGCATGAAGTGAATCTGCTGCAGCTTGGGATAGATGGCTCTAGATGTGCATTTGAACAGTTCTGGTAATATACTGGAAGACTGGTTTGTTATCTATGCTAGAATTTTGTTGCCTTCCCTTAACCTCCAGAAATGCAATCGCTGCAGACGTTACTCCCAGGAGTGAAGCCCAGGCGGCCTGCACAGCGTTGCAGCTTGCAGCACCCTAAAACTCGGCTCCCCAGGCGGTCGGGTTTCGGCTGCACTGACCCCCGTGTGAGCGGGGGCTCTGCTGCAGGCAGAGGCTGATTCCTGTTTGGAATTTGAAGGGCCCAGCGCGGAGCTGGCCGTAGGCCCGAGCTCCTGCGTGCTGAGGTGCGCGTTTACGTGCGGCTGGCGCTGCGCGACGGGGAGTTTCAGTCCTGTAATGGGGGGTGATGCGGCGTGGAGACGGGGTGGGAGGAGGCGCCTGGGCCTGCGCACGTGCTGGAGGCACCGGCGCTGCGTGGCGTCGCCATCGGAGCCCCCAGGGCTGGTGTGAGGCCGCTGGGAGCGGGACCTGCTGCACGGGCAGACAGGGCTCCTCCTTGTGGGGCAGCGTCCTGGCCGTGCTGGGCCCTGCAAGGTGGAAGCGGCGCCAGGCAGCCCGGGACAGTGTCTGCCCAAGTTGTACTGTGTGCAAATAGACAGCAGTGTTAAGTTTTCTCTCTGGACTTTTGAAGATTGAACCTTTGGATTTGTGTCATCAGCTGAAGTGAAACACCTGAGATTGTAACCAGAAGGCTGTAACTCCTTCACCATGAAGTACATAGGTGTCTCTCTACCTCTTGTTCTTAGACTTGAATAGTTTAAGGTTACCATCCTTTCCTGCCAGGATTTCATTCCTGGATGAGTAATCTATTGTTTTTAATGGACCCCAGTTAAGTATTACCTGTTTGCCGTGCTCCGAATGCCGCGTTTAACCCGCAGCAGCGAGGGGAGCTGCAGCCAGCAGCCTCGCTCCTCCGGGGTGCTGGTTTTGGAGCGCTGATATGGGGTGATCCAACAGCCTTTCCATGTACCCTCCGGACCCCCTTGATGGAGTGTCACGAGTTTTCCGATGAAAAGTAGGGCTTAATGCCTGGCAATGCAGGGAGCTGCAGAAGTGTAAGGGCACCCTTTCCACTCCCAAAGGCCCATATCTTGGTCCAGATAAAACCTGTATGCTCAGAGCAAAGCTGGAGAGCTCCGGGGTGCGTTGAGGCTGCCCCGCTGGTTTCAATGCTCCTTTGCTCTCTCAGATGCGTTTAGGTGGCATCTCCTTCATGCAACACATCTGCTTCCTTCCCTCTGCTCCCCAAAGAAAGCTGCAGCTCAATTACTGTTGTTGTAAATCTGGACTAGACGCCACGCCGTAGCCAGGGTTGCTACAAGAATATTCTTCCAATTTTAGGGCTGCTTTGGAGGGTGTGAAGTCTTGCACTATTTGTCTTGCACATATTTTAAGGGAATGGCGGGGACTTAGGAGATGACAGGCAAAAGGAGCATGAATTTACTAGTCCTGCAAGCAGCTTGCCTTAAATCACTGAAATTGCAGCAGCTCCTTGCTACTATTTCAATCCTCTGTCCTCTCCTTGTTATGTTCTAAAACATTAACAGGTTCTGGAGGTTTTACAACATTTTTTGTTGTTGGTTTGTATATAAATAGGCTTCTCTCTTTGTGTACTTGCACTCTGCAGATAAGCCCTTTTTGGCTAACATGTCACTTTACACACAGGCAGAAGCAACATTTATCCCCATAAATGTTCTTGCTGTAACTTTTTTCCTGTATATTATATTTGGCCTAAAGGTTGCCTGCTGTTGAATGAGTGTGTTTACTTGAATGTTGCCATGTTCTGCAGTTAGAGCTGCTGACTCTTGTTCCCCCGGGCCCACGAGAGGGGAGCTCGTGTGGCCGGAGGGGACGAACCCGCACAGGGCATCAGCGGCGCCCACGCTGGCTGCTGCTTTTTACTCCCATGTGTATTAACGTTAGAGGATGTCATAGCGTAGTGCTTCATATTTTGAAGTTGTGACCTTTGCGGTCACACTAAACATAGTTAAAATACGTTTTCTTTCTTATCTGTAAGTTAAAATAGCCTTTTGAAAAGGAAAGGGGCAGGCAGGAGTAGTTTGAGAGCCTTGTATTGTTGTGAATTATCTCGAGTTTCAAGGGAAATGAATGTGACTTGCAGGATTAGGTTGTAACCCTGCAATTTTGGGATTTGTACTGGCTGCTCTTGAGGGCATGAAGCAACTACAAGGCACTAGCCTGGGGTAGACCTGGCGTCGCGGGAGCCCTGGGCTTCCCGGTCTACCTGCTCGCGGGTCTCAGGGGGCTCCAGGTTTGTCTTAACTCCCTCTTTAAGGAAGGAATGTTTCGATAGTGCATCTTCCCCCAGAGACGGGACTGCTCCTAACTGAGGAAACGACGAAAGCGCCGCTCCACGTGGCTCCCGCTGACTTGTGCGGGAGCGCAGCTGGCGGCTCTAGTGCGTGTGTCGAGGGTAAAGGGGATCAGATCTGCCATAGTGAGGAGTCATTTTGCCTTTTTGGACTTGCCTAAGAGATGTGCCCCATCCGGTGCGGGTCTCTCTCTGGGAAACGCTGAATGTATTGCTCGTCCTGGAGCAGAGCCGAGCCTCCTCTGGCAGACAGCACTACAGAAGCGCTCGCTCAAGTGTAGTGCTTGAAAATGGCTGGAGTAAATTCTGTTTCATGTAATACTTTTTCCTTATTTTATTTTTAAAGATGTGGCCAAATTTGAAACAATGATCTAGAGAAAAAGGAGAAGGAATGCAAGATGATGCATCTACTTCTGAGTCCCATTTGCTTTGTAGCTTTACAGTTATTTTTTTGTATCAAAGTTTGCTCACCACTGTTGTCTGGAACAGAAGGGAACCAGCGTATTATACTGCGCAGTCTAATGCACAATGCAAAGAGGCTGTAACGAGAAGGTGTCTTTACTTGATAGCAATTCCGAGTGCAATGTTTTCGTCAAGTCCCTTTTAAAAGAAGAGCATTAAGTGCAGTCTGAGTTTTTCTTCTCTTACAAGCAAAATATTGGTTTGTCCATTACTGACTTTTGTGGAATTTGTGCCAGATGTATATTAAATATTTTGGTGCTTTTTCTAATCCAATCTGCCATTCGTTTACCTGTGAGATTATTGTACAAGTACTTCTGTATATTTAAATGACCAGTCCCTTAAAGGAGAAAGGAAAAAGAAAAAAAAAAATCTTTAGTCACAATGTACCCTGACTGCTGTAGCTTTGTAAATGTTCCAAAGCCTCTGGATTTCCTGTATTCCAGTAAGGTTTGGGGGGGAGGGAAGAGAGCCGCTACAGCAGTCCAGTCCACTGGAAAGGGAATTTGCACGTTGTTCTGTGCGTTACTGAACAAATGAGTAACATTTGTGGTGTTTACATAATGCACACTTTGGTGTTCACTTTTTTGTGTTCAAGCTTTGTACAAAATGTCTTATTTAAAGCTGAAGTCCTTTTTACATTTTCAATTAAAAGGGGAAAAATTAATTATTTTTTCATGCCTATAACTAGGACTCTTGCTAATTTTCTTTATCTCCAGAGTTTCTCAGGCAGGGATCCTGGATGCTCGCTAAGTCCCGGGTAGTCCATGCAGGGAGGTGACCACATCGTTTTCAGCTGCCCAAGAGGAACCCTGGCTGTTTTTTCGCAGCTGAGCCCTGCAGCGAGGAGGTGCCGGCGGGAGCAGCCTCGGGAGCCGGGCCCGTCCCGCGGATGCAGGGTGAGCTCAGCGGCCGTCCCGCCGGGGCGGCTTCCGCGGGGCGCCCGGCTCCGCGCGGGGCGGGAGCGAGGGACGGGCTCCCTGCTGCAGCCCTCAGGGTGTCAGGCTCGGAGTGACTAAAATATATTCAAAAAAAAAAAAAAAAAAAAAAAAAAGTGGGCCACATTTATCTAAGAATTTTAATGTCAGGTGTTTGGGAAGCATTAAACGCTGGCTGTCAACACACTGATCTAAGCATTACCAGTTCAGCAATTCACTAATGCTGCTCTGGACCAGTGCTACATTTTCCTTCGTCGCTTTTCCCTTTATTTCTGCCCCTTCCTCCATGCACCAGTTTGTAACTTCTCCATAAACTGGCCTTTGCCAAGGAGCTGGCAAAGTGATTGTGGGTTGGAAGTTAGCAGGGTGTTAGAGCCTATAATCAGCTGTATTTTATCACTGCTGAAATACCTGCTTCAGCTTTAACTCAGCCTACTCATAATTCAGATTAAGAAATCCCTGGTCTTCCCTTTTCCTGAGTTTTCTCACCTTGTAACGAGCACCTTTTCAGTGCCTAAAGCTCTCCTAGGCATCCTTGGGCCTGGGCGGTCGCGGTGTTAGAGCAGCAGGTGGGAGAGGCCCTGGCTGCAGAGCGCAGGGCTGGAGCCATCGCGGTGCAGAGCGGGCGGCAGCGCTTTGAATCCTGCTGCAGCCCAGCGCCCCCGGGAAACCCTGCCGGGAACACGGGGACGGGTGAGGGCTGCCTGCACCGGCACAGCCCTCACACGGGTCCTGCCCCTCCCTCTGAGCCAGAGTAACTGCCTTTTTTTTGGGAGGGGGGTAAGTGAGGAAAGGGGGAGTCAGGGAGGGAGGAGAAAGTGGAGGTTGTCCAAGAAGTGTGAATCACCAATTCCTCCGTCCCATGGACTAAACGCGGCGCTTTCCCGGAAAGCAGGCAGCAGCTCTGCTTCAGCAGCTGGCACAGCACATTTCCAGAAATCCCCACAATTCCCGGGAATGGCAGTTAACCTCTGAGCAGCTGCTGCAGGTACCGCACTGGGTTTGGTGTTTATGAGCTGCAGTGATGCAGTTCAGCCCCGCTGGCACCGCAGCCTTTGCAGGAACCGCGAGCTGAACTGCGTCTTCCAGGCCAGTCCTGATGGGCTGCTGCGCAGCACTTGCTCCAGCACTTCCTAAGTGCCTGCCCAGCTCAAGGCCAGGGAAAAGTGACACAGCAAGAAAGGGTTAATGGAAGAGGGTTTCTGCTTTAAGATGTTTTGAATAGTTTTTATTTTTAGACTTTATAAAAGATGCAGTGAAAGCCTATTGTTCTTATGGTAAAAGACCTTTACAAAGACATCAATATTTCAAGTAATTAAAAATATCTTAACAAAAGACTTTGCTTAAAACTTGGCAATTTAACAGGCACTCCTCTCTCCATCTTTTATTCCCATCAGACCAAGGCCAGACTGTGATCCATGTATGCTGCAATATAAACAACAGGAATGTTATTTCTGTTCAGGGTAGTCTTGATGCACGTAAGATAGCTGGCATAGTAGTGAGTCCTGCAGTTCTCAGCATCAGCAGGTTTAAAAAAAAAAAAAAAAAAACCTCCAATAACTATTTGGCATTCTTCTTAATCACGAAACATACCATGAATTGTCCAGCCTATGGAAAACAGCAATTCACAAAACTCCCTTGGCAAGAGAGGCCTGGGCTGAAGTGCCCTAAACTGCCTGAGCTGGGAACCTCGGGGCTGAGGGTGTCTAGAGTCCCCTCTATGAGCATGAAACTCCTGAACCTGCCTAGGCTGCCCAGGGACTGGATTCACACATGGTCCTGAAGCGACACAACAGGCAAGTCTGTGCCATGTGAGACCAGCTGGAGGGGACACCTGAGTAAATTTGGACCTGCTGAGGCCAGTGAAGCTGTGGTAGGATCTCCACCAACACCTCCTGTCCCTGTGCTCCTAGTGGAGCTGGCAGGTTAGTAAACAAAGCAAGGTGCTGGGAGTGGTAGATAAGCGGCGAGTGACTGCTCAGCAGTGTAAAGACTGACTCGGTTACAGCTCAAACACAGGCAGCAGCTGAGCCAAGGACCAAGGCACTTCTAAGCCCCCTGCAGAAGTTTGTCCTCAGTTCAGGCCCCCACTCAGGCCAGTTTATTAAACTCATACTGGTAGCTGATGAAGAGACTGTGCAATAAACCATTTGCATGAAGGCAGATACAGTCAACTGTTTTCTGCTAAGTTGGAATAATAGCATACAAAATGAGATAGCAAGTCCTTTGGCATGGGCATAGGAGAAGCGGCTAGACAATATTTACTTAAGGAAACAAGTTAAAGTATTTTTAAGAAGTTGCTAGAAACTTAGAGCAGCACATGCCAAGAGCAGGCCTTGGCATGCAACCTTGTCGCGTTGTTTGACTGGCATGGAGACTAAATGTACTCTTGACTTGGGAATACATCTCCTTTCTAGACACAGTGTTTGGTCTAGAGGATAACACAGCATCCCGATTCTTTTCTTCAAGAAGCTTTTCAAATTGGCAAGGAGACCCTGGCCCAGCTGCCTACTCAGGCAAATTGATCTCCTGAGAGCAGCTCTCTCCCTGCTATTTCAGCCCAAGATAATTTTGTTTCTACAAAAGAACTTGTCTTCCTTCTGTTGAAGAGGAACTGCAGAAAAGCCAGGGTAGATGTGATCTATGTTTGACTGCCTGAACAGGGGCACAGTAAGAGAACAGCGTGAGGTCTGTTGAAATCAGTGTGTACTCAACAGCTAGGGCCTTGCCTGGGAAAGATTTAACCTTTCTGGTTAATGATTAAGCACTGAGTGACTGTGGCAATTCAGGCCCTAGGGTTTCATGTGCTGGAAGCCCTACTTCATCTAGCAGCATCCCTGATACTAATGCTGAAGTCCAGCCCAATTCAGGGCACTGTTCTCTTGCAAATGGTGACCTGAGCTTCAGCAGTGAAGTGGTTAAACACACACACAAAAAACAGAAATCCAACAAACTAAATAAAATATGACTGCTGTGGAAGCTTGATTTAGTTCTCTTGGGCACAAAAAACTTGCCTTGCTAGCAAAGCTGAACGGACTTCAGACTAGAGAAGAAGTATCCTACAGAGATGGTAGGTGACCTTAGAAGTTTTATGCTGCTGAGTAGCACTGGGTGCTTCAGCCTTGCTAATCTGGGTCATCAGCTACACAAATGGTTTCAGCACTTGGTTCTGGCTCAGGCCAAAAGCAGGTTCTAGGCAGGATTTGCTGTTCAGGTTTTATTGGCCTAACTTGGAAGTCAGACTAAATAGAACAGCTTCTTCAGGCCTTCTCCCAGCCAATTTTAATTCTCTTGTACAGAGTTTTATTTTTTCATAGATTATGATAAAAATGTTTGGTAGTGTATTTTCCTCATCTCTGCAAAACAGATGGCAAATTACCTGTTCACCCCAGGAAAGAGAACAACACACAGGGTGTTATTCTGCAGCCTTCGATAAAGCTTCCGGATGTGCTGGTCCAGCTTCTTCAGCTTTTTCCTTAGCTCCTGCTCCTGTGTAACAGAATGTAAGCATTAAAATCCCCTATTCATCTACTCTTATAGTGAGACTGGCCCCATGACACTGCCAGGGAGGCCAGCAGCGATTCTGTTTCTGGCTGCCATTTGGGAACACAAGGGCTCAGCAGCAGGGCAAAAACCTCTGTGCTGCTTAAATGGCACTGCCACTTCCTCCAGTGCAAACGAGAACTGCAACTAGATCTGTTTTTTCCTGCAGGGCTGCACAACTAGTCCGTTCTGCAACGCCCCTGCCCTCTGCTGCACCTGGGCACTCGCTGCCTGCTCCAAGGGACAGGCTTCAGCTCTTGTGCAGCAGCCCTTGCTGCCCCAGAGGGACTATGCTGGCTTGCTAGGTTAGGCAGTGCCCTGCAAGTGCCACCTTATCTTACTTGCTGTTATGTCTCTGAACTGCTTTGCAGCTTCTCTGCTCTGGCATAAGGAGATCACCCTGCTAGAGGCAGCTCTGCACTTAAGTCTGCTCAAAGTTATGCCTTCTGGTCCTCTGGGAAGTACCCAGGTCACTGTCATTGTCCTTCTTGCTAACTATAGTAAAGACAAGATTAGCTTCAAACTCACAAAATTTGATTGTTGCTCCTTTTCCACACTTAAGATGTCTCCTCTTTGCTTCTCATTGCTGTGATCCATTTGCCAAATCCATCTCCAGAGGTGACCTGGAGCAAGAGCCTTCCTGCTTCTTAGCCTACTCCCCGTCAGTGCCCATCTATTTATAACTTCAAGGGCATCCACAGCACTGTCTGGTTTCAGGAATTCTGCAGAACAAAGAGAAGAGCAAAATACTTTGCCGTTTCTTAACACGAGTAGGGCAGGACTAAAGGTGTGGAGCAGGAGGGGGATGAGAAACTGAAATCATTGCAATAAAGGAGATCCTCTGCTTGCTCAGGCAAGCATCAGACTCACAGATGTGCCAGTTAAATACCACATCCCTCCTGCTGTTCATCCCTCACCTTTTTAGAGGTGACCCCCCTTGTCAGTGAGTAGCTGGACAGTACCCTCCCCTCATTTTGGACTGCAACCAATTTCGGAACTTCTCTAGATGAAGGGTTTTTTTTTTTAAGAGTTTTCTTTTCAAACATTTAGTTGTAAACTGCTCCTTAAAGCAACACACAGGGTGCTTTCACTGTAGTATTTCAGATACTGCCACTTTGTGCATAACAAATTTCAGTTGCTCCTCTTGTGTCTGTGAAGGTTCCCAAAGGCTGCTGAACCAGTCTGAAGGAAATAAAGAGGCTGCAGGCAAAGTTACTCACTGAGGAAACAGCAGTTCCTGTGCTTTCCACTCTGGAGATCCCTTGGCAGGAACAAAGCTTGTAGGTCTTTCAGTTGGCTGAATTCTTCTTGCAAGTCTGTCTCTGTTAATGACTTCTTTAGACCCGCCACATAAATCACACCTTCATTTTCTACATCTAGTTCTAGCTCCTTTATAAGAACATCACAGTCCAGCATTGTTCCAGTGACAGGTCTCTGAACCTGGAGTGAATCCAACAGGAGTAGGTGGTGTTAGCATGTCAGTCTAAGCTCTGTGCTTTGCGGCACTATTTTGAATGACTTTTCTTTTTCCTCCTTACCAAAGCCTGGTCAGCTATTTTCTTTCTTTAAAAGTGTCATTAATGAAGGCTACCTTCAGATTAGAGACTGTGTGTGTAATGCAGACCTACTTTGTAATTGTGAGCCTTGGCTATACATACGGCATTTTAACACCCAGTTACTCAGCTTTTTATGAAAGAAAGATTAGGATGCTGAGGGCTACAAACCTGCCCTGGGCACTAGTGGCCTAGGGAGATGGGAACAGCCAGCCCAAACACTTTACTGCTACTAGAAGCACAGAATATGCTCCTATAAAGGAGGCTCAGCACATGCTATTCTTGAGCTTAGCATAACTTAGGCTTTTGCTGTTTGCTTTGTTTACCTTAATGCAGGATCCAGCTACCTCAGCTCCATTCAGACTTTCCACAGCAAGTTGGGCAGCCTCCAGCACTTCATACTGGATACAGACGTAGGGCTGGAAACAAGAGGACAGAGGAGATACTTCAGGCTTTTCAAATATATGTCTCCTCCCCTTTCCCAAGACAGATCTCAGTCCCCAAACCTTTCTATATACAATATATAACATTCCATACCTATATGTGTATATGTTGGCTATTAGAAACAAGTTTTAAGCAGTTCAGCAATTAAGAACACTAACATCAGTCTTCCATTAGGAGGGCCAGAAACTTCCAGATTCCCCACTGCTCAGTTTAAAGTCCTCTCCCCTAAATGCTTGTGCTTTTTCAACAGCTCTTGGTCACCCTATGCAACTAGCTTCAACAGTAAAAGCTGGGCCACAGGAGCTGTGTTTATTGCTCCTTGGGCAGAACAGCTGTACCTCATAGCCAATAGCTATGCTGCCAGGAGGGGGGAAAAAAAGGGTGGGGGTATTTACGTGTTTTGATTTCACATCTTTCCAAGACATTACTTCAACAGACTCTGCCTATCAGCAAGCTGAATACTGCAGCTGGTCCTTACCTGATAGGTTTCTGTTACTACTGTAAGACAGCGGATTGGCCCACACTTCCCAAATTTCTTCTTCACAGTTTTCAGGCAAAAGCCTTCATCAAAAGGACCTGCATAAATTGTCAGCATGTCAGTCAGCTTGATTCTCACCTGCAGGAACACAAATCAGAGCAGGAACTTCACAAAGCAAAGGAACTAAGTGCCTGTGCCCCCAAGTATTGTCTCTTTCCAAACTCAGCAATGAATATTCTCACTCAAAAAAAAAAAAAAAAAAAAAGGTACCTTTTCAGAAATTCCAGCAAGAAGGTGAGGTGCAACATGCTCTGGATCCAAACTGAACTGAATGATACTGAAAGTGGACAGGGGAACATCTTTTAGGGCTTGCTGAAGAATCTGTAGGGAACAGCATATGCAAGGCTCAAAGGAGAGCAGGGCAGTGGCAGAGCAAAGGATCAGAAACAAAGCTACTGAGCTTAATGCACAGCTTTACTTTTCATTACTGTTCAAGGAAGCCGTCAGGCAGAAATCACTTTGACTGAAAGTCTTCTCTACTGAGTCATAAGCGAGTGATACAGGATCAAAGCTTATTTCCAAATCATTAAAACAGATTTAGCTAACATGGTGTTATGACTATTGCTAAGATTACTGTTAGTCAGGTTTTTAAAATAGGAATCATTGCCCTCCCTGAACAAGATCTTTGAATTACTTTGATGCTTGCTTAGACCAGCCCACTCTAAGTCCATTCACCTGTTTGTTTGAAGAGCTCAGGTTACCCTGACACAAGCCAGAAGAGTCTGGTTCCTGTCTGCCCAAAAGGAGGGGTTTCTGGCCAGTCAGCTGCAAGCAGTCTAAAAAACTAGCAGACAAAAGCAAGCTATGAATCACACTGCATATCAATGTTATTAGTTAAAAGCTTTCAAGAAGTGCCTGTCAGTGAAAAATGGTACAGTTCATTAAGAGAAAATTTTAAAGAACATTCTTGTCTTCAACATCAGAAGAAGCCTAGAATATTCTTTGTGAAATCTAAGACACACTTTCTGAAAGTTTAAGAACTATTTTACAATTATCTCTTTCTCTGATGATACCAATTGCGTCTGAAAAAGTAGCACACTGCTTACACTAAGGACTCAGCCTAAGAAAAAACATGCATACTTGGGAGTCGTATTACCATGATCTGGATAATTGTGGAGGACCATTCTGCACTCTCTGGACTGTATTTTGTTGCAGCTGTAACGCAGATTTATTTGGTGATACCTCAGCCAGTCTTTCCATTGTCAGAAGCACCTCCAAGTTTAGCTCTGCTACCTTGGGGAAGGAGGAAGATCAGTAGTTGTCTTTTATTACAGCTAATTGTTGCTGTCCAAAATGCATGTGCTTTCTCTCTGAGTGAGTCACCTAGGCATATCACAGTGCAGAAGCACAGGCATTCACTTCTTGCCTTATTCTTTTCTGATGTCATTTTTCAAGCACGCAGCAATTATCTCCAGCACGTCCTCTCAGAAACCAGCAACACGAGAGACTCGTAAAACCCACTGAATCCCTGACACGACGTGCAAGTTCCCCACTTACATTTCTGAGTTTGAGTACTGAAACACTGGTCACTGTTGCCGATTATTAAGATTACAGGATATATGCTAAAAGTAACAAGCTGCCAAAACTGAGGTCTATAACACCTTTCATTTTCTTTTCTAAATCAAAAGTGGCTGGGTAGATTTTTTTTTTTTTTGTCCTTCTTGAGCGCAACAACTTGCGTGCTCAGTTACTAAAGTCTTTTAACAAAATGAACAGAAATATTAATTAGGTACAGCTACCTTGGCTGGTCCCTGCTCAATAAAGAATTGAGCTAATTCCAATGAGGCTCTAGCATCTTCTGTAGGATCATGTCCAATCTTCTGTTCACATTGGATCTCTTTCCTAGGGCATCAAAATTAGATGTACAGGCAGGTTATCTGTTTTCCCACACTGATGAACATCTTGTCTTTTCTAAACTGTGCCTTTTTTGGGCAAAATGCTTTCCCCTCTTCAAGAAGGATTTCAATTCAGTGCAGCAGCATTCTTGTGACATACTTCCCAAAGTTACTGCAAGAAATGTTTTTGCAATGTTGAGCAAGGCATTATTAACATGGTTTGACAGAAGCAGTGGTAACACATGGTACTCTGATGCATGACTATTTTTAATTTTACTTCTGCACCCAGACAGGGAGGGAACCTTCAACTTGGCCAAATGTGGAGTTGTAGCATATTAATGTTCACCTTACAATTAATGTTCACCTAACACTTACAGTGTTAGCACTGTATCACTAACAGATTATATGCAATAGCAGCTAGTACGCCGAGGAATACAATTAAGCCAGATATACTTTAATATCTTAGCTTTTCTTTCTTGGTAGCTGCAGTAAATACAATTTATGTGAGTTAGAGTGCCTTTGTTGCTTTGCAATTCAATAGTGTAGCTGACAGTGCTACAGACTTGCAAATAAGCTAGTTTTGTGATTAAAGCATGAAACCAGGACTCAACTCTGGTTCTGTCACCGCATCTGTTTGCCCAGAGACTAGGCAGTTTATTACACTGCCTGATCTTTCAAGGAGGCAGTAGTCTCTCTTATCGTGCTGTTTGTACAGCATTCTCCTTTCTTTTGAGTTTTAATGAAGAAAAAACGTGAGGCTATTGAAGAGCAGGGCTCTTTGCCTTCCAAGGTTAATGTCTAATACTTTCAATAACAATGAAGTAATAAACATACCCTAAAACAGCTTTGGCTAAAAATTTTAGCTTAAATCTTCGACCTTCATTTCTGGCAAAAAGCAATGAAGTATCAATAACACTGGGGTGGATCATCTGGAAAAGAGAAATATCAAGCTTTTAACATAACAACCGTCTCACAGAGCTGGGTAGTAGTTTCATGGCTACCTGTGCTTCTGCCTTTTCATTTCAGCTGTCAGTTTCTTATTGACAGATTAACTTGTCCACAACAATGTACAAGATGACAGGCGTAATGAAACAGGGTAAAGTCTCCTCCCTTCATTCCATCAGAAATATCCAGGTTAAAAAAATAAATAAAAATAAAAGAGTATTTATAGCTCAAGGATATTAGTTTTGTTAAATATAGAAAGGACTTAATGTCTTCTCATGACAGACCTATCAAAAGTACCTAGCTGAAGCAGAAAGGTAAATGTGCTGTTGCAACTACATCTATTTCTGGACAGACTCTTCCCCTTGGGTTCCGAAAGACACTGCAAAGTCTATAGATGTACAAAGCATCCTGCTCTTTTAAATACTTACAAACATAGAGTAGCGTAACAGAAAGCAATCCTCTGTTATTAACACGTGTTTACTAATAAAAACAGGAATTGCTTGGATGTTTTAGGTCTGAAATGAATTACACAAGTTTGGGGAAGAAAAAAAGAACATTCTTAAAGCATACTCACTTGCAAAGCTTGAAGATCAGCATTTAAAGAATGACCCACCAACACTGCATCATGTGGAAGCAGTCGTTTTAGCCTGGTTTGGATGTCTGCCAGTTTTGTTTTCACTGGAAGAAGCATTTTCCTTGTGATTCCTGAGAATCTTCAAAACAAAAGTTTGACAAGGCACAGGCAACGCATTAGCAACAGCATTTAGTGGAGGCCATTATAAGCAGGGCGTGTAAAATAAACTCAGTGTAACATACTAATGCCAGAATGCTACTTACTGCTTCCTGTGTAAAACTTCCAACATACTTGCAGGGATATTAAGCTGTTGTAAGTGCTACCATGGTTATTTCTACAGGTTGCTCTCAAGATTTATTCTTAAATGATGCAGTTCTTAGCCTCAGACAGCACAGGTAAGGAAACAGTGCAAGGCTGATGTGGAAGATGCTTCCAAGCAACCCGAAGGGACAGGCACTTTACCTAATGCTGGCCTGGACTTTGGAGAAGACAGGGCTTGAGCTTTGCCTGCTTTTATTATGAAACTGAGCCTAGAGCTCTGTGTGAGCTGAGGAGTTGCTCTACTCATTTTTTTTTTTTTACAGATGCACAAACTTAGCTATGGAACAGAGAGACCCAGACTTAGCTATGGAACAGAGAGACCCAGGCTGCAATCCCATATTCTTACTTACTCTGTATCCTATTTTATAGCCAGCAGTGAGAGTAATCTGTGCTTTGTATCACAACTTTTCCTGGAACACGGCAGAATGAATAGGCAGCTGCCTAGACACAGCAATGCCATGTAGCAGAAAAGTGCATGCTTAGCTTTAATTATTCTAACCACACAGAAAGAACTGTATTCTTAACACCGAGTGAAATGGAGCAGACAACCATGAACGTGTACAAACCAAAGTCCTCTGAAAGGTCCCATTTAACAGACTGGATTTGAAGGGGTTACAGATCTTAAAGATGAAGAAGTACAAAATGTCCATGCAGGTCACCTGGTGCGGTAGTTCACTATCCTGCTTTCAGGCTTGACTAGTTCGTTCAAGAGGCACCGACCCTGTGCATCAACTAAAGAGACACGAGTGACTTCATTCCCTTTGGCTGTCAGGCACTGTCAGAAAGAAGCAGATGGTGAATCAGCATGATGCTGCCACCCAGAACCTTGGCTGACACCTGCCCTGGCTGCAGCCAGCACCACTACTAATAAACTAAAGGCTTCATTTTAATCCTGAGAGACCCATTAGAAGCATAGCAAACAAACAGGCAGGTGCAATGCAGAAAGAGCCATTATGAAGAAATAACAATTCCACAGAATCAGTTCATACCCTGCACCATTCAGCTGACACTGAGAGCCTCTTTTCCAGAGAAGCTGTGCAATTTCTAAACAGAACCTGGGCTGCCTCTTTAGTCACTCACAGGTGATGCAAATTCAGCATTTCTGCAAGGTCAAAACTACACTTAAGGGAGGGTTCTTCATCACAGCAAGCTGTGAGAACTGTGAGGAATAAAGGAAAGGTGTGTGTGGTAGAGAGAAATCCTTCCCTTACCAAACCTTGGGAAGGGCTTGGAGGAAGATTTCCAGAACAACCTCAGGAGGTTAGTGCAGTATCAGGGACAGACATGGCAAATCCAGCTGCTGTTCTAAGGGTCAAGGCACTCTGCTGCACCCCACAGCACAAAGGTTCTTTCTTTGCTTCTGATCTGCTTTCTGAGCCCTTCCCCTGGCTGCATTGGCACAGGTGCCACCAATGAAGGAACTGCAGTGGTTATTAATGTGTCAGAAGTGATTTAGCAAATACAGGGGGTGCGGGGCTCACTGTGTAACAGCTATTAGGAGAAAGTGCGTGGCCTTACAGAGCATAGTCGAGCAATTATCTTTACCATTTCACAATCAAGACCAAAGAGGGGGCTGCTGTCTGTCCTCTGCTGATCACACTCTGTGTACATATAGCCCTCATATCCAGGGGAGCCTAGAATGAAAAGATAATGTGATTAAGACCCGTCCTGTATGTAATTCATCACATACATAGGCAAGCAATAGAGATGAATTTGGTGGTAAAATGGACATAAATTATCAAACATGCCACTAACTGTCAAAAAAATGAGAAAAAAATTTCTCAAACTGACCTTTCATGGGGTAATCATTTTTCTTCAACTCCTCCAAAGTTAAAGTATAGCTAGTCAGGCCTCGCTTTTCTTCTCCGTATTTCTGGATAACAGGATCCCGCTGCATTTCTGAGCTGTTAGTAGCACGCTGGCTACTAGTGGAAGTTGAACCTGTAATAAGCATTTAGAAATCAGAATTATCTGTGAAGCTCAGATAGTGAAACCTACTTGCAGTCAGTTTTCTCCATTAGTATGGACACTAGGAGGCTGAACCTTTTGAAGGAAAACACTCCTTGAAGCAACGAACTATAACTCAGGATACCTAAATATTACTCCCAGTCTAGCTACTGGCACTATTCGCTGATCATGGGAAAAATCAAGTCTCTGTGCCATATAGCAGCAAGAACATCCTTTCCTCACAAGCATGGCAGCATAAATCTCTTTTATTTTGTGAGCCGTAAAAGGAATTCTCATTTTTTTAACCTCTGTGAAATTCTTTCCAGTAATATTAGGGCCAAATCTGTTAAGAACAGGCTCACAAATAAATACTGAATTGTCCCCAGAATCAAGAGGTGTGTGAAGTTGATACCCTGCAGGGATTTCTGCAGTTTACACTTGAAGGGAAATATACCTGACATCTCAGATCTGTGACTGCGCAGTAGGTTTTACAGTCCAGATGCTACAGGACTTTTCAATACAGAAAGTAACAGCTGTTCATTTTCCCATTTAGGCCTCGAATTCAATGTTCTTTGTGTTACGCTTCTAAAGATTTCAATGAAGTTCTCATTGGAGTCTCTTGCAGGTTTTGTACAAGCCTGTAGGATTACAATCACCTCTATAAAGAGTATAAAAATAGGAGATCAGTTGTCAACACACCTGTGTGTTCTTAAGTTGATTTGCTACTCAGTATAACAACCACCAAAAAAAAAGCGCAACTACCTAGCTTGAAACTATCTTAGATCTCTGTCTTTCACTAGACACATCTTAGAATAAACTGATCATAAAATGGGTAATGAAGCATCAGAATTTTGCATTAAACATACTGAAAACTTTCCTTCTGCCTTTTGTATTTGCTTGTAATAAGTCCAATAGAGCAGATGATGAACTAGTTAGGGTAACTGGCCTCATGGTTTAAACCGTTATGTGTTCTCCTTTATAAACAAGTTTACCACAGCAGCTTGCTGGGATTGCACAACACACTTAAACACTAAATTGCTCTGGTTGGAAGAGATCACACAAAACCCAGCAAGGTACCTCGTGCAGTGTTTTGAGGATTCAGGTTTGCTTCATCTCCACACAGGTTGGCTAGGAAGCCAGCTGAAGAAGGTGGTAATGTAAATCGCTGGAAAGGGAGACACATAGAGATTCTGAATCATAACAAAAAAAAATCAAGTGTTGCAATAATAGAGATGTCTATTTCTAAAATGCACAATTTGGAGAAGAAGAATGGAATTATAACTAGAGGAAGCAGATTTCTTCCTTCAGAAATGTTGGCTGTAGCTCAGAAAATTCATAATTATATGAATAATATTTTGGGAGAGTGGGAGAAACATGACAGAAAATACAACTACTAAAGATGAGATTTTTCAGCTCATGGAAATAGCATAACTATTGAATTTCTGCTCATACATACTTAGAATAAACTCCAAAACAACCACGATATTTTTAATTTCCTTGACATCTTAAGATGATGCACACCTCACTGCTAAGGCTTCAAAGACATAAGTCTTTAAAAATCTCTGAATATCAAAACTTTGATCTGTGCTCTGAGCTGACAAAAGCTACTAGTAGATCTTCTCATTATCTTGCTTTGTGATTCAAACTTGGCCATTTCCTGCTTGCAAGCTAATAATTTCATTGCAGTGATTAAACCTTGGGACACGGCTTCATGACTAGAAGTGCAGTAGGCAACAACACAATTTTGAGACTTACATGCCGGAACACTCTTCTGAGGTGTTTGAACTGTAAATAGAATTTGTAGAAATGGAGTTGGCTCATCTCATGCAGAACAATAACCACAACCCCAGCCAGGTGGCTTTGGTGATAAATGTGGCACCAGCTGCAATTTAAAAAAGGAGGAAAAAAAATCAAAAGAAAACAATTATCAAATACTCTTTAAAAACAAACCTGGAGCCAGTCCAGCTTTCATGTCAGTCAGTGGCAGAGCGCCAAATGACTTCAATGAGAAGAGGCTTTTATAGCTTATCTCAACCAGCCACATATTCCTGGAGACAATAGAGTAAGAGAGACAAAGAGAATAAATGGTAGCTGAATTCTGTATCAGTAGCATTTCAAATTAAAAGCTGCCCCATCTATACACATCAGAGTATGAATACCTATAAATAAGTTCAGCTGTAATGATGCAGTATAGTCAACAAAACAGATAAGTTACTTTATCAAAACAAAATTTCACAAAATTATTTTCCAATCAATAGTAAAAATCTAAGGTGAGAGCACTTTTGCCTAAAGTTTTAACTTTATTTCAAGTTTGGTTACGTCTCACCATTCTCTTCCCATCCAAGGTTATATACCCTTAATATGCCCCTCCCTCCTACCCTCTTCCCTTCCAAGAATGAAAAGTTCAGGTTAAGAAAGGGCAAAGTGATTAAAACATTTTCCCCTAAGCACTCTATAAAGTGTTTCAGTTACTTCTGACAAGGAGCGTGTTAATATTTTTAACATGATACTTAATTTTTCACAGTATGAAACTTTTGTTCCATAAAACATTTAGTTTTTGACAACTGCATGAAAGAAAATTATGAATCCGAGTTTTGTCAGCAGAAGAATCCTGGTGTCTGCCCAGGTCTAACAGCCCCGTATCAGCACTGGCACACGCTCCCGATGGCAGCCTGAGCCAGGCAGGAGCCAGGGGCCTTCCCGACGGGTTGTACCTGGGCTGCGCCGCGTTGTGGCCCTTCCCCAAGGCCGCGTACTTGAGCAGCTCGTACACCTGCTCGTGGCTGATCTCGCAGTCCTCTCCAAGCAGCGCCGCCGACAAGCGCGACGGCTTTTCCTGTGAAAGGGAAGTGCTGGTAAAGAAAGGGGACGGGAGCATCTATTGTATGAGGAAAGACTCAGCGAGCTGGGCCTGCTTAGCCTGGAGAAGACTGAGAGGGGATCCCATCAACATGTTCAAGTACCTGAGGAAGATGGGGCCAAACTCTTCTTGGTGACAGCCAGTGACAGGACAAGGGGTAATGGGTGCAAATTTAAACACAGGAAGTTCCATCTCCACGTGAGGAAGAACTTTACTGTGAGGGTGACAGAGCCCTGGCACAGGCTGCCCAGAGAGGCTGTGGAGTCTCCCTCTCTGGAGATCTTCCAAACCCACCTGGATGCCACCCTGTGCCACGTGCTCTGGGTGTCCCTGCTGGAGCAGGGGGCTGGACTACATGACCTCTAGAGGTCCCTTCCAGCCTCAACCCTTCTGTGATTCTGTGAAAGGTTTTATGCAATCACACAAATTCATGGAAAAGGAAGGGGATTACATGGTAAGACAAAATCATTAACTATTTAAGTACAAAAAATACATTTAAAATAGCATTTTCTATCATTATTGACAAAAGTTTCCTTTGAAATGGGACTTTTATTTACTAACTGGTATATTAAATTTACTAACTAATATTTCAGTAACCCAGATGCCTTAATCTGAAAAACACATTTAATAAGGATTAGCATAGGTAGAGATCTGCACCAGGGAGACTCGGGGTCACTTCATTTGCGAGCAGGGTGTTCTGCTCTCGGCCCCGCTCGCTGCTGTGCAGCGCTGGGCACCCCAGAGGGGCTGCCGGCAGCCTCGCTACCCCGTTCACACCGCGGCCCTGCTCTGGCAGACAGGCTCGCCGACCCCTGCAGGGGAGAAAAACAAACAAACAAAAAATTTTGCTAAAATCCAAGGAAGCGGCGGGCAGGAGGCCCGGGGAGATGGGGCGCGGGCGGTACCACACGGGGCCGCCGTCCCGACGCGCGGCTGCTGCCGAGAGGTACCACAGGGCTGCGTGGGCCTCGCACCCGGCCCGGCCCTGGCGGACGGACACGGCGGCGCGCCGGGAGCGCCGACGCCCTTCACACCTACAACCTCCGTAACCACAAGCGCCCCGTGCCTCGGGGTCACCTCCCCGCGCCTCGCGGCACCCCCGGGGCTGCTGCCTCCCGCCGCCTCACGGCGGGCCCGGTACCGAGGGGCCCAGGCCGCAGCCGAGCCCCTGCCCGAGGCCGCTCTCACCTGCGCCGCGGGCGCGCGGGGGCCGGCGCCGCCATCCCCGCGTCGCCTCCTCTTGGCGGCCTCGCGGGCCCCGTCCCCGTCGCCGCGGAGCCTCTTGCGCCCGTTCACGCAGCCGCCGCCGGCCATGGCCGCGCCGCACGCGCCGCTTCGGCACGCCACTACCCGCGCCTGGCGGCGGGCGCGGCCTCCTCTGGCACGGCAGCGCGCGCAGGCCGGAGCAGCCGATGGCCGAGGCGCGGAGCGGGGGCGGTGCCGCGGGCGGTGGCGGCGGGTTTGAAATGGCGGCGGCGCGCGGCGGCTGAGGGCGCCATGGCCACCAAGCGGCTCGCAAGGTGCGGCGGGGTCTGGGTCTGGGTCTGGGTCTGGGTCGCTCCCGGCCCGACGCCGCTGCTCTCCGCAGGCAGCTGGGCCTGGCGCGCAGCAGCGCGGGGCCGCGGGGCGCGCCCGGCCCGGCCGCGCGGCAGCCCTTCGCCTACGTGGCCGTCGTGGACCTGGAGGCGACGTGTTGGCGGGACGCGGGACGCCGCCCGCCCGAGACCAGTGAGTGCGCGGGGAGGCGGCGCGCGGGGAGGCGGCGGCCCCGGCCCCTCCGGCCTTGCTGCGCGCAGCCCGGGGCTGGTGTCTCCTCTCCCCCGTTTTCCCTCCGCCGCAGTTGAGTTCCCAGCGGTTCTGCTGAACACGGCGAGCGGAGAGGTCGAGGCCGAGTTCCACAGCTACGTGCAGCCGCAGGAGCACCCGCTGCTCTCCGCCTTCTGCACCGAGCTCACCGGCATCGCGCAGGTAGGGGCGCCCTGCCGCGGCGCTTGGGAGAGGCCCTCGCTTTCACTCAAATTAGCAGAAAAGTTTCCTGGATTACATGCAGGAAAACCATCATCCCAGACTGAGCGGTAGAAGTATCACTTTTTTGAAAGGTAAGCCTTGAGCTAGCTTCGGTGTGTACTAACATCTCTACATCTATTTCTTGCTCTGTTTTATAAAGAACCAAGTTGAAGAAGGAGTCCCTCTCCATATTTGCTTATCACAGTTTTTGAAATGGATTCAAAAGATACAAAAGGAGAAGAAAATTCTGTTCATTTCAGATATTCCAAATCATTCTATGTCGGAAACAAAACTCTGCACCTTTGTAACTTGGACAGGTAAATACAATTTCCTTTCTTTTACGTAGAGTAACCCACACAAAGAGTGAACATCTGGTGGTGCTAGTGAGCTGCTGCCTGGCTTCTGTTATGCATCCAAAATTCTGTATTAGGAACTAAGGATAGATTATGTTGGGATAAAACTAAAAATTTGAAAAATATTAAACTGACATAAGCCATACATCTTTGTTATCTGCAATACTTACCCCATTTTTTGCTTTGTATTTAGTGTGTCAACATGTTTATGGGCTTAGATGATTTAAGGAGGAGACTGTTAAGCTCTTTATCCATCCCAAGTTCATAAGATAAGGTACTTGCTTGTCTTGCTGTTTAATTGAAACAACCCTGGTGCTTTTTTTTGTGGGAACAAAATCCCTATGGATGTGCTACCTTGTAGTTCCTGCTCAGCAGCACGGGGTACTGTTCATATGGTCATGTTATGTCCCTTCATGAAGAGTTTTTTTTTAAGCCAGGCTTAGGTCAGATCTTCAGTGATGCTACTGGTTACCTGCCCAATTAAACAAATATTTTGTATTCTGAATATGCTGTTTTGTAAATGATTGCATTACTTTTTGCTGAAAAGTGTTCTTAGTAATCTCTACCTTCTTCAGATATAATAAATACCTCTTTGGTAATCATCAGAACTGGAAATTAAAGGTTTATTTGTATTTGTTCTTTTGTGCAGACTGGGACCTGGGTGTATGTTTGCACTATGAGTGTAAAAGGAAGCAGCTGCGAAAACCTGACATTTTAAATACCTGGATTGATCTCAAAGCAACATACAGAGTAAGAAAACCAGTACTGTGAAACACTTATACATATTAATGCCTTAAGGCTAACTGTATCTAAAGTTAGGAACCTGCCCTGTATATTTGAATGACCACTTGGCCACTTGTTTTCTTTCCATGCATTTTACTATCCCTCAGTGTCAAAATCCCTGCCCTAGAACTATGTAAATTTTAATACAAAGCTTAATTCTAAGAAAACAAATTTGTAAGTGGTGGTGTTTAATAAATGTCACTGCAGTAAGTGATAATCCTAGCAGGTTTTTCCCCACCTCCTTTTCCTTTTCTGAAACATCTTGCTCTGTTTGCTGCTTTAACTTCCTTGTTTTTCATGTTCTCATTGCCCTATTGCTGATCATTATCGATCAGGTAATCCTGATGGTTTTTAGAGAGTATTATGGTTCCAGCATGTGAACTGAGCTTTCACTAGTCAGCATATTCCAAACAGCATGAGTAATACTGAAGAAAATGAATATATATTTTACATGAATGGAAATGTATATTGAAAAAATGCATATGTATTATGCAGTCTTCAATTAACACTGCAACAAGCAGTTTTGAGAGGTATTTGGATCTTTAGAGTTGTAGCATAGGGGCTAACATAGGGGTTCCCATGTGCATTTGGGGGAAATACAGAAGAACCCTGGAGTCTTCCTGTCCACTGCCTCTTGGTGCTCCCACTCCTAACCTGGGCAGCAAAATTAGGACCCTGAAAAGAAACAGTGTAAATTCTCCCCTCTCTTGTGGTCCAACAAGATACCTGGTTGGAGTAACTGTTCCTTGTTTAAAAGGCACTTACCCCTGTGCCAAATGTATTGATGCCTTTGCTTTTGCAGTATGCAGCAGTTGCCGTAAGATAGCACAAAATAATATTGCCAAAATATTATTTATAGTTGTATTTTTCAAAGCTATTCAATTCAGTCTTTGATCAGTATAAACCATACATTTCTACTGAACTGTTCTAGAACCGATTAGTTTGAGACAAGCAGTCTTGTAGTTCTTTCCATTCTCATTTCTTACAGGGTAAGAACTTAACTTACCCCAACTGTAAAACAGGGACACTTGCACGCTGATTTTGAGACTTATTTCTGAGATGGTATTTCTGAAATGGCTTTTACCTCACTGTAAAGAAATGTTGTATTAATCACTTGCATTTTTTTTTCTTAGTTGTTCTATAATAGGAAGCCTAACGGGCTAAAAGGAGCTTTGCAGGATTTGGGGATAGCTTTTGTAGGACGGGAGCATTCTGGTAAGCATGATATGATGATGTCTTTTTTTTTTTGTGTGTGTGTATATATATGTGTGTGTGTGTATATATATATATAAGCTAAAAAGCTACTGTAACTTCAAGTTATACAACTTTCTGTTCAATAGCAAACATCTACACATAAAGGCTAGATACTTCAAAGATTAGAGTTTAACATCTCTTAAGTTTAGGTGTGTTTTGGGGGGTTTGTTTTCCTCCTGAAATCTGGCCTTGTACTGGTAAGTGTCTGTTGCATAAGACAGCCAAACACTGAATTACTAGGCTGCAGATGGAAAAAATATTAAGGAATGATAAGGAAATGGAGGAAGAATCAAGGAAACTTCATCTTACCTGACTGCTTTGGACAGCTTATTAATGTAAGAGAATATTAGCACTATATATGTTTGATTTAAGTGATACAACAGGAATTTTGGTAGTCGTGAATATACGTTAAACGTTGGTTAGGTGATCATTAGATGTTCAGCAAAGGGAATCTTACTTCACTGCCCTTTTTTGAACTGTTCTCTAGAAAACCTTGTGTCAGTTCTGTGAGCCCCTTTCATTTAAAAAGTCTGAGTTGTCTATTTCCACTAATAATAACTATCTCCAGTAGTAGTTTAAAAGGAAGAGTGAAGGTTATTAATATAAGCATTCCTTTCAAGGGCTGGATGATTCCCGGAATACTGCCCGCCTTGCTTGGAGGATGATTTGTGATGGATGTGTGCTGAAAGTTACTAAATCTTTGAATAAGGTTAGTAACTTTTTCGCATCTTCCCTTCTAACTGCTTCAGAGCCTGGCATGCAGTTGAAAGGTGAGCTACTCGGGTAAAGGAGCAAGCATCTTGACTATGAACTGAGCAGAACACCCTTGGGCTAATATGCTTATTAATTTAGTGCATTGTTATCTACTTTTGGGCATTTATTTCCCCAAATCTCCTAGGCACATCCAAAGGAGAACCTGATTTCCAGAGCACCGAGTATCAACTTCACTGACAAGCCTCCGCTGGGAAGTAATAGCAGACCTGGAACAGCCAGAGGTACAACTTGCAACATGAGCTCTCCAGCCGAGGAAAACCACAACAGCTGTACCAGAATTACGATAAATTCCAATGAAAAAACAGAAGAACGAAAGGAGAGAAGTACAATCACATCCTCTGCAGACATCCATGTTGTGCCTGGCACCAGCTCAAGGACTGACTTACGTGACCAAGCCCAAAGCTCTCTAACAGCACCTGCTGACCGGTTTCCCCTCCCTCTTGGAAAGCCGCAGCTCTCTTGCCGGGCGGCCGTTCGGAAAGGGTTCAACAACGGGCACGTGATGAGCACGGCCCAACAGAGCGTGCCAGGCTGTGGGGCAGGGCTAGTGCTCGTCTCTACCACCATCTCCTCGGTTAATGTCTCTGATGAGGATATTAGTACCAGTTCTGATTGTTTAGCTCTGCTGACTGACTGGGAAGATGTAGCTCTAATACCAGAATCACAGTGTCAGCAAAGTGCAGATTGTCTTCAATTTGAAGATGACTTAAGGACAGATCATTTAACAGCATCTGAAGAAACAACAATTTCTAAAGTGTCAGCTGTGATCAGCTCGGATCTTCAAAGTTTGGAGAAAACAGTGGTGCCTGTGGAACCTCAGAAGTCTATCATTTACAAAAGCCCTGATACTACTATTTATAATGTAGGAAGGGCCCAAAGGCAGCCTTCAAGTTTTTCTGCTTTTAAGTTACCCTCTGCAAAAGTAAATGCTACTTCATTGCAGTCGGCAGTAACTGGAAATGACTCCACTTCTTCAGAGGCTCCTAAAAGAAGGCCAATGAGTCCAAAGATGTTCCCACCAGCAAAAAAGCAGTCCTTTGCTATATATGAAGAGAAAAATGCATGTTTTAATCATTCCTTACCTTTAAGAAGTTTAAACTTGTCCAGAGTGTCTCCTGCCATTCTGAATTCCACAGTCAATTTGAATCAGTCTGTAAGAGCTGCAAAAAATAAAAAACCAACCCCTCCTCTTTGTAATTGTGGTCGAAGAGCTAAAAGACTATATGTGTCAAACAGTGGTCCAAATCATGGCAAAGCATTTTTCTGTTGTCCTGTTGGTAAGCACGAAGGCAAAAAGAAAGGCTGTGGATACTTCAAGTGGGAATATACATTTCTAAAAGAGAAGTCTTCTAATGTGCCTCCTGTGAACACAAATACTTTGACCTCTCTTGGGCTTTCTTCCACTACTTCAGGAAATTCTTCCAACAAGAAATATTTGCATCTTAGACCCTCTATGAGAACCTAAAGTGTGTGTGTGTGTGTATTTGGTAATCCAAATCTTATACGTGTTCTTGCTTAATAAAATCAGGATGGCCAAATGATCTTAGATATGTGTTCTGAGAATGGGACAAAAATGACGTGCTTGGCTCAAGTAGATAAAAGTGGAAATTGCTCAAGCATACAGAGTACACATATGCTATAAACTATCTCATTAATGAAGGGAGAGAATTGATCAAGCTGCAAGTGCTAAAATTAAAGTATGAACATCTGGTCTTAAATCTCTTATGTTTCTGCTTTATCATGTATTTTAAACTCTTTACTTGTCCAGTCTTTAAACATCACTGTAATGATTTTATTTATTTATATGTGTTTTTCTAAATGTGTTATTTTATTTATATCTGTTTTTCTAAATGTGTGTTGAGCTGTAACTTTTTAAAAATTATTTGTTAGTTGCTGTACTTTCAAAGTGATTCTTGAAATAACACAGCTCTCTTAAAATTTCCCTGTTTTATTAAAGTAACAATAAAGAAAAATGCCTAGAAGGGTTTACTAAACTTCTGTAACATTGACTAATTACAGTATTTTTGTCTGGGCTCGTTTCCCAGTTCATTTGTATCAGTTGGCCTGTTTTCTTGCTATGGGCTATTACTATAGGATGGGGGCCAGCCAAAGGCTGGGTCTCAGACAAGAATTTGCTAAACATAAGTGAAGGAGGCCATAATAAAATGTCTTTTTACATTACTGTCTAAATCAGAGCATCTTCTTTTATAAAAGATATTATAAAAAAGCAGCAAGTAATTTTAAGCTTTTTTCCATTCCTTCTGCCGCAGTTCATTTCTTCTGATCTTCCCACTAATAGTTTTTGGCAACTGTTGAACAAATTCCATCTATTGGAAAAGGGAGAAAATCAGAGGAAAAAAAAATACCATTTACTTTGGTTGACTCTTTCTTAACCTCATTAAGAATAGTTAATGCCAGCTCTCTTATGATGATGAATAATTTCTTAAGAGTTCTGTGCTCACCTTCCTAGGATACTTGTATGGAGCAGTAACTTTTCTAACATGGTCCTGTAGCTCATTCATCATTTTTTCTGGATCATGTGAAACATACTCAGGTGTTAAAACAACAAAGGCTTTCA
The DNA here is from genome assembly GCF_059628265.1 of Tinamus guttatus. Taxonomy (NCBI): domain Eukaryota; kingdom Metazoa; phylum Chordata; class Aves; order Tinamiformes; family Tinamidae; genus Tinamus; species Tinamus guttatus. The sequence goes on along the minus strand of NW_028288864.1, from coordinate 267,290 downwards.
CTACCTTTAAAAAAAGGCAAAGGAGCAAGTGTTTAAATGCCAATGAAATAACATAGCACAACAGTAAGATATGAATTTAAATAAAACATTTTCTGACACACTGCAGAGTGTGTCAGACAGATAGTTTTCTTCAAGTACTTGTCTGGACTGTAAATATTTTAGTGACAAGGAAAGCTTCAGGTGGTACTTTTGTCTTAGTGGCTATGGGGCAAGCAGCTTGGATGGTCTGCTGCTCTCTAAAGTTTCCATGCAGTCTTACAGGGTGCAAATACTGATTTAAATTTAGTTTAAAAATGCAACCAAGGGCTAGACAAATCCCTTGGGAGCTGGGCTTTATTAGCTCAGCTGTGCACAAAGCTATATGTGAGGTGAGAAATGTTTTAACTTGTTTACCTCTCCTCTGATGGGGTCCGGGCTGCTGATGACTGCTGCTTCCACCACTGCAGGATGCTCTACTAGGGCACTTTCTACTTCAAATGGTCCAATGCGATAGCTTTAAAATGGAGAAAAGAGGGTCAATTTTGTCCGAAAACACAATGTCATGATACTGAATCACCAGTATTCTTCAAGTTTAATGAATTCTTGTTTACCAGTGTTAAATTACCCAGCAGAATTGATGACATCATCAGCTCTTCCAACAAACCAGAAGTATCCATCTTCATCCATGATCCCCCTGTCACCAGTCACGTAAAAATTTCCACGTATTGTTGCCTCAGTTTTTTCTGGCTCGTCCTAGGAAACATTAAATTGTATTCATGTATGAAACTGCTTAAAAATAAATGACAACTGTATTCTAGCATTTCAGTACTTAGGCCATAATACAATTGAATATTTGAAAATGTCAGCTGCTTAGACTGGCACACATAATCATGTCCATTAAATTCAAGCGAGTTGTAATACCAGATATTAATAATGGGAAATTGATAGTTAAATTTTAGTAAATTTACAAAATTTACTACAAAAATACTAATAAAAATCATTAATTGTGATAATTAAGTTTTACTGGTTGTGGCTTTAAGTTTTAATAAGAATGTTATGACTTACAGCTTTAGGAACCACTGAAAGCTGCAAGAAATATGCAAGCAAATGACATCCAGAATTTGCTTTTGGGTGATTAGCCCATCTGCTGTGCATGAAATACTTCAGAGGCAAATTCGTCCCTAATTCTGGGGAGGGTTTTGAATGGAGGGCTCCTACTTCTCTAGCCCTTAGGCTATGAAGTATCATGGGAGTAAGGGCTTATCATTATCGATCCTGACTTGCAGGGTAGGACAGTCGCTGTGTAAGTCAAATAATATCTGCAGGAATTAATGAAAACTCCTGCCTCCACCCTGCTTTTTTTTTTTTTTTTTTTTCCCAAGTCAGGAAGCAGAGTGTTTATGAATGACATGAGGTATCAGGTTCCTCATGACAGATACTTAACAGGGCCTATAATTGAACTGCAGGAGTGTTCTTACAGTATAGCAAGTGAAAAGGCAAAATGGTCTTGTAGGTTTTACTCTGATGGCAATATCCCCTTCTTTCCCAGGAGGCAGAATATTACTGGTTTCATCTATAATCTAAAAACAAACAAAATACCATTTTATTATTTTTGATCCAAGTGACAAAACATTAAATTAAGGCTATAAAATCTTGTGCTTATTTCAAATATTGAATTGAACTATTTTTCTTCTCTGAAAATCAATTTAGAGAAGCTGGGGAGGGGGACAGGGGAGCCTACACTGGCGACTGCTTTATAAGAATACTAATAATCCAATGTACTTTGCATCATGTCTTTTCTCAGAGGAATTCCAAACATTATGCAAACAGGAAATCAAGCATGTAAGATCCCTTCCCCGCTGCTCCCCCAGCCCACCACCCGAGAGGAAGATAAGAAATGCGGTGGGAAAACTTAACAGCAGAAAGACACTAAAATCCTACCAATATTACAACGTTATGTGGTGCCAGAATCAGCCTCTGCAGGTCTGTTCTCACCACAAAAAAAAAAAAAAAATTAGTCTCGCTCTTCCTGAACTAAGCATTTTATTTGCAGTCATTAGGCAAAGTTCTGACATCTAACTGTCAGTAGTGGTTGGGAGCTCTGTGATGCTGGTGAGGATGGTGTGACAGAGTAACCCAAGTGCTTATTTTGCATACTCAATTCAGGGCAGTAGCATATGTATATTTTTTTTTTCCATCCTTAAAAGATGATACAACTGCATTAGCACTTTCAGCCCTCTTCTAATAGTGAAACTTGTAATAGGCTCTAAAGTGAGTGTGAGAAAGAGAGACAGAGAAAGAGAAAAAGCTGTTTCTTCTCCATCGTTTCACCAGAGTACCATACCTTGACATCATACCCTGGGCATGGCTTTCCCATAGAGCCAGGCTTAATTTTCATTCCCTTAAAGTTTCCGCAGACCAGCACCTATAACAAGTGGTTTTTAAAAAGAATATGCTGTGATTTGTATATTGAGTCTTCAGTTTGTTTAAAATGCGCAACAAATAAATAAAGGTGGAATATGATCTCTATAAGAAATACAAATTAAGTCTTCATTATGATGACATAGCCCATGATTACTTCTAGAAATAAATGATGACTTTTCCAGGACTCCCCCAGTCTAAAACCTGTCTAGAAACCTCCAAACCCTAGAACCTTTTCATGGACTTTTGCCACTGTAGAATCTTTCCAGGACTCATCTAATCCAGAACCTTCCCAGGGAGCCCCCATGATTCTAAGCATGTGGACCTAGAATGGCTCTAGATGAGAGAGCCTAGAGCAGTTCTCGACTACCACCCTGAACCTACCTGGAAAAGGTCTAGGTGCTCTGACCCAAAACATTTCCAGGAATGCCTCAATTCAGAATCTTTCCAGGAATTCTGTCACTATAGAACTTTTAGGAATTCCCCAATCTGGAACTTTCACAGGACTCTCATGACCTAGAACAGTTCTAAACATGACTGAAAACGATTCTAGGTTGACTCTAGAACTGTTTGGGATCGCAGCCAGATCTAGAACTGTTCTAGGCTGAGACTAGAATGACTCTAGGCTTGCTGACAAAGAACAGTTCTTCAAGCACCTACCTAGAACCTTTCCAGGAATGCCCAGATATAAGAATCATGACCAAAGCTCCAAATAATGCTAACAAGAGCAATAAAGATAGGTCTTTAAAGCAAAATGTGTCATCCAGCAATGAGGAACATGCTTCTTTTGTGTTAGTTCCCAATCCAGAAGCCTGCTGGAATGAAAACCTGTCCTTGGATTTTAGTGTTAAACTGTTATAATTATTATATAACATAAAATCCACAGTTTTACTACTGTTTATTACTATGATTGACTTTTCCCCTATTATGACTGCATATAATCATTTTTAATCACATTTTTTTTTTTTCTGGCCAACTCTAATGCCATTTTTTGTTGTATCTATAAAGTGTCTGAACATACAGTTTCTGTCTGTCCATAGCCTTCATAAATATCCAGCCCAGTGTGTTCTTTCCATTCTCCCATCACTTCAGGGTTGATTGGCTCCCCAGCACTCACACAGTGCCGCAGGCTTCTGAATTTATAGCTTGGTGGAAAGAGAAAGCAAACAATCAGCAGAGTTGAATGGAAACAGTGGTCTATCAGCCATCTCCTTCATTATTGTATTCCTTTCTACATGAAAATAGAAATCTTCACTGAGTCCTATACATTCCATTTCAATTGTATGGAGTTAAACATAAACAAATCTGCAGATTTGTTATTTTTAATGACAAATTTTAATGATAAATTACATTTTAAAAATGTAAGAATTGATAACATTTCTAAATGGGATCTCAAACAAAATGATGAAAGTCACAGGAGAGTTGCTAAGCTGCACTGACACAAAGCATAGTCTTGGTGTTGGGGGGATGCAAGGTCAAAACAAAAGGAAGGAGAATCTAACTATAAAGTACTTTAGAAAATATGCTAATCATAGTATTGCATCATTATTATCCTATTATATCATCAGCTAAATCGCTTTTCAAAGTCTCATGCAAGTTTGCTATAATTTCTGAAATCTGTGATGGTGACACTGCTTCTAAATTTTTTCCTCCAGCTTTGTTCCTAATATGGAAGATTCAAGATGTTGAGAAATACCTGACTGGATTTGCCTTTATGCCATTGTAAATTTGAAGTAAAGTAAAGGTGAGAAGATCATTTGATCTTGTGGAGAGCAGCTCTGCGGAGAAAGACCTGGGTGTCATGGTGGACGACAAGTTGACCATGAGGCAGCAGTGTGCCCTCGTGGCCAAGAAGGCCAATGGGATCCTGGGCTGCATTAAGAAGAGCATCTCTAGCAGGTCGAGGGAGGTGATCCTGCCCCTCTACTCAGCCCTGGTGAGGCCGCATCTGGAGTATTGTGTCCAGTTCTGGGCTCCACAGTACAAGAGGGATGTGGAGCTGCTGGAGAGAGTCCAGCGCAGGGCCACAAGGATGATCAGGGGCCTGGAACATCTGCCCTATGAGGAGAGGCTGAGGGAGCTGGGCCTGTTCAGCCTGGAGAAGAGAAGGCTGAGAGGGGATCTAATCAGTGTATATAAATACCTCAAGGGAGGGAGTGCAGAGGACGGGGATGGTCTCTTTTCAGTGGTGGCCACTGATAGGACTAGAGGAAATGGCCGGAAACTGAAACATCAAAAATTCCATAGGAACTTAAGGAAAAATTTCTTAACAGTGAGGGTGACAGAGCACTGGAACAGGCTGCCCAGAGAGGTTGTGGAGTCTCCTTCTCTGGAGATCTTCAAAACCCGCTTGGATGCAGTCCTGTGCCACGTGCTTTAGGTGTCCCTGCGTATGCAGGGGGGTTGGACTAGATGATCTCTAGAGGTCCCTTCCAACCCTAAGCATTCTATGATTCTATGATTCTATGATTCTATGATTTGGTTGACTGTTTTGACCAAGCACACCAGCAAGGTAATTTTGTTTTGCTTACTTGGACAGTTTATGTTGCACAAACATTCGATAGGCAGTTGGAGCAGAACAGAAGACTGTTATGGGATATCTTGCCAGGCTCTAGAGAATTAGAATAAAAAAGTAGATGTGGTTACTGAAACATCTAAAGTCTCACCTACATCGCAAGAGATAATGTAACACTCTCTATATTCAGCTTATCAATACATGAACAAAATGTTAGTGTCCTAAAAGCAGTTAGCTTTGTAGTCACCATCACTAATACACTGCAGTTGCATTTAAATAGGTTCTTCTTCAAAACATAATCTACATCTTTTTGCAGATAGTTCAACACACCAAAGCTTTGTCCTCTGGAAGGCTTTGCATTCTCCCTTGCAGAATTTCTTCATAATTCCAGTTTAAGTAAAAAACAAAGGAAATCATAAGGCTACTTTTTAAGATGTTGTATAGGAATCTGAATTATAAAGTTTTTCAACATATCCTAATGTTAGCTAACATCTTTCACCAAAAAGTAACAGGGGTATGATAACGAAGTGTTTTATGTAAAATGAACTGTGATCTTTTTAACAGAGTTGCATGCAGAGGACATACTAGGGTATAATACTGGTACCATTTGTTAAAGAAATGTAGCCTTGCTGCCTCTTACTCCTTAACATAGAGTTGTACAGTACATGCAAACGAAATTCCCTATTATCTGCAATTGTCACTCATTTTAATAAAGCCAAAGCAGTCCACAAACTCCTGTCCCATTTCTTGCATGCTTCACTTTTAGACCAAGTAATGCTTGCACGTTTGGGTAGAGCACAGAATGAAACCTTCTGGATGTTAAAGAAACTCCTATTTTCAGCTTGTATTTACAGCCTTTGCTGCTGAAATACCAGTTGGCTACTTCCTGGTGAAGGCTACAGCTGTGCAGCGTCCTGCCCCTGCATAGCTCTGGGGGAAGGGAAAATCTAGGGAAAACCAGTCAGAGAAAACCATGCGGGTGCTGGGCTCTCCCTGCTTACCTCCAAGACAAGGCTTGGGCTGAAGCTTGGCATCCTATGGGCAAACACACATGCCCCTTGAATCCATGGGGAAAAAATGCTGCTCCAAGCTGACTTTGCCCAGCCTGTGTCTGATGTATTCCACAGTATATCTGAGGAAGTCAAGTCCAGCCAGTACCTGGATAACACAGTGAGAGCGTCCACAGTCTCTATTCGGCAGGAAGAGGGCAAATATTAAAATATCAACAACAGATATGCCACTGAAGCAAATCCACCACTGTTTTTCTTGGCTATTTACGATAAGCAAATTACTGAATTCCTGAGCAGGAATGAGTCACAGTGCAGTGAAGATTTCACCAAGAGAGACTGATGCTGCATTTTTCTGTTATACTGATGGACAAGCTAATACCACCTCAAAACAGGATGCTGAATAAATATGTATGAGATGATTGCTGGAGGTTTATTTAAGTAATTTCTTTAAGAACAAAGCTTTTTTTGTTTGTTTACTTAGTTTGGTCTCTTCTGATTTGTTACTCTGACAACTCAAATGACATGCATTGCTGCACTAATTTTCTAAACATCATAGTTTTACAAACTTAAAGATCCCATGAACCCATGTTGCATGAATTCAGTGTGCATGAAGTGTACATGAATTCAGAAGCATAAGAACTATGTGGGGTTTTTTTCCCTTTTTATGGTATACATTTCATAAATCTGTTCTTTGCTGATATCCAATAAATGGGCAATCCGTTAACTAGACACTATGAAAGATTTAGAAAAAGTCAAAGAAAATGTTAAAAATCAGTTAACAACACTGTTTGACGGTCAAGTGATATAACGTATTAACCTTAAACTCTGCCTTGTTGCACAGGAAAAGGCTTGGTGAGATTTAACAGAACTTTTTTTTTTTTTTTTGGTAATAGTGAAACAAAGAGCTTCTGGTAAAATCTTCTGTTTTCCTTCTTTTTGCCATTTGACTTGCTACAGTGATTTTTGCCATTTGACTTGCTACAGTGATTTAAAATAATATTCATACCTTCCACTGAATGTGAGGCCAATGCCATAGCTGCTGTGGGAGTGTTCAGTCATTTTTGGAGACCCTGTAGTTCCACTGGTAAAATAGATGGCCATTGGTTCTTGGTGCTTTGTGGGCAGGCAGCGATGATCAGAAGAAGCATGTCTTTAAAATATGCAAAATGATGAATAAAAAGTGATTTGAAAAGGTCAATTATAAATTATTGAAAATGTTTAACTAAAATAATTTCTGCAGCAATCAAAAGTGTCAGAAATATTGATATTTTCCCATTGTACAGTCCTAAAAGAATGAAAATATTTCAACACATGCCAACATTTTCTGTTCACAATGAATCATTGTGCTTGTTTCTCATTCTTTCTGCGGCACTTTCACAGTAGTGGTTACTCACTTCAGGAGCTCTTTAAGGTTCAGCCATCCTTCTCTGTGGCCCTTTGACACGAGCAGCTTGAATTTCAGAGACTGGCATTCAGGTCCAACTGAATCTACAGCTGGTGCCACAGAATCATCAGTGATGATACACTTTGCCTTTGATTTCTGTAGTCGATGGAGAATGTCCTTTGCTGTCAGCTGCTGCGTGCCAGGAATCAGGACAGTTCCTAAAGGGGAATACTCTCAATATTTAAGAACAATCCTTGTACCTATAAATGGCCTTCTTACCTTCTTACAAATAAGCTTACCATGTGCTTATTAGTGGGACAGGTCTGTGTTAAAAGAAGGATTTGGCAGTATACTTTTCTTTGTTTTTTCTGGATTAAAAAACTCTGTGAGTATCAATGCAAGTTAGAAAAATATTAGGCTTAACATGGAACAGCAAAAGAAATCAACAGAAGGACGTTCCCTGGGCCAAAAGCATTTCTCCTGGACATGCCATTTCTCTGGAATTCTCTTCTTCACTAATACAGACGTACCTGTCCTCACAGGATATGCTGCAAGTTGGAGAGGCACGGAGACATCCTGGGCTGTATATACTGAGAAGTCAAGTATTTAACATAGCCCACAGGGGAACAGGTGGAATACTTGGGCAAGTATGTGCTAATTTCATTGCAAGGTAGTAAGAGGGTGCATTAGTGCTGGAAGGAGGGGAATGACAGAGGCACACAGATTCCCAGAATTTTCTGAACACCTAGAGCATGCTCAAAAAAACCCTAAAAGTACCACAAAGGCAAAACTTGCCATGAAAGTCATCCTTGACCTGCATGTCAGCGATGTTCATCCCCATTAGCATGTTTCTAGTTTTGAGTATATTAAATAGCAATGATTGATTTATGTGACAGTATCTTATCTGTAAATCACTTCTAGGCTTTTACTAACCTGTTCGCATGCAAGCCACGTTCACCAGCCACCACTCCGGGACCCTGGGCAGAATCAGGATAACTCTGTCTCCCCGTCGCAGGCCACAGGCATCCGACAATATGTTAGCCACTTTCCTGGACAGGACTCCGAGCTCTTCAAAGCTCCACCTCACTTCTTCTCCGTCACCATTTACCCACCACAACGCAGGGTTTTTAGGCCTTTTTCCCTCCTATAGGACAACGAGGTAGAGTGCAAATACTTCATTTAAAAAACATGTCACCTTTGGCTTAAACCTGAAGAGAAACACATTCATCATTTACTGAATGGTGAATAAACCTGGGGATGCAAGTGGAATTTGCCTCTGATTCAAAATAAGGTTAAAAAAAATTCTCTTTCAGAAAGAATAGCCCATAAGTTCAATTTTAGAAATATAAATCTACATTCCCTTCCTGAGCTCATTGCATTAGACCCTGAAGAGGCTGTACAGTAAACAGCTCTGAGAAAGAAAAATCCTTCTGGTTCAGACAGAGCCAGTGAAGCAGCTGATGAATGTAGGTCCCTCTGAGTTGCGGCTCAGTTTCCTCACAGCTCATTTCCAGCTTCATTGGGAACTTGGTCTAACTGGTGCTTCTAAAATTAAAAGAACGATTTAAGACCATAGGCCCACACAATGTGACCTCGATGAGTGGCTCACCTAAATGTGAGCATGTGTGCATTAAAATGCTTGTGTACAATGTGTTCTGATAGGGGGCAAATGAATTTACCTTGTGTCAGAGGGATTTTATCCCTGATTTCTTCCTGATGGCAATTTGGACATAAATGAGTTTACCTCCTCGTCATGAGAAATCTGCAAAACCAGGCACTCATCTATAGGGACCACATTTACATAGTAACAAGGGTAAAAGACTTCATGGTTTTTCTATATTCCTTTTCTTTGCATGTACCTCATGTCTATTTTGTGGGGGGGGGTCACAGTCTTCCAGATTCGTATGTTCAAAGCCCTCATGCAAAGACTTCATTTTTGGGTTAGAAGGGTGAGGTCTCACATTGCACCATAGTATTCATTTTCCAGGTACAGTGAGATACAGGGAAGCCACATGATTGCCCAGCGTAGGCAGCAAGTGCAACTCAAGACTGATGGGTGAACTGGTGTCAGATTTAGAGTGGTCTAGTCCATGGACTCACTCACTATACACATATTTATTTACAGGCTCACTGGAATTACTGAATAAAGAAAGAATTAACAATTTGACACATGAACAGAGCAGGCATGTAGCACATGATAACATCAAGCTCAGCTCGCATAAGCAGATCATAACAACTCTGGTGTCTTGCTTATTAGATTGCTCCTGATATACCCAGCATGAAGTATGTTAGCACTATAGAAGACAAATATTTATTACCTTTTCCATTTCAGTCCATCTGTCTAGCACATCACTGGCAAAGTTGAAATACTCTGGCACCTCTGATCTATACTGTTGTCTTACGGCTTCATAATTCTTAGAGCTCTGAGAGTTGCAAACTGGATAGCCCTGGCTAGAACGGTGGAGAGATCTTCTCAGGGAAGCCCGCAGGGATAGAGCACTTGGGACCTTCAGCAGAAAATGCAGAGCAGCAGGAACCATAATGGTCTCTTCCAAGGTTGTTATTGTCACGGATGAGTGAGGAATGATGCACTTCACTTATAAGAGAGAAGCAATGATATATTTTACTGAGGTAAGACAATGATTTAACAGAGCTCAATCATAAATAAAACAATGATTTAGCAAGGGTCAATGGCAGGGCTCACTCATTTACTGTGTGGAAGACAGGGACAGATGAAAGAGTCAAGGAGACCCTCCCGCTGAGTCATGAAGTTCAGAAGGAATCCAATCTTAGTCCCATTCTTGGACAACAGTTTATGTCTAAAGAATTACTTAGCAAAGTTTGCAAAGAAGACCCTCCCATAGAATCATGAAGTTCACAATGGACCCTCTTGCTTTCCCTGCTTCTCTGAGGAATCTGTGTGACTGGATTCAGTCTTAGTCTCAAACTTGGTCATATGGTTTCTGTCTAAAGGATTAGCTGCACAATCAATCAGAGATAGAATTTAGAAAAATTTCATGAAGTTTTGCAAAGTGTCAGCACACTCTTAGTCATGTATTGAGGATCTGTTGTGGGTAAGGAATCTCTCAGCCTGGAGGAGGAACCTTGAGAGACATCCCCTGCTCAAGAGGAGGTCCTGCAGTGCAGCCCGCAGCAGTCGGGGAGCTCAATGGGCTCTGGGCTGCTCCCCCCTTCTTAGTGTGTAGAATGTGATTGACTCATTATCATATTTGCATACTAGATGGACTTTAGGTTGTGCATGTTCAATTAGCCCCTGCCTATGTGGTATTTATGGAGAGGCCAGACTGTGGGGCAGAAGAACATATTGTGGGGGGGAGAGGACACACTGTCGCAATCCTCCCTGATTCTCTTGCTGAGAAACACTGCAGTGACACTGATAAAACCTAATCCTAACCACACAGTTTAAAAACAAGAGTGCACTCACAGGCCTTGTGATTACACAGGAATAGCTTCCCAGTGTTTGGAATAGCTGCTGAGGACAGCCCCTGCTCTGCCACTGCTGGTCCCTGCTCTGTAGTTTCCATCCTGCAGCTGAGATCCGATTCAGCCAGCAGCGCTCAGCCCTGTCAGCAGGAGCTTCCCTGTCACTCGCATTCCTTCCCTCCTCCCACAACCTGCTAATCCAGGAGATCACATTTCAGTTGCCATCCACAGGGGAGAGGCACTGAGCACTACCAAGTACTTCATCTGCGACTTCTGTAAATTAAACAAACAGGCAAACAAAAACGTATTGATCTGCGCTGCAGAAATGTCAGCACGGACCAGGACGCTCCAGGACTAGTCCCGCAGCCCTTAGTTACTAGCTGACCACTGTGTTACATGGCCTAATGATATGTCCAGTTCTTCTAGTTTGTCAAAACTGGGCATACACTGGCTGCCAGAAAGGAAATGAAGATAGCAAAACCCTGAAAACCTTTTAAGTATTGATGTTTTAATCAGCATTTTCATACGCAGACAGCAAAAAGCATGGTTTTACGAGATGGGGAAACTTTAAACAATGCCCTGAAAAAGAATCCAAGATGGATTTAATCTTTAAAGAAGTCCTGAAAACCCTGGAGTTACTATATTCCTGCATTGCTAGCTGCTATTTACAAAGCAATATAAACACTGCTAGTTTCTTACAGAATTAATAATTATCTAGCTATAAAACCACATGATTTTAGTGATTTTGTGAAGGAAAGGGACATTCTGTCCGTGCATAACAAACACAGCTGAGCCCAGCCAAATGAAAGCCAGAGTGGGGCAGGGAGAAATGAAAACACAGAGAGACAAAGAGGCAAATCAGCTCCTGCGCCAGAAAGCGTCCTGTCCAAAAGCGGGAGGGCCGGTTACCTTGCCGAAGGATCGTCAGCCCCGACTTACTGCCTCGTGTGGAAACGGAGCCCTCTCAGACCTGCCACAGCTTTTACTCCGGACACAGACGCCCGACTCGTGGTTCTGCACTCCACTGCTTTAAGCCTCCTCCTGTGCTGTTGCTGCGCCCAGCGGCGTGTTCCTGGCTTCACTCCAAGTACTTTGGACTCACATGAGAGGCAGCCAGCTCAGAGGTGCAGCGGCAGGCGTGAATCCCAAATATCTCCCGTTTCTTTCTGCTAGCTGGGCAGCGCCCCACATTGCTCCCGCTGGATGATCTCCACCCTCAAACCATGGCTCTAGGGGCAGCAGAGAAACTGGGGACAATCTGTTCTACTTGTTCAGAGCAGGACGATGCTCCAGGTGCTGGTCAGTGAAGACGATGCTGCCTTCTTGGCCAGCACTCAAGTCTCCTGCTTTTGCCAGCTGACCTGCAGGAGCAATATTTTAAACAGCTCTTTGAAACGCATGCAACAAAATCTTCCCGGAAAAAAGCAGAGGGACAACCTCAAAGTTCTTCCCTATGCAGATTACATTGCCCCAAAGGAGGCAGGAATGTAACTATAAGATGACAGCAACTGGATTGTGTCAGGAAAGTCAGGGAATGTTGTAGGAATAGACAGGGAAGAAGTTTTTCCATTTAGGAAGAAAGGAACATTTCCATAGTGACCACTCTCCAGTGATTATTTTGGTGTATCATCTTTGTGGGGCGCACAGAACTGCTTCCCAGAGCACTTGTGGTCATCCCCAAGCCCCTCAGCACTTTTTGCCACAGAGGTTTCCTAGTTGAATTCATTTAACTAGGTTAAATGAACCCTGCAGCATCCTGCAGAGTTGCCTGAAGAGACTGTCCTTGTGGTTCTCAGCGTTATCTGAATACATTTGACTCCAGGGACCGTCACTACAATTCTCCAGGACGTGGAGGCTTCCAAACCCTGCCGAGATTCACTGTGATTTACACATGCTGAGCAGTTTCCTCCACATGAAAAACCTGCAGGGCAGTTGTGCTAGTCCTGGTGGCTTTGCGGAAACAGGGCCTTAGAGAAGATGCCAGCGCCACCAGCTTCTGCATTTGTAAGCGGCAGGTTCTGCTGTCAATCTGTGAAGCTTTTATCCTACTCTGGCCCCAAATGCGGGCCAGAACAGTGTGACAGTCCTGAGGAAAGTCTCCTTTACCTCTTGACACAAAATTCCTGGTATCTTAACATTTTTGCAAATTTTCCCTAAATTACCCAAGCTCAGTTGCTCCTGGCAGCAGAAGAGCCCAACAGGACATGTGTGGCAGGGATGTATCTTGCTTTGGCAACCAGGCTAAGGGCTGTGTTTTCTTTTTTTCTTTTTTTTTTTTTTTTTTGGTTTCCACACATACTCTTCGCTATTCCTGGCCTCAAAAGACCTTGTTGGAGCCTGAAGCAGCACTGCACCCCCAGAGAGGTGAGGAGGAAAGGGGGCAGCCGAGCCCCGGCGTCGTGCGGGTGCCGCGACGGCGGCGCCCCCTCCTCCGCTCCCGCACTCATTAACGGACTTTACCCCGGCCCCCAGCCCCGCCGCGCGACACCGGCGCCGGGGGCCGCCCCCCACGCGCCTGAGGCGGCCCCAGGCGAGGCGGCCGTCACGGGGCGCGCGGCGCCGCCTCGGCCCGCCCGTCGCGGCGCTGACGCCATCGCGGCGCGCGGCGGGGCTGGCGGCGCGGCATGGCGGGCGCGGGGCCGGCGGCGGCCGGGCGCAAGCGGCGGCCCAGGGCGCACTTCGCGGCGGCGGCGCGGGCCAAGCGCGCGCGCGGCGGGCGGCAGCTCGAGGCCGGCATGCGCGGCATCCTCATCACCTGCAACATGAACGAGCGCAAGTGCGTGGGGGAGGCCTACAGCCTGCTCGGCGAGTACGGGGACCTGCTCTACGGGCCCGAGCAGGTAAGCGCCCCTCGTGCCGCGGGAGGCAGCGGGGTTCGCGCTCCCTTACCGAGCACTGAAGCAGCGGCCGCGCTGCTGAGGGGCTTTGCCCAAACGCAGCGGCCACCCCCGCGTGCTCTCACACCCCGGGGCCGGTTCCCTGGCGCTTACCCAGGTCGTGACTTGTGCCAACAGTTTTCAGACCCCGAGGAACGGCTGTCGGGAAGTGAACGGGACGAAGATGAGGAGGACGACGTCGAGGCAGCCCTGAGGAAGGAGGTGGACCAGATCCGCACCTCTACGGAGCACAAGCTGCGGCGGTTCCAGTCGGTGGAGAGCGGTGCCAACAACGTGGTCTTCATCCGGACGCAGGGAATAGGTGCGGACGCGATGCCGTGGGACAAGCCGCTCGCCACAGCCTGAGCCGCGCGCCACAGAACACAGCTCCTGAGGAACAAGCTTATACCAAACAAATACAGGGTTTCTCCTTCGCTATCGCTTCCCCACCATATTTTGTCAATACCAGAGTCACTTCAGGTGTGGTACTGGCATGACTTTAGCAAAACCTGGTTTGGGTAAAGTAAAACTACTCCTTTCAGAAAAGAGTTTCATGCAGACAGCAGTTCAGCCAAGCATGTTCTCCCAGCTTAGCATACAAGGGGGAGGAGGGAAGAAACTGCCTCCAGCTTGTTTCTCATACCTTCCTCTTTTTCTTGTAGAACCTGAAAGCCTGGTACACCATATATTAAAGGATATGCATACTACTAAAAAGAAGAAAACGAGAGTCATTCTGCGCATGTTACCTATTTCTGGAACTTGCAAAGCTTTTATGGAGGATATGAAAAAATACACGGAAACGTTTTTTGAGCCTTGGTTTAAAGCCCCTAATAAGGGTACTTTTCAGATTGTTTACAAAGCTCGTAATAACAGTCATATGAGTAGGGAAGAAGTAATTAAGGAATTGGCAGGTATGTATGTATTTCACATAGAATCAAAACAAGTATATAATCTGCTCAATAGTGTGTGCAGAATTTCGGTGAGATTATTCCAGCAGAATAGGCTTAATCGGCCTTCATTTTTGTTGCTAAAATCTCAAATGTGTGGAATTACAAAGCTTTGTCCTCTAAGATTGTGAATCTGAATTCCTTAATTCTGTATTGAAATAACATTTTTTGCTATTCCTCTTGAATACATGACTCATGAAATAGCTCTACCTTAATTAAGTATCTATTACTTCATAGGTGCAAGAGAATAGATTTTCAGTTACCGGATATCTTCTAAGAGCAGTGCTCTGATCTGCTATTTTGAGCAATTACAGTAACTATATTTTAAGCAATTACAATAACCAGTAATTGGTTACAACCACGGGATATGTTGCTTCCCCTCTTCTTTCATTAGGGTGTGCTAAAGCTATTTTTCCATCTTTTAAACTATTTCTTCTTTTATAGGAATTGTGGGAAGCCTCAATCCAGAAAATAAAGTGGATCTTAATAACCCCCAGTATACTATTGTGGTGGAAATAATAAAAAACGTCTGTTGCTTGAGTGTGGTGAGAGACTATGTTCTGTTCAGAAAATACAATCTACAGGAGGTGGTGAAGAGCAACAAAGAAGATGCACAGCAGAAGCCATCAAGTGTGACTGAAGAAAAAGACTCAAAGGTAGAAAAAACAGAAGCGGAAGAGGAGGAGAACTCAAAAGAAGTAACACAAGAGAACAAGAACGATGGTGAACTAGAAACCAAGCCCAAGGAGAATGATATACTTACAGTGTAAAAGATATGGTAGAGGGGAAAGATAAAAACAAAGGAAATCTATTAAAAATGCCCTAGAGTTCTGAAAGGGCTTTGTAAAGAGCAGAGTGGGTTTTCATTTGGAGTCTTGTTTTTTAAATCCACATGTGTAAGAATTTTAATGCTCACGGTATATCTGCAGGTGGAGCTGACGTTATTGCCGACATAACAGTGCTCAAAAGAGAAAGGTAAAACTTGCTGTCATTCCTCTGCAGCTTTGTTCTGCATTGCCTTTACTTAACAGAGAAAGAACGTGTGTGTATACATCACATATGTGGCCAGCCCGACTCTCCCTTATTGTATCTGACGACTGCAGAAATCAAAAGACATTGCAGAATTAGTCCTAGCAGCATGTAGTGGCAGAAGGGAGAAATCTTGAAAAGGCAGTTGTTTGCAAGAGGATTTTTAGGGAGGTCAGTGATGTCACAGTCTGGGTGATTGCAGAACTCTCAGATATATTTTGTATGTACGCAGAACAGGATAAAACTCCTGATCCTTTCTTGTATTATGAAGGGATATATACACACACACCACACACATAGTCATCCTTCTACAAGAATATTCTGAGTCTTTATGAGAACTGCTATGATTAAAATACTTGAATATTTGTGCAAGAATGTACAGTAATAGGCCGTTCTAGAATACGGTGCAGGCATTGCAAAGGATTTTAGCAAAACTACGTTTGTGTTTACCATAGCTGTGTATTATGCAGCAGTTACTGGCATACAGCAAATGCTCTGTATAGTTGTTGAACAGAATCCTTTTGAGTAATTTTATGCAAATAGCTGTTTGCTGCTCTTTCCAAAGATACAACTACAAGGAGTAAAGGGGAGGAACATTTTCTGTTGTTGTTCTTATTTTTTCCTGAGGTTTCAAAACTTGATTTGAAATATTGCAAGTTTCTTATGGAAGAAGCTTACTGTTACACCATATTGGATGGAGTGGGAACAGGGGTAACTTTGGATTGTAGTTTTAGCTTTATAATACTAATCTTGTTTCACATTGAAAATAATGTCTATCAGTGTATGTTTCCATTGTCAGCAACTTTTTGGATATTCCAGTGAATTAAAAAAGAAAAAAAATCAATATAGCATAGCTATAATCTGCTTTTCAGTACGGTTTGGAGTATGCTTTCTACACAACTGCTAGCTTCAATATTTCATTTCTAGCATAAAAGGCTGTGGGTGGTAAATGGAATAAGGCTTGTCTTGTAGAACACCAAGTGTTACTTGCCTCAGTTTAAAGAAAAGGATGTGTTTAAGCCTCTCAACAATGTTTCTTTTGTAATTCCCTCTTTTCTTGAAATTGTTTTAGAAGCTGGAAAATGAAGAGGACTTTTTTTTCTAGACCTGTCCCTTCCTCTCCATTTATTAAAACTTTGCTTTCTTACCTATTTAGTGTTTTCTTTAAATCTTAAACCTTTTGTGTATGGGTTTAAACCAGTAACGTTTCAGTCATACCTTGGAAAGAATCATTGGAGACCAAACACAAAGACTAACTGTGAATGTTTATTGGTGGCTGATGGTGATAATCAGGATTAAAGATGCATGGATGGTTCAGTGTTTTTTTTTCCTCTATCACTCTCTCTCCTGTATGCAAGAGCTACAGCTCTTCAAAAGAAACTGCTGAATAACCACCACCTGTACCACCACCTGTTTATCAAGGTTATATTTGACAATAGGAGGCTGCCCGTGCTATGATCTTAAAGATGTCCACATTCTTCTACTTAAATTTTTTTCATGACTCACTTTAGTAAATATTCATTGTAAATACATTCATTCCTAAAAATCTTGAGACTTCTAAGATGCATACAAGTAGGGTACTTAATTTGGATACGTGCAAGAACTATAGCCTACTCTGCAAACTTCATTACCTCCTATCATGACATTCTTACTAAATGTAATAGGCCTTGTGTGGGTCAAAGTATCTGGCCTCCAAGTGTTAGGTGGCTGTAAGATGCTGGCTCCACTCCTTCTTCCTCAGTTCATTCCGTCTGATTTTTCCAGTGATTGTCTTTGGCAGCTGCTCGACAAATTCAATCTGATGCAAAAGAGGAAAAAAGTAAAATGATTAGATCTAATTTATAAAATTTTGATTCAGAATAGCAGTGGTCTCCACATTATTTGGTTTAGATAAGAATATAGTGACTAGGGTAACACTGCATTATCTGAAAATAGATATGAGTTATCATTTTCCAATCTATCTTTGAAAATAATGTTTGTCGTATTTACTGTGAAGTACAGGCTTAGCTTTTTGGTCTGTTAAAAGACCTCATGTTAAGAGCTGAGTCTAATCTTTTTACTCAAAACCTTTCCATATTTACTTGCCTTTCTGGGGTACTTGTATGGAGCAGTGACTTTCTTAACATGATCTTGCAATTCGCAGGTCAGATTCTTTGCATCTTGTGACTTACCAGAAGGAGATAAGACCACAAAAGCCTTTACCACCTATGAAAGGAAAATAATGAGAATTATAGTATTAATTAAATTAGAGCAAGCTAGCAAATACGGCATTTAATTGAGAATAAATGAGCATGGCCTGCAATACAAGCTTGCTGTTTCAGACCTGCGCTTTAAGCAAATCTAAAATAGGGACTAAGGAATGTTTCTACCCCACATGAATCCAGATATTAAGTAGTACAAGAAAAAGTTTCAAAATCTGCTTCCAAAGCTGTAGGAGTTCTGTAAAGGTCTGTTTTACAGTTTTTAGACTCTAGGGCTTTTTCTGTACACCTGTATTGTTAAATTAAGGAATGTAATTCTCCAGGTAGTGGATGAAATAGTACTTCAGTTCTGACCAGAGTCACCTTTATATGCAGTGGCCTGTTCTTTACAAAACTAATGATCATATGAGTCTATATATACATACAGAACCTGGGGCACACAAATTTTCCATTCCTGTTGCTGTTGATAAATGGTGGAAACATTTGGATAGCTCTATGAAGAGTCTTGGGAATTCTGTGGAAGTTGAGCATAGCCTCTGTGAACATGTTACCTTATGAACAGCAAAGGGACCATTAATTACCTCTCCTCTGACAGCATCAGGGCTGCTGACAACAGCTGACTCCACAACAGCTGGGTGCTCTATCAGGGCGTTCTCTATTTCAAATGGTCCGATACGATACCTAGAAGAGAGAAAATAAATGCTTCCTAGAGGAAAGGTATACAGGTATCAGACAATTCCTGGCATTTTAACTGAAATCTACAAACCCCGAGGAGATGATGACATCATCAGATCTCCCTGTAAACCATACGTATCCATCCTCATCCCTGCGCCCTCTGTCTCCAGTGATATAGAAGTTTCCACGGATTGTCGAAGCCGTTTTCACTGGATCATCCTGTCGACAAAGCAACGGTTAAACATTCTAAATACTGAGAAGCTTTAAGCTTAGAGATGAGCTTTGCCTCCTTGGGCACTATCCATATCATCTTTCATTGCACTCTTCTTGTCTAAAAAAGTGTAAGAGGTTGTGCTTGTTTTTTGCAGAGGGGATAACGTACATACAGAACTGAAGGTCAAACAGTAGATTTACAGAAGAACATGGCACAGAATTGAGGTTTCACGTCAAATAGTCCTTGCTCTGTCAAAAAAGAAATACCTTATTTCTATAAAACTATGAATGTCTTACCTTCCAACTAAGACACAATGCAGAGGCAGGGTGAGAAACGTCATTTTTTATCTAGCCCTGACTCAGTTGCTTTTCCTTGGGGCATTTTTAACTGTACCCTGGCTGAGTTACAAAGGTTGAAGATTTTCAGATCTGAGCAAAGCAGTTCAGTTTCTTATCAGCCAATCCTTGCTGTACACTTTTCTGGCTAGAAAGGGATAAGCTGTGGAAGGAACAAATATAGATACTCCATATCTGTGTCTTATTTGGGGTGCATTTCCAGAAGCTCCTCTTGCCTTGTGAGCTCTCTCTCATTGTGAAGGGGACAACAGATCAGTGTACCACAATGAGAGGAAGAACAAGCAGTGTAGGAGCTGCACCTCGGAAATATGCTGGGAACAAGGACCTTTTATTTTGAAACTGGGGAAAGGGGCAGCAGCTTCATCTACTGGTGTTACAAGAGTCAAGGCGAGATGCCACAAAGTCTCTGAACCAAAAACAGCCACAGTTTGTTTGTGCTGCACCTCTTACTATTGGTATAAACACATTCTACCCTGCAGGCCTAGAGCAGCTTTCTGGAAATTTGCTGCCGACTTACCAAGTAGCGACTGAAAAACGTAAAAGGCCGCTTGGCATTGATTTTGATGGCAATGTCTCCTTCTTTACCAGGAGGGAGAACGCTGCCATTTTCATCCAAAATCTGCAATAAGACAGACATATGAGTGATTAGAGTATCCCACTGTAAGAGAGATGGTTCTGAACACCAACAAACCAATGGATCCGCTGACAAAGTTTGACTCACAGCCCTCATGTGACTGTACAGTACCGAAGGTTGTACTGTATCCTGTATTTTCCTGTGTTTTACTTTCAAGAAATCAACAACCAACAGAAAATGAGACCAACATACCTGAACATCATAGGGGGGAGTTGCCTTTCCCAAGGAACCTGGTTTAATTTTCATTCCTTTCGTATTTGCACATATAATTCCCTGTTGCAAAAGAGAAACAATCAGCCCAGGTATTTTTTCCTTATTGCTGCTGAGGCTATTCCTGTTCTTATCCTGTGCTCACTGTCGAGCTTGCTTAAGATCTAAATATTCCATCTGTGAGCCAAAAAGTTTATGGACTTCACTGAGAAACTTGGATAAGAAAATCAACATGTTTCAAAGCTAAAGTCTTAAAAGCAACATCAAAACCAATTTGTAAGCAAAATAATAAATCCTCTTGTAGGCAACTGTCATAAACCCTAACATGATTTTTTTTTCAGTGTGTGTAAATAAATAAATAAATAAATAAATAAATAAATATTTAGCAAAAAGAATGTTGTATGCATGTCCTCTGAGAATTTTAAGTGACATTTGAATGGTAACATTTGACAAATGAAGGTGAACATACAATTTCTGTCTGGCCGTAGCCTTCATAGATATCCAGGCCTGTTTTCCTTTTCCACTGTGCCAGCACTTCTGGGTTGAGTGGTTCCCCTCCGGTCAAGCAGTACTTCAGTGCCTTAAACGTGTAGCTTCATAGACAAAGGACATTGCTGAGTATCAGAAGACAGCCAGGGACAAACAGCCAGTCTCCCTGACTCCCATATGCTGAACACTGTGGCTTCAGGGCACACCAGACTCCCTTAGCATAAGAGTTAGGGCTGGCAGAAAGCCTAGAGCTCTGGTCGGACTGGGGCTGGAAAGGCTGCACAGACACCCAGACTGAGAGCAGTGCAGCCACGCGTGCAGCTTCCAGGACTGAACACTGTCCTCTGCACTACTGTTAGTGACACCTCAGGTTTTGTCTTTATTTGCCACCTCTTTGCAATGCTAAGGAAAGGGCTGGGTCTCCTGACAGCTCTCTGTATTCAGCACATTTTTGCCACCACTTCAAGTTTATGTGGCTATATGGGATATAGAAAGCAGTGCTAGAGACAGATAGTAGCCTGCACAGACATGGTGACAGTCGCACCACTTGCAGGAGGGAGGTACCTGCTGAGGTCGTGCTGTACCAACATGCGGTAGCCGGTTGGGGCACTACACAGTGTTGTCACTGGATACTTGCACAAAGTCTGACAAATTAATAAGAAAATAAAGGTTAAACAACATCCTTCTGGGGAAAAAAGACATTGCTGTTAACTATTAATGTCTATTCTGTATTAGGACATAAATTACACTGCACTGCCCTCAGCTGTCCTGACACAGGGCCCAACATGTGGTACCACACCTGGGGCTGGATCACCAGAAGCTCAGGTTGGGTCAAGAACGATGCTATATTAAAAGTGGTAATTTTGGACAGGTAAATATACATCCTCCTTTGGCTGGAACTGAACACAGAGGATGTTAGCGCCTTGCTAGCAAAATAAAGATCTCAGCTGAGCCTCTGTTTTCTAACATGTCTTCATTTCTCATCCATAACACTAGCAGATGATTCACCATCACTCATGCGGAGTGACTTAGCCCCACTTTTTTCACCTTTCTTTTATCTTAAATGACATTTGCTCAGCAACAGTCACAGGCCAGGCAAATAAAAGCAAGGAGAAGGCCTCTCATTCAGCAGTCTTCACTCTAGCCACACCACGGAGCAGTGCAGCTCTAGTGTCCACTGTATTTTACGCTGGGTGTGAAACTCCACACATGCAAGTGCTTGCAGGGCCAAGAAATCTATACAAAAAATGAGCCAGCAGTCACTATTAAAAAAGAAAATTTAAGAAGTAGAACTGAGGGTAAAAATTCCCAGATAACCCCTATGTGTCAGGAAAATAAAATTTTCTACATAACATGCTTTGAGTCATTTAATAACAGCACTCTCCTTTCTGAATGTCACAAGATCAAATCTGACATTGGCTTGAGAAGCTTGAACATAATTTCTTTTAGGAACAAGCAAATCTCACTCATTCAGTGTATGCAGTACTAACTTGCTTTTCTTAAGAGACATAGCAACTGACTGAAAATATTAGTTTATATGTAATTCAGCTCATTTATCATTTCAATATTGAAATACAGAAGGGCAGACATTTAAATAATTCTGCTACTGATTGGAAGGTGCCAGATGTATCCTATGCCCCCCAAAAGCCATGCTGCAAAGTGAACTGTATTCCTATTCAAAATGCAATCCTAATCCTATGCTATCCTAAAACAGCTAATCCCATAAATCCAGGAGACAGTGGTGGTGACCTGTCTGGAAAGCAATATGAAATATGAGTAACTGTAAGTATCGTGTTCTTACATTTAAGATTGTTCTTGGATCAAACTGTGGCAAGGCGTGTATAAAAACACATGTACCCTGGGACCATGGACTAAAAACACCTCCAATAGCTGCCTTTGACCAAGCAGTGTCTGACATGTTCCACAGGATGTCTGAGGGAGTCAAATTCATCCAGTATCTGTTTAAGACAAAGAATTAATATGAAGATTAATATGATTAATATGAAGAAGTCTGCAAGTGGAGATTTAAAAACATTTTTTTTTCTCCTGACCTGGTAAACCTGATACAAAACTCCAGAGCTCACACAATGACCTCTTGCTTATCCTTTATATTGATGGCAAAGATAAAGAAAAGCAAATGATATGCATTGAAATATATTATTTAGCTTGGATTTAGATAGGTAAGCTTTCATTTCTAGAATGGTGTCATATACTATATCAAACAAGATCCTTGTTTCCTGGCTACAGTTCAGCTGAGGATACTAAAATAAATTATATGCTACTACCATGGGAGGCTTATCATCTATCAGAGTTGCATCATGTACAAAAAACTGTTTGTTTGCTTCACATTTCAGAGCTGCAGAGGCATAACTGAGCTAAATGCTTTACCTTCCACAAAGAAAAAATCCCAAACCAAAGCTTCCGTAGGAGTGTTCAGCCATTTTGGGGGCGCCTGTGGTGCCACTGGTAAAATAGATTGTCATTGGGTCCTGGCTTCTCGTCCTCACACAGTTGTGGTCATCAGGGGCAGACCTTAGAAAAAAAAGAGAAAGTTACATGAAAGAGTGGCCAGTGTTATTTAGCAAACTGGGCTTGGATCCTCTGATCAACTTGTGCCCACGGGACTCCCTGACAGTGACAGTCTTTACAGGATTGTTGCAGTTCTAGACAACTATTTTTTTCTTTTCCAAATCAGTATTATCCTGTGCTATGGACCTAACCCCTGTAGTATCAGCCCAGCATAATGTGGCTTCATCAAAACTTCTTTATCACATTTTAGTAGCTCTAGGATATTTTAGAATGCAGCTTTGTTGTTTCCTTGGTCTTTCTGCTTGGTGACACTGAGGTGGGCAACTGTCTGAAGGAGCTGGCAGAAGTACAGTGACACAATGGCTGTACAGGCAATGCTAGCTAACAGCAGCTAATTCCAGTTGAGACGATGGAGAAGGAAGGCACTCACTTTAACAAATCCCTGAAGTTCAGCCACTTGGCCCTGCTGCTCTCAGATACAATTAGCTTCGTTTTCAGAGACGGGCACTTGGATGCAACTGAGTCTACTGCAGGAACAAGTGCATCAGTGGTAATAATGCACTTAGCCTTGGAAGCCAGCAATCTATAGCAAATGTCTTTTGCTGTCAGTTGTGTTGTCCCCGGGATGAAGATAACACCTAAAAGTGCAGTAAAATTGAAAATATATTAAACACTTTTTACTTCCAGTCCTGATCACTTCATAGCTTTCCCTGATCTGTTGAATGCCAGCACCATGCAATCCAGAAATGAAGTGAGGGTAAACTGAGTCACACATCCCTGAACAGATAGACTCTGCTTCTGCTTGAATAGAGATGTGCAGGTGAGAAGTACAAAATCATTTCTATTTCTATGAGATCCTTTGCCCCAAGCACAATGTAAATATAAAATACTTTTTTGGGGCTATAAACTTTCTAGAAGCTTTAACTTAAGTTCATCTGAAGTTAATTCAATTTGATTTCTAAATCCACACAAGCCACAGAAAAAGAAGGAAAAGCACTGAAGGTAATTTCATCAGTCATAAGAGACTACCCCTGTCAGTACCTTTAGTTGTCAAAAGTTCAAGCTACAAAGTCAAATAAGAAATGTAATTGTGTATGACTTGTTAACCAGCTTTTGACACAAGCATTGTACACACGACTAGGAATGATACAATTCACCTGTTCGCATACAAGCCACGTTCAGCAGCCACCACTCTGGGATTCGGGGCAGAATCACTATAACTCGATCTCCTCTTTGCAGATCACAGGGGCCAGAAAGCACATTGGCTGCTTTTCGGGACAGGAGGCCCAGCTCCTCGAAGCTCCACTTCACTTCGCTTCCTTCTCCATTTATCCACCACAGGGCTGGGTTTGATGATCCTGTTCGTTCCTGCACACAACACAAGGGAAAGTGACATACTGGTTGCTTCAGGGGCTTCTGTAGTTCCTTGCAGGTCTTCTGTGATACTCCAGACGGTGCAATTTGACAACATTATGAGTTCTACAGCTTTTATTTAGCTTTTGTTTAAAACGACCCTTTTAAAAGGCACCTATCTAATTTGGCGCATGTATCTACCTGATTTGCAATGGCAATTCTGTTCAAAAATTATTTAGAGGCTTTTACAAACCTAGCACTACAGACACTGATGAAGCAGAGTCATTAAGAGACAGATAAAGCACCATATCCCCTCTGATGCCAAAGCAAATTGCCTTTTCTTTTTCTACAGCGTAAGATTATGCTACAGTGGAACTAAGGAAAGAATCCAGCTAAAGCCAATGAATTTCATGCTTGACTTCAGGAACGCAAATTTTTCACTTAAAGTACTGAAACCACATAAATGGAACCATAAATGCAACCTTTTCTATTTGAGACCACTTGTCCAGGACATCACTTGCAAAATTAAAGTATTCAGGCACTTCCTTTTCACAGCGATTGATGGCTTCATAATCTGAGAAACTCAAAGGAGCAAAAGCCCTGTGATGCTGGTGGAATAATCTGCAGAATGTCTGGATTCTCCAAGGGGACCTCATTACTTGAAAGTCAAGGAAAATCTTCATGGCACAAAAGCAGATATAGAGGGGCTTTTTGCGATGAAAACCATCAGAGCTTTTTGATCATTCTCTTCCTACAAGAGACAGAAAAATCAAAATAGTAGTATAATGTACAGATTCCATACTGAGCTGTTAGTTACAAATGGAAAAGATGTATGCAGAGCAGAAAATCTTTCTGTTTATGACATTTTATCCTAGCCCTTAGGGGTAAATTAGAGCCCCAGTAACACTCTTTAGGGAGTCACTGGCCCCTTAATTTTGCTAGTCTGCAAAAGATGCAGCAAAGATGACTCTGATTACACTGACCCAGAGACGTTTAGAAAAACAAACCAACAAAACAAAAAAAATGGAAAAAAAAAAAAAAACAGGTTGTCCTTACCTGGAGATGTTATATCTAATCAGGTGAGATTTCCTTTAACTCCACCAAATGTATTTTGCAATGTCCTCTTTGCAGCATCCCTGTCCTCTCCACGTTCACTCTAGCTTTCTGAAGGGCTGTAACCCTTCATTTGTATTGCAAGTCATGTTCCGTGGTGGGGATTATTTCCTCCTGAGAACGTAGCTCTTGTTTCTCCAATTATCTTCTGAAGAAAGGCGCAATCACTGAAAAAGGTAAGAGAAGATGGAAATAATGTGAGTATGAATGACTGCATTTCCAGTTCATTGCCTTTGGAAAATGGATAATCCACTGTACTTTAATCTATAACATATTATACAGCACGAACATCTTTGGAAACCACAACCAAATGGGGATTTGTTTTCAGATCCTGGAGTTAAATGTAGTATGAGAATTTTCATGATGAACACGCAATGGAAGTTTCTGCATAGAAAACTCGTGCGGTTCAGAAGTGATGAGGAGGACAATGTAAAGGAGGAGGAGAAGGAAAACTCAAACCATAGAGCTATTGCTACAAAACAGGGTGACAGAGAAGGGATGAGACACAAAATTCATCCTTTAGAAGGCAGCAACATAACACACAAGCGACAGCTATTTAATTATGAGAGATTTAGTTTAGGCAATAAGTCCAGCAAGGAGAAAATAAGATCAAGATAAATAAAAGCTACCTATAAATGCACCTATAGACTATATATCCGGGAGACTATAAACAGTTATGTACAGAGTCAAATAAACTCTATACAACTAAGGCTCAAAGGCAGGAAACATTGGAGAGGATGCTAGAAACAACGAGCAGAGGCAGCAGTTGATGGTGAATGATGATCAGGTTGTCAGTGCTCACATGTGGGAGCTCTGCAGGCAGCTCGGCACAGCAGTCTATGCCCATCTTCCAGGAAGACCACTGAAGTGCTATCTGTTAGGGATATCTGATAGCTTTTAAGTCATTTTTGCATATGTGTTGTAAACTCTGAAATTACTTAAAGTAAACTTGGCAATTTGGCATCAGTGCCTCTGTGCCACAAATGCACAGCTTCTCTCATCCTGGCTTCTGCAGTGGTCTCGGAGTCAACTTCCCAGACCACTCTCACGGAACTCACTGTCAGGGCACAACCATCCCCATGTTGGTAAATCAAACCAATATTCTGAAAAAGCAGAAACTCAAAACTATAGTCAACCTGTCTTAACTCTTTTTTTTTTTAAAGGGCGCAGAGCAGACTGCCAGTAGCAACACTATCAACAGATGTTAAGGCTATGTGAGACAAGAATCACCTAATTTTCTGATTTGACTGGACTATTTTATTTGGTCTCCTTTTTCTCTCACCATTTTTCAAGTAGGATTGTTTAGTAGGTTGACCAAATCTTAAGACGCCCAGAAGCTCATGGACTCAATCAGAGATGTTAAGATGGACAGCAGAATGCTAATGACATAAAATTCCCAATGAAATCCTAGGGACAAACACAGTGGATGCTCAGGTCTTCACATTTACAGTTCAGGAGCTCAGAAGGAGCAGGTTTCAAGGAGGCAGTTCCATGCAGGAATGTGTGGGTTGGGGGTTGAGGCAGAAGTCTGAGGAACTTCATGCCTTACAGCAAGGACAGTCTCTTCCATCTTCTCCCGCCACGTTACAGATGACTTCTCCCATTCCTCCAGTGGCCTTTGAGCTGTGTCACACAAACCAACCTGTGTACTGAATACACGGTGTTCCTAACACACAAACATACACGTACGATCCAGTGACAGCACTAAACTGTCAACCCTGTTTGCAGACACTCGGATCAACAAGTCAGCTTGCTCATGAGTTTGCGTGGCTGCCAAACCTTTTGCCCTGGCCCTTTTTCCCAAGGCAAAAGGGAAGATTCCTACGAACATTCAGAGGTTTCCAGTGACCCCCACTGGCTGCCTGCATCGTGGGAGTGCATTTTGAGACATACAACACAGCTGCTACTGTTTGGAAATGTCATTAACCATCATTCAATGCAATCATGATGGACAAAGCACACACAGATGGGGCAGACAAATTCGTCCTCAAAGTCGCAGAATAAACAAATAAGAACCATGACAACTCCCCAAAACTGCTGCTGGACAGCCTGCAGTACACCAAAAAAACAAACAAACAAACAAAAAAAAAACTGACCAACGATTTTTCTGGCAGCAGCAAGATACACCAGAGAAGCTCCTCATTTGCTTGTTAAAACATAACTACCTGCTCCCTGAAAGTAGGATTCAGAGTAGCTAGTGAAGCACCCAGGGGATATGATACAGTACAACGCTTTGGATTGAAGACAGCCTAAACATTTCTCTGGGGGATGAATCTCCAAGGGGCTGATTAATAAACCCCCCCACCTTTCAGGCACTCTTGTCCTTAAAAACTGTAATACTCTCAGCATGCAAATATGCCACGGAGTGGGGTTTATTTTTCATTTGAGGTCTGATTCTGCTCCTAAAGAAATCAATTTTAAACTTTCTCCCAGTTTCAGCAGTGCAAGATCTATTCAGATTGATGTAATCTACATGGACGCAGTATTTTGTTTTCTCTTTTATTTTTTTTTTTACTCCAGGCAATTACGTGCTTAGTAGCTGGAAAGCAAAGCAATATCCCTTTCAGAGCTTAAGGGTATGAAAGAGGCAATATCCACCTGCACAGCCTCTCTGGGGACTCGTGCTTGTTTGCCAGTTAATAACGCAATTAGTTGCCCTGAAAGGTCATCAACAACTTTACTACAAAACGTCTTCATTATTTTCCCAAGCTCTTGCTACAACAGCAGATGTGCTCAAAGGTGCCACGCAGTGGGTCTGCAGCAGAACCAGGAAATTCTGAGATTAAACAACCCTGTTTTTTTTTTGTTCACTGGTGTTTTTGGGCTCCCAGCGAATGCAGTAAGCTTTGGTTGTGGACGGGTGGTTAATCGTGGCTTTTGGGAAGCGTGAGGAAACACAGGCTGTGCTGGAGCAGGAGGGTGTGAGCTGTGGGCAGCGTGGCGGGGTAACAAGAAATGTGAGACGAGATCTGACAGGAATGAGCTAAACCTCCTGCTGCACCTGCACCCGGGTAACTGTGCTTCACTGTTATGGAAATATCTCACAAACTGAACTGACCACTCAGCCCAGGAAATCCTTGATCATATTTAATCCCAAAATTATATGTGACCTGGCAGTGGCTAAATCTAATGTGGAATTCAGATCACTAACAGCGATTAAGGAACATTCGCACTAAATAATATTTGACACTTACTTACAGTTGTCATAAAACTCATTGTGCCTTTCAGCAAGAAATTACAATGTAATCATGAAAATAAATGCAAAAGCTAAAAGATAGTCTGATTCCGTATTTTTCTAATCAGTATTTCCGATACAGTCTCTCCTGTAAACACTTAAAATTATAAAGAATAGATTGCTTTAGAAACACTCCAAAGCAACAACAACAACAAAAAAAAGTGGTATCTTCTACTCCTGACCAGGAAGCTTTCCAGCACCTCTTGAGATTGATTGACAGGGAATAGGACGCCAAAAGGCAGAAAAGCAACCCTGGATGAGGATGTTCTGACTGGGAGCTCAGCAGCAAAGCTAAGGTCTTCCCCACTCCTTGTTTCTTAATTTCTTCTTTGGATTTTCCCAGGGATTGTTTTAGATACTTGTTGAACAAATTCAACCTAGTTTACAAAGAGGAATGATAACAACACATAGCTTAATACTGCTTGATTCTAACCTTTTTCTTTTTGGTGGCAAGCCTGCTTTTTTAAAGAGTATGAGCTCTTCTGAGGATGAACCTGGCAAGCAGTGCCAGTGCTCTGGCAAACAAAAAGAGTAAGCTACTTTTTAGAGAAATAGAGCTTGCCAGTAAGAATTACTTCAAATAATTCAAGTAATTCAAAGTAATTCAAGTAATTCTTCAAATCGGTGGTGTAAGATGACCACGTGCTACAGCATTTGAGCACAATATGGTTTTCAGAGGGAGCAAGAGAGGGTCTGTAGCTTGAAACCCTAGCAAATGAGGGAGCGCTCAGACTGCTTCCCACATCCCCCGTAGAAATTGGTTGATTCTTTTCTTTTCTGGATGCTGGTCAGGTTCAGTTTTTAAGATTTTGTATCATTATAAAACTGGACTAAAATGCTGATGAGTCTGACTGACCTTATTTTTAAATTGAAAACTCTGTGACTGCAGCAGAAAATAAATCTCTTGGGCCAGATGTTCTCTGGTGTAAATGAGTGATTTACACCACCAGAACAAGTCCCAGGGGAAAATCCAGTCAAATCTGTTTAAAACCCAGTGTAGACTGGTACCAAATACAACCAGAATTTCTTCTAGCACATATATTTCAGATTGCTCTTAACCCGATTACTTCTAAAGGTCATAATCAGATTATGTTAAAAAATCCTTATTACTTACACAGAATAAATGGATTACATGAACAATCTGATTACTTCACTTCAGACGAAGTTAAGTGGATTACCTTGCCGGAAAGTATTTACTAATATTCAAAATCCGAATGTGCTTAAAAAGAATCAGATTCTGAATCTCTGCCCAGATTACATTTTTAGACATATTTTTTAGGATTACTGTTAAAAATCTAACTCTATCTGTAACTATTCCCCTGCAAAAATGGGATTATATTTAAAAACCTCAATGTTACAAACCAGTGAGGTGCCAGGAGGAAAAAATTGAGACAAAATTTTACTATTCCAAAATAAAACCTCATTGTATTTCTAATCTGATTATGTTTGATTAGGGCAGTTTAATGTTAAGGTGTGTTGCCTTGAACACTATTTGTATTTTCAGAATTCAGTGGTACTTGCCTTTCTTGGGTATCTGTAGGGTGCCCTAACTTTTTTTCCACAATTCTGTAGTTGGAAAATTATTTTTTGCACCTTTCCGTTGTAAGGTGGAGCTGCTTTTCCTAATGCACGGGGTTTAATTTGCATCCTTGCAAGAGCTGCACATACAACACCCTGTAAAAGAAAACTGAGTTTATGAGATCTGTTGTTCTATACAAATGGACAATTTTGCAGCTCACTCTCCAGATAACCTTTAGAGAAGTAAAAGATAATTCATTTAAAAACATGCTCTCTCGCTGTGATTTTAAAGCCAAGCACTTGTTCCTCTAATGATAACCAGCACAGCTGGGAGAAATCCATGCAATAACATTGACTTACATCAGTTAGAGAGCTTACTCTGTGGGAAAAATCCTGTTTTCATTCAAAGTGTTGTTTCAGTGTTGAATCAAATGGGCTTGACATACTTCTGATTTACATTTGCTTTATACTAATTTGTCTCCATTTACTTCTCAGAAATGTCCTCCAATTTACACCAGCATGGGAGCAGTGGCAGAACACTGCTCCTGGCTATGGTGCCATTAATGTGAGCATTTCAAACTGGAAATAGATATTTCTTGGAGAGAGACTAACAAATTCACAAACTCTGATTTATGGCACTTGAGGTTTCTCCTTGTCTATATCACTGAAGTGGCTCCAGGGAACAACGCGACAGGATCAGTCTGAATTCAAATTTTGTTCCAGCCAACTTCTGCTCTAGATACTGCTAGGGAGGCAGCTGTAAGCCACACGCTGCCTGTGAATGACTGCAAATACACTGGATCAGTCTGGCCGCACCCTTCATAGGGATCTAGCCCTGCTTTATTTTTCCATCCTGCCATCCCGCTGGGGTGGTTTGATTTCCCTCCACTCATGCAGTGGTGCAGGCTCTTGATTTTCTAAGTTCATTTATGACGGGGGAAAAAAAAAAGAAATAATTGTGTTAGAATCACTGACAATCAGTCCAGAAGGAAACAATATGGTTTGAATCTAGGGCGGAGAGGTGGAATAGCTAAAATCTGGTAAGTGCATGCTGCAACATCATGCACTAAAATAATTGCCCCACACAACTTTGTGATGGGAAAAGTAGACAGAGTCTGGGGATTAAAAAAGAACAGTTACATTTGCTGTGAACTTAAACTGCTTATCATGTACAAGGCAGTGAGGCCAACTGTACCACATCCCAGCTTTGACCTATCGTGAGCAAATATCAGACCGGTTCCCCCTGCACAGACTCGCTCACACACAATTTGAACACAGCTAAGGTACACACATGCTGCCCCAAGCAGACAGACCTTGTTTGACAAGGGGACCTACCTGTCCCAGAGTAAATGAAAATATGAGAGAAAAGCTTGTGAGATGGTGCTCGAAGGTAATTTTCTCTTGACTTGTAGGACTGTAGAGGAATCTACCAGCAAATAAGCAATTGCTGGAGACTGGTGCTCTGCCACACACAGTGCAAGCTCAGACACCAATGGTGAATTCTGGTTAGCGGCTTAAATCCAGAACTGCAACTCGAGGGCCAAAATTGGCAAATTACCTCTTCTCTAATTGATCTTTTCTGTAATGAATACCCCTCCTACATGGAATTGCCTAAAGCGATTCTGTTTAGAAACTGTGTTCACGATAGTTTTTATAGGCAGACTGTTGGACTCAGATCAAGAATTAGCTTAATTGGTTTAACAGCAGCAACCTGAAATATCTTGTGAATAACTAAAACCAAACTCACCTCCTGACTGCTCTCTTTTACGTTATTCTATTTTTTTTCAGTGAGGGAAAGGAGATGAAGTTGTAGATCACTTATAAAATGCTCCTGCTCAGTCGACTGGCTAAAATAACGCTGCAAAAGTCACAAAAAACACCAGCCAGCAAATCTGCAAAACTAAGTACCAAGAATAATGTGGAAATTCATTACAGATTTCTAGACATAAAATTAAATATTAACTTTCTTACCAGTGCAAGTACACCAATTTTACGTGCCAAAACACACACACAGTGTACTACATTTACACACATTGTCAATACTATATGCATGTACTGCAAGTATAAAATGTGTGTATATGTGCAATATTATAAATCATGTAATAATCAATTGTAACAACATCATACATGAAGAAGTTATTCCTCATATAAGTCTAATTCTCTCTTTTTTTTTTTTTTGGAACAATTCTGGAAATTAACAGTGAAATGTACAGCAGGATTGCAACTGCAGGATGTGGAATGAATGACTTGGCAAGTTACTTGACTTCGAACTCAACCTATTCACACAAAAACACATGTAACCCAAGCACAATGTAAACCCAGTTTGGGTCAGTAAGCACTGACCACAACAAGCTGAAGGTCTAGAGCAAATCAGCCGAATTGACCACAAAGGAATTTTGAAAGTCAGAAGTCTCGATCACACCAAAATCATTAGTAAACATCCTGTCTTCTGTGTGGTGCAGTTTCATTCAGAGCTTTTCTTACACTTTTCACTTTCCCAGCTCTGGAATTAGCTGCTTGATTCTATGCCCCTCAAACTGCCCAACTTAACTGTCTAACTGGCTAACTGCAAGGCCAGGGATAGGTGCCAGAGGATATGAATCCCAGGCCATACTCTTTTTGTGTCTGGCTGAGTGCACAACTGTAAAACACTTGGCTAAAGCTAAGTAGAAAGACCTAGAAGATGTAAAGAGCCCTGGTGATGCCCCAGAGTACATGACTTCTAAACGAAACAGAACTGCGTACAGAGAAGGGCTTAACGCTGACACAAGTCACAGCTACAGAAAAGGCATTCAAGAAACTTCAGGGCAAAGATGAGTGATAATTTGATCACTGTTTTTGTAATTCAGTAATCCACGTGCCTAAAAAATGAAAGTGTTTTGAAATCTCTGTGAAATGCTAAGAAGCATGAATAAAAATGAAGACCATCAAAAAAGGGGAATGAAGTAAATATTGCATTTATTGACAATCATTTCATTTCATCAGTCAGTAGTACAGAAGTTATTTCTTTGGCATAACCAAAGTGTTTAATCTCAACAAATAAAATGTTTTCTCAAAAGTGGTATTCTTCAAATCTCACTCTGATAGTAGCAGACAGGGAACTCCAGGCAGCAGATACAGTTGCAAAAGACTTTTTTCCTGCCCAAAGATGCTGCTATCTCTAGCTATGTTTTGTTTTATGAGTGGGATTGCTGAATTTTTGTCAACTAATGAAAATTCACCTCAGAAAATGAAATCTTCGAGTAAACAAAATTTTAAAAAGAATGAGGATGAACAGCTAAGAACTAATATAACCTTAAAACAAGGTACACTATTGCATGTGCAACAGTGACAAGCAAAACTAGTGTACAGTACAGGCTTCTTCATAAACTTAAACATTAAATAGAGACATGATCATCCAAATGAGATTACAACAGTTTGTTCACCGGTTTCACCGCTATCTGAATGATGCAGTTATATCAGAGAAATTTTTATGGTGTTAACTGAACGAAAGAAGCTCTATTCATTTCCAAACAATTTTATACCCGTCCCCACTCTTTGTCCCTCAACTCGTTCCTCTTGATCTTCCCAGTGACTGTCTTTGGCAGTTGTTCGACAAATTCCACCTACATGAAAAAAGACAGAAAACAATGGAGCAAATTCTCTACAGAATCAGTTTCAGTTGGTTTTGCAAGATTGGCTCTCAGCACACACACTCTGTCAGTAAGAACTGTTTGCCTAAAGGATCATGTGCAAGCCAAATCAAGGCAAAACAATGTGCAGTTTGTGAAGCAATGTTTATGGCTGCCTAGATAGCCAAACTGTGTAGCTGCCTCCCTGGCTCCCCTAACTAAACTGGGTCCTGGAGTAGAAGGATGAAGAGCCATGGGATATTAGAGGACAGAAATGAATGGAAAGGGAAGGAGGGATGTTACTAGGACAAAGTCTGTAACGATCTTTAGTTCCCTTAGATCTACACAAGTGAACCTCTGCTAATAGCTCCTTTCTTGTAGAGCCAGAATTTGAGAAACACCACGTATATACACCTGTATTCTTTTCATTTATTTACTGTGATGACCAGTGCATAATCATTATACAGATTCAGTCAGGTACTTCCACTAAAGCCACTTGAGCCACTCAACTAGTTTCTGCTTGGTTAAAGATGAAGTAAAAGATTGAAAATTTGATCCTGATGAAGAACAGAGAAGATCTAACTAGCACATCATACTCAGCCTAGAAATATATGAAAGTTTTAAACAAATGACTTAATTCTAAATTAAAAAGCAAACAAAACCATAAACTAATGATATTTAGGTAAGATTTTCCAGTCGGTATTATACCTGAATCTTGACCATTGTCTCTTTCAGATTACTCATAGAAATCAAACTAGTAATTCTCCTGATATTTATGGATACATGCCCTGTGTTTAAATTTTTACTCAGAAGCATTTACCTTTCTGGGATACTTGTATGGAGCAGTAGTTTTCTTGACATGCTCCTGTAATTCACGGGCTAAACTCTCCAGGTCATCACATGTAAAGCCAGAAGATAGGACCACAAATGCTTTCACAACCTACAAGATAAAAGCAAAAAAAGTGATCCGACATCAACCTTTTTAAAGAGCTCTTAAGAGTTTTTGAGATACACTGTTTACCAGTGAGTAGTATGGCTCTGAGTCATGACATGCAAAAGGAAGGAACAAATCCTGTACGAAGTGGCTGTGCCCAACTTTATGCACATGAAATAGTTGAAAGCTCAATTTTCTAACTCTCATTTCACAGCAACAGAATTTGCTTTTTCCTCTCCCAGGGCATCTAGAATAGGAAACTAACAGGTGACTCTGCAGAGTCTCCCTGAAGTGTAGGGATATTTTATTTCTCTGACATTTACACTGGGGACAACAGGCCTACATTATCTTGGAGCAGGACGGTATTGCTAGTCATGAAATGTTTTATCCTGACAGAAATGATCATGCACTAGGCTGCCGCAGGTCCTGTCGAAGCACCGGACAGTCGCTCACACATTTACACAAACTCTAATGCTGGATCAGTTATTGTATAACTTTGGTTACACTGAGACAGCTAGGAAAGACAATCTCAATGCACAGGTAAGTGCTTAATAACAAGAAATTCCGATGAGAGAAAAGCATCTGTCACTGTAATGTTCTCCATAGAAAAAAAACCCTTGGGGGACTAAGAAGAGAAGGGCATGTAAATGGGAAAGGTTTTTACTCATCACACCAAGTAGGATTATCCATGGTGACATAACTGCCTCATACTCGTACATTATTCAATAAAGCAGGAACTGCCTTATAAAGTTACATATTTACACGAGCATATTGCTTCTCCAACTGCTGTTCAGCATCATTACCTCTCCCCGGAGGGGATCTGGGCTGCTGACAACAGCTGTTTCAGCTACTGCTGGGTGCTCTATCAGGGCACTCTCTACTTCAAATGGCCCAATGCGATACCTAGGTAAGAAGAGAATTACGAAAGATTTGGTTTTATGAAAAGTAGTATAAACAAAATTTTTAATTGCTGTTTTTTTGTTGTTTGTTTTTTGCAAAACAACATTACAGAATCTTTAGGAAGAATGGAAATGTGTTAAAAAGCAGGAGCATGTAATGATGGTCATGTGACGCAGGACTCTGGGGCACTGCCTACATTTCCATCTTTCTCCGTTCCTTGGCAGCTCCTGCCTGTGCCTGCATCTTCCTCATAGTTGAGCCTGTAGTACCAGCTGATGCCATGTTGAACATCATGTCATATAAGGGCTTAATTGTGCCAAATACTATATAGGATGTGTAAACATTTAAAGACATTCAAAATAAAATGTTTCAAGGTTCTTTAACTTGGGCAGAAATGACCTTGAATTTTAGTTTTAAAAAACAAAAGAAAACAAGCAAACAAAAACTCCAGATATACAAAACCCCACAAACTAAACTATTATCCCTTCTTTACCACAGAAACCTTCACTCTCTTTTTAAACAAATGAGACGTTGAAGGGAAACAGGTGTGCTGGTACACCACTGACATGAGCAGATATTCCTAAGTCACAGGCCAGTGTATTCACCACAGGACCATCATATCAGAAACTTGCCAGGAGCACATGTAGGTTTATAAAACAACAGATTTAGAAAAGAAGCAT
Source organism: Tinamus guttatus (assembly GCF_059628265.1). Taxonomy (NCBI): domain Eukaryota; kingdom Metazoa; phylum Chordata; class Aves; order Tinamiformes; family Tinamidae; genus Tinamus; species Tinamus guttatus. The sequence goes on along the minus strand of NW_028288864.1, from coordinate 231,033 downwards.
GCAAACTGACCCCGCAGAAATGATGATATCATCGTCTCTTCCAACAAACCAAAAATATCCATCTTCATCTACAGTCCCTTTGTCCCCAGTGAGATAAAAATCCCCACGTTCACTTGCTGCCGTTTTCTCAGGGTTATCCTTGAAGTGATTTACAAATAGGATTTTAAAATTTGAGTATGTGCTTGCTATACATTTTGCTATGATATACACAATGTTAAATTCATTGGAAGTTAATTTTTAATTCAAAGATCTTCAATAGTTGTGCTGACATTGCTACATAAGACAATAAAACATCTTTTTAAAAAAGCATTTTGTTTGACTGCTGGCTGTTTAAAATGGCCCAGTTTTCCTGCCTGGGTTGAACTAAAGTCTGGATCTACATTTTCCCACTCTATTCTGAAATTAATCTAAGACTCTCTCTAGCCAGATTACCATGGTAGTTTATGAATCAAATACAGGCTAGCAAACCTGGAAATTGGAGAAAAATACAGAGCCTTTGTAACCACTACGGAATTGGAGAGATTTTGGGGTGATTAGGTGTGTTTGTGTGGGGAAGGATAAAACAAACTCCTTACTACATATTTAGAGAAGAAACCAAGTGGTCTTATAGGTTTGCTTCTGACAGCAATTTCGCCCTCTTGTCCTGGAGGCAGAATATTAGCATTTTTATCTATGATCTAGAATGAAAAACATTTATTTTACTCTAAGAAAAACAAAAACAAAGAAATAAAACAACAACAAAAAACTAACCACCTATGAAAAACATCTAAACAGCAGCCAACAAACTACGTTAACAAACCTGAACATCATAAAAGGAAGCTGCTTTTCCCATTGATCCAGGTTTAACCTTCATTCCTTTAGAAACACAACAGATTACTCCCTGCAAAAAATCACAATGAAAACGAAGTGTTAGCTACAGTAAACAAGTAAACTAGAGTTGCATTGAATTCATTAAATGTATTCTCTCAGATACTTCTGAAGTGAGGAATTAAGATCCACAGGATCCGGTATGTTTGTGCCATATGGTACAAATAAGCAAGATAAAAAACTCCCCAAAACTCTGATCCACTCCTTCTACAGAATTCAAGACTCCTGCTAGCCAATCTTTTTCCTTAGACTAGACTATGTCTATACCCTCATCTATCACAGTTGCTTAGATTGTACTTAAAAATATTTACAGAAAAATCAGAGTACTTCCTCTCCCAACCACCCATGTTTCTGAAAGGTTTTGTAAGAAAAGCCATGTAAGTCGGTTCCTTCAGTGATCATCTGTGAAGGAGGCTACTGTGACTTTCACAGAAACATGAAGGAAGAAAAGGAAGAAAACAAACATTAAAACCCAATAAAGCAAAAAGAAATTTCAATGATCTAACAGAATATTGATCCTATAAATGTACCGTTTCAGTCTGGCCATATATTTCATGGATGTCCAGTCCTGTCTTGCTTTTCCACTGCTCCATGACTTCTGGGTTGACTGGCTCCCCACCACTGGCACAGTGCTTCAGGTTCATGAATTTGTAGCTTAAGAGGGAGCAGAAAACCAAGAGGGCAACCTGAATCTACCAGTGGACACAGGGACCTGCTTAGTTTCCAGGTGTCTCTGTTAGCAAAATGGCATGCAAGTATAAACAAACGATACTGGAGTGCTGGTTCCTGGGACAGCTATCCTCATGGAGCGTGGAAAACAGAGTGTTCATATTACTTTGGCTCCTCATACAGCAAAGATGTTAGTCTGGGCTCAACATTATGTGCACTAGCAATAACAGTCAAAGAGTGAAGCACACATGAAACCCAAAGAAAAACTTTTGCTGGAGTCAGCTGGGATGTAAACACATGCTTACAATCAACCACCCAGAGATTTGCTGAGCCAGAGCCTTGACTGATGACCTTTGGCAACAGCCCAAACAAAAACGTGTGAAAGGGGAGGAATAAGCAGCAGTTGAGTCAGAGGATGATGTACAACAGCCACATGAAGTTACACACTGAAAGAACCAAGTTCCCCTGCGCATGACCAAGAAACTCTGTAAAATCCATGCATTTTCTGTGACTGTCTTTTCATGAAGTATATTTTAAACTAAATTACTGTCCCATTTGGGATCAAACAGTTAGATCTGGGAGATGATTAAAGTATAGTTAAAGTAATTAAATGTTAGTAAACCATTTCTTGACATACCTGGAGAAATCATTCTGCACCAGCATGCGAAACAATGTTGGAGCACCAACCAGAGTGTCCACAGGGTATCTAGAGAGAGTCTAGTGAGTTGAATAACAAGATAGACACGTGAAGTTAATAAAAATCACCACAAGGAAGTATAGTAAGCCAGCAATGTAGGGGGCTTTTTCCATACATTTAGGATGGTGGATGATTCAATCCGTGGGAGGCGGTGTATAAAGACACATGATCCAAAAACCCAGGGATCAAAAACAGATGTCACTGCAGTTAGTATCCAGCCTGTGTCTGCTGTGTTCCATATTACGTCTGAGGGAGTCAAATCCAACCAGTACCTAATACAGCAGAAAACAAATTAACATTAACATAAAACGTTATTAACATAAAAAACACATACACAATCCCAAGATTTTTAACCAGGTGTGTGGGCAATGGGCAACCTCAATAAATTCTTCTTATGAGCTAGCTATTGGGGAAAGGAACACCTATGGCTTAAGTACCTGTATACACATGCATAAATAAATATGACACCAGTCATAATACAGGGTAGAGGAAGGGAAAAAGAGGAGTCTGAATTCCAATGAAAGACGTTTTATTAGGAAGAAAGATAAGGCTGAAGCAGCAGCAGGCAAGGATGCTGTGTTGCACATCAGGTATTTCACCATGACTTATAAGGGCTGCTGAGACACCAGGGTGATCTGTGAAATCAATATTAACTCTGCTTCTTTACAGCTACATGTCACAAAGTGTTCTGCAGCCTAAACAGCATGATACCTCTTGGTGCTGTGCTCTAGACTACTCCCAGCTGATGGCTGTCCCTTGAACCACTTAAGGAAAGGTCCGGAGACATTTACTGAAAAAAACGAAAATACAGGGACTGATCCCACTCTCCCCTGCAGCTTCTGATCTGATGTTGGAGGGAGCAGGACTGGAACCATACATCAATTATTTCTTATTTAGTACTTTTTAATCAGCTCTACTGTGCAGCTCACATTAACACGTGTTCAACCAGGCCCAAAACCTTTCATACCTTTCACTTAACAGGGGTCTAAAACCAAGACTACCCTGGGAATGTTCAGCCATCTTTGGAGAACCTGTGGTTCCACTGGTAAAGAAGATACAGACAGGGTCTTGAATGCTTGTTTTGACACAGGAATGATCATCAGGCTGGCTCCTTTAAAACACAGAATGCAATCACCATCTCAATAGTTACTTCACAAAGACTTCAGAGCGCAACTATGAATTACATGTTGTAGAACTCCCACCCTATATAAGCTTTACAGAGGCTTTTGACCAAATGAGACTAAAATAACATAGAGTTACACTTTACTCTCATATAAATTTCCTCTTAGAAAAAAATAGGATAGAAACTTCCTGGTATAAGACCACTATTACTAAGCAACCTTAATGTGGAAACAGCAGCCAGGCAGTTGCAATTAACATTACAAAGGCTTAATGGTGGAATTTGGTAGATATCTATAATCAGTGAATACTGGTAAATGAGCACGTGTAGTGAAACTCTAATTTCTTCATCACAACCACAGTGTCACTAATGCATACTTACTTGCACAAGTCAGTGAAGTTGAGCCATCCCTCCCTGCTGCCTTGGGACACAATTAGCTTGTTTTTCAGAAACTGACACTCAGATGCTACTGAGTCCACTGCAGGAGCCAGCATGTCATTGGTGATGATGCAGGTGGCCTTTGAAGCCTGGAGTCGATATAATATGTCTTTGGCTGTTAATTGGGATATTCCTGGAATTAAGACAATTCCTGGAAGAGCAATGAATTTATTTTGGGATGGCAGTTTTAAAATACAGTCCTTTTCTAAGAGAAAAAACTCAGTTAATTATTCCCAAACAGGCCTCTGAGATGAATCTGCCCTCACATTCCCAGGCAAACAGTTACAATGAGGGTAATGCAGCTGGCTCTGTGCTCTCCTGGAGGGAACGAAATGCAGACGTAGCTGATGAACTCCATGGCCTTCTGTCAGCTCCATGCTTGCTCCAGCTTTAAGCTCCATGCTTAAAGGACACCTGTCCTTTAGCACCTAGTGCAAATCCATTAGGACTGCCTGCGTATTTGGTAGCTAAGCCAATTACTAGGGTATTAATTTACATTATTTTTTATCATATACCACAGATACTCGATTGTCTCAATCTACTTGCAGTATGAAACACTTCTCCAAAGCTCAGATATGCTCGCTGACCTGTTCGCATGCAAGCCACGTTCACCAGCCACCATTCTGGGATCCGTGGCAGGATCACAATAATTCTGTCTCCCTTTTGCATCCCGCATACTTTAGTCAGTACATTGGCCACCTTCCGAGACAAGAAGCCCAGCTCTTCAAAGCTCCACTTCACTTCTTCTCCTTTTCCATCTATCCACCAATAGGCAGGGTTTGATGGTCTCTTCCCAGCCTACAAAACACAAGGATTCAAAACAAAAACAATTTGTTCAAAGATAAAGAAATTATAAAACACAAGTATCTGCAGATTATGAAAGATCCATATAACTCACAACTTACATATATGCTCTTACTTTTCCTCTGTCCTTCATGGGTGTGGGACTTACTATGGCTATGCATCAAGTTCAGACATTTCCAATAAAATCACCCTTTCGAGACCCTAGGTCTTTACCTGCCCATTTACCCTCTGGACTCAATTCCTAGTCCAGACTTATTTCAGGAGCATCAATGCTCCTATATTGTTAAATATTTCACCTAATATCCCTGATATCCTGGACACAGTTGTGGAATGCCAATACACAGCAATAGCACAGGTGGAAGGCAAAAGAACAGGAAGATGCAGCATCACAAGGCTCTTTCTATCCTGACAGGCTAGGAAGAGGGGGACTAATCGAGGAAAAGGATATTTTTACAATAAGGCAGAAAACGGTGAGATTTTGTATAACTTTCTAATGTAAATTGCTTTTAGTAACTGATTTTTTAATAACAAATCTGAAATGATTTAAAGTATCTCATCTGCACAACAGAGATCACCTACCTTTTCAATCTCAGACCATTTGTCCAGTACATCACTTGCAAAGTTAAAGTACTTTGGAATTTCTTGTTCACCCCGCCTGACAGACTCATACTGTGAATATAAATCAGAGGCAAGCAACCTTGGGTGATCACGGAAAGCTCTACGATGAAACTTCAAAGAAGACAAGGATTTTAGAGCTTGTAATTTAAAAAATATCTTCATGGCAGCAGAGGATGCACATGCAGATGCTGTACACAATATAAGGAAACTGTTGCTGTGAAACCTGGAACAAAAATAATGAAAAAGAGAAGACAATCATTATCCTGAAATTTTCCACTCAAAGAAAGAAAGATGATCCAGATATGAAAACATTACTTATTAACTGAAGTCACTTAAGCTAAACATGGCAAAGCTGATGTTTCTAACCATTCAATTAAATGGAAAGCTCCCCATCCTGCTTTTCCATATTTTGCACTACCAGCTTTTTAAGGACTTAATCTAGTGAACTGACTGGGTATCTTGTCTGTACCTCAGCAGATCCTCACGGATTCATGATGTGTTCCCTGGAGCTGCTAGTTGTCCACAACTCATTCGTCAAACACAAGACCAGATGAGTTGTCTGTAAGAAGTTTACATGTTCTCAGACCAAAACACTAGTAGTTGATTCTCTATTTTACTTCCATCTCACGGAGCTGGAGGAAGTTTTCAAGCCACTACAGTCCAGTTTTTCACTGCTTTAGCTTGATCATTGGCCGATTTACCCATTTACTACATATATCCCAAGATCCTATACTTCAGTACTTCCATCACAGGGGTTCCCAAATTTGATGTACACTTCCACATTTGTTCACTGTAAATGCCATCTTCCATCTATACTCACCATACTATTCCTAAATGCTCTAAAGCTCTGTTATTTTCTTTCCCTTTCAATACTACTTCCATTATCTCTTGTTTTTATTTTATTTTTAAAATTTATTTTCAGCAATCTGCAAGCTTGTTTCATTATCTTGCCAAATCAAGATTTTAATGCTACTTAGCACCTTCTGGTAAATGTCCATGAGCATTATAAAGCACGGAACAAAACCCGGTTCCTCTCTGGATGACCATGTGATGAGAGCAGGAGCCAGCACAATCGTGGAGGCTCCTCTATTGATTTTTTAACCATTAAGTACTAGCAACTAGGATCAATGCAAGGTCGAGTGAGTGACTGTTGATATACAAATTTAATTTTCTCTCCTGTTCCCACAAAGGATGAAGCTATCTTCAAGCTAGGAAAAAAATGACCCTTACAGGTATACTCTTATTTTTTTGACATGTGGAACATCTCTGGCATGAGTAAACTTGCAGAGAGAGTTAATTTTGCCCTTTGTCCCTGTCTTTTAAGCTTTGTATTCAGCATTGTACTTACCCTTGTCCTGCATCTTCAACCATAACCGCTTACTCTCACATCTCTGATGTGGTTCATGCCCAAGCCCTTTACCCTGGGACCGACTCCATTCCCCAAGCTCCTGGTGGCACTCTGCCCACAGGAGACCAAGGGCAGCCAGGCTAAACTGGCCAATTCCCCAACGGTGAGAGCCAAGATGACCTCAGGGTTTGCCTTATATAACTGAAATGTTAGTTCATGGCACTGTGATCATTATTTTATCCAGCTTAGCCATTCTACATCACATTTTTGACCTTGTTACTTTTAGGAGACTTCCGCAAATGAAACTCCTGCTGCGGAACAGACCAGATCCTTCACAAACCCGAACGTGCCTTATTTTCTCACACCATCTGTCTGGTTGATACAGGGAATGGATGGCAAAATTGATTAAAACCCAGTGCATGTGCCTTCGGATAACTACAGTACATACACTGGAGGGATCATGACACCAGGTATATGACAGCCATGCCATCCACTTTAGAATCAGGTTATAGAGCAGAAAATTAAGAATTTAGATTGTACTTACATTTTAAATCAAAACTCTACTAAGAAAGAAGCTGGTGGAACATTAATCTAAAACGGTTTTAATGCTGAAGAGAGGTCTTTTCAACGTTCATTTTTGGTATAGAATTTTTTGGAGAATATTTAACTTCTTTCTATGTAATATTCGAACTGAAATATACATTTGTTTCTTCTTAAAGGAAAAAAAAAAGGCAGACCCAGAGAGGAGATTAAGAATATTCAAGAACAGTACAGAAGACTGGAAACAGTATTCAAGATCTGCAAAAGGAAAACATTCGAAATTCTGTATTCCCCCGGGGGCCACAAAAACATATTTACAACATTGAAGAGAAAGCGCCTTCAAGAGCTTTAACAGTTTTTCACCTCCAAACTTAAAAGTGAAAATGAAATAAGAAAGTTAAGTTAAAAAGCCAGTAATGGCAAAGTCCTTGGAATACTGCAAGAATCAGAAATGATTATTCCCTATTTAGTACCACCTGCTTCTTCTCAATGACACTGAGACAAACGATACATTTTCCTGACCTGGTTGCTGCGGACAGCACAGACTGAGAGCTGCCGGGGTCCTTCACTGGTTCATTCAGCTTTCAGGATGTGTTTCCCAGAAGTATTGCAGAGACTAGTTTTTGTTTGGAGAGGTGAAATCTGGACACCCAGTCTAAGAGTATTTGTAGAGAAGCTCTTTCTGCTTTATCATTTGCTTCTTTTGAAGTGAGGAGAACAAAACATTGCATTAAACAAACCAAGCATTACAGTATCTTTTCTTGTAATCATTTACGCTGCTGTAAAGTGTGTACAGTTTGTACCTTAACCCAAAGCACTTTGTCTCTTTTCTTCCGTTTTAACCATTTAATTAGATTATAAATTCATCAAAGTAGTAGTCTGAAAAATATGTCTTTCACCTTCCACCCAAAAGGACTTTGAGAATGTTTCAGTGGCAGCTTTTGAAGGGAGAATACCACATCATCATTGCTGATACCAATTACAAGACAGAGACTTCTATGATTTCTCATTTAATTTATTTATAATTTTAAAAAAGTTGTAGTTAGGCATTTTTAAAAGAAAGCTATTTATATTAATTCTAGTAAAAAAAATGCAAACCCTTATACATTACCAAATCTCATAATTTCTCTCCCTCATTCTTCTTAATTATTTGCATTCCATTCTTTCTAAAAAATTATAAACTGATAGCAAAAGTGGTCCTAAAATTACACATCCTGTTATAGTCATGATGGAATTATTTTTCAACGTATATGAAAGTCATGAGTGTGATCTCCTTTCTTTGATTTTTTGGTAACTTGTTCTCCCATATATTCTCTTAGTACTCTGGGTAATCATAACATGCCAAGTCCAAATGCTGTGCCATAGCTGGTATGGATGGTAGAAATTTTATCCTCATTTTCTGAGTCATGTTATGCTCTTCCCCACTCTTTATTCTTTAGAATCTTCCTCTGAATTTTCCCAGCAACAGTCTTCGGCAGAGCCTGAACGAATTCAATCTGAATGACAAAAATGATCACTTTTAGTCAAATACATTCCAAATAATCTCTGAGATGCAAGGAAAGACCCACATGCCTTATGGCTATATTAGAAAGGTGGGAAGGTGTACAACCTGGGTTGGGACAGGGAAATTTCTTATTTTATATTTCAATCAGACCGCATAGCTAGCTGTAGGGACAAGAACCACAATCCCAAAGAGGCCACTGCTTAAACTGTTGGGACAGGGCATCTTCTCTGATTATAACGGACGGATTCTACACCCTGATGCCAGTAGGAATTTCTCTCCTGGGACTCTGAACAGGACTCAAGAGAGCATTTGGAGAGAAGTGAATGCCCTATCTATTGGAGCCCCTTGAAAATCCTGGCAAAGAAAAATCACATCATCATTTGGGTAATGACCCTTTGGGTTCTTTGTAGTTCATAGAGTGAACCAAAGGCTACAGCTACGGACACATCTTTTACTTATCTTTATTCTATGTAACTATATTTGGAGTGTCTGTAAGAAAATAGTAAACCAAGAAGAGGAGGCAAGACAAAAAAAAATCAATTTCTGGCACAGTTAGAAGACGTGTTTTTATGGTGAAGTGGTGTACCTACCTTTCTTGGGTACTTGTAAGGAGCAGTCACATTTCTGACATGCTGCTGAAGATCACAAATTAGTTGTTCTGGATCATGTGATACAAAAGCAGGAGCCAAAACAACAAAGGCTTTGACTACCTGTGCCACAAAAGTTAAGGTTCTCTGTTACTTCCGGATGTGAGAATAAGCAATGTTTTTATTGCCACAATGCAATATCAAAATCCAGAAATGTGTAAATTGGAGCTTTTTCTTTAGTTCTCTCTACTAGCTGTTTGTCATTGAATGCAATATAAAGAAGGATATACTCTGAATTATGGGAGGGCAATGCTCAGTGTTTTGTTTTTAAGATCTTTCTTCTCTAATTTTAAACACCACTAAAGTTTAGAAAGGTTTCAGAATAGAAAAAAAAATCTGAAAATCTCACTCGAGAGCTCAAATAAATGTAACAAAGTTAAAAAACCTAAGAAAAAAAAAAGATACCCCCTGGATATCATTTCATATGCATATTGTCAAAAAGAGAGAAATAAAAACCTGAATACAATTTCTTGGACAAAAAGATGTCACAATTAATCTTAAAATGCAAATCTTTTTTTCTATATGGAACTTTGCAAACAGGGAAGTAATTCTGAAATTCTAAAATGTCTGGGCATGGATTTTATTGTTTAAACCTATTTTAATTTCAAAATCTGCAACATTTCAGGTAAGTCTAGTACACATGACACATGTCATATTTAGAATAAAATATCATTATTTTAACTTTTTATTTTCTTTTTTACCTCCCCTCGAATTGGATCAGGACTGCTGACAACAGCTGACTCGGAGACTGCAGGATGTTCTATTAATGCACTTTCAACTTCAAATGGACCAATACGATAGCTATAAGAAAACACAAATATGACAGTAGTAGCAGCCATTCAACTGAACTTTCCCAATTTCATATTGTGAGAAAACAGAACAACATTAACAGGAAAATGAGCAAATTTGAAAGCAACTGACTTACCCAGAGGAATTAATTATATCATCAGATCTTCCAACAAACCAGATATATCCTTCTTCATCCATAATTCCTCTGTCTCCAGTGATGTAAAAATTTCCACGCACAGTGGCAGCAGTTTTCTCTGGATTATCCTGACAACAGCCAAACAACATTTCAAAATATTTATTTAATTGTTAGTGAAATCTAATTCTCACTTAGTGGTGCTAAAAATGATCAAGACTGTATTTTATAGCTATTCTCAAAACTAGTATATTCAATGCTATCTTATGCACCTTTACCTAAAAAAAAACAGAACCACATTAATTAGCAGCTTTGCAGTGAAATATGTGAAGGCTGGAAAAGATGTGTATTCATGTTCAAAAGTAAAAAAGGTAGTACTCCATCAGAATGCCCATCTATCACAGCAAATTATTTAAGTGCATTATCTACTCTCTTTACATAAATGACTTATTATTGCAGGAGTCTCCATAATAACCTCCTGTCAGTGGGAACTTTTCACTTCTGACTTTCAAAACTAAAGTAGGTGATTTACAAGAAACACTTCATTAGCTACACTGATCTATCAGGTGCTAGATTGTACAACTCGACAATGGAGGACCTAATGAACAAAAGGGATTTCTTGTTTGTTTCTATTTTTACACAAAATCAATTTGTACCTATTGTGGATTGGGGATACTACACCGACTTAAAATACTGTGCAAGTTCAGAGGAGGATTAAGCACATGGGCAGGTTCCCTAATGGTTATCCAAGATGGTGGCTCAAGTGCAACAGATAAGAATATTTTTATAGTTGCCTGGTTCTATTTTTTCTTCCTTAAGGAAACTTAAGGTCCTTAACTTAAGGAAACAAAGGTCCACTGACCTTTGAGCTGAACCAGAACACACATTTCTTCTAGCCTGTTCCACATTCAGACTATTTGAATAGTCATTTTAGGTTATATATGCCACTACTGTAAAGCCAGTAGATTATCTAGATTTGAGGGTTTTGTGCTGTAGCTTGTTTTTGTATTGTACATACTGTGCACATCATCTATGAGATGTGTGATCACACAAAGACCTGCTCTAAAACCAGAGATATTGAAATGTGCAACTTTTAAAGATTTAGAAGATCAGTTTGTGCCCAAAAGTTTGTGATTCTCAATGCTTCAGAGTTGTATGAGGGGGAAAAAAAAGGATGCTGCTTCTGCTTTTCTGAGTATTTCTCTGAGCTCACAGTGTATTACAGCAGCCTTTATGGGGTTACTTTGTTTACCCCTATTCAAAAACAGGAATGGAATTGTTGGGGAGTGATGCACTGAACATAAAGCCATCCTACCTGTGCCAGGTACAGATCTGAAACAAGACATCTCCTGGTTCATGGTGGACCTTAGAGTTACAGCAGACAGACCGTCTGCTCTTGAAATAACAGCACAATGTTCTGTCCGGGCTCAAAGAGCCCAAGGAACCTAGTGAGACTCTGTGAACATGCTGAAAGAAATCCTGCTTGATAAGGATTCAGCAAAGTCAACAGAGCTTTGCACTAGGTCTCCCTTGAGATTCTCAAGAGGCACAGCCAAGCCAACTCAAACTTACCAGGTACTGAGAGAACAGGCAGAATGGTCGCCTAGGTTGGATTCGGATAGCAATGTCACCTTCTTCTCCTGCAGGGAGAATAGCCCCGTGGTCATCTACAATCTGCAGAAAGGACATATCACTACTATGATTATTGCTTGGATTAGCTCAGGAAGGGCCCTCTCTTACTCATACACCTACAACTGCAACTGAACTCAAAGATGTAATGTAGTGACATACCTGCACATCATAAGGGGGCAAGGCTTTTCCCAAAGAGCCAGGTTTAATTTTCATTCCTTTCACATTGGCACATATTGTTACCTGCATAATAAATGGCAATCTCTTTATTTATGCACCATCTTGTAAACTTTATCCTTGGTGTCGACTAGGCAAAGCAATTGCTCATGTCATGGTCCAACTGTGTCATGACAAGGACTAGATTTGGAGGTGAGAGAATACTTTAAATCTGACTTTTGGTAGCTCTGTTATGTTCAGTTACAGAGAAGTCTTGGACATGAGCTGATTTAATATTCATATTAGAACCTCTAATATAGAAAGATGCTGAAGGAATTTGCTATCAGGAATTTGCTATAAGTTATTTAATCAGAATTTGTATACAGTTTGTGCAGGGAGCTGAATTCTGTAGTCATAATATTTCCTATAAACCTTAAAAATGCAACTGGCTGATTTTGGAACTATATATAATAGGCTAATTTCAAAAATTGATGTAAATGATTCTCACCTTTTCCATTGATTTATCAAGCACTTTTTGTCTTTAGTATTGTTACCTTTGAAAGGGCTTATTGCAGGAATGAATACAAACATACTGTCTCAGTCTGGCCATAACCTTCATGGATATTCAGGCCTGTTTGGGTTTTCCACTGCTTTATCACTTCAGGATTGAGTGGTTCCCCTCCAGATACACAGTGTTTCAGACTCATAAACTTGTAGCTTAAGAGGCATAGAAAACAATGGTAATTTTCTTAACTTCTGTAACGCAGACTCTCTCAATTGTCAAAGGGTATTGGTTGCCTACAACTTCACAAGCTACTTTGGAAGTAACAATAATCATCCTGATACACAGTCCTGGATTATGCTCCTAGGTTGCTCATGCTACCACCAAGGGCAGGGTTGTTAATCGCTGGAGAAGCCTGGGCCAGGAAGTATAACATATTTTGTTGCAAACAGAGTCTTTTATTGGAAGAGATGACAAAAAAGTAGAGATTTGGACAAGCACATCAGATGCTGTAGAAAGCATTCTTTATGTGGCTACATGCCAACATCCAAGATTAAATAAGAAAACAAGAATTTTGTAGCAAAAAAGGAAGGGTGAAGGATCTGATAGCAGCAACATAGAGCCTGGGCTCAATACTAAAACAAGGTTCGTTTGTATCTAGGTGAAAGACTTGTGTGAGAATAAGTAGGACATTACTGAAGGTATGAAAACTGCTTGCAAATCATTTTGAGCATTTCTCCTGAGCTGAATATTTTATAGCGCAACAAGTGAGTGGGAACAGCCGCTAAATGGCTCTCAGCATGTGAAAAACCTGTAACAGTTCCACTGTACTCCAGTAATTCCCTGATCCAGTGATGCCTGAAGCCATTCCTAACTTGAAGCTAGCTGTGAACCTTAGTTCAGACAAAGTGAAACTTTAAAAAACTCATTTATTTCCATTTACTGTCTTTTCAAAGACTCATTCTTGAAGACTGAATGGCCTAAGGAATTATTCACACATTTCAGAATGCAGTCTTTGCCTTTGAGAGCAAATTTTTCTAATTAGCTTTCTCCTAAGGGTTGAAAAAAATACAGCAACATAAGGAACAAAAGATTCACAGCTGTCCCAGCATCATATCTCAGCCTCTCTGCTACCCCTGCAGTAGGCAGATGTGCAGTACCTGCTCAAACCGTGTTGCACCAGCATGCGGTAGGCCGTGGGGGCTGTGCAAAAGGTGGTGATGGGGTATCTTGAGAGAGTCTAGAAAACGAGAAAGTGGTTGAAAGGAAAAGGCATCTTGCAAACATGCAGGTAATTAACATGATTCAAATATTTCCAAAATGAAACCCGTAAAAATGCAACATGCATTCAATATTCACAGAGAATGACTGTGTTAATGAGAGATCCTGACTGTGTAGTGGTTCTATCAGTCAGTCCTGCTGCTATAGAAAAAACAAACAAACCCCAACACTTTCCCTCCACAAACACGGCTCATGAAGATGTACGACTACTGAGTGGTCACAGTGGTTCCTGGGGCAACTATGCCACAGACTCAATGCTAAGTGACAGCAGTGAACTAGAAATAAGCTTTTCCAGTTTTACTGGAAATATCTGGTTTCCCTCTCTACAGAAGAGATGGATGCTGAGGAGGACAGGGCAGCCGACTGGTTTTGAAAACCAAAAGACAGAAGGAACACACATGCTGGCAACTCATGGAAAATTCAGGTTAATAGGGCCCCAGTGCAGGTCTGTGTCACACACTGAGTACTGACCCACGTGCACATGAGCCCAAGCAGGCTGGCAGTTCCAGTACTCAGACTGAGCTCTAGGCTGAGTCAACCCTTCATCTTTCATAATCTCCCCCGCTTTGTAGCAGTGTCACACAGCCTAACCAGGAGGGAAATCACTTGTTCCTTTAGTCTGTTAGGCTTTAAAGGAAGGGAAAAGCACTTTAAAAGAAAGATATAGAAAGTACCATGAATGAAGCTACAAACAGCAGTGGATACATATGCATTGGAGTCCAGTTAGATGCTTCAGTTATGCAAAACGGAAATAAAACTCAACAGGATGAAATGTTATGCTTACATCTGCGACGATTTCTGGTTTAAACTGAGGCATATGGTGTATAAAGACACATGATCCGTTCATCCATGGAGCAAAAACACTGCTCCACGCTGACTTTACCCAACCTGTGTCAGAAGTATTCCACATTATATCTGAGGGAGTCAAGTCCATCCAGTACCTGATAGAGCAGAGAGGGGAGAGAAAAAAAAAAAAGATTCAGACAGTGAGAGAGATCTGAGCACAGGTCACAGTATAATTAAAGGAAAGTACAGGAGCCTTTCCTTAGAAGATATGGTGTCAGCAAACAAGGTCTTTACAAAGTCCAAAGTTCACAAGAGTTAAAGGGAATCTTAAACATTTTCTCATTTCCTTTCACAACCTCCTATTTAACACTTTCAATGTTTGCTTTACTTCTGAGTACTGCAAAACATCCATGGTTGGTATTACAGAATCTGCTTCCATTTCAAAAACGGAACATACCATGGGGGTAGGATTTCCCTACCTTGCAGATTATGAAGAACAGCTAAATCACAACTTATTTCTCTAAGAAACTAACTAAATTACTTCTGTTGATTCCATACTACTAAGCTTCAAATCAAAATGCCTTGGGAAATATATTTTCGGTTTTCATGATACGTCTCACTCCTTGGGAAGCACAAATCAGAGGAAAGGATATTCAGTGAAGGCAAAGCAATGCTAAGCCATAGATTGGATTCTATGAACTATGACTTTTAACAGATAAGGCTATGGTCCAAGGGGCTTTAGTTTTACAGAAATGTCCATGTAATAACGAAGATTTCAACTTTGTCTGGTTTTGCTACAGGTGGACTAATCCAACCGCTACTCTTCAGTCAGCCCTGTGAGCAATGGAACGACTGCTATGGCTGATACCTCAACAGCATCTATAAAAGCTTTTAGCAACCAATGTTTTTCAGAGAGGGGAAAGGTGAGGAAAAATTAAGATCCTGCACTCATGAAATATCTGCACTTATGGGAGTTTTTACTGTCACATTTTCATTTCATTGTGATCATGTCAATCAGGACACTGAGAGCAACTGTAAGTTATACCTGCCACTGACAGTAAATCCAATGCCATAACTGCTGTGCGACTGCACCACCATTTTTGGAGAGCCGGTACTCCCACTAGTAAAATAGATCAGCATTGGGTCTTGACTCCTTGTCTTGACACATTTATGGTTAGCAGATGTTACCCTTCAGAAGAGAAAGTATATGACAGTTACTATTTGAACATTTTCAGAAAGGAAGCACCATTTTTTGAGGTTTAGAAGATATAAAGAAAAATATTTGGTCCGAAATTATTTAGGTGCACAAAATTATGTAAATTCAAGTGATTTATGAGCAATCAAGACTGTCTGGGCTACCGAAATAATTAACACCCTATTAGCTGGGCACCGAGATTCAGCAATGGGTATCTATCTTCTGCATTAGGCTGCACTCTAGAAGACAGGCACAGAATGGCTGCTTGCAAGATTAGTACTCCGTGCACGTGCTTTGTGATCACAGTAGAAGCACTGAGATTTCAGAAGGTTACAGGCTGCTGAATAAGAAAAAGCTGGCAGACCCTGAACCTAGCTACGCTAAAGCGTGTTTGAAGGACTTGTAGTTAATATAGTGCTGACAATGAGTTGGCAGAGGGATGCAAAAGTTTCACTCATCTGTATTCTGGAAATGATCCCCAAAATAGAGGATTCCTCCAGAACTTAGTGATGTCACTTGATTGATACAGCATCTTTCATCTCACAGGGATGCTATTAAGACAGCTGATACTCACGCAAGGAGTTCTTTGAAGTTCAGCCACCCATCTCTGCTGTTTTTGGATACAATTAGTTTGCTTTTCAGAGACTGGCAGTCAGGCATGACAGATTCCACTGCAGGTGCCAGAGCATCACTGGTAACGATGCACTTGGCCTTTGAGGCCTGCAGCCGGTATAAAATGTCTTTGGCTGTTAATTGGGATGTTCCTGGAATGCAGACAATTCCTGGGAAAAAAGAAAAAGAAAAGAAGCAATTTAGAAAAATGACGATTCCTCCACTACGTTCATATGAGATGAACCCAGCCATACAAAAGTTGAGTTACCTGCCAAGAACTTATTTCTTGAAAAAGAGAAGTCATGTACGAAGGTAGAACTTGGGTAAATCTGAAGCCAAGGAATGACCTGGGACAGACCCAACTTTCCAAATCTTAGTAAATATTGAAAGCCCACAAAATCTGCACCACTAATACTGTAGTTTGTCTCAACCGTATTAAAAATATCTGCATCATCAGTAAGATTTAGATTTGAAGTGTTTTGCAGAACCTTCTTTATGATTCAAAACTCAGGAAGTCAGTAGTGAGATAATTATCTACTTAATTACTGAGTACATGAATGAGGTCAACATTTGGATTATATTTACATTTGGGATAAAGCTATTGTTCATTTTATTAGTGCTGTTCTAAATTATTATTTCAATCATCCTACACCTTCAGGGGTACCTATCAAGTTCTACAATTAGAAGTATGAGGCACTGAGATTCTGAGTAACAGGTCCGAGTCATGATGCAGGAAATCTTGGACAGATCAACAGAATGAAGATGTCCTCAGTCTCAGTTCTGTCCGTAACCTGCAAGAACCACAGAGCTGGTATGCGGGACAAAATCGACAGAATCACCTGGCCATGTCCCTCTTGAATTGTGGAATTGTTCCAGGAAATTTGTTCCAGCAAATATTTTGTTCAATCTAATTTCTACCAAAAATTCAACACAGTCAAATCCTCCTAACGTTTTCTTTCTGTTCAGGACATCAGTAAGGTTACTCACCTGTTCGCATACAGGCTATATTCAGCAGCCACCATTCAGGGACCCGAGGGAGAACTACTAAAACTTTGTCTCCTTTCTGCAAACCACATGCTTCAGAGAGTATATTAGCTGCCTTGCTGGACAGAAATCCTAGTTCTTCAAAGCTCCACTTCACCTCCTCTCCTTCATCCTTTACCCACCAAAAAGCTGGATTTGCTGGTCTTCTCCCATCCTAAAATACAAGATTAAAGGCAAATTAAAATAGAAAGTCAAACTTTAAAATGTTTAATACAACCCAAAACTAATTTCATCCTTTTCATCCTTATCAGGTAGTTATGCAGGTGACACCTGCATGTATAACAAAAAAAAAAAAAAAATTCTACTCTGCAGTTAATGCTATGCAGTATCCACCAGCAAAAGCGATTTATATAATCTGAGATTTCCAGGAAGCAAAACAAACTACCTTTTCCAGTTGTGCCCATTTATCCAAGACATCACTTGCAAAGTTGAAATATTCTGGTAGTTCCCTTTCACACTGGTTTATAGAATCGTAATATGAAATAAGTGGAGATGCAAGAAGCCTGTTGTATCTGTGCAATAATCTGCAAGGTGACCTGAGAATCCGCAAGCACTGGGGAATCCATAATTTAACAAATGTTCTCATGATAAATGTTTTAACAAGCAGTAGGAAAAAGATCAGATGAAGACTTACAGGGATCAGTCACCTGAAAAAAAATAAACAAACAAAACATTTAAAAAATGTTCACTTTTGGAAGCTGTCGAGTTTGTAATGTTGGATGAATTAATGCAAACCAACTTGAATAAACAGGTTGTTTTTGTCTCTCCCACTTCTCCACATGCTTTTATGCAACTTTTAAGAGTTCTGCCTCTCTTGGTAAAAAGATTGTAAACTTTTTTCCTGCATTATAATCTTTGTTGTCCAGTTTATCAGATGATGGATGCATCTTATCTCTAAGATTTCACTTGTGAGCCTGTCCCTAAATATATAGCTCTTGATTCCTGTAAGTTTTATCTTTTACTTAAACTGCTGAAAAAATAGTAATCGAATGACACATTACCATTACTCAGAAAGTGCACTGAGCTCAGGATACTTTGTTTACCACATTGATTTTAAATGATCCATGTAATTATACTAGCCATGTAATTATGCTATGTCTCAAATATACACTAGATGGCGATTCACCACACCATACACATACTGATGAATTCAGTTATTTACTTCCGTAAGAGTTCTATTTTTATTGGAGCATGAAATTAATACAAATTTTTATTTTGGAGGCCACTATATGATGACTTAAGAGGTTTTGTAGCGCTCTTTCAGTTTAGCTGTTTTTACATGAGTTTTTCACAAGCTCCTAATTTCCTCACCCTTAAAACAATCATTGTAGCAAAGATGATGCAACATAAAGCAAGTGAAGGTGAAATTTGGAAGACTTTCATTTGCTTTTCATTTCAGCAGAGGTGTGCAACTTTGAAAAAGCTGTGCATTGTAAAACACACTTGCAAAGAAAATTCTATCATTTCCAGTCTCTCCTGGTCTTGGCAACACAAAATACAGGAAGAAAAGGTAGATGCTACTACAGTTATTTAAAGTAGCACTCCAGAAGTCAAGAAAATCAGGTCTTCACTCCTAGATCCAGAATCTACTCTGGTGCGAGTCTAAAACCTGAAGGATCTATACTTTGTTAAATCCACGGGAACTTTTTCCTCGATGGAGCCAGCTTTTAAATCTTCCTGGGCCTTCTCCCTGTTTTGTAGGCAACAGTACGTACGCATCTCACAGGGATGCTATGCAGTTACTTTGACCTTTGTGTTATGTATTTCAAGTGTAGCTGGAGAGTGGCAGCCCAAAATGTTCAAATAAATAGTAAGAATTACCATTCTCTAAAATCTCTGTTTGTGAAGCAAATCAGAAATGGAAACGGAATTTGCTCACATAGGAAACACGTTCCATTAGCTTTCAACCACAAAACAACTTTTGGGGTGTGAATGGCCACAAAGCAGAAGGACCAACCCTAACATTTACACTGCCGGATCCCAGGAAGTTTGCAGAAGGCTGATTTTCCACAGCTCTCTCGAACTGCAAAGCCTAAAATGAGCACCAGATCTAGTTAGCACTGAAGATGAAACATGCAGAAATGGTGACCTAATTTTCTGTATGCCTAGGACAAAATACTATACTCCTAAAGTTTCAATTTTCCATTCAGTTTTGCAGTATTGTACCTCAATTCCTCGTTGGAAACAGGTCCCAGCAGAAGGACTAAAGAAGAATACAGAAGGTCACAAAAGCAGGTTCTCTAATTAAAGAGCATTATGAATCAACACTCATGCTTCTCTGACCAAGTATTTCTTTGTGTGTTTTCTCACCTTCTCTCCACATAATCTGGTTATTTACAGGCACAGTAAGAACCCACCTTCTCCACTGAAACTGTTTTTCCAAACACCAGTTAAATACTTTCTCAATTATAACACATTAATCTTCTGGTAAGAAGGTACATTTGGCTCTACTAGCGGCAGACTCTGTTATCAGTCTTATCAACCTCAGTCTGGCTGATACAGCAACAGCCATTTGAGCAGCAAACACTGCCACTTCGTGCTCCTTTCCTTCTTTTTCAGCACAAAGAAAGGCAGGATGAAGACGCATCAGTTTTTCTTTCTGGCACTGCTGTTTCTCACAGCTTTCCCAGCAACAAACAGCATAAGTCCAAATGAAGCGAAGACAAAAAAAGCCAAACTCCCCAAAATCAAAAAGGAGAACAACGTCCTCTTGCTGAAAAAGAACAACTTTGACCAAGCATTGAATGAAACGAAGTATCTGCTGGTGGAGTTCTGTGAGTACCCGTTTCACACCTGCTTCTTACCCTGATGGCTCTGCAGAGAGTGACTAATGCAGGGGCACCAACATATGGTCATTCCACTGTTGCTCTGTCCCTGCAGTAGCCCTTGTTGCTTTGTACTAATTTATGACTAGAACTACAATCATTTATTCTTTTCTTGGGTTGGCTAAATACCAGTCTGCTATAAAAGCACTATTGGTCTTATGGGATGGGTCCATACATATGCACAGTCCTGACCCTGCACTCTCTCCTTCCACCACAGCCTAATTTTGCAAGCATATGTTTTGCAGCAGTAATTGGTGAAACTAATTACTCAAAAATCAGCGAGGTTTTTTTTCTGTGCTGTGGTGCTTTTATACTGTAAGTTTTTGCTGTATTATATCTCTCCTCTATAGATCTTTGGGCTTCAGAAAATGGCTCTTTAAAACATTCTGGTGTCTGCAATTTCATTGCACAGGACTGCAAGAGTTTCTCTGCAATTAGCATGCAGGTGAAGGCATTTTTCTATTAATTTCATGTACTACATGAGGGGAGAAAACAAGGGGGGCATTTTGGTTAACTGATTTTATTAGTTAGAAGGCCTGGCCATCAGAACTACACCTCTGAGCCTTGCAACAAAAAAAAGCGTCAGAAGCAAATGCCAAAAGCTATGCTCTTGTGATGTTACTCAACTAGAAGTTCAGATTCTGCATCATTTCTCACTCCACAAACATGCACCTGCATTTTGTGGCGCTTGGCTGGCGGCAGAGAACCCCAGAGCAAAACAGCTTGCAGGGGCTGCAGGCTGCATTTTGTGCCCTCTCCCAGCCCGAGGCTGCTGTTCCATGCACGTGTAATGCCACAAAACGGGAGCTGCCACCATGGCACCAGAGCACGCTGGACTCCTGAATTGGATAACCAGGATAATAATATTATTCTGGTTATTCAGGATAACATTAGTTATCCTCTGGTTTAGCTCCCTGAACTAACATCAGGAATGCCTGGTCTGGGTGGGAGAGCTGTGCCTCCAGGTGCAGTGAGAGCTGGCTGCTAGACTGGCTTAGCCGCACTAAAAAGCACACCACAGTCCCTTTAACCTGGCAAAAATCCCCCTTGCCTCTGAAAAGAGCAATTGGGCACCCCAAATAGTTCTCCAAGTCACATATTCCCATTCCCACACAAAGCAGCAGCTGGAGCGACAGGGCACAAGGAGAACCTGGCACCAAGGCATGATTTTCTGATAAAAGGAGGATGGCTGAGTTCAAAAGCCCTTCTAAGTTTCTTTGCCAGTGGCCCTAGTTGTAACAAGCCCACATATGATCTCTGTGCAGCTCATTAGAGAACAAACGTTGCTTTAGAGCAGATTTCCCAGCCACCAGCACCGCTGGAGGAGAATTCAGCTGCTGGGGAACTATTTTCCAGCAACATATTTTAAAGATGTGACAAATACTGATGCTGTGAACACTCACTGCGCAAGGCTTTACCTGGGATCCGAAGAGGCCTTTCCATTAGTCTCCACTTGTCGCTGCACAGAACATCACACGGTCTCACTGCAGTGAGATGCAGGGAGATGGGGTGGCTCTGGTTACAGTGTCCTCCTGTAGTCCCTCCCTCACAGCACTGCGAGGTGCAGGATGTCAAGGGGGTTTATGTAGCACCCCCCTTCACAGTGTCCTAGTTTTGCACTGAAATCCTCCATTTCCCAGAGCTTTTTCTCTCCTTTTCTGTTACCTACCAGGAGCCTGGTCTCTTGGAGCAATGCTCACTCTATCCCTTCTCCAGACGATCACTTAAGTTCACGCTGAGCTTGAACGGATGTGCCTATGATTTCATGCATATATGTGCTTTATGGTTAGTGCTTTGCTAGATCATGAGCGACTACTCAGCCCATAGCAGGACTGAGGTCAGAATGCACAGAAACTTCATGCTTCGCATTAGATATCATGCACTGGCACCAGTGAGGAGAGAGGGTACAGCAGCAGAGATAAGACAGTCCTGTAGGAGACAGCAGTGCAACTAAAAAGTGATGGAAATTTCCAGGAAGAGCAATTTCTACCAAGCAAGAAAGGATAGTCCTTAAGGCAAAAGCATTTTCTGAAATAGGTTTGTTATAGACGTGTCGAAGGATTAGAGGCAATAGACTCTTTCACTCACACAGCTCCACAAACACCCTGGCTCTGTTCCCTGGGCCGGACCTTGATCTGCCACCCAAGCGCCAGGCTGGCCGTGCACACACCCGCCGCGCTCTGCATCCCGCTTCTCAGCCTCACGTTTTGCAAACACTTGTCAAAATAGCACTCGTTTGAGTGCTACTCATTAGAGAGACACAAGCTGAAAATCCCAAATCTATCCTGAATTTCAAAGGGATATTTGAAACAAAGGCAATAACCTAACTTAGCAGAAGTGGGTGTAGTTTTTTCTTTTGCCTCCTTACCAAACCTGACAACAGGAACAACAACTATAAAGGTAGGTCAATCTGAAAATGCTTGTATTTTTTCAATTAAAAAAAAATCATTTATCTTGAAACAATTTCACGAAGTTTTAAATATTTTTAAACTTTTAGAACAATCATTTTGGAAATTTCTTTAAATGTTGCTTAAAAATACTTGAAAGTGTTGGGATTAAACAAGACTTTAATTTGTAAGAGACCAAGTTATTTGCCAAATTCAGCCTGCACTTGTGGATTGTTTCAATCCCTCTGAAGAGGAACTATTTTGGTGAAAAATAATTTACCAGGAAAACTCTAGGAACATCTGAGAGAGCTGATTCAAACCACAGACCCCAGGACTAAGAGAAATTTGTAGCCAGGCTACACTGGCAGAATTAATCAACAATTCCACCCTGCAGAAAATCATGAAATCACCCATAAGCCCAGATACATCACCTGGAAACCACCAGTCTCATTCTCAGAAGTGCCTGTTGGAGTCATGCCACCAAGGAGCCACTGGAGCAGGGAGAGACCACCCTGCACTGCAGTGAGGAGGAAGCTCAGTGCTCAATGAGTTGCTGCATTTGCTGGAATCGTTTGCATTGCCACAGCACAGAAAGGCTAAAGACAAGATGGGGACATGCACTTGCACACAGAGCACGTAAAATATTAGGACATAAAATGTTTTATGTCCTGCTCTTCAAAACAGGCTATGTAAATAAACCATTCACGAAATTAAGAGAACTGAGATAACAAGAGATAAAGCAATATACCCCAGATCACATAGGAAATCTGTGGGGCTGCCAGGAATAAGTTTCAGAAATTAAGAATTAATGCAAGACCTGAGACCCTTCTCTTCTTGACCTCTGCTCAGTTATAGAAGGACAAAGAAGGGAAAGGAATCAAGCATCTCCCAGAATGTGGGGTTTGTTCTGGTGCTGTACCAAGAAGAAAAAAAGTTTGGGCTGCAAACTTTGAACCAGTGCTCTAGGAACTGCCTGAGACCCATTGGTTGGGAGAAAACCCCATCCCTGTTGTATATCGTTGCCCACTTACCAGTCCCACAACATGCACCAGGTGGAGCCTGCTTTGATCCTTCTGTCCAGGGACTCTCAAGTCCTCCTAACGCCCTTCGGCAGCACCACTGCTATAGCCCAGGTCTGCTTGCACACAGTGTTTACTGTAAAAAGATATGCTGATTTCTGCCAAGCACCATGTAGCTACGCTAGCAAGCTGAGCAAAGTACACAGGGTGAAGTTTCAACAACCCACAGATCTGGCTCCCTCCTACCCTCATCGAGTTACTTTCTGTAGCAGGGAAATAATCAAAGTTCCAGCTTCCCTGTTTTTTGCGGGGACGGAACAGAGACCACCACCTGAAAGCCATGCAAACACCACTCAGCAATGTGCTGGCTTTCCAGAGGACACGGCTGTGCTGCCTGCCTCGCTGACACGTGCCCTGTATGTGCTCCTAGCACCTGATTGTAGAGCTCACACTTCTGCTGCCTGCTCTGCGGCATCTCTCTCCATTTTAAACAGGTCTAAATATCACTCAGCTACCCACTAACACAGGGAAAATAGAATGCTTATCACCACAGAAAGTGGACTTTACATTGGTGTTGTTTTATAGCAGAATTCTACTATTTACACCATGCATTTTTGATTGACCTTAATTGCAGAACAGGTGTTGCTTCTTAGCTTAGCTTGCACATCTTGGAAAGTAAAATTAAATAAAATATTCCAAGCACTTGAAAATAAGTCACCATCAGGAGGATAAACTGTATCCACAAGTATACTTATAAATACATCACACCACTAAAACTGCAAACACTTCAAGTTGTGCATTAGCTTTTTGCATTCCAATTTTCCCAGGTAGAAGAGGAGTGGGACAACTACTGGGATCAAGCTGTGTGAAAAGCAGGAGACCACATCTCCAAATTCACTTCTTCCCAAGGCAGGAGGAAAGTCTTTCCTAAATCTTTGTCATTTTTTACTGGTTTTCACATTTTTTTACTGGTTTCACATTTTAATGATTCTCACAAGACTGCGCATCTGTGCCATATTTCTCCATGCAACACCAGCCCTCAGTTCCTCCGAGCAGCCTGATGAGTAGCACTCATGTCCAAGGCCTTCCCAAGAGGCAGGGACAGCCCTCACAACATGCTGACTGCCCCCAAAGTAAAATGCAGTGACCACAAGGTGACTGAGAGGAGACAGGGTAAATGTATTCAACTACACTGTTTGTGCAAAGCAGCAGGTACCAAACTGCTCTTCATGTCCACTGGCAAGTCAGTGGGTCTGAACACAGCACAGCCACGTTATGGTCAGGGATAGAAACCACTTTCAGGCTGAAGGAGAAGAATGGAGAATGCCCAGGGAGGCTTTGATGTCTGTATTTGTAGTAATATTTAAAGCCAGATGAGTCAAACAGCTGTTAAGAATGGGTTAGAAATGGCTAAGCTTGCGTTAGGTCAGGCCAATGACCTCTCAAAGCCCTGTCCAGCTCCAGCTCTGTAATCCTTTAACCTGCTTCCTGCTACTTTGGAACCCGCGCTGGCTGTCGAGCCCGTTGCTGCCGCTTAGAAGTGGCCAGGAGAGGGCACAGATTAACTTATGTTCGACTCCCCAGATCTATAGGTGTTATCAGCTCTGGTCCCCTTCACTGAGAAGTCTTTAGATCCTGGGTACACATGGGGAAGAATCTAAGGACATAAACACGCAGGCTGTGCAGACCTCGGGCTGCTGCTTTGTATTCCAGGCATGCTCACCTTTATATAAAGTGATGTTGGTCTGCTCTTGCACAAGGTCTGGTTATCCAGGTAGGCTCTGGGTCCACCGAAGCGTTCCTGCAGTCTGTGACTGACAATCCACGCTGAGAAAACGACATTTAACAGGCAAGATGGGTTACTCTTAAAGACAAACATGGCCTTTTCAAGGCACAAACCCGAAGGTGATGTTACTGAAAGAGCAGAAACTGTTGTCCAAATAAGTAGCTCATAAAAACGGTGACTTCCAGGGAGCAGGGGGAGCACAACTGATTTTAAATCTACACGTAAACCAGACTGTTTGTGATCACGACACCAATATCCAAACATAGTCCTGTCCTAGGAACTGATTTCAACATACAGCTGTCTCCTCTCCATGCTTGGCTAGTCTGGGTGAATGCAAACAGTTCAAAACCATCCACAGCAGGATCTGCTGCTCACAACTACATTTCTTACAGGAACCTAATGCAGTGTGAACACAATGAGATGTAGGTGCTTCACTTCTGTAGGCTTCCTTGGCAATCCTTAACATGTTAGTCCTTAGGAGTAAATCTCCTGAAAAAGAATCAGTGTGGTAAATACGTATACTAAAAATGAGCAGGAGAGTGGAAACACATGTCTGGGAAGGTACAAGAGTCAGTGGCTGATGCTGCAGTTGCCTGCAACAGAGACAAGGTGCATATGCCATTTAGGTAGGTGTCTCTTACACATGCTTATTTTATTGAATACTTTGAATAAGGAGCCAAACTGTAGAATAATTCTCAGTATTTGCAGAGCGGAAGATCTTAAAGTAAACTGCAAACACTAGATTAACTCAGTTTAAAAGTAGAGAGGTTGACACAGGAGATTATGGGCTGTATTTGGCACTGGGAAAGGGACTGGGAGCTCATTCAAGGTCACATTAGAAAGTTTGCAACTGAAGCGAGATTAACATCCAGCTTTTCTGAATTCCACTATAACATGTTAAACACAAAACTGTCCTTCCATTCAAGAGTCCTCCACAGAGAAAATTATATATCTGTAGAGAAACTGTAAAAGCAGCCTACGCAGTGAAAGATGAAAATTGGTTCTGCTGAAATTATTCCCTGGCCATGCCAAAACCTAACAGCTAGGAAATTGGCATTTAGTGTGACAACAGGCAGATTCAATGCTTGCAGGAAGCACTAGCCCAACAATACAGGCTGAAGGATGAAACTGTAGGCCAACAGCAAATAACCATCCTGTCATACTTTTGTGTACATGTACTTGAAGAATGCTTTACGGCTGTTAAACACAGTTATGTATTAGTAAAAGTCAGCTCTTCCCACAGTTTAATGTATTTTAGTTTAGTAAGTTGCACTATGAAGAAACAGCAGCAGCTTATGCAGCTTATTAGTGAGTTCTAAAGAAATAGTCCCCCAAACTGCAAGATTTCTGATTCTTTTCCTGCTATGACTCGGTTTCTAAGGTCGAGGTGATGATATCTGACGATAGCGCTTGGATCTTGATCTTTGTGCAGTCAAGCTCTAAGTTCTTCAAAGCAGCAGGGCTTGTTTCTCACAGATGTTTTACACTGCCTAGAACAAGAGTACTAGTAGTTTGAGCTATAAAACCTACTGTTTTTGACAGTTTGATTAAAAATCTGTATTTTCTTTCAGCTCATCGGGCTTTGCTTTGAATGTGTATGTGATTTGATATTAATTAGGTTCTCTACTTGTTCATGGAAAACAAAACTGACAAAATTTGAGTTGCTGACGTATGACACCGGCAGAATATAAAAAGGGTGTTTAAACTCTCAGATACGCAAGCTTTCCCACACACCAGGAAATAGAAAATGTGGCAGCCCTCCCACCTCATCTCTCCTTTGCGGAATGAGGGTGTATCTAAGATTTGCTCTGCATGATCATTAGAGGGAGGTGTTCACGCAGCAGTGCCTAAAATAAGAGAAATTTCAGAAATCAAGAGAGATGGTGAAAAGCACAACCATAATTCTTCAGTGTGGGGCTTCCCCTTACAAAGGCAACATGCCAATACTTGCTGTCAGTGGCTATAGAAATGGTACTTTAGGCAGGACCTTCCCACCTGCCCTTTTTTTTTTTTTTTTTTCTTTTAAATGACTGTTTGCAGATCAATTTTTATCAAACAAACAAAAACAAAAAACAAACAAACAAAAAAAAAACAATGACAATTTAAGAGGATACTCACAGGCCTTTTTAACTCCATAGTTCCATGGCCCTTTCTTCCCATATCTGAGGCAAGGGCCTCAAAATTTTCTCAGGTGCTGGAAAATTTATCTTCTGTGCCTATACTCAAACCCTCTCCACCTGCTGACAAAATGCTTCTTGGGGGGTTCATGTCTGTTTTCCAAAGGCCACCTCACAAAACTGCAGTGACACATAGTGCTAGTGAATTTAATGCTGTTTGCAAGAGAAGGGTCAAAAGCACTATCTAGAAAAAAAAAAGAGAGAAAAAAAAAAACATGCCTTAAGTTATCCTCTATCTATTTACAAGTAAAATAAAACTACTGATAATTAAGACATTTTCCTACTATTAAATACAATACCATTCCTAAACTGACAGCATTTTGAGGGCCTCAGCCAGCTGTGGCACAGCACAAGTGTGTGTGTGAAGGAGGGGGGCTGTGTAAAGGTGTCCCATACCCAGACGTGTTTGCCTTGGTTTCCATTTCATAATTACCAGGTTTAATGGCGCTTGGATTTCTCCTTGTCTCCAAGGGCAGTCATTACCTTTTGGAAGGAAGTATTCCCTTCTCCCAGCTTCAAACCAGGGGGAGGACTGCATCCACAAATGCTAACTCTAAATACCTAAGCAGGCAAGTTGTGCTTCATACCTGCAACTCGGCCCCTTCAGGACATTCAGGAGTGAGAGATCATTCTTAAAACAAACTATTTATTTGGAATTAAAATATTTCAGAGGGAAACAGATCTTAAGAATATCAGCCAATCAACAGAAAAAAGTAAAAAGTAAAGATAGTTTCTCAGTTTTATTAGAGTCATAAACTTACTCAAGCCTTCCAGCTATTACCTGACACAACAATTTCCACTAAGAAACTCCACATTGCAGACTATGTAACTCATTGTCTCCTGGTTGATCCTTTTCAGATGTTTCTTTATCTCAACTATCTCAAAATTTGTCCGAAGAATTTACTGAAGCTGCCCGACAGCTTAGAAAAGAAGCTCCAAGAATCCAGTTTGGCAAAATCGATGTCACAGATCAACATGATTTGAGGAAAGAATTTAATATCCAGCAGTTTCCTACTGTGAAGCTTTTTGTGGATGGCAGCAGGAAAGACCCCATTGACTGCAAAGGTAAACTGTCCTGTGTGCTGCTGGGGACGTATAATTATGGGAAGTATGAACTTCTTGTGTTGCTCGCAGGCAACAGGTAAATATTCACACAAGGAATATGCAAGCTACCAAAGTGATTTTGCCCATGATATTAAATGTATGATTTCTCTTGTATCCTTAGAAATTGGACTGGAGTTTACAGCTGAATACACTTCCCTACGTGTAATTCACACAGTCGGCCAAATTCATTGTTGGCCTAATTCCACCGAGTATGCAGCAGTACTCCAGCAAGATGCTCAGTCCCATTTGCTAAAATAAACATGAATAAAAGTTACATCGAAGAAGAATTTGGCCTAAACCTGATCCTTCTGCACTTTTATTAGTTCACTACAATTGCACGGATCGTGTGTCTACAGAAGTCGACTGGAGAAACACTCTGTTTTGTAGCAATGAACTTGGAATACACTGGGTTCCTTAGTGTATAGGTTACACTTTGAAACGAAAGAAAAAAGAATTTTGCAATTAGCCATCAGAGGGAGCTCACATGTGGCTCAGGAAAAAAAATTAAGCAAAGACCACAATATTGGAATATGACTGACTTGAAAAATCCTGTGAAATCCAGCTTTTCTCTCATTGAAAATTTGTACACGAAAGATTTTTTTTTTTTAATCTCTCTCTCTCTAAAAAGATGAGCTTATACTAAGTTGCCCAGAAATGGCCACTTGGCCAAGTGTCTGTTCATGGTATCTACACACAGCTGGCTCACAATTTTCATGCAACACCCCCCAAAAAGCCTGAGCCACAAAGAGGGGTCTGATTTTGCTAACTGCTGAGCTCCCTGTGGCTGCTGCTGCTTAAAGCTGATCCAAAGTGTTCCAGTAACTTACTTCTTGCTTATCAGATATTGAATTTCTCATCAAGGTCCTATTTAGATTTATGTAAAGAATAGCTGCTGCACAAATACTACTGAAGGCCTGATTTGCCCTGCTGACCATTTACTAGAAGTGCTGACACAGGGGAATGAAAGCTCCCAGCTCAAACCTCTGATTAGATCTATAGGGCTGACAAGAGAACATCTTTTAGACTGGTGAACTTGACAGCTATGCTTTTGAGAAACAGTGAATGCAGAGTGCTATAGCAGAGCATGCTCACAGTTGTATTTCAGCAGAAAACTGACATTTAAGGGACACCTATTAACAAGGTGTAAGAAGTAAGGAAACTTTTTTCTGTTCTACAATTTGTCCAAGACAGGACTGAGTGCCCAGAGAACAGCACCACCAGCAATGGCTTCACTATTTTTTTGTTCATTAGTAAATGAATATGTGCAAGAACTAATAAAATTTCACCTATCAAGTATAATTTTTAAGTCATCCAGACCTGGAAACTGAAAATGCAGAGTAACCACCTAGTGAGTTATTATACAAAACCTATAAAATCAATACAAAAGAAACATTAGACATTGCTTAATTTAAGAAATCCACTCAAACATTTGATGGAATTTTCTGAATGGTTGCCCTTATATGGACATTTAACACTAATGCCAAATCCTACGCTTTGTAAAAATCATCGTTTACAGCTCTAAGGTCTGAATTCAGTCCCCAAAATTTTAACTACAGGCTGTCTAAAGTAATTCAGTAGAAAGATTGACCAAATATGTGCAGAGGGGTTTTTACAGCTGACATAAAAGTTGCAAGAGTCGATTCTCCATTTAGACAGCAGAATCAAACACTGTTTGGCCACTAGATACTGCTCTGTGCTTTGCTCTGCAGCCTACCCACTGCTGAGTGGATGCTGCCTACTTGGCCTCAAAAAAATGTCTTTTGAACCATTTGCAGTTCAGGCTGCTGCAAAATGACTTGATGGCAGTAAAATGAATTGGTCTGACTCAATCTTGATCTTGTCATATTGCTAAATTGCACAGTACCAGGACTTGTACCTTTGATAACCCACCTGTACTGCACATCTTGACTCCAGCACTACGTGGCATACAGGCACATACATTTTCTTTTGCATATACAATTTTTGTAACCCTTTGCTGGACTCTTGCTCTACTTCAACAAAGATGTCACGCTCACAGAAATGAAAGGGATACCCTAAGGCTGAGATTTTCAGCTGCTGAGCATCAATTCATGGCACAAAATCCTCTGAAAACTCCATAGCTATAAACTATTTTAAAGAAGCCCCGGAGCCCCAACACTCCTGCAAGCTTGAAGAAAATCTCCCAAATACAAAAGATCAACCGCAAACCCAGTAAAACTGACAGTTATAATTTGGGACCCAAAAGATGGAACAACCAAGAATTAAAGGACAACTTTGTCAGTTTTCAGCTTCAATTCTCCTATCTAAACTGAAAAGTGAGGCTGCAGCACCACAGAGGAATTTAACATGTCTTAGTACGTAGCAGATCCCTTCTGCAGCAGCAAAGAAAGTCTTGACACCTAATTTAATTGAATAGACAGTTCAATAAACTCTGCAATTGGTTTGAAGTCATTTTGGATTAAATGCTAGGTCAATAGATCTTTATGCCTTATTGTGACTTTGATTCACTTGTGGGACGCATGGAATGTGTCCACGTCTCCTTCTGTCTATTTTCCACCAATTATTAGAAACACAGTAATTTGTAAAGACCCCAAAACACGGTACTTGATCCATCAATGATTTTCTGCAGTCAGAAGAATGGTGACTAAATTGTTGTTAGGACCTCCGTATGGATCTGGATGCCCAACTCCACCATGAATGAACTTAGACCTCTGCTCTCAGGAGCCCAAACCTGTTTGCACTCAGCATCCTTCTGCACCTCCACTGCTTCTGCACTGATTGCTTAGAAATCTGTATGTGATTCTGATGATCATTTTAACCACTTTCTCCTTCCAAAGGAGTCAGAGAGGCCTCCACATTTATTACATGAGTGAAAAGAAGAACACGACCTAGCACTGTGTTAATCAACTCTACTGCTCAGGCTGAAGCCATAATAAACACTGAAGACTTGGCAGTGATTGGTTTTTTTAAGGTAATTCACTAGATGGAAAACTCAAATGGCTGATTTAATTTCTGATTTAGGGATATACTGTTTGCCATTGCCACCAAAACCCAAATATACCCAAGACCTAGAGTTAGCCTACAATACTAGGCCTTTTTTTTTTTAATGCTTTTCATTAGATACAATTATTCCTATCTACATTTTGGCACTTGCAGATAAGTAGTCCAGGCAGATGCGAGAATATTTTACCTCACTTAGTTGCGCTTTTCATGAATAGGGACCCAGGCTCAGATACCCTCTACCATTGTCAACAGTGTTTCCAGTGCCCTGGTCACAGCAGACTCCTGTGTCCTCACAGAAAGGGCTCCTGCCAAAAAAGAAAACAAATTTGGGATCTGTTGGGGCAGAGCTACAGACTTGTCTACCCTTAGTTTATTCCATCCTTTCAAGAGACTTAGCCCCTTTTTGCTCTGAAAAATTCACTGTTACTGGGCTATCCACAGGCAAAAGGTTGTAATCCTCACCCAGAGGACAACTTCACCCCAAAATCTGGGATGGCTGATTTCTATTCAAAGACAGGGTTAAAACTGTAGGCATGAACAACTGCAGGCTGTTCTGGTGAAGAAATGGTACCTTCCAGCTTAGTGCCATAAAAAAGCTGTAAATATTATCTAATATGTTAAGAGTGCCTTTCTTCCTCTTTTTATTTGATGATTTAAACAGCTTCAGAGAAGGCAAGTGATGTTTGGAACAGAGTCTCATAAATATCATGCAAACTGTGTTTTTTTGCTCTTGCCAGCTAAGAACTCTGCATGGATAGGAAATCATAAAAAATATATTGTGTCTGATTCAACTCATGCCGCTCCTTCTCAGGCGAACTCCTACTAATTTCCAGAGCAGGATAAGGTTCTCGGGATTTGGGGCTGAATGACACAGAGCAATAGTCAAACTGCACTGAGTAAATACAAGCTGTCATGGCATGCAGGCAGAAGCCTGTAAAACAGAAACAGTCCTTGAAGGTCCTAGAAACCCTAAAAATCCAAAACACTCTACCAATGGTTTTTGCTAACTGAGGAATCTGGTATCTTTCTGCCTAGCTACTGTCACAATATGTGGCTTGTATCTGAACTGGTAAGATCTCAAATACTCTAGCCACAGGAGACAGTCCAGGTTTTACAGACGAGGAAAACAGGATTCATTACCAAATTGCCCCAGAGTAATGGAGTTGGTGAGCACGTGCAGCATAACAGGACAAATGGTGAAAACGCTGAGCCTTCCTGCAGCGGTTTGGGTAGGAAGGCAGTTTCCCAGTGCTGGGCTGGACTGTGAAGCCCTCAGTGATGCTTGAGAGCTCTCTGACCCAAGCTGACAGCAGATAGCGCTGACGGTGACTGGCAGGGCCCTGATTTCCTCTGGAGGTTGAAGTGACAACAGAGGCCTCTGACTGTGAGCGAGGGCACACCAGGAATGTAACGGGTAGAAACCAACAAAACACTATTCAAGCAAATACAAACTTAAATTTGGCCTCCTATTAGTCACAGCCTCCTCATAGCAGCAAGTGCCAGAATGTTTTGGGAGGTCTCAGCATATAAATTACTATTTGTCTAGCATGAAATAATAGTCTGATTAAATCAAAGCTGGAAGAGCTGCTGCCTTTCATCATGCTTATTTTCATTTAGTTTGAGGGCAGACAGCAGAGTGAGCCCTTGACAGATGCAGCAGCAGAGGTCCATGCCTCGGAGAGCGCTCGGAGCGCTGCAGACATCAGCCAGGTGCCCTTGCAGGCAGAGCCCCTCACCCACCGTGTCCTGTCCGGGCATCGCTGCTGCGGTGCTGCCGTGGGCCCTCCGCAGCTGCGGGTGCCTGCACAGGGCAAGGACGCTCCGGGGAAGGGCAAGGCAGAGCAGATCAGGGCAGGGAGGAGGCTGGGAGCCTGCAGAACGGCTGCCAGCAGGCAGCAGGCACCAGCTGGAAGGGAGAATGTGCTAGGGCTGCCGCAGCTTTCCTCCAGCCTCCTCTGAGCTGAAGGTCTCCCCTCAAAGGCAGTCCAGAAAAACTACAGACTCTTCACACACTGCTCAGTACCTTGCAAGCCTTTAGGGGCTGCCTCACTGTGCCTCTCGCTCCCTCACATCCTAGCAGGGTGAAGGACACTGGTCTTTATAAAACACTGTTTCTGGGACTAGGAACTTCATGGCGACAGTGTGGATGTTTTCTGCGAGACAGCCAAAGAGGTGCCGGAGATGCCCTTTGGGATGACCACCAGCGAGGAAGTCAGTGCCAGCTACGCCATCCGAAAGAGCACTCTGGTCGTGTTCAAGAAGGTAGGAGCACAAAGTGCAACAGCAGCTTAAGGCTGCTGGAATTTCTCAGGATCAATAATTCCCTACTTGCAATTCACACAGCTGAGCATAACAAATACCGTATTTACAGACAAGAGAGGGTAAAAAGCAGCCATAGGACAACTGATACTTTCAAATCTGGTTGCCCACACTCAGGTTCCCAACATTCAGGAATTACATCCAGGAATCTGGATAAAACAGCTTGATTACATAACGTACCAGTTATCTATAAGTGCTACTAGGCTCAGGAAGTTGTGATTTTCATCTCTTTCCCTTGGTGCCTCTTTTAAGGTTAGAAATCTTCTTTTCTTCCAAATCACATCAAAATGGCCCCAAAATAAGAACAAAACCATGCAGAAGCAGCACCGACATCTAGGCTACAAAAGCAGTCAGACCAAGGACAATCTGAGTGAAAACTCATATGCTATAGACAGTGTATCTAGATAGAGAAGAGATCTTTCAGGATGTTAAGATTACTAAGCAGATTAAAACAGCCAGCTGTAACTTGAATTTTAGCTATCACCTTGTTCCGTGGCCTAGCTGTGACATTTATTTTACAAAAGACAGAAGTTTTCTTGGTGAGGATCATAAAAAAAGCAAAGCGGAGAATAACAACATATTAGAGTGTGTTTGCTCCTACTGTCAATAAAACGAATAAACTTGCAAAACTCTACTCTTTATTCTAGGGAAAGCCTGTGCATAATGAAGTGCTTGAAGATGGCAGCCAAAACAAACTGGATCTAACAAGATTAATCAAAACCTTTACCTTGGATTTAGTCACTGAATATAATCTTGAGGTATGTTTGTTTCATTTTGTTCACAAAAGCCACATTTCATAAATGAGTCTATGAGAAAATCCCCTTTATTTCTTGTTTGCAGGGTACAAGATTGCTATATATGTACTGCATATCCACCTTGGCAAGTCAGGGACTGGAAGAGAATGGGGGGATTGGTTAACATATATCATATTTTATATGCTATTTCCCATTTGCTACAAACTTTCAATTGTACCTTTATAATGTATTACAGAAAGCAGAATGAATTACAGAAGGAATGAAGGGGAGGTGGGGTAAGGAATGGGGAAAAAATATCCAAATATAAAACCTCAACGGAAGAATTCAGAGGAGGAAGAGGGCGATCCTGTCTCCTGCTTGTCCTAACAGCCATTACCTTGTACTGCCTTAGAGCAATGACCCAGCAGCAGGGGAGCACAAGATGTCAAAAATAAAGAACCTGCAGGGCCCACTGAAGGCTCAGGCTGCTACTGCAAAACAGAGATGGGGGGCTGGAAGGTCCATCCCTACCTGGCTCCAACCCTTCCACTTCCATGCAGCAACCCTGGTATTTGTCCCTTAGGCCAAGATAAGGAAGGGACAACAGGCAGTAAGCATTGCTAGTGCAGCTAGAAGGATAAAAAGGTAGATGTAATTACTTGCTACTTCCTCATAGCCTCTGATCATGGAGTGGATGACAAAAAAGACCATGCTCTGTGCAGGGCAGGAGATGTGGGCTGCTGATGCCACACAGAGTGGGTGAAGCAAGTACCCCCCACCAGCTCTAGTTACTGCAGCTGGGCCTCTCTACATAAAACCACCTTTTACTTTCGGCACATCTTTAGTATTAATTCCTCAGCACGTGTTCTACAGGAGGTCAACTAGAATGGTCCCTTCGGAGTGTAAAATCTATGAATAATGATGAGGTTTTTCCTGGAACAGAGCAAACATCCAGCAGCTGCTGATTCTTCTCACTTTATCTTCTTTAAAACAATGAAAAAAAAAATCTAAGGGTTATGGAAATGATTGGGAACTATCTCAGCCTTGAAAAGGAAAATTTGCCATACCAGAACTGAATGACACTGATACTCTGAGCATCTGGCTGACTGTTGTGCTTACAAAGAGCAGAGCAGATGTTGCTTCTTTTGTTTCCCAGACATCTGTGAAGATTTTTGATGTCCCTGTTGAAAGTCACATCCTGCTGTTCGCCCCAAAGAGCTCACAAACGTTCAACATGACTTACGAGGATTACAAGTCTGCTGCTGCGGAATTCAGAGGAAAGGTTTGTAGCATTGAACTCTGCTTTGCAAATACCAACTGCCAAAATATCAACTGAAAAACACTTACCAGGGCGGCTGGTAAAAGTACACTGCTGCCAGTCTGTCTCTAACTCTACCAAATCATTTAAAAATATTTGGAAATTTTTATTTCCAGCTTAAGTGTTTAGCAAATGATGT
This sequence comes from Tinamus guttatus, assembly GCF_059628265.1. Taxonomy (NCBI): domain Eukaryota; kingdom Metazoa; phylum Chordata; class Aves; order Tinamiformes; family Tinamidae; genus Tinamus; species Tinamus guttatus. Next base: position 194,864 of record NW_028288864.1, on the reverse strand, counting down.
GGAAAATTCAAAGAATAAATTTTGCTATAAGATGTCTCTTTAAAACATAAAGATCAAAAACAAAACAAAACACCAATTCTCGCTGGTCCTGGTTTTGCATATGAGACTTTCTAGGAGCAACTTCCAATCACAGATATTTTTAGCAAAGCTCTGGGAATTTCTGTCACTGCCAGGAAATGCCATGAGGATCTCAGTGCAACCACTGGCCAAATGAAGAGTTGAAACCAGCTACAAAACCTGAAGAGATTTGCAATAGTCTTTTGCCCACAGCACAGAGGTGAATCCACACACACAGGCAGGCACAAGCAGTCATAGAGACACTTCAGCTTCCATCCTCAGTCATTATGGGGCTACTCCTGCTCCAAATACACCGACTGCTGCAAAATGGTAATTCATCTTATAATAGACCACTTGGCTTTACTATTGGTAAAGATATCTGTATTACAAGTATTTCAGCTCTTTTGTCCTGCTAAGTTCTATTATTGCAAGCAATAAGAGTTTTGCAGGGTAATTTAGATGTGTTAGCAAAATTAATTTAATAGAATACAGCAAAGCAATGTGAAAGCACAGAGTAAAAGCCTCCATCCTTTTCACCTGCTTTAGCATCTGTTATGAGTTTGGATCAAGGCACCATCAAGGCCACAAAGCTGCTGGTTGGGCTCGCACCAAAAACTGGCTCCCCGGGACTTCCTCCACTTGAGGCTCAACCCCAAGCATTATTAAGCTCCAAGCACGATCATATTTCTAAAATTCTGAACCAAAGCTGGGGGGACTCAAGCACATACTTCGATTGCTTCTTTATTACCAGATAATGTTTGTCTTCGTGGACACTAATGAAACAAGGAACGGACGAGTTTTTGAGTATTTTCGCATCACTCAAGCTGATGTTCCTGCAGTGAGAATCCTCAACTTGACAAGTGATGCAAAGTACAAAATGCCTGCAGATGAGGTGACTGTGGAGAACTTGAGACATTTTTGTCAGAACTACCTAGATGGAAAAGCAAAGGTATGCCCATTATTAACGAGGTGTCCCTTTATACCAGTTAAAATACTAACAAACCCAAAAAGCTGAAGCACCCCTTAAATTACGAAAACACAGTTTGTTGTTCTTATCATCAGTCTGTGAATTTACACTTGCTTTAGTGTATTCATCTTCACTTGCTGACAGACCAACTGAGATAGACTAAAAATTTTTCCAGTCCCCCTATGCAAATTCAGAAAAATCATTTATGGCCCAATATTTTAGCTGACTTCAACTGCCATATTTTACTGGCTTGAAGTTTCTCTGTGCCTCGATCTTTCCAATCAAATAATGGAGATACTATTTCTCCTCTCCAGCTAGGAGAGGAGAAGATTCATGACTCATCTCAAAGGATTTTGAGGTTGCAGGAAGGTCTAGTAAATAGAAAACTGACAGTTTCAAAGTAGAATAAGATTTGGCATTTGTTGCAAATGAATTTAAACTTAGTGTCTCCTAATACTTCTTGTCATAGAATGAATTTTAACAGAGGGTATCATTCCCAATTGATAATACAGCATTTATTGTTATAATGAGGTGTCATCCTCTATTCCCATGTGAAAACTACATTAAAATGTGTTGCTTAATCAGTGCTTTTCAGCATGACTTACTTTAGTTACCATAACAAGAAGAGACTAAGTGCTCAACCTGACAGCAGGGGGAATTGAAGAGTTCCAAGTGCTAGATCCTGACTTTGGTGCTGAGGGAGAGGAGGAGGGAAGAAGAGATGGGGATGTCTCCATCTCTTCCGAACAAGAGCTGTGTGAGCTCCCACTCTGAGATCCCATGCGGAATGTGGTCTTTCCTCTGTTGCACTGCAGATGTAAAAGCAAAGATACAGAGATAGCAAAAGCAATGATGGACATTAGCTAAATAACTAATCAGCCCCACATTAACTAGGAGTAGTTTCTCACTGCTCCCCACACTTTCACTGCTGTGTTTGTTTTTGATTAGCTACATCTCTCCAGTGAGGAAGTTCCAGAAGATTGGGACAAGCTGCCTGTCAAAGTCCTTGTCGGGAAGAATTTCAACAGGATTGTCTTCAACGACACCATGACCGTGTTTGTAATGTTTTGTAAGGGTCTCTAGTGCACTCAGATACTAAAGTGCTTTAGGGTGATCATTTGAATGTGAAAAAAACAAAACCTGTGTTTCCACACCAAACTAAACCTTGTACTTTACAGAAGTCCAGCTTAAGGATTTTTTGCTGTCTGAGGAAAGCATTAAAGAAAAGCTTGTGTCACATCAATGGAAACACCATGGTGCTTCTGCTGACTTAAGATTGCACTGAATAACACTGGATCCCTTAAGTAAATATTTGCCAAGATAATATCAAATCTCAATGTTGAGAGACAACGTGAAATTAGAATGTCATGCTGTACAATGGGACATTATAACGTGCTGTACAGCCTGAGCGAGGCTGCTTCCAAGGCAGAGGCAGGGCACACGTGGCTGTACAGCTACAGCACACTAGGATTAAACTCCAAAGAGGAGCTGCAGTTTAGCAAATAGCTCTTCTCCTCTGTCTACAAAGGGAAATCACTTGCCTTTTGACCCTTCCCAGCAATAAACACTGCCCTTCTCCATAGCAGCCAGTAGTGGCAGTAGCAGCTGGGGCCTTAGTTACTTCAGTATAGAAAAAGATGCAGCATGAAACTAAGCATAGACAACTAGCTGGACTGCCCTGAACTCAACGACTTTCATGTGGGCTGTGCAGGCCTGGTCTCTAGCAGAGTCCCATGACAAGGGCTGCGTGTTCACCCCTGCAGTGACAGGCTGGCCAGGGCTACGGCCGCACCGCGAGGGAAGCGGCTGCTGATCCCCACAGCAGTGGTGAGGTAGGGCATGAAACTCATGAAGGCTGAATGGTTTCAAGTAAAGACTGGCCACAGCTGAAGTCTAAAACCCTATGAATTTTCTGGGCTAAATAGGTCCCAATAATTGCACAATAACATGCTCTTCTGCCAGATTGTGTACTTCTGGTTTTACATTGCAGATGCCCCATGGTCCCATGCCTGCACAAAACTCCTGCCAATATGGGATAGGCTGGCAGAGGAATACGAGAGTCGCAAGGACATAATGATTGCCAAGATAGATGTCACGGCAAACGACATCCTGTCCATCGTGCTGGATCACTATCCATTCTTCAGACTGTTTCCTGCAGGGCCTGATTACCAGGTGAGAGGCTGACGGGGACGCAGAGGCCGAGCTGCGCGGGGAGGGGGGACGTGTGTATGCGTGAGGTGCAGAGCACAAGCACGTGAGCCAGGAGCCTTTCCCGCAAGGACACTTTATTCCTCATCCACTCAGCCTCGGATTACTTGCTGCCAAGAACCTGAGCCAAGGATTCACCCTTTAACCTTTCGTATGAGCAAGGTTGTGGAAAAAGTCTATTATTTACTAACCTGGACTTCGAACGCGCGTTCTGCTGATTCGCTTAACCCTCTTGGGTTCTAGCAATAATAATCTTAACTCAGAGTGAACTTGAGAGATATCCACCTGATCACCGCGGCGTCTCTGTGCTTTGAAACATGCGTCTCCTCACAAAACCACTCTCTGTCTGTGGTTTCCAGAGCAGGAGTGACTGCAATAGCAGAGTGGTACCAGCATTTGAGAGGTTATACTCTCTAAACTGCTACAGAAATCAAATCCTGGAACTTCTCCTATGCACTTATGCCAATGATTTAATGTCATTCCAATATCACAGGAATGCCTCAATATAGAATAAATATTTGTTGCCAAGACTAATCGTTTTTAAAATATGCTGCTTAATACATCAGCTATGTTACAGCATATTCGGAAAATGTTACTGAAAAGAGACAAAGAAACGTATGAGACAAATAGTTATAGTCCCCACCTCTGTGGATGATCTGATTAAAAAATACCATCTCTGAAGCAAAATATTAATTCTAAGATGTTGTTATAATTAAGACATTACTAAGCTTTTCATATTTCTTCTTAGTCCCAAACTTCAATTAAACTCCAATGCATTCGTCCATTACCTCATTTAATCTTTTAGGGACACATTTTGCTCTTGGATGTGCATGCACAGCTCCTAATGAACTGAACTGCAGTCCTGCATGATCAAACACTGCTTAGGCTTTGCGCGGAAGAGCAGAGACCCATTAAATGCTCACAATAAATGTCAGTTTGTCAAAAAAAAAAAAAAAAAGAAAGAAAAATCAGGAACAAGTTTCATTAAACAGCAAAGGATTGTTTTACACTTATAATCACCCCAAAATTAGGGGGCATTTACAATGTCAAGTTCTTCCTTGCATGCTCTGTTTTTACACTAGTTCCCTCAGCTTCACAGATTTCACCCTGCACTTCAGCCCAGCGCAGGTGTCTCGTAGGCCTCTGCGATGGCTGATCTGGGTGTTTTGGCCTTCTTCCTTCCTGCTCAGCCTGAACAGCTGCCCATAGGAATCCACCCTTAGCCTGGCCAGCCAGAAATGACCAGAGACACACTCAGGTCATTAACACACAGCCACTGTGCTACCCAGGTATCAGTTATACACAGAGTTCTTTTAAGTACACTATTTAAAAATTAACTAAAGTTAAGGACACAGAGTCCTCCCCAAGTCAGGAGTACACAGGTAACATGAGCATGTGAGCAGAGTGCTACCACAGCTGGCACTGCACGGGCACTGCGTGAAAACTACCACCCCGACTCCCTTGTTCTGCCAGGAAGAGATGACTAAAGGCGCTTGCAGCCAAGGAGTTAAACTGGTGTGCTCTGAAGAAAGAAAAAGAGCTATATAGAGACCAGTAATAACACCTGCTGCCACTTTGATTTCACACAAGCTTTTTCAGCCCTCAGTACTTCACCGAGGTTGGAAACACACGAACACAGGAACTTTCCAATACTCTCTCTCCTATTGGTAAAGGACAAAGCATGCACTCAATGCTGGGGCAGAAGCAGTAGAACTCTGTGGCAATGTTTAATAACATACATAGGAAAGATCCTGAGGTCAGTCACTGGCAGGATGCAGGAGCTGTAGTATACAATAATGGTTCAGGTTTTAGTACAAGTACTTTTCTTCTTAGAGATGCATCTATTTTTGCTTTACGCTTGGGTTTCAAGTAACGAGGGAAATTTCTGCATCTCTGCCCTAGCTTTGAGCTGCACGCAAGAGTCTACACTTAGGTGAATCTACAGATTTGAGATCCTTCAACTGATTTATGCTGTGACTTCAGGCACCTGGTGCAGACAGTTGAATTTTAATCTTCAAACATTTTCAGGTGGTGGCTTATGCTGGGGAACATACCTTGAAGGCATTTTCTGAATTCTTAGAAGAACAAAGCAAGACAAAAACAGCAACAAAAGAGAAGGTAAGAGCTGGATCTTCACATCAGTCAGTCTGCTGTGCAACCCAGGACACCTTCGCACCCTGTATAGATACACCCGAGCTGGTTTGTAGCGTGGCCCTGCGGCATGGCCTTCACCCTCGTGCCTGGGCTGCTCCTAGCAGCCCTCAGCAAGCCTGGTAGCTTGGTACATGCAGCCTTGTCCCACACACCCTGTCTCCATCACCAAAGCTCCTCTCACATTACCAAGGCAGTGACAGCACTGCTCGGCCCTTGGACAACCACAGGCGAGACCTGGCCAGTGTTTCAGCTGGCGGCGGGGAGGCTTCAGCTTCTTCAGACACTGTTCCCTCTCTAGGTGATCTGCTTAGAACTCCTTTTTCACTGTAATTCACCCCAGAAAAGCACCAGCTGCCTCAGATAAGCCTCTCGTTTCCTTCCTGACTTTCAGCAAAGACCTACTGTAAGTGACCAACACGATGAAGCCCTGTGCAAAGCACTAAAGATGTTTAAGAGATACTGTTCACCCAGCATGACGAGCATGGGCCTGGCTGCCTGGAAGGGAAGAAGTAAATCCACAAGGTAGCAATAGTTAGCTCTAATACTGCATTTTCAACTAGTAGGAAAACTGTCTGTGGGTGTAAAAATGATTTGACTAAAGGCTTTGATTCACTCCTGACTTCATTGCTCACATGGGTGGTTACAGATGGAGGGAGATGACTAAACTAATACTAGGAAACGCAAGTCTGCAATGAATGATCAGATATCCCATCAGCCACCCTCCAAACTGACCCAGAGAGATGTACTGTTATGCCTTTTGCAGCACAGTACATGGTGTGAAAATGCCCTTTTGGGAGTAATTCTTTGTCCTGTCCTCAAGGCATTTACAAACAGAATAAATAAGTGGGTAGTTTCATTTTAGGTTATCCAGGAAAAACTGTCTTACACCAGTTTAAAGTGCTTTTCCAAGTTCTTAAAACTTCACAGAGAGCCTCATTTAAACCCCACCATAAAACAGTGAAACAAACAAGTGAAAACAAAACACTCAAGTAATAGCAGCACTTCTGACCCCATTAACATGTCCTCAAGTTCCTCAGTTGAAGAGATGAATATCTACATTTCCCATAGTTCTAAAAAATTTTGAAAAGTGAAGAATTACTAGAGAGATTTTCTTTCTTGTGATTGTCAGCAATAAGCAGTTTTGCTCTTGCTTTTGCTTTCTTTGAAGGATCCTTCAGGAAGGACCAAAGAGGATCTCAGCCAGGAAGAGAACATCGTAACACAGAAAACAGAGCTCTAAGAGTACAGAGAAAAAGGGATCCGGGGAATCCTTCCTGGAAGGAGAGACGGAATCATCTCAAGTGAACACAGCGCTGAATCAAAAAAATAAAATAATTAAAATATCAATGATGCCTGTTTTGAATGCAACTTTGCTGGTGGTTTTACTGGGATCAGCTATCACATAAATAGTGGCAAAATTATTATCCATTTTGCTTACATAATGTCTTTATTATCAATATAACTGTTGTCATTTAGAAAGTCATATGCATGTGGTAGGGTAAAGAGATCAAGGCACAAAACTGTTCTTTTTGAACCAAACCTGCACATGATTTGTGACCAAATGCATGTGACACTCCGAGAAGAGCCGTGTTGTTTCCGAGGGAGACGCTCTCTCCAGAGGCAGCGGATTAGCACTGCTAACACCAGTTCTAGCGTGATCTTACAAACAAGCAATTGCACCAAAGCTGTGCCCAAAGTGACACCAGCTTTAGGTTAACTCTTCTAAGCTACTCCACCCCCTGGGCACGGAGGGATTCAAGGTGCTCACAGTGCCCTCCTCTCTCCCTCAGCGCATCCTGCAACCCGGCTTGTGGATAGGCAGTGACCTAGGGAAAGATCGGCCGAACCATGAGCTTCTCAAGCTCTGCTTTCCTTGTTTGACCATTATACAATGCAAGAGATTCAAATACTCAAATCAGTTCGTTTTTTTATATTCAAATTCTTTGGCAAAATGTTTTTATTTCTTTCGTATTAAAACTCATTAAAATTAGCAACATCTAAAACTGGAAACTGCGGTAGAGCTGAGAGATCTAGCCCACTCCTTCACTTGTAATTGTGAACCACAGTTGAGCTGTTATTAAAACCCTTTTTTGCAAATGACACGTACTATTTAATTCTCATGTTTTTAGGACATAGCAAGTTTGTGATGAAACTGCAGTACAGTAATAAGTGAAAATTCAGTTTGACTTGCAAGTGGCAACAGGAACAGATGGGATCCCAGATAGCAGGGTGCTAGTTTTGGAGCAATCAACCTACGTTTGCTACCAGCAACAACTCCCACTTCAACTGGAATGACCACAGATAACAGCAGGCATTTCTCAGCATTCCTGCTAAGTGGACTTTATTTTTAAAATATCACACAGAAACAGTGACTTGTTGACTGGAGCCGGAAATGTGCCAAAGATGCATCTATTACACAACATGCAAGAAGTCAGTAAATTCACTTTTGGATATCAAATTCAACTTTTCTGGGACACTGCCCATGGGGCCTTACATAAAGTAACCCTGATCACTACTGGATTTTGGAAGTATCACTGGCTCCCTTTAACAAACAGAAGCCCTCATTTGATATCATAGGAAATTAGATTAAAAAGAGAACGAGACGGAAATCCCAAAGAGAGGGCAGTGTCAGCATGCTTTCCCTCTGCTGCTTGCAACATTATGAAATTGGAATGGCAAGCACTACCACCAATATATTTTGAACATCTATTTAACACACAAGTATAATCCCTTAATTAGCTTCCTCACAGAAAAAAGGAAAAAGCCATCTACAGCATCACTCTTATCTGGCAGATGGGCTCACCATTCAAGGTAATGAAATAAAAATTAATTTTCATTTCTCCTACTCACTGTATATGAGGCTCGGTCCTCATACAGCTATCTATCCCATTACAAGGTGCAGCATTACATATTAATGAAAACATGGGCCATCCTCGCAAATGATGTTCTCATTTCTATTCCAGCCATTCTCAGATGTCCAGGACAAGGGGCCAAGTGCAGACCACATGGCATGTTCTGACACATGTTCTGGCCAAACACGAGCAAGAAATTTACTTTGAAGACTCTGACAAAAATCTTCCTGTGAGGTTTGCCACCTCCTGGGGTGGGAAGCCTGCCTCATTCGTGGCAGCGTTGGAATCTCTCAACCCTACGATGAGTTGAACTCAACCATGGCAAGATCGCAGTCCCAGGCAACTGGTTTTCACATTCCAGCTGACTCAAATTAGCTTCAAAAGATTTACTAGAAAACAAGGTGGAGAAATGTTTTAACCAGATTCAGTTAACCCACTGACCAACATCCTCTACCATGCCAAATTCTTCTAGCTTAATATGCAAAGCTCACAACACTCTAGAGCAGCTCCCCAACTGGCACCATCAGAATTGAGCCCTAAATACCTGAAATCTGAGCCTTAAATACCACTTACTCAAGCTTTGCCAGGTCAAACACTACTCCTTGCATGGCTGTCCCAGGCTGTGCATTCCACTCAGTCAGAAAACAAGGTCTCTACCCAAGGGCAGTCTTCCCTTTGAACGCACGAGTTTGTTAGGCGCTGTCACCTTGGTTATATGCACTGCCAGATCCATCTCTGGGACGCTGCTGCTGAGGCCCACAAACCAGTAAGGAAGACAGCAAGAAACATCAGCTTGCATACAACATTGTGTAATGACAGCACTGGGGCTCAGCTAGAGGAGTCCAAGCAGATTCGCCTAGGGAATCAAACTGTCTGGGTAGGCTCCCGTTAGCTCTAGGATATAAGAACTCTCCCCAAGCGGTATGAAGTTTTTAAATGGCATGTGTAACAATAAAAATCCCGGATTCTTATTTTAGTCTACACAAGTGAGCTTGTTTAACTACAACTTTAAAGAATATTTCACTATAAATGTGCTCAGACATTCTATTAACTATTTAAATGCACATAAAGATCAATATATACCCTCAATATACCCTCATATCATTAGTTCTTGATCATATGGAAAATTTTCTTTACGTGTAAATAAGCCCTATCAATCAAGGCATATAGGACCTAAGCAAAAAGCTATTGACATGCACCAACTGTAGAGACAGTTTAATCTTAATATCAAGATGATTTAGTTATCAATATGGAGCACTGGAAACAAATTTCCAGCTAGGAATTTTTTTAATAAAAGTACTTACAAATGCAAAGTGTGAAGCATAGCAAAAACTAAGACAAAAAAGTGGTATTACGAGCTATCCCCAGGAAATGCTTTTACTAAATAGCAGCCTATTCTGTCTTCAAATACAAGTTTCAAGCATCTCACAGTCAGCAATTCTTGTCCTGAAGTTTTTTATTAAGAAGAAAATCCTGGATAAGAAAAATGGGGTTTAGAATGGACAGAAATTCCTAAGCGCTCAGGTGCATAAGAAAAACAATCCTAAAGAGAAATGCAACTGTTCGTTTTGTCGAGAAGCAGAGCTACCACGCATTAGAAGAGCTTAATATAAATGTACAATAAATGTATTGACCCTTCAAAAACACCCTAATGTGAGGAAGTGCTAAAATTGGGTGATTCCTGCTCATTATTAATACTGAAATACATGTCATAATTGTGAACCTTTGTGTGGCTCCTTCCCAGGTACTCATGCTTCCTGAGCAACATTGCTGTTCCCCTCTGCGCTGGTGCTTTAGGGATCCCTCCTGCCATGTGGAGGCAGGAGAGCCTCACCTTTGAAGGAGCACTGAGCAGAAAAGGGGCCAAACGACTAGGTGAGATGGCAACATCTGTCAGGAAAGGTTAATCCCGGCCAACGGACGTTCTTGTAGTGCAAACATGCAAATCAGTCAGCACCTCTGGCACATCTGTAAACAAGCAGCTGGCAACTTTCAATATTGGTATCTGATTTAGATTCAAACCATTAAATTATCTGTTCATGGCCAAGTACCTGCACTTCTGCTTTACTGAGCCGGGACCCCCATAGTGCCCCTGCTTGGATCTGCATCCGCACTTGGACACCACACAGTAAACACGAGCAACTGCAGAACGATCTTCTTGTCTCCCCGGCAAGCCAAACCTTGCTGCGTTTCACTGGAGCTCTCCTAGGCAAATACAAGTTACCAACTGCAACCACTAACTAATAAATACTAATAAAGCATTTACATTTGAATTTTGTTGAAAAGCACTTTTGCCAGCACAGCTGGCAAGAGTCCCCTTGATCAAACACTGCCTCCTTGCCAAGTACAACATAGGTAGAATTATGATCAGCCAGCAGAGACAAAGTAATACACAGATGTGCAAGCACCACTGAAAAAGAGCAAGTTTTTCAAAGCTTGCATTTAATAAACTGAAATAATAGGAGAATTCTGCCTAGAATTCCCTTCTCCGGCCTTGTCACTTTCGGAATACGTGCTGGTAATTTCTTGTCAAGCACACGGTGTGTGAACAGCCTCGGACACTGCTCCCGAGCTAAACTGGGGCCCTGCGAAGGCCTCCAGGTCATGTCAACTGTAGGGGTCAGAAAAAACAGTACTGGATGTAAGCATGCCCCTAGCCCCTAAGGCGGTTAAATACTGGTTAACTATCATCTCCCTTTACTTAAGGCTAGCGACAAAAAGCTGGGAAGAACTGGAAGGTGACCACCATGAACGTGCTGATATGAGGAGAGGAGAGATACTGGAAATCCGTCACTTCCTCTGGCCAGTTAGAACCCTCACACTGAGATGCCTGTTGGCATGAGAGCCACTGCAGGTCTTCTCAGAGAGATCACATCAGTGTGGAAATGTGAAGGATTTGCCGCCTCAGGAATTGAAGCGCTTCATACCGGACAGAGAAGTGAGGAATGTGAACAGTAATTTGAGATACATGAGAAGATCATCCCTCTAGATGAAGGAATGCCTTCATTTTCAAAGCTTCTGTGATCCCAGATCTCCTCCTCCAGCCGACCACAACTGCAGTGACTGGATTTCAGTGAGCAACAAATCTAGGTGCACGAACGTTCACTCCCCTGGGAGTGCCCACAATACTTCGCCAAATCTGTTCATTCCTTTCAGGTTTGTTCCTAGTAATTTATTCAAGCCAGGTACAGCAGCATACTTCAGTCATCTGCTCAGAGAAGATAATAAGGCCATATGATTTAGCAGAAAAAAAAAACTAAATCACACTGAGTGGTGGACAACAGAAACTGAAGACAGTTATTCAGCAAAAGATTTGAAAGTGGCAGAGAGACAAAAACAGTGCAGTGCAGATGACTGAACTGGTGAGCAAAATGGTGGCAACGATAAGGCCAGCTTCCCAGGAAACCAGACTGACTTCTACCAGGCTGACTTCTTCCCTGGCAAAGCCCAAAGTGTGACTCTGACTGCTCTGTTGATGCCACCTGCTGGTAAACCAAAAAAATCTTATTTGACATGTTCACTCCTTGAGGGACTTCCTGACCTTGGGAAGAGAACTGGGAGCAGCCAAACATCCAAAGGTTTTCTTTGGGAAAGAAAAGATCTCATAGACCATGAAATCAACTCATGGGGACCCCATTGCCCCATTTCAAAGCACATATTTTCATTAAAAAATACCTAATGAAGATCCATTGGATCCTTCACATTCACTTCTCAATGATTTTAATATTCCCATTGTAAAAGACATAAAAAGCCACTTTTCTTCTCTGCATGAGGAGGCAAGGGGAATATGGATATGCTACAGCTCTACAGTTGCTTTCTGTCATGAAAATGAGAGGCAGAGTTTGTGTTTTCCCTGCACAAATCAGCTTTATTCTTTTGTACACAAACACTACTAATTACCGTTTCTTCATTTCTAAATATCAGAAAAATTATCTATATTTAGTGGACTGAATATAACATTAGCAGTAGGATAAGGCTTTAGAGAAAGCATGACCCAAAGTGCATCTTGTTTAGGAGAATCCAGTATTCCTCAAAGCTCAACACTATCAACCCATTTGCTCAGGGAAAGAAGAGAATGAATTTGATTAAAATCTCTACCACCCTTCCAAGTTTATGGGTTCTCAGCATGAGTCATAAGAAAGGCCAATATGAAGGGCCTGTGATCTGTGCAGGCTCTTCCTTCTGCTGATGCTGCTTTTCAAAACCACCCTCAAGCATGGCTGGAAATAAATGACACAATGTCTTATTTTTTATTCTCATCATGTTGGGTTCCTCCTTCCCTCCCCATCACAAGAAGCAGGTCTCAGAGGGGAGGACAGAGCGCATCCTGAAAAGGCAAGGGAGATTTGTGAAACAAAGAGATACCTTGAGACTGCTGGGAGAGAAGGCACCGACTAAATACAGACTCTGATAAAGAAGAAGAATCTAAACAAAAAGGTTAGTAGGAGAGCCCGAGAAAAAAAAAACACAGGAGGAGATATATATATATATGTATATATATGTACACACACACATATATATATATATATGTAAAAGCATGAAAAACTGAAGAAGAAAAGTGAGAACATAAGTGATAAGTGAGAACATAACAGGGGAGAGGCTCTGTTGCTGTTGTACCTGCACAGCTCACACTCAGGAGATCAGCTTTCTGGGCAAGGCTCCCTGTCCTGTAATATTTTCAGAAGAGCCCTTAGACTCAAGATGGAATTATTCAGGTTTCATTTATAAAGTCCCTGCTTTGGGGAAATATTTTTACTGTACTTTTACTGTATTCTAGAAAGGTGCCAGGGAGCACAGAGCCTAAGGCCAAACTTAAAGTGAAAATCCTCAGTATGGTACAAGAGCAGTTCCCTGAAATCCCTCCGACCATGTTGTTTCCATTAGATTCTGCACTATGGATATATTATACCAGGCTGATGCTGGGTTATTTTTCCAAGTACCTCAGTTTCCATGTCAGGAAACAGATCAAGCACAGCCAAGAGATCAGAGCATCTCACGACTGCACTTGTCTCGTCTCAAGCTATGACAGATAAAACGTGTCAGAACAGACCTCATCTGCATTCTACAAATCACCAACAAGTAAGTTTTAGTTGAAAGTACTGTAATTATCCACTTTGCAACAGATAATTATCAGTGTTTCTAATTAAAGATATGAAACAGTATAAGACTTTGCAATTATGCAAGATAATCTTAGCATGAAAATAAGGCATGGCCCACACATCTCCATTTTTGTTGCACAGCCATGTAGGTCCAGAGCACACCAAAAATATCCCATTCCTAACCAGCAGTACAGCAAAGGCCGAAGTACAGATCTATACCACGAGGATCACAGTCTTATTTTGTGTAGGAACTAGCATGCATACATTAATTTGTGTTATATAACTAGTACAAACATTAAGAATTTGCCAGTCTTATTGCCTTAAAGTATTTTCTAATAGAAAGGTCGAATACTCTGCACAATAGTTCAACTGTAATCTTATGTTTTTAGAATAAAAATTCAGCATGGGTATTTGCTGTTGTATTCCACAAAAAGGCAGCAAATTCATACTCCAGTCTACTCCACACACAGAAAGCACCAACATATAAATGGTAGAAGACTCAGCAGGTTTTTGAAGGGCTCTCATGGGCACTGTTTGGAGTCCACTGCAGGTGAGAGCAGCTCCTGTGCTTCCAAGTTCACCACTGAGGAGCCTTGCTCAGCGTAGCCCACACAACTTGCTGCTCGTTTCCTACCTCGGCGCTCTCTCCTCTCACCCTGGTATTCGGCCTTCTCGTTTTCCCCGGCTGCAAGCAAACTCTGAGCTTTATTCAGTGAGCGAGCTGAGCTCCAGGGCAGCACGGGGGCTCTAACAAGCGTGTTTGAACCTTTGCTCACTGCAGTTGGATAGTGAATGCAGTAAGACTGCCCATGTTCTGTTTGCAGCTTTCCCATATTTTTATCACTTATTTACTCCATCATTTTGTATGCTGAGGAAGTTGTTACTCTGGCAGCTCCTTATACCTTCCATGTCTTTTCCCAATGTTATTTCAGTAAACACCCTCTTTCAGCATGGACCATAACTGCTCCTGAAAATGCTTCTAATGCCCTGAGGCAAGAGAAATGACAGCACTGCTTTAGAGTCACACACCACCAAGAAACAGCCACAGGATATTCTTGAGAGCAACTACTAAGAGCAAAGGACGTATCCGGGTGATTACTCCAGTTAGTATATGAATAAGGCATCACACAAATTAGTCACCCAATTCTTCTGCTTACTACTTGTAAAGTTGTAGAATGTGGTTATGGGGACTCCCACACCAATTTAGTTATAGCAAAATCAAAAGCGACTCTCTAAAGACCAACTCTTACATAAACGAAGCTTTAACGACAGGGGCCAAGCCAATTGCAATGAATGTAGAGGCTCTGCTTCAAGGAGTGCAGTATCTGGGAACTGGCAAGGGCAGGCATCACATCTTAAGCCCCTTCAAATGATTTTAGCCATCCTTTCTGAAACAAACCCTTCACCACGTGCCCTTCAGCTGGGCTGTGTAGCTATCCATATGCCAGGAAGGGAAATCTCAAGCAATTGCATTCCTGAAACTCCCCAAGTTTCAGAGCCAGGAACAAAAGCAGCCACGTCAGGGAATGAGTTGTGTGGGGTGAGCAGTCAGAAAGCTCATGCAAGACCAGCTGGGCTGCTTCTCAGCCTACAGAGACCTAAAAACATCAAATAAAACCCTGTGGGAGAGCTCAGACATAGAAAGAGAGCCCTTTCTCTGCCTGCTGAAGGTGAAGGCTCCTCTATCACCACAGACGAAGGAGAGGGGACCTCACTGGATGTCACAGAGCAGAGCATGACCACCAGCAGCGCTACCACTGGCGTTTAAGATATGTAGTGAATTCTTTAATCAGAACAAGAGCTGCACTTTCCAATCACCAACTTGTTTGTCTTTCTCTGACCAGCTTGTCCCCAGGGCTAATAAGCCTGTCCTGGGATACTCCTGGCCACCCCCTCAGTTTCCCTGTAATTTCTCCCCTTGTTTCAGCGCAGCAATAGGAAAAAACAGCGATTGCTTCGAGGCTGCAGCAGCAGAAAGGTAGCAGAGGGCCTTGATCAAGGGATGGGAGACATCACCATAGCAACGGGGTGAAGGAGAGCTTCCCAGGTTTAAGAAAACGAGTGAATTTTTCATTTTAGAGCTTTGGTTCTACCCTGAGCTCTGTGTAGTCCTTGGGCCTTTGGTGTGGGGCACGACAGCCGAAACAGCACGCAGCCCTGGGAATGGTCACATCGCAGTAGGGGCTCAAGAGCTGCCACAATAGTTGAGGAAACTATGAAGGAATTCAAGCCGTTGTGCAGGTCAGCATCTTAGCAAACTCACGCTATGAATTTTGCAGTGACTCTATAAATCCATCGTGTTTCAGAAGCACCAAAACAAGACAAACAAACAACGTATCCCTGAAGTAGCTGTCCTTTTCTGAAGCAAAACATGTAATATTGTATACCCAAGTCAGCACTGGCTACATTTGCTTTATATTTGTCATATGTGCACTGTAAGGTCAGCATCTCCTCAACAAAACTGCCTTAAAGAGGCAAGAGCAGCACATAACGATAGCCTTGGAGCAACAACGTTAAAAAAAAAAAAAAAAAAAAAAAAAAGTATACCAGAGGTCTGTGACTAATCAAAATCATCTATTCAGAATGGCATTATGCTTTTTATTCCTTCTTTGCTCTTTTGGTTGGCACAGCTTTTCAGAAGGGCAATGCAGCGTGTGGGATGCACAGACAAGCCACACAAGTGCATGTTCCTGGAGCAGTCTAACACAGCAGATCACACACGAGTTACTTGCCCCAGCTATCATTTACATTTACTGCTCCTGAAGAGCCCAGCATCAGCACGGTGAGATGAAAACCAGAGCCCCTTCCCCCAGTACCAAACGCAGATGATCAGACACCCCGTCTGACTCGACAGCCTGGTCACAGAACAAAAAGGAGCACCAGTTTTCAGTTTAATGTATAGTGACACAGCAAGAAAGTTGCAAAGCTTTTATGAGTTCAGATGCAAAATCTCACTGTGAGGATGAGCATGTGTGTGTGTGCAGGCACTTAAATCTAAAGCTGTTAGCCTAAAGGAGGAACCACATGAAATCCGCAAGTTGGCAGAAGATTTACAGAGAAGCAAAGCTGCCAATTTGCAGAGATCACCTCCTGGAGCACGCAGGCTACCGCAGTTATAATTTCTGAAAGAGACGGCAGGAGAGCTATTAGAGGGAATTGTCATTCGTTGTAGAGGAACAAAATGCAAAAAATCGTGTTTGACTACCTAGGTTTGCTGATGGTAGATGTCTCTGGTGTTCAACACAGCTACATTTTGAAGAAAATAATGATAGCTCTAACGTTACAGTAAAGGCTGACAGTAACAGCAATAAGATGCAAATCTTGCGACTTCTGAGGGCATGTTACAGCTGACAGTGATATATGATATAAAAATTGCCCCCTTCATGGATTAGGGGGGCTGAGCATGACCAATAACCTCAGGGGGCTTTTGGGAAGAGCAGATAAAGCCACTTTGTGAGCCAGGAAGGCCCTTCTCGAGGTCACAGGAGTCACATGGGTTAAGTCATTCATACTTCCCAATTCCTTTCCACCTCTTCCCCTAACCCCCAAATAACAGACGGTTTAGAGTAAACAGCAGCCTGCGTGGCACAGGAGGAGGCTTGTGGTATCAGCCTCGCACTGGCAGCACCCAGTGTGCCACGCAGGCTGCTGCTCACATGAAACAGAAGCCTATAGACACAGACAGGTCCTTCCAGTTCACATACGGTCTGCCTCTGCTCCATGGTTGAGCTAGGGCGAGAAAAACAAACCCCTCCAAACCTGGAACGACACACAGCGTGTAGCTCTCCTCCACCCTGTGCTTGTGGGATGGGGAACCCCGAAGCATTGGCTCGATCCCTTCACCTGCTGGGGCGAATGTCACTACCAGCCAGCATGTCCTACAGGCAGGAGGATGGTCACTGTCCGCTTCAGTCAAACTCCGCGTGGAAAACAGAGCCTGATGTGTGCCAAGAGGACACTGCTCCATCCTCTGATACAAGGTAGGAGAAAATCTGCAATGACAGGTTTGACTCAGTCAGATCACATGCAGACCTTTCTCCTCCATCCATCTAGAGATGCCTGGGAAAGAGAGGGCACAAGTGAAGCAGCTGTGAGCAGATATGATCACTAATAGCTTCATATCTCCCACTTACACCCCAGAGTGCTGTTTTCTGGCACTACATTAACTCCTAGGAAGACTGAAATGTGGACTGCTCTGTTACAAGCAACCTTACCAGAAATAACTCCACCATGGCTGAAATTATGATATTCTTAGGCAAGAAGACCCCATTCCTCTTCCCTTATTACCTCAAATACTAATCCTGCAATTTAACAGATAATAGCACTTAGGGAAGTAGCCCTTTTTATGAATAAAGTGGCCCCTGACAGCTCTACCTTCTCATTAAGAGCATGTTTATATTCCCAGTGGGATGGGGACCTCCTGATATGCCAGGTTAATACACTCAGACCTTTCTAAATCAAGATTTCACTTTTCCTTATTCAAATCTCAGTGCCACAGGGGATTTTCTGTTGCCAGCCTGTTACCAGTGGTCTGGATCAAAATAATGTGCTGTTGGCAGCCACATGGTCTGGCAGTAGGATTTCTATCAACACAGCCAGCCGGTTCTGTGGAGTCAGGACCTCAGTTCTGCATTGCAGCCACAAAGGCAGGTGCTACAGGGCTACAGGTAAAGGAGCAGGGACTACACAGGGGGATGGAGCATAAGTGCTATACTTCCCCCACTAGAGATTTCCAGCTTCGCCCCGGGCGGCAGCAGCTTTAGCATCAGTTTCTCACTGAGCTCTGCTCCCTGCAGAGCACATCCAGCCCCACAGCATCATGCTCTGCAGCCAGGTCTGAGCTGGCAGCCCTCAAACGAGGGCCAGAGCCAGAAGTACCGCGTTAGCACCGTGCTGTGCCCGCAGTCATTAGGTCCTCTTGGTTACAGCCTTCTGATTTTAACCAAACCAGTGCAAGGGGACAGAGCACCATGAGCCATTCTGGCTTTCCATGCTGTGAGCTACTGTGAGGTAGATGGTCTGTGAGTTGGGGCAATGATGGACGGACTTCTCACCGCAACTCCACCCCGCTGCTGTGAGCAGCGGGCTCTCCAGGACATGCTCCTTTCAAGGCTTTCCTGAAGCAAAGCCATGAGGAAGGTTGATGCTTGCTAAAGTTTATCCCCACAGCTTTGAGTTCATATCTCCAGGATACAGCTCTAAATTTGAACCTGGGCTGCCTTTCCAGCCATGTCCATGTGACAATGGCATCGGGAGGCTTCTCCCTCCAGGCAGCAACCTGATCAAGCTACTGTGTAAGCTGGGCTCATGCTCTAAATACCTTGGGCAGATGGTCCCCAGGTGCTTAAACACCTTCTTCTTCAGTCAGGCCCAAAAAGAAAGGGCAGTTTCTCCCTCAGCCAGCTACTACCGAGTCTCGCTTCCAGGGACAACAATGAGCTGTATCGAAAACAATTCTTAAATGCCTCACTAGCTGTTCCAAATAATACCATGACATCAATTCAAAGTAAAATAAACCACGACTGCAAAGTTTTATCACGCAACTATCACCCTGGCTTATTGTAGAAGAGATAAGCAAGGCAGATGCCAAGAAACCTGTCCTCTGCTGTTCAAGACTTCTGGAGCTCAGCATGGAACGAACACCTTACTGAATCACAACCATAAACTGCAAATTTCTTCCTTTACTTGCCTTAAAATACTACGACTGCTCTGCAAACACACTGCTAGCATCTTCACCTTTACATCAGGGATGATTTCTGGCTTGAGAGTGATGAGCAAATGTTTTGCTTCTGGAATAATCCAGAATATCCTGAACATTTTCTAGGAATGGAGCTTCCCACCACCAAGCCACAAGCAAGCAGTGATGATCCAGCAAGAAAAACACTCTCACCTGTTCTTTGTTCAGATACGGAAACCAAAGACAGGAGGATGAAAGTTAACATTTGCTCTGGATCATCACTGCACCCCACTGCAGATGCAGAATATATTTTCAGGGGATGTGGATGACAGCACGAGTGTCATAAAACTGGAGCTATATATATATATATATATATATATATATATATATATATATATATCACTCTATGTTAAGGAAGGGGAGGATCAACCATAAAGCAGTCAGTTAGGGACAGAACATTTTTCAGGAAGTGGCACTGCAGTTTGGAAAGGGAAACGTGAAACCGTGTTCCAACTGCTCCTGCATTTCCTGCTGCCTCCCCATGCACACACAGGCCCGGCTCCAATGGTGGCCAAGCGTAGGAGAGCACCCGGCAGGCGGATTCCTCCTGCCTTTACACCAGCTCCAGGACTTGGCTTTATTCGGTTGGTGCCTGGGATGAGCACAGCACTTCACTGCACTCTGTGCACTCTGCTGGGTATTCGCTGCTGATCTAAACAACGGTGAATTCAGACTTTGTAATGGAGGAGGAAAAAAAAAAAAAAAAAAAAAAAGAACAGCAGCAAATAATTTCATTCTTACAGATGAACCCATCTGTAGGAGAACACAGCTAGTAAACTGAGACCTTTTTACTGGTTTGAATAACTGTTTATAGGTGAATTTTTAATATCTTCTGTATCAGGTAAGGGTAGTTCCCTCTCCCTCTTTTTTATTAACAGATGTGGATTATGGTACGAGGCACTGATACAGTTTGGAAGATGGATTATGGATGGATATGAAATGATGCTGAAAATGATGCAATCAATTTTGTTCTCTAAAGGCATAAGGAAAGGAGGTAAAACTTCCTGGGCACTGTCTAATCTGCTTTATGAGAGGCTGAAAATCTTATTCCAAGTAATCAGAAGGTGGAGCTCATTTTATACAACTTTTTTTCAATACAGAAGCTGAAGAAGGAAGAAGTGAATCTCAACATACTATCCCTGATTACTCTGAAGAAATAGAGAGGACAGTTGTTGCACCAAAAACACAAGTGCTCCAAGCCTTTAGATGTCCTTCAAGAGAACTGCAAGCTATTTTGACTAAAGCGATCAACACTTCTCTGGTTCAATTAGGTCATTCCAGAGTGTGCCATTTCATCAAATATTTTGTGGACATGAATTAGTTTGAACTTTTTTTTCTGTTTAAAAAAAAAAAAAAAAGAGCAAGATGGATGTAGCATAGAATGGGAGGAAACACCAGGTGAACTCCGTGCTCTAATCAAGTCAAGGATATCTGGGCTGAAAAACGACCTGAGCACATGAACGTGTGTGTACACACTTGCATTTGAAAGCCTCAAAAGCTGTGGAAAACAGAACTGCTGTCCTTTCATCAACTAAAATGCTGCCATCACAAACTGGGGAAATTATCACATCTACTTCTTTTAGGTCTCTTCAGAGAATGAGTGTCCAAAGAAACAATCATTTCTAGTATATCACTTGGTACATGAGCCAGTGCTTATGTTCCTCTTTATTTTTTCCTCACACCTGGTGAATTTGAGGTTCCGGGGACATATTCAAAATAGAATTGGTTTGTGTAAATGATACCTATGCTCTGAACATTGATAGTCTGCATCAGAAGAGCTCCTGTACAGCTTCAAGGTCACTTCTGAACCATGAGCAAAACTAATGTGCTGGCCATAGCGTATCTGCTATCTATTTATTATACCATGGATTTATTATCACTTTGCATCAGTCTTCTGACCCTGGGCACATAACCTGAGCTGCACTCAATCACAGCGAGGTCCACAGAGCAAACCTAATCCGGAGTTTGCTGGGCTGAGTTAGCTGGGGCTGTACCCAAAGGGCAGCCTGCCTGTAAGGTAGGGGACGAGGATCCAGGAGATCTGAGGTCAGTTCTGTCTCGAGTTTGATTTAATTGGAGCCTTATCTACTCTAAAGATACAGTAGTTGCTTAAACTCTAAATTAGCCAAGGACAAGACCACCTAATGCTACGTAGCTGTAACAGCAGCGACAGAGGGGCCCGGTGGCAGCTGGACTCCAGCACAATGTTGCAGTGCAGACACGAAGGTGCCCGGCAAGCTGGGCATTCCTGGGCATTTCTCCCACTGTTTCACCGGCAGTCACAGAGGAAACACGCAGTGCAAAGGGCTGAACAGAAATCCAGGCTTGCAGCTGAAAAAGGAAAAAGGGGCCATGCACAGAAGAGTCTAGGACCCCATGGGTATCACAGGCTCAGGCCACCTTTCCTGCATCCACCACACGCTCTTTACAATGAGCTTTCAGGATAAACGATGGCTCAACGTTTTTGATTAAATGCTTGTCAAGCTCTTGAAGTCTCTAGCAAGGGAGTTAGTTTGGCCTGTGATACTGCACAATACAACAGAATGATTGATTGAAGCAAACCTTTTCTCCTTTCACTCCACAGCTACTTCCACAAGTATTTTGATTCTGGCAAGAAGTATGACATTATTGATTTGCTCTGCACTGCCTGGTCTGGAGCCTCATCTGCAAAAGCATTATTCTTTATTGCTTCAATAATTTCACTGAGTGCAGAGAACTCCACTGTATTTTTTTTTACTTAGTGTTTAGCGATTCTTTAAATTTTTTATGTGCTCTGAAACTGAGTATCAGGCATTTGCAGAAATGCACTGGAAGGTAACCAGAAATTCAGATCTCTTCATAGACATGGGACTACTGCTGACGTGGAGTTCCCTGAGGAGGATGTGCCTTGGTTTGGGACACGCAGCATCTATAAGATTTAAAGTGACTGGGAGGAGATTGGGTGCTGAGCTCAGGCTACCACTTTCTGAACTCAAAGGGCTGCTGTTCAGCAGGAGTAACAATCACGTTTGCCACCAAACCCACAGCAGACCGCAGGCAAAGGATCTACAACAGCATGTTCATTTACCCTTTTCCTTCCTAAAGCCCTCTAATTATGGTGCTGGGTACAGAGGAGATCCCACACCTCTGAAAGACCAAAGGATGCCTTGTGCTTACATTTTTTGGCAGGTTTCTCACTGGAGATCTGCTCCTGTAGTTTGTGAACTGGCAGGAATGTTGAATACAGAATTTAACACCACATGGAGCTCGGTTGTCTTCTGTCCCCTTTGGCCTCCAGATTGAGATAAAAAACACCACACACACAACATGAGAACAAAAGACTGGAGTTGATGCACTAGTAGTAAAAGGTGTCAAAAAGCTTTGTTAATCATGCATTTTAGGACAATTCCTTAAAAGGTCTCCCTGTTTTGAGCACCTTCTGCTCTTAGAGGTGAACTACACAATTCAGGAGCTCTGAAAAATGGGTGCTGAGGGAAAGAGTTTTAGGAGGCCTCTGAAAAATTGAATTAATATGCACTGACTCTAGGGGCCATCTCCACAGCAGGTTACAACCTGACACCGTGCTCAGAAACAGGCCAGTGGTTCCAAGGAAAGACACTGCTACAGCCCACTTAAACTAAGGAAAGCTTAAGGAAACACAAACTTGGCACAGCATGACTCAAAAGGAGATGGGGATTTGTAATGGGCCAAGACCTACCGGGAGGACCAGCAAGTACTGCTCATTCTTGCACACAGAGCTGCTTCTTGTGTCAGCTGCAGGCTGTAACCCCAGAGTGCAGGCTGAAAGCCAAAACGACGCCAGCAAGAGAGAAACCCTCCCACACTGAGATGTGAATGAGCTCGGATCTCTGCAGTACGTAGCATTTCAAAGCTTCCAGGATACTGAAGCCTACAGAGTTATTTAGCAGCCTGAAAAGGTCAAATCTACTTTGCTTCCCACCACTGTTTACAGAACACAGTAAACATCAAAAGCAATAGGTCATGTACCTTCATTCTATAGATTTAAAGGCAATGGGAATGAGAAAATATATATATATATTTGTAAAATAACACAACTGTGAAAGGGGCAAGCAGATAGCCAGTTCTTCCTCTTTAATATGAAATTTCACTTGCCTTTGTCTTAAGTGGAACAGTGAACATTTTTGCCATCAAGTAATCAGCCTCCAGCCTTGAATACTGAGCAGAGAATGAATACCTAAACTAAGATTTCATTATACACAACATCCACCCAGAAGCCGTTTTATACCTCTAAATCTTTCCTTTGATTAAGACCTACGAAATTAAGGACTTCATGTGAGGTGTTAGGACAACGAGTTCTTAAAACCTAAAAACCTCAAAGCTTCTCTTTGTCACGATGTTAACCTTTCTGTTTTGAATAGCAAAGGTATTTCAAAAGAAAAAAAAAATATGACATTTTGCTCTGAGATATTATACTATGACTCTTCAGAGATGCATAGGCTGGTAACAGATTGTGTGGTCATTTTCCCATTTAGAAAATAAATATCAGAGTACTTAGAGGAAGGAGAAAACTATAAAACATGGAATGCAGCAGCATATATTGAAACTCAATACCATCTTTCCAACATGCTTTTTGGATGCTCTGATCCTGCACCCTCAGCCGAGCAACTCTCCCACGCAGACAAACCCAAGCTCTGGCCGACCGCACGGAGCCGGCGCCGCCAGCGCGGTCACTCCGCCTGGCCCTGCTGCACTGGGGCTGCGAGCGCCCACACGGCCACCCCGCTGCAGGGTTCAGAGCAACATTGCAACAGTAACTTCTGCTTTTCAACGAGTTAAAATTGAATCAAGCTCTGTGGAAAATCAATGGAATTCTGCCTCTCTACACCAATGAAGAATTAGGCTCGAGATTAATCCTGTCATGCTTTTAAAGGTTGTCCCTGCGGTTTTAAGTCTATTTCTTTGGCTGTGCATTGGTTGACCTCATTTAAGAAACTTTTCAGTAGTTCTGATCTGCACATCTGTTCAATGCAAGGACTGGACAATTTCAACAGCAATTTCAAAGCAGACTTTTCGGTTTGAAGATGACAGCCTGGCGCAGGTGACAGCTGCTTTGCCGCACTGCCAAGTCCACAGCAAGCCTCATATCACACCCGCAAAGCTCCAGGAAACAACATGCACCAGAAGTCACTGTAGCGACGTGGAGACTTCTCTAAAGGATAAAAATGTCACACAGTGCTGTGAAGGCAAGTGGGAAGCTCCTCTCACCCTCTGAACTGCAAGCCCATGGACAGTCTTCTTTCCACATCAGCACTTCCAGGCTTTGTGGCCCCAAAGGGCATCGCCTGTCCTCCAAGCATGGTTGCCACATGCATCACGCTGTTATCACCATTTATTTCATTTGCATCAGCAAAACTGAAGCAGGGTATTGGCGTGCTTTGTCAGGTAAGAAACTGCAGAGAGCTGTAAGCACTTCAATAAACATGGGAGGTTTGTGCCGGCCTCTGAATCTGCCGGTGCAGGTGGTATCCAGCCCTTCCCCTTGCTCTGCAGCAGGCGGGCAGAGACTGGGGATTCTCCTCTCTAGCCCCTGCCAAAAGTCAGCTGAGATTCACATGTTTTGCATACAAGCTCATTAGCTCTAATAAGACATAATCAGCAGTTATTAGACTGCCCTGAGCAGATTTGTCACACTTTGTGCCAGGCTATTTTCTCCGTGACCTATCCCCCTTTGGTTGTTTTTATCCCCATTAAGGATGGCATAGAGTCCCTTGGGAAAAAAAGGCACCAGTGGGATTTTTTTTGACACTTTCACAACTATTTTAAGAGTGCCTACGT
This sequence comes from Tinamus guttatus, assembly GCF_059628265.1. Taxonomy (NCBI): domain Eukaryota; kingdom Metazoa; phylum Chordata; class Aves; order Tinamiformes; family Tinamidae; genus Tinamus; species Tinamus guttatus. The sequence continues at coordinate 169,994 of NW_028288864.1, read as the reverse complement.
CCACGAGCTCAGTTCACTGCCACTACCTTTGTGCTTTTATCCCACATAAGCACAGTGCAAGCCCCTTTTGACTCTACAGTTCACCTGCTTACATTTACTATTTTGTTAGGAAGAAGTGCCAGGTGTTACATTTTCCACAGCCGAATATTTCATGAAGTCCATATTTTGCCTATCTAGCCAGAACACACTGTTCAACCCAAAAGGGAATGCCACTTTCTGCAGGGCCTCTGGTAAAAAGGGGGAAGAAGCAGGAAAACAGGAAGATACTGAAGTGACTCACTGCTCCTGCACAACAAGAGACCACAAAACTACCATAATGTAAAACTGAGCACCTCAAATGACAACTCTGCCAGCCCTGAAAGCACTTGGCATGTTCTCTTTGGACTTGTCATTAAAGAAGCACATCTGAGCCCTTGATCAAACTCCTTACGCTTATTTACACTAAGGTGACCTGGGAAGAATAACTGCTAAGATACGGCAACGCCAGATGACAGAATTTGGTCCCAAAAATATAGTATAATATCCTAGATCATTTCCTGTATTAGTGTTCTGTAAAGTTTGCCTAATTTTTCTTTGAAACAATTGAGTCTTGAGGAGGGGGTAGTGGGGGAGGAAAAGGGAAAGTTAAAACAGAAGAATACCATGCTATGTTTCTTTTTTCTCCAACAGCTCATATGTGTTTACTGTATATTTAACTTCTAACTGCATTTGGGTAATGTGTCACCCAACCTACTGATCTGACTTTGTGTAAAGATTTGTGAAGGAACATAATTTCAGCAAATTATCACAGACCCATTTTTTATTTAAAATCTAATTTTACTTTTGGAGACTAGTGCCGATTCACACAGTATCTGCATTTTAAGGAGTACGCTCATAAAACAGTTTGTTTAAAATGTTTTTAAAAGCAAAAACATCATGTAGATTGAAAAAAAACAGAGGAAACAAAAATGGAAATTGGCATTAGGGTTCAATTCCTGACAGAAACTGAGCAACTGCTGAGCACACAGATCCCATCTCCACTGAAACCAAAGTTGGATCAAACCCTAAATGAAATTAATGGACATTGTAGGTACTCAGAACGATTCACAACTGGACTGCTGTGTTTAAACTTAACTGTAAAGAGACAGTAAAGATGCTCAGAGTGAACTCTGTTCTAAGCAGCTTTTTCACATGCATCTAACAGCGCAGCAGCAACGTCAAAGTGTTTGGCACAACTTCTGAGAAAGCGGGAGCTGCCCTTTAGCAGTAACCTTCTGTATCATGCCCAGTTTTGATGAAGGACTCGGGATATTTTATAGGATCACATAACATTTACTCTAATAGCTGAGAATGACAGTTATGGTAAAATGCAGCTGGTTCATAACAGAATTATTTTCTTGTCAAGATAAAAATTAAATTGTTGGAGTAAGTTTGCAGTGCAGTTCTCAGGGATTTAGCTTATGACTCAATAAAAGCAACCTTCCTTAATGGTTTTCATGTTTACTATGAAATATTCACCATTGTTCAGTTGTGACTTTCCTGTGATCTCACCCGTCCATTGGTTATATCAAAAATTTATCGCAAAATCATCTTTGCTTTCATCCAGTATTCAAGATACCCTCCAACCTGAGTAAGCCATGGGACTCGGACAGTGTGCACAGCCAGGCCTCCCTCGCACCTCTGCAGGAGAGGTGTCCTGGGATGTCTTTGCATGAATGGTACTTGGGATGCAGTTTAAGGAAACCTAACTTTTTAGTACAGACAAATACATTGGTAAGTAGACCTTGATGGTACTATATGGATATTTGATACATATAGGCTTATAGAAGGGCTTCTATGCTTCAGGAAACATAAATGTGAATAAAATGCACAGCTTTTACTGCTTTAAAATGCTCCTAAACTTCTGAAACTGCTGCTCCCTTGTTCTTCCACCTTTCTGTTTTGGTTTAAAGACAGAATTTCTTGCTAAACAACCTATTGATAACTTCTTGACACATATCAATATGAGATACCATGTTCATATTCCAATACAAAACAAACAAAAACAAAATAAAACAAAAAACCACTGGGAATCATATTCCATTACTAATAGGTAATTAAGAAAGCTGACCAATTAAAATCTAACATTAAATCAGTGAAACAGAGGGTACGGAGGGTAATTAATAGCAAACTACAACATTATTGCAATACTAATGCACCACAATCATATGGGAATACTGAAATGCCCCAAATGTGACAAGAATTTAAAAGCCATCTGATATGGCTGAGTATCAGCATTTACTGAACAGGGCTGCAGTTACAAATTATGCTGAAAAGCTGAACAGCAGCAATGCCCCCTGTCATTCATTTCATTATAGTTCTTCCCTTTGCACACCTTCTTCACTTCCCAAATACAGGCAGACTTTCAGTCAATTTTCCAGCAAAATTCATATCCTCTTCCATTTAAATGGACTACTGTCTCTTTTAGCTAGCATTAACTCTGCAGAACAAGAATTGATTTCTTTTTCATTGAATTTAATAATATTTAAAAGCAGCCATGATACTGAAAAGATGCAGTGCAGACCAGCTTGCCAAATGATGAGCTAACAGTGAGAATGGGCATCAGTTGATACGGCCAGGGAGATGCCTCCAATTTAGAGCAATTTTTATTACCATTCTTTTGTTAAGCAGCCATATCTACTTATTAGTACATAACATGGAGCCAAGAGCTCTACAAAGACACAGTACTTTAATCTGGATTTGGTCAGAAACAAGAATCTGAACCAAATCACTGCCTGTTTTTATCAAGGTTAGAAAAATATCTTTCGAGCTACAAAAGGAAGATAACGCACTAAATGTCAGCAGAACTGGGAGATTTTGTTCATAGCAACATTAAATTATTGTAGGCTTCAACGAATGTAAAAGCAACTACCTTGAGCTTACTTGAACGCTGTCCTGTCTTTCCAGTCCATTCCTTTACTGAGCTCCTCCTCCTACATTGGATGCTTTATGGCCTGTTGGAAACAGCCACCTGTGAAGCCAGCACTTGCAACAAGCTGTTGGAAGTGTGTTTTATCCAGAAAAAAAGTGAATCTTCCTAAACAATAAAACTGTACACTGAATAATTTCAATGCCCTCTTATATGGATAGGATTCTGCCTGTTACCCTGTCCAAATGATAACCCAAGGGGCAGAAAACTGGAGTACCTTCTACCTTAGGTTATGGAGATTTTGTTTTACTCAATTAAAATAATAATAATAATAATTCAGCTCACATTACCTGCACCCCACTCCCAAGCCTTTGCAATATTAACAGGGACTGTTATTTAGTAATACAGTATTAAGGTTTCAGCTCTGGAAAGAGTATATACTTGTTACGTTACAAATGTATATGCTACACAGTATTTCCCCTTCTGACAAGGAAGGATCTTTCCCATTGGATTTTGGATCCAAGACTACTAAAAATGCGACAACTCCCCTCCTGGGAAACCTGTGGAAACCTCCTGGGAAACCTGTGGCCTCTGTTGCTTCCCTGAAATGCCTGTATACCAATGCGCGAAGCATGGGGAATAAGCAGGATGAACTGGAGATCTGTGTGCGGTCCCAGCGTCATGATCTCATCGGAATCACAGAGACGTGGTGGGATAGCTCGCACGACTGGAGCGCTGCCATGGAAGGCTATGTGCTCTTTAGGAAGGACAGGCTGGGAAGGCGAGGTGGTGGAGTTGCTCTTTATGTGAGAGAGCAACTGGAATGCATGGAGCTCAACCTGGGAGTCGAGGATGAGCGAGTTGAGAGCTTGTGGGTAAGGATTAGAGGGCAGGCTAATGTGGGAGACACTGTGGTGGGTGTCTGCTACCGGCCACCTGACCAGGACGAGGAGGTTGATGAGGCCTTCTATAGGCAGCTGGATGTTGCCTCACGGTCACAGGCCCTGGTTCTCATGGGGGACTTCAACTACCCCGACATCAACTGGGAGGACAACACAGCCAGGCATAAGCAGTCCTGGAGGTTCCTGCAGAGCATCGACGATAACTTTTTGACGCAGGTTGTGGAGGAGCCGACGAGGAGAGGTGGGCTACTGGACCTCGTGCTATCAAATAGGGAGGGCCTAGTAGGAGATGTTAAGGTGGGGGGTAGCCTCGGCTGCAGTGACCATGAGTTGGTGGAGTTCAGGATTCAACGAGGAGGAGGCAGGGCTGTAAGTAGCCTTGCGACGATGGACTTCAGGAGGGCCAACTTTAGCCTCTTCAGAGACCTCCTCGGTAGAATCCCATGGGCTAGTGCTCTAGAAGGCAGGGGGGCCCAAGAGAGCTGGTTAGTTTTCAAGCGGCACTTCCTCCACGCCCAGCAGCAGTGCATCCCTGTGTGTAGGAAGGGAGGCAGAGGGGGCAGGCGACCTGCGTGGATGAGCCGGGAGCTTGTGGCAATGCTCAAGCAGAAGGCAGCGGTATACAGAATGTGGAAAAAAGGACAGGCCCCCTGGGAGAAATACAGGAACGTAGTCAGGGAGTGCAGAGATGCGACAAGGAAAGCTAAGGCACGTCTGGAAGGCAAGCTGGCAAGGGACGTTAAAAATAACAAAAAAAAATTCTTCAAATACATTAACAGCAAAAGGAAGATCAGGGAGAACGTGGGTCCGCTGGAGGACGGGATGGGCACCTTGGTTACAAATAACACAGAAAAAGCAGAGTTGCTCAATGCCTTCTTTGCTTCGGTGTTTACCAAGGGCAGCCCTTTAGAGCCCCAGGCCCTAGAGGCAAGAGAAGAAGCGGGTGGAGAGGAAGACTTGCCCTGGGTAGAGGAAGATTGGGTCAGAGAGCACCTAAGGAACCTCGATACCCACAAATCCATGGGCCCTGATGGGATGCACCCCAGAGTGCTGCGGGAGCTGGCAGATGCCATAGCTAAGCCGCTCTCCATCATCTTTGAAAGATCCTGGAGAACGGGGGAGGTGCCGGAAGACTGGAAGAAGGCCAATGTCACGCCAGTCTTCAAAAAAGGCAAGAAGGAGGACCCAGGCAACTACAGGCCAGTCAGCCTCACCTCCGTCCCCGGAAAAGTGATGGAACGGCTCATACTGGCCGTTGTCTCCAGGCACATGGAGGACAAGAAGGTGCTCAAGAGTAGTCAGCATGGATTCACCAAGGGAAAATCTTGCCTGACTAACCTGATAGCCTTCTATGATGAAATGACCGGCTGGATAGACGAGGGGAGAGCGGTGGATGTCGTCTATCTCGACTTCACCAAGGCTTTTGACACCGTCCCTCACAACATCCTCCTGGGCAAGCTCCGGAAGTGTGGGATAGATGAGTGGACAGTGAGGTGGATTAGGAACTGGCTGGATGGCAGAGCTCAGAGGGTGGTGATCAGCGGTGCAGAGTCTAGTTGGAGGCCTGTGGCTAGTGGGGTCCCCCAGGGGTCAGTCCTTGGTCCAGTCCTGTTCAATTTATTCATCAATGACCTGGATGAAGGCACAGAGTGCTCCCTCAGCAAGTTTGCTGATGATACCAAACTGGGAGGAGTAGCCGATACCCCAGAGGGCTGTGCTGCCATCCAGAGGGACCTGGACAGACTGGACAACTGGGCGGTGAAAAACCTCATGCAGTTCAACAAGGCCAAGTGCAAGGTTCTGCACCTGGGGAGGAATAACCCCAGACACCAGTACAGGCTGGGGACTGAGCTTGTGGAGAGCAGCTCTGCGGAGAAAGACCTGGGTGTCATGGTGGACGACAAGTTGACCATGAGGCAGCAGTGTGCCCTCGTGGCCAAAAAGGCCAATGGGATCCTGGGCTGCATTAAGAAGAGCGTCTCCAGCAGGTCGAGGGAGGTGATCCTGCCCCTCTACTCAGCCCTGGTGAGGCCGCATCTGGAGTACTGTGTCCAGTTCTGGGCTCCACAGTACAAGAGGGATGTGGAGCTGCTGGAGAGAGTCCAGCGCAGGGCCACAAGGATGATCAGGGGCCTGGAACATCTGCCCTATGAGGAGAGGCTGAGGGAGCTGGGCCTGTTCAGCCTGGAGAAGAGAAGGCTGAGAGGGGATCTAATCAGTGTATATAAATACCTCAAGGGAGGGAGTGCAGAGGACGGTCATGGTCTCTTTTCAGTGGTGGCCACTGATAGGACTAGAGGAAATGGCCGGAAACTGAAACATCAAAAATTCCATAGGAACTTAAGGAAAAATTTCTTAACAGTGAGGGTGACAGAGCACTGGAACAGGCTGCCCAGAGAGGTTGTGGAGTCTCCTTCTCTGGAGATCTTCAAAACCCGCTTGGATGCAGTCCTGTGCCACGTGCTTTAGGTGTCCCTGCGTATGCAGGGGGGTTGGACTAGATGATCTCTAGAGGTCCCTTCCAACCCTAAGCATTCTATGATTCATTCTATGATTCTATGAACTCTTGCTTTCAAAGACCTTTGAATCAGCTTCCTGCTCTCAGGTAAAGACACAGTCACCGCATCTTCTGTACAAGCTTGTTTGCAATGATTTCTAAATGAGACATTTTTATTTTCTTGGAAAGTTTCCTACTCTGTTGATACTACAATGTTTCAGATAATTTATACTAGAAAAAGAGACAAAATACATATTGCTACTGTATCAGTTGCACTGTCATTGTATCTCACACACACAAAAGGCAGGCTCTGCTAGACAGCTGATATGTCAATTCTTAAGACACTCGACATGCAATAGCAAAGTAAACAGTGCAAAACTGTGCTAAACATGGCAGGGAGACAAGTTGGACAAGTTTGCACTGCATGAATTTACAGGATAGCCTGAAATATCAACTGGACCGAGAAGGGAGGTGAAAGGTACCCTCTGGCTCACTGAGTCTTCTAATGCCCTGATGAAAAGCTGCAGTATGTCAATGAAAGTATTCACTGTCAGTGAAAGTTGTTTAAAAAAAAAGTCTACAACATCACATCAAATTAGGTTATTTAGGTTAATAATTGGCTAATAAATAACCTAATAAATTAAACTAAAAAATTCCATAGGAACTTAAGGAAAAATTTCTTAACAGTGAGGGTGACAGAGCACTGGAACAGGCTGCCCAGAGAGATTGTGGAGTCTCCTTCTCTGGAGATCTTCCAAACCCGCTTGGATGCAGTCCTGTGCCACATGCTCTAGGTGACCCTGCGTGTGCAGGGGGTTGGACTAGATGATCTCTAGAGGCCCCTTCCAACCCTAAGCATTCTATGATTCTATGATTCTAAATGAACATGTAGGTTTTGCAACATCTTCTACAGCACTTGATACCACCTGATAAAGCTTTTCATGGTTCTGGACTGATGCCACAGTTGCAGACTAGGGAGGTTGGGGATGGGATGTTAGACTTGGCATCCATGAGCATCAGCCTCCACGGAAATCGCACCTGGAAGCCACGATTTGCTCCTATGGTGATGAGCAGAGGAACTGCAGCCAAGTGCTGATTTCTATTGCTTCCTAACATCTCCCCAGCAGTAAAGAGTAGCAAAGATTCCTCATTCCACTAATTGACATGCTCAGTGCCATCCTCTGCTCTCTATGCAGGTTGTTCCTAATCCATTACAGGCATTTTCTCCTTTTGCTGTTCCAGGAACGCAGTTAACATGGGGCAGGGATCAAATAATCAACTACAGAGTAAAAGCGAGAGGAAGCATTTTATCAACATGAAGCCATAGCTCTGCTACACACAACGACACAACCAACACTCTCACAGCTGACAGGTCACACCGACTGTAAGCCAAGAGCTGGTAGAAGCTCTGCTGGTAGAAACACTGCCCATCTACAGAGAGGCCCCGCGCCGGCGTCTGCGGTTAGCGAATACAGTTCTGAACACACGTAAGAGACGCATGAACCTGGATCTGAACAACTGGTTTTACAGACTGAAGCAGTGCCTTGATTACTGATGTATCACACATTGCTGGTTATATTTTAAGTTTATTTTTTTACCAGCATTGCTGGAAAACAAGTTAAATAATTCAAGAGAACCTAGTATGCTTGATTGCTACATAAATGCTAATTATCCTTCTGCTTCTCTTGTTATCCCCACCACCAACACGTTACACTCAATAAATAAAAATTATTCTGGAAATATCATCAAAGGTAGCTGAAAAAAAATGCAAAGGCATTTCAATACACGGAAAACACAGTAAGTTAGATTCTCAGCTGCTGGAAGCTTAGATAAAAATCCTACACACTTTGACAGAATAAGTCTGTTTTCTTAAAGAATCAGTTTAGCTATAGATTTATTGTCTTATATATCCTCACACCACAGAAACAGGACTCAAAGGCTACCCAAGACAGGTATTACTAAACGCAAGCCAAATGGCTACACGGCAGCAGAGACTTAACTCTGGGATCTCTGCCCCATTTGGATCTCAAGTGTTTGCATGTGGTAATTTTAATGAAGATCTGCTTCATTTGGTTGGACAGAAAGTTTGAAACCATGAATATTTCTAAAGAATTAGAAGTACACACTTTCCTGACTGTTCTACTATTAAAACACAAAAATAACTATTTTAAATATGTAACTGTTTCTTGGATTGTCAGGCAGAAAATTCACCTGGTAAAAACCTTCTTTAGTCTTCTTTTAATCAGGAGCACTGGACTCAGGAGGGAAAGGGCATGTGTGAAGGGTTTGCCCTGGATAGAGGTTATGTAGTGAGAAGCACTAGCAGCCATCTGCACAGGATATGATATTCAGGGTGTTTCTTTTTAAGAAGGAACAAACCACTGAATTGAAAACAAAAACAAACAAACACCAGAGAGCTGCAGCTCCACCTGTCAATCCTCTTCCAAACTCCACTCTAAGCCAACGCCTTTTTGCTAAGGTGAAGTGTTAAGGAAAACACTCTTTAACAGATGATTAATTTCCTTTGCTTTTTATTTCCTCTGCAGTACATCTTTACAGAAAATCTTTAGAGCCAGAGGTTGACTTAGATTACCTTGCTAACTAATAAAGAGAGTTTTGCACAGGTTTTTAATTAGGTCGCCTAAAGCTAATTCTTTCTTCATTATTTATGATTCTTTTCCACAGTGTAATTACTACCAGTAACTTTCTCCAAGTACAGGTGTGCAGGGAGAACACGTCAGTGAGAAGCAGACACATTTCTACCTCTTGTGTAGGCACCTACACGTAACGGTAATTGTGCGAAACGAGCTAGCATGTGCAAACATCAGCTTTGCTCTTCTTCAGATCCCTATTTGCTGAATAACTATAAAAGACAGCAAGTAGGCAGATGGCTGGGGCACCCAACATATCTATTATCATCCTCTTCCCCTCTCATTGCCTAAAACCATTTGGCATCCACAGGTTGACTGGAAACTCTTCTGGGCAGGGCTACCCTCACTTTCATGCTGCCTACTGTACTGCCTCTGCCAACAGTGAGGAGCTCTCAAAACCAACATTAAAATCACCATCACCTTTCATTTGTACAGCAAGTACAACATTTGCCACCTAGAAGAATACTGAACAGAGAAAGCTGGCTCGCTCCAACATTCATGTTTGAAATTACTGAAGAAATGGTGTCTTAGGGTTTCCAGTGAGGTGTGAGATGTGGCAAGAGCTGCAAACAGTGAATTATTTACACATATTTACCAATATTCAGTTTTACTGCGTTCCCTTTGCCAGGCTCCACGTCCCATGTCTGTGTATTTATTACGGCCATGAAGGAGGCCGAGTTAAGCTGGTAAACACCTGCCCAAAGTGCATTTTAGACTTGCACCTCCCTGAGGACAGCACTAAGGAGCAGAGCTCTGACAGGCAGGACAGCTACCAAGGCCAGGCAGCTCAGCTGCAATTCTGAGCTGCCATCATCATTATTTCCTGGCGGGGATGGCTACTGAGTACATGCAAGCAGCATATAAGCATGAAGAATTCACATGCCACTAAACCATAGTTATCACCCAGTCTAAAAGACTTATTACCTGCCAACTTTCCAACTGTATCGACCATTGTTTATCCCAAAACACGCAGAGGCACCAAACTCCCAGGTATTCACTTCCATAAGAGTCCATGGGACGGGCAGGACATTTTGCGCACTGTACCTCACTGCAGTTCAGCAGTGCAGATTCCTTCCTTTTCCTTAGCCATGCCCAGACAGAGCATTTAAGGACAGTGATTACATATGCACAGCACATCCTCCTTCCATTGTGTGCTCTGCTTTCTGGAAGCTTAATAAGCCTCTGGAAAAAATGGGTATTTCTGTTCGGTTGTATTTGAATGCAAGGACTTTCTTTTTTTCTTTTGCAGAAATTAAATTAATTCACTCTTCCACCATGATTTTACAGGTATAGTGTTAAGTCTATCTGTGCATATGGGGGGGAAGCAAGAGTTTGTAGTGTCATTTATTTGCATTGTAGTACTCCCTAAGAGCTGTTACTGATTGAGGCTTTCATCCCCCAACAGCCCAAGATCATCACCAGCCAGAGAGCTCACAATCCAATCTCACAGGCAGGTTTTTTAAACTTTTTTTTTTTTTTTTTTTACTTTATGTTCAGAAGAAAAGAAAATAATTATAGGAATGACTTTCCACCATGTGTTTTATTAGCATAAATTATAAAAAGTCTGATGACAGTCTGCTAAAAAAAAAAAAAGGGGGGGGGGAGAGGGAAGAAAAAAAAAAAAACCACACATACGTACACCCTCCACACTGCATTTACTTCTTGGTTTCATAGACAGAAAAACACAAGGGCTCTTTCTTTGCAGTCTGGATGCAAACACAGAACTCAGGACAGTTAGTCCCACGATACAAGTGGCCTTCACAGCTGCACTGAAAAATGCACATAGCAGTTTCTGTGCCACATACCCACCGAAATCCCCTCTCATTGCTCGGGCCACCTGCAACTGAAATAGCCACCCCTGAGGTGACAGGTAGAGCAATGAGACTGGAGCACAGATTTGTATTTTGATAGGTGGCCCACTCCTGAGCCGATTGCTTCAATAAATTGTGACTAAAATGGGACAGCAGAAAGGTCAGGACACAGAATGGCCAGTAACCGAACAGACTTGCAGCTTCCAGGAAATGCAGAGAATTGCTAGAGACCATCCCAGTTAACTCGAGGGAGCTTCCCTGCCTGAGTTTACAAGATTTAAACTTCCTAACCCCAAAATGATTCTTGTTATATTCTGGTTAGTCACCTTTGTGGAACTCTGATATAATGTTCTCACTGCTTGAAGTGGGTCACAGCCTCAGGCAAAAGATTTTATGTTTCTACAGGGAATTTCTCAGCAGAAGTTTGGATTCTCAAAAGAATTACATTACCCAGGTTTTCCCTTCACTATATTTCCAATAAAAGGAGCCCTTACTTTGGTAGTTTGTCTCCACTACAGACTGGCTCTTCAGATGTTTGTATTCTATTCTTCTACAAATCTGGTATTTAATTTGTCATAAAATGCCACCTCACCAGAACGTGGCAAGAACTTTCAAGACACAGCAACAAGAGACTTCTCAACTCAAGCCTCATATGCTAAAACGTAAATTCTTGTTCCTGAGTCTTACAGTCACGTCATAGCAATGCTCCAAATTGACAGAAATGAACAAAATTAACACAGAATTGTATGATAAGCTAAGAGGAGATGCTTGTTATTTTATTTTGTCCATAAAGGATCCTAACCCAGAACTGTGAAAACCAGGGACAGGCTTTGCGTCCTCAGCGAGCAGAGATCGGTACTAACGCAACCAATTACATGCACAAACGTGTGTTTAACACTTCAAAGGGAGGAAAGATGCACTTGCACTGTTGAACTCCACAGACATTCGATATACAGCAGGCATTTCTGCCTGCAGGCATGTAGCCATGTGCTTGCAGCACTCCCCACGTACATGTCGCATTTAAACACTAGAGACAAGAGCAGAAGTTGCCTGCAGGTTGGAATCCTTTCGAAAACGCTGTATCATGTCTGAGGAAGTGGGTGAAACCTTCTCTGACAATATAACAGCAGGAGGAGGGTTCCCTTCAGCAGTGCTGCAGCTCCTATTACATACATCAACGACTAGTTTGGACCACTGTAACTTCGCTTTAGCCAATACAGTTGAACTAGGAGAAAAATTAAATCACAGTTTCTACAGAGGTCTACTTGCTGCAAAAACAAGTGATTTTAAATGTATATTAGTGAATTCAAATTATGCACATGGACTACTGTTGGTTGTCAGAGAATATCAATAAAGGGGCAGGTTCTGATAGTTTTACTGAAATGTTTTTGATACTGCCTTACTTCAGTTTCTGTGGGGACGTGTACTACTGAGTACAAGTAAGGCTATCCAGAATCTAACCTATATTAGTGATGCATGCATCAAAGTATATGAAAGTACATCCCTTAAAGTGCCAAAGGCATGATTAAAAGTAAGTACAAGTAGGGAATTATGGATATGATCCTGCACAAAATGGTGTACACATACATTTTACTCCTTATTCAGAATATTTGCTTAAGTTTAAAGGTATGCTTAAGTCTCAATTATGTTAGTGAGATTTACATGACATCCTTTGAATAGGTGCTTCTGTTCAGTAAGTTTCCTGTATCAGAGTCTTACAATTTACCAAGAAGCATTTTATTACACATTGACTCACAGTCTCCCATCCTTTGATACCTCTACATGCAAACTTGATTCAGTTTTTCAATGTTAAATCTTTAATTAGACCCTTCCAGGGTGAACAGGCTATTAGTAATGTAGTCACAAACCAAAATTCCATTAGGAAAATTACTCCTTCACTCACTAGACTCTGACATCCACCAGTGTAGCTAATCTTAATTTTATATTCTGAGTAAAAGCAAGAAGATACTGCAAAAGCACTGAGTTTTGGAATGTTCTTGATAACTGTTCATCAGAGCAGCGATTTGTGCATGTGTGCTACAGTACAGTTGTACAGAAATGCCAAAGTCTCAGTTTATGGTGAAGAAGGGACATGACACTATTCCATTTTTGCTACTATTATGATTTTTTTTGTCAGAAGAAGCACTTGCTTCATTTGCATCCAGTACAGGGAAGCAGACAATTCTTCAGGTTTATTTAAAAGTTTACTGGGGCAACCTGTAGACCAGTAATTTTGCAATACTGAAACACTAAACAAGCAAATAAGGCATGATAACAATTGCATAAGTTAATGCATACACTATTCTGTAGTATCTAGAAAAAGTCTGCCAGCGTTATAAAATTGTTCTCTTTCATCTTTCTTCAAACACACTTAGTAAAATGCCAAGATACAAACTGGACTGGAGAGAACGCCAACAACATACACTACCATAAGGCTATGGCAAAGCAAGAAAGATGGTAAGCAAGGAGAACAGTGATGAACACAAGAGAAATACCAGCACATCCAAGTTAACAAGAGGGAGGGAAATAAAAATAAAATAAAAAAATACCATTTGAAGGAAAAAAAGCAACACAGTTCAATTTAGAGATTAAAGGGGTAGGTGGTGACTAGCCCAAAATGACTCGAAAAGAGTTCACTTTAAGAGCTTGAAACAAAACAAAAGCTCTTTCGTTTATATCGGTACCGGAACGATAATCAGACCTCTGGGCTAAATAGGAGAGCAAGGCGTATCAGGGCTGAAGTACATGACATACTGAAATCATTGTGCTCAATCTTAGAAGTATTTTCATCTACAATAGTTATTGTAAACAGCTTCATTTTAGAAGCTGTCTTCTGAGATGCTACCACATGAAAGTGCATAAAGGATGAAGTAAAGAGATGCTTTTCTCTATCTGAACTTTGTCTTTAAAAAAAAAGGGGCGGGGGGAAGAGATCTGATAGGAAACCACCCTTAGAGTACACCCATGCACTTCAATGTCCTGCTATACTTTAAAAAACAAAGTAATCAACATTATAAGATTCATCAAGAGCTTCTGAGTTTCTTACTGCAAAGCTAAAAGTATAACCTGTGCAAGAACATCAGAGATCTCCCCATCCCTACCGCAAATATTCAGAAACACAGTCGTAAGGACGCACCGATTTCAACATATATTGTTAGAGATGCCTGCCTGGCTGTACAAGCACATGAGCAACAAAATATAAACTCCACGAATTTTTCTTCTCTTTAACAAGCAAGGAAGTGCATCTTAACTCATTTAGAGGTTGATAGTACTCACTAGCCAAAATAGAACTACAGAAACTGCCAATGGTAGAAGAGCAGAAACACTAAACAGGATGCGGCAAACTCCATGGGAGACAGCAACTTATTTTTAGGAATATTAAACTTCACAGCCATCAGCTCTGCAACATCGAGGCCAGCTGATGGAACGAAACAGCTCTTGCTAAAGACTACGCAGACAGCAGGGGCTCATCACACCAGGGACGGGACGCGGGGACAGAGGCCGCTCCTGCTCAGCTCCGACACCGGAGCACCGTCCAGGGCCTGGAGCAGCGGCAGGACAAACAGGCACGTCTGGGCTCCGGCCCCTTCCCTGCTTCCTGCCCCGGCTCTCCCGGGTAGCCCCGACACCCTCCTCCTCTTCCCCTCTCTGCAGGATACTTGACCAATCTGAATTACAGCACAGCAGAAATACTCTTCATGGATTTCTCTATAGCACTTAATTATTAATTTCCTTTTATTATTTTTTCTCCTGTCATAAAACCCTGCAAAATCTCTCCACCAGCACCTGCACCCTTCTCCACAACAGCACCTAATTCTCACTTCTTCCTTCAGCCCTACTCATTCCGGGAATGCAGCAGCAGTGAACTTACCTTTCCTCACAGGTTACCAGCGAAGCAGCGGCTCCTTCCCCGGGCCAGGAGGCTCGCTCCGAGCCGCGTCCGAACACGCGGGCCGGCGGCCTCGGCCTCCTGTCGCGCCACGTGAGGAGGAGGCGGTGGCCGCGCCCGGCCCGGCCCGGCCCGGCTCGACTGCGACTGCGGCCCCAGCCCGGGCAGCGCCTCAACGGCCCGGCCCTTCCCAGCGTGCACCGCGGGGGGCACCGCCCTGTCGCCTGCGGCTGTCGAGGCGGCGCCGAAACGTGACCTAAAGGAAAAAATACACACATATATACATATATATACATATATATATATATACACACACACACACACACGTACATCAGCGGGGTGAATCATACTAGCCCAACCAGGGGGGGAACTGAGAGCATAAACATGCAGGGAAATTCACACCTGTGCAGGGGTTTGTGCCCTGCAGAGGCTTTGCTGTCTCCTTGTGGAGATGCAGAGGCTCCATGCACCTACAGAGCTTCCCAAGGAACCAGAGGCTCCATGCACCTGCAAAGCTTCCCAAGGAACCTGGGGTTAGGTGGGAGTTTGTCCCTGATGGGTCTCCTTGTGGGAGCAGCTCTTTGGTGCTGTGTGAGGCAGCCACAAATCCAGTGACGCTGCCGCGCGCGCAGACCTGGCACCCGGTTACACTGACACATGTGCCGTTACGCGGGTCCGCTCTACCCCATGGAGCGAGGCCACCGCTCGCTGCCTGCATCCCCGCTGCCCTTCAGGAGCGCGGCCTCCCCTCCGAGGGACGGACCCGCTCCTGCACGGCGTCTCACTCTGCTGTCGCCTGTGCTCGGCACAGCAAAGCAAGGCCAAAGAGGGTCTGCCAGGCATCCCTGAGACGGCACTTGCATGCGCTGTAAATAAATACACACTGGATCAGATCTTTTAGGAATTAGTTACCTACGGAATCTCAATAGTTTTGGTGGCACTGATTCTGAGAGTTGTTGTTTAAAAAAGAAAAGCATATAAATAAAAAGGAGGGAAGCTTTGTTTTTGACTTTCCAGAACTTCGCTCTCTGTGTTGGTGAAGCAGTGTGCCCTTGACTGCTCCTGATCAGTGGGACATTTAGCAGCAAGCACTTTCTTTGAGTTTCATCAACATTTTCAAGAGTAGGAAAGAACTTCACTCCTTTTTGAGTACCATTCAGACAAAGATGAGAAGGTTGCGAGGGTGCCAATTATATAACCCAACTTCTCTTGTCAGTAGAGAGTTTTGCAAGATGCATCTTGGTTTGCTGGATGAAAATTCAGTTTTTATTCATGTGGTTTGATTTGGTGACTGCACTGTTTTATGCATGTATATGCTGTGATTCATTAGAAACAATAACTGAAAGGAAGATTCCTCAAATTAATCCTCCCAGCAGGATTTTACTGCGTTGAACACTCTGTATCCCTCAGGTAGCTTGCCAGCAAAGCCATCTCAAGACAAGGGTTGCTGTGTACTGCACTGGAGACAACATATGCTCACACTGCAGGACAGAGCCCAAAGCTGTGGTGCTTGGCCCAGCCCCAGGTAGGTGGGTTCCCACAGTGCCATGAGCATACCAAATCCGGCCTGGAGGTTGTATAGCTGTATTCATGCTGTTTTACATCCAAATTAGTAAATCCTATCTCTTGACTTACGAGTTTAGGCCCAGTACCAAGACATGTACAGCCACAGTGTTTCCCTGCCTAAAATGGCATGTGTACAGTTGATGGTGGCACTCAGAGACAGCATCTCTCCTCTCCCTGATATACAGATACATGCACTGTGTTATAGTGCCTTAGATTGCAAGGTCTTTGGGACAGGGACAGTCCTTTGCTTACGAGTCCGGGTGGTGTCTTCCATCTTGTGGCCTCAGTGTTGACATGAGAGCATGAGTGCTCCTGCAGTGTGAATAATGACAGCTGTTCCTTCTGGAAAAGGACGACAGAGCAGTAAAACTGCTGCCCTGAGGGAAACAAAAAGAGAGAAGAACAGCCAGTAAAATGTATCCGAGGGAGAAACAATACTGACCTTATTAGCCAAGTTACACGCAAGCTTAAAAATGTATCAAACAATCTAGACCTGAAAATTTATGTTCAAAACCATGAATTCAGAGTTGATTTATTAACCAGTAGATTTCCACCTTCACTGAACATAATAGGATTTGCTACTCTGTTAAATGGGCTTTTCTCTAGCAGCACCTTGTTTCATTAGACCATTTAACAGAGGTTTGCATGAACGAGGTGTGTAAACACAGCACAGCTACACACCAGCTGCCCCTTTCTTTTGCACTCTGAGGTGCTAAAAACAGGTTATGTGCACACATGTACTGCCCTCCCTGCACGTGAGCATGTGCACGCACTGTGCTCGTGGGGGCATGAGGAGGTGGCAAACTGCAGGGAATTTCACAGATCCCTTGAGAGAAGGATTTGATCTGCTAAAGGTCTCTGGAGTGTTTAGAGTTCAGAGATGGCACAGCTTGCCTGCACCAGGAGAGCTGGCAAGAGGTTCCCTGTGAGCCAGCTAGCATTTAGGGACATGCCAGATGTAAACAGAAATGTCTCTAATTAATAATGCTTTGGTTCATAGCAGTGCCAAGCGGAATCCAACAAAATCAAGGCTCCAAGACCCACTTTGTCTCCTGTGAGATGCCTAAAATCTAAGTGATAAAAGAGAAAAAAATTACGAGGGAGGGGAAAGGCCACGTTTCACTTCATGGAAGTAATACTGAGGCACGGAAATAGAATGTGACCTTGCTAATGTAACCAGGAACCAACACTAGTCCAGCTTGTTCACTCAGTGCCTCAGTGCAGCTCCTTTTCTGACAGTCCTAAGATCCTATTCCAGTGTTCCCAAATTGCCTCCTGTTCTTACGTCAACCTTTGTGATGCAGACAATGCTCCTGCTTGTCCAGGGCTAATTGGAAAATTAATTTTCTGTCAACTTTTACTTTTCCAAAATGACAGTACCTTGCCATTCTGACCAGCAAATTGAGGGTAAATGGTGTAATCCTTAGTCAGGCAACACATCCATTAAGAAGACATTTTGTAGCTTTTCTTGTGTTACTGCACAATTGACTGACCTTTATATTCCCACTGTTTACAATAATCCAATTTGCATAATATTATGATGTTTTCTGAGGAAAATTTATAAGCAGTTTCAGCAGCTATTAGATGTTGTCAAGCGAACCTCCATTTATGGTCAGGAACAGAATAATCCCCACCAAAGTGACAAAGAAAATAAGAAAGCCAATGTCTAAATTCCTGACAGCATCAGTAACAACATGCTTAGTGTGAAATGACATGAGTCTTCCCTAGATATCCATTTTGTGACATTATAGCATAGAAATCTTGTTGAAAATGAAGTTAGTGTACAGAACTGAACAAATTAATAAAAGCTGTGGGACCCGAAACAAAACGTTTTCTTTCTCCATCGCTTTCACTTGTGTGTGTATTCATGACTGTGTGTAAATCTAAGCACATTTGCAAGCCTGAGGGTAATGTTGATTCAGAAACACAGCGAGAACAATTAAAGAACCAGTGATCTGTTGAAATAAATGGCAAAGTCCCTGTGATTTCAGCAGAGACAGAATTTCACCCCAGATATTTAGGCCAAAGTTAGCAACAGTCAGGAAGTAGTAAATTTGACCCTTGAAACCCAGTGAATAGGAGAATAAAGAAGCTCTTCAGATTGTCATCATTTCTCTAAAATTTTCCTTAAAAAAGGCAATGTACAAAACTTTCTTCCCTATGCACTCCCTTCCTCTCTCCATCCCTCCAATTCATAACCTGGTGACTCCTCTCTCTCTACAACCACAACCTTCAGAGGCAGTGTAAGTGCCTATGGGGGTGCCTCAGTGTGCAGTTATGTGAGGTAAGTTACTGCGAGATAGTCTAGAAGAGAATTTACTTTCAAGGTGTAATAGATGACTTCACACTTAGTTTGCATTAGGATCACGCAGGAGGGCATCAGTGCAGACGAGCTGGTGTAGTGTGCATCCACAGCACCATGTACTGCTTACTGGCTTTCATATGGAGACAAGCCTGTGTTTGTTCTTGTGCCTTCACCCCTGAGGTATCTCATCATTCCTTCCTTGCCCTTGCAGCTGCCATCCTGAGATACAGAGAACAACCAGTGTCCCTCATTTCCAGACGGAGGCACTGAGGCAAAGAGAGATCATAATTTAACCTAATACATTCAAACTGGTTTCAAAGTCTGAGTTACAGAGGACATAGGCATCATTAAGCATGTGATGATGCCTGTCAAAATTTCTGTTGATCTCTTTTGTGGCCCACCAAGGCCGGCATGACATGTTCATGCAATTTGTGTAGCTGCAGCTGCCTTGGGCCATGCAGTGAGTAACAGTGCGGATGCCATCAGCACATCCCTCAGGGACTGAGAAGCTGGGATGATTTCACTGGCATTGCCCATGCACATTATTTGAAGGAAGATGTTGGGAGCCTCAGAGACCTCATTTCGCTCTCTGGGTGACTTGGGCAAAGCATCTGTAGACGTAAAGCCCAGCAAGAGCCCACTCCTCCTCTCTGCTTCCTCGGGGAAAACAAGGGGCAGAAGGCTGCCACATGACAAAAAATGAACCTTTTTTATTGTCATGAGCCTTACTCTTCTCTCTACTTGTTGCAGTGTGGCAGTAGCAGAGGGGTGAATTTACCACCACTGTTATAACCACATTCTTCAGACAGAATAGAAGTTACTGCAGAAGAAAACCTTAACTTAAGCTGGAATGATGCGTGTCTGGGACAACCCCTATTGCGCTAATTTTTTGGTATTTATGTTTCATTAGCTAGTGGTTCAGAGTGATTCTGGGAGCGAATCCCTCCTGGATGAGTCCCAAGGTCAATTCCATAGCTGCAGGACCGAGAACTGAAGTCTGGCCAGCTGATAATCTTTTGCCTTGCTCATGCCAATTGAATCCTTTCTTCTTTTGGATGAAAGTTATCCTGGAGCGAGCTAGACTGTAGGCCCCTGTTAAATAATGATGATTATGTTCTTTTGCTCACTGCAGACAAAGAATTATAGCCCCTCATTTAGAACTCATTTCAAAACCATGAGATTCTGTAATTGAAAGTGGCTGAAGCTAATTTGATAACCCAGTTCTGAACAAAGCCAACTAACTACTTTCCTTTTGTCCTTTCAACAGTAATGGCCTTGTCAGGAAAGTCTTCTGTGCTACTTTTAAGAGGGCAATTACGATGGAGGTTGAAAACTGCTGTTCTGTAACGGACTGCAATTTCAATATTGCCTTCAAGTTTTCAGCAAGGCCATGGGCATGTCAGCAAGCTGAAAAGCCTTCCAGTCACATCTGCTCCCAAAACACCTGCCCAGTGCTCCCTGGCTGAGGGGACAGTCCCTAGTGAGTGAGACAGTCCCTGCACTGAAATGCAGGGTTCAGCCCAGGAGAGCGGTGGCACCCGCAAGGCTGCACTGTTTTTAACTCACTTTCCCCCCTGGCTTTTGGCGCAGTACCTCAGTGCCCTTATCCTGGTCGGCAGCTTGCACAAACACTATTAACCCTTGCCAACTAAAATCCCATTAGTGAACTGGGGCACCCTGAAAGCCACTGTCAGGCACTGTATGGGGAGGTTGCACAATGATCAGATATTACAAGTTCTCGTGCATAAGGAATAAGCAAAATTTATGTGTACAGATAAGAAAGAGACAAACTGAATTTTCCCCAAATAACAGATACACGTGGACACACACTAACATGCAGAGCTGACTGCATTGACAACAGCAGGTGAAATACTCTGCAGATCTTACTTTGAGTTAACATCTAGGAATCATTTACATGCTACAAATACTTAAACACCATTGCAAAATAAACCTTAAAAACTCTTAAAGATCTTTTGCATAGGATTCTGGAGACAGAACAGCTTTCTTTGCAAGCCTTTTTTGCAGTGATCACCAAGGGAAACATGCTGACTGCAAAATATATACCTCTGGTATCTAAGTAAATTTTTCTTAATGCTTCTAGGATTCTGGGCCTTCCTTGTGGTAAACGGAAGAAATGTAAATAACGTGGCAAACATAGCCTAGAGCTGTACTCAGAACTGTTCTGGGGGTTGTAATAATTAGCATGAGCAAATTGCTAAACTGTGTGCTGTGATAAAATGATGGATTAGAGCATGGGAGAAATCATTAACACATTGATTAGCAGCACATGCCTTCAACATCACTGTCTCAGCAAATTCTGAGCATTGTTTGAGCTTTTTACAAGCCCTGCCTTCCATAAACAGTAATCATGAAATACTAATATACAATTCATTGAAGTACAAAAATTAAATCTTAACCAATTAAGTCAGTTCTCAAATGTTTTTGAATACTTACTGCAGCAGTTCATGGGGGATTCCTGCTCTGTGTCCTTCTGCATTCACACAGAGGGGACCGTATCAGTGTCTGCGTGATGCAGGGTCTGCCACTAGGGATCTCCCTCCAGGTTTTCTGATGCACATCCACTCCTTATCTCTGTCTCCTGCATCTATTTCAAGCATTTTACAGTAGTGCTGATGGGTGTTTATACCACACAAGGTATACCTCCTAGCATAAAAAACAGGATAATTTATATTATTAGAGCCTATTAATTTTTTGAAGAATAGTTTTGCTTTGAATACAATAGGAATTTGGTTTTCTTCTTTTTAGTAAAGAAAATGTTTCCCTGCATTTATATACTGAAACAATCTCTTGACCAGTGACTACATGGTTTACTGGCAGCTTTCTCATGGTAGGTGTTTCCTCACGGTGGCTTTAATAACCAAAGCAGCTCTGTTATTGGCAAAGCTAATAGCAAGAGGCTTCATTTCTTATTCAGCACATGCACATAGGAGTTTATAAAATTATTCATTTGAATGGGTTTCCTTTTATTAGGATTAGTAGGCCAATCTCATTCCTTCCCCACCCCCCATCACTCCATCCTCCTCTCTGCTTTGTTTTAAATAAGTCCAGACACACATATTGAATTTTAATACATCATTGTAACAAAATGTGGGTGTCAATAGTGGCTAGCTGCTGTGAAAAAGAAATATAGGAGCCTACCCCATAGCTCTATGTCAGCACGTTTATCTAATCCCAGAGGACTCCCAAATTCATTATCAGCAGAACATAAAATCAATACAAGGCTGTGATTTCACTTACTGAGTTTGGGTACTGCTACACTAGAGAAGATAACAGATATAGGCCTTGCTGTAGTGCTTTTTGCCATAAAATACAAATACCTCACAATCACTGGTAGTGCTGAGGATAAATTAATCTCCATTTTTATATCTGGGGAGCTGGGATGTAGGAACTACAGGCCATGCAGTAACGACGCTCAATCCATTTCCCCCGCCACCATCAAGCGCACTCAAAGCCCTTGAGGGGTGGCGGAAGGAGGGAGCCCAGGCTGGTACCTCACCTGGGAGCGCGAGGCAGACAACAAGCCAGCTGAGAAAAGCCCCGATATCACAGCTCAGACCCAGGCAGGCCTCCTTCTCTTGCTCATAAATCCCTCTGCCAGTATCTTCTCGTCTTTTTAATATTTCCCTGCCTTACTTACTATGCAGAATGCTCCATGCTGACTCCTACAGCTGTCTACCGCTTATTTATTTCTGATGCTACTCTGCTTCAAGATCTCTCCCTCTGCTCCATGTGAAAATGGACATGGATCATTCTGCCCCAGAGAAAAGTTGGGACAATCCTAAATGTGTGATCTCTTCTATCAACTGCTACCCCAGTAGGGCCAAAGGTTTAATTATTCTGATTATATTACTGAATCCACTGCGCACAACTCTTTGTCATTAAATGTTCTGTCCTACCCTGGGCTGGAATGGGAGGAAGAGGAAGAAGAGCAAGAGATCTGAAAAATGCTTGCACTTGCCTCACGAGAAGTGAACATCTCAGTAATTCCCTACATTTCACTGTCAATCTAAACCACAGACATGGACACTGGTGATTTCAGAGTCTGCATCTGTAAATGACAGAGTGCTTCTATGAGAAAGTAATTTGTTTCACATAATTAAAATCACTGATTTATGGTAGGAATCTATTCATTAAAATGCTCTTTTAATAACACAAGTAAAAAGAATACTTTTGAAAGGTGAAAGATTTGCAAATGTGATCTTCAGTTCCTACAGCTCCTGCTTCAGTTCAGTTCCTACTGCAAGGCAGAAATGAAAGACAATAAATTCTTCTGCAGAGAGAGTCCATTTTATGAGTGCCTGGTGGTGTACTTAATGGCTCAGTGTTTCTCTCCCAAAATCTATCATCTTGTTGGAGTTTTTTTAATTAATTGGGCAATTTCATCCTTAGTTGCAAGAGCACCTCTTAGGACAGCATTAATTTTAGTAGTATCTTAAAATGGCAATTCAAGATGAGCCACTAACAATGAATATGTGTAGTTGATAAGTTTTGTTCTTGCTACACTCGCTTGACAATACATTTGTCACAGTAGTGGCTCTGTTTTGGTACCATCCTCACCCATTCCTCACTGCTTTCTATGCTATAACATATATTTAAATAGCAATATAATTTCTGCCTTACCATACACACAATATCACATAGTTCAAAAACTCTTCTTAAACATTTATGCCAACATCTGTCTGTGTCAGATGAGCCATCAAATGTTCTTTTCTGAAAACTCTATAGTTTCACCTACCATAATGTAATATCATCTCCCAGAAGCAGTCTCAGAAACAGCCATCACAAATCCAAGTATCATAACTTCTATGAGCAGCCTTTACCTAACCAGGTATAGGAAATTGTCCTGATTCTTCATCAGTCACTAGTAACATCCAGGCTGCCATAGAGGCAGACAAATAACACAGGTCAGCTAGTGGTGGAGCTGCCTGCTATCTCAGACCAGAGCAACAGCCTGAGTACAAGTCCTTATTTCTCTATTTTTAAGATATCTTCCCATTTTTATCTTTCTTCAGGGAGTCTGGAGAGCCTGGAATTGTTTGGGGCTTTTTGAAGAATACTGGATGTTTTTCACTGACAAAAAACCCCACAGTACTTCTTAAATTTGTCTTGCATCTCCATTCAATTAGAAAAGTTGGTTAAGACCAGACTTTGGGGTGCTTAGTCAAATGGAGTTTGCACCTGAAAGCTATGCAAGAGCACAAACAGCTTCTTGCCATTAGCTTCAAAACAACAGAACTGGGAAGCAAAGTCATGTTTTCCAAAGTTACATGTGAGTGATTTGAGTATTATACACTTTTTTGATACTTCATTATGTCAGCAATTGCCACAGGACTGCAGAACAAAAACCACTCATGGTTTCAAAGAAACACTCCAGTGCATCGAGCTATCGAGTTATGTGCTAATCCACATGACATGTTCCTTCTGGAGTCACCTAGAATTTGACCGAATGAACAAAGAGAAACCTTGATATGCCCTTTACAGTATCAAGCAATTGCTCCCGTGTTTTACACACATGACCTCCTAGGTTTGTCTGTCACTGGTGGCTAATAAGACCACAACTGAAGGTCTTATATGATTCAGCAGAGTAAGAAGAGCATCTGAACAAGGCTAGAGGCTAAAAAATCCTTCACGTTTTCTGGTCTGTCTTCTTGCTGTTAAAAAAGCAGGAGGAGAGTTGGGGGAAGATTATCTGGAAGTCTGGGATTTAGCCTTCAGGACAGAGAGACCCCATCCTAGGGGTGCCTGCCCCAGAGGGTCTCATGTGCAGGAAGAAACATTTCTGTAGGTTTCTTGAGAAGTGTCAGAAAACAGCTGGCGTAACTACAGCAAATGGGAAGAGTGCCAGGCAACAAGGATTTCTACTTCCCCTTCAATGTTTCCCTGCCAATGCTTGACAGCAGCTAGCTACAAGAGTCAGTTTATGCCTACCAGAAAGAGAAGAGTTTCAAGCCACAGTGTTCTCAAGGCAGAAAGGCAATAAAATTCTGGTGAATTAAACACTGAAGTTGATGAAATCCCCTCCCATGGAAGGCAATGCCAAAACTGACTTCAATGGAAAAAGTGCTTTTCTCATCTCATCGCTGTCTCTTTTATCAGATCTCTGTTTTCAGTTGTTGCTGCTGCCTTTTTTTTTTCTTTGTGTCTCCTAAATGTTTTCAAACCACCTGAGCCATTTTCATCTCTCCTAATTTTAACGCTCTGTAATATAGTAGTATTCTTTAAACTAAAAGGAAACTGTGACAGTATTTGTTTCAGGTTTTCCATCTTGCACAGTTCATTTTTGTAAGAATCAATAAAGGTCATGTTATTTAAAAATACGCAGCCTGACCAGAGTGCAGAGAAGACCACAGACCTGCTCAGTGTTTCCACAGTGATGCACTTTTTTTTTTTTTTCATCAGCAGATGGTACAGCTGACATCTGCAAAAGCAAAGGGCACAGCTGGG
This sequence comes from Tinamus guttatus, assembly GCF_059628265.1. Classification (NCBI taxonomy): domain Eukaryota; kingdom Metazoa; phylum Chordata; class Aves; order Tinamiformes; family Tinamidae; genus Tinamus; species Tinamus guttatus. The sequence continues at coordinate 145,021 of NW_028288864.1, read as the reverse complement.
TTACAGCTCAGGTTATGGAAAGCAACAACATCTACTATGTGTCACCTGTTTGGACTACATAATTCATCTTTCTGTGAGAACAGAGTGCTTCCCCTATGCATAGAAAATAACCGCATGTTTCCTATTTGTAACAAAAGTAATGCCTCGTACCCCAGCGAAGACAGAAGACCAGTGGCCCATAGTATTAATGACTGGGTAAGATGTTAATGACAAAATGCAAAGCTACCAATATCCAAGGTGTTGTTTTTGCATTCTGGATTTAAAACTCTCATCATGGAAGATTTCATTAATCTAAAAGAAACACACGGCATTTGACAAAACAGCAAAAGCTTTTTTTTCAGTGGAAATTAATGTGTTTCAGGACTGGCCCATTTGTTCTCAAAGCTGTGGTGATACCTGCACTGAGGACGCCCGTTCCCGGCCTGGCCGCAGCACCGCAGGGCAGCGCAGGCAGGAGCCAGCGGCCCCGCTCTGGCTGCCCTAGACCAGCCACCCCAGCCGTGTGCATGGACTGACAGGCACCTGACCCAAAGGAGACAAAATCAGCACCGAGTCCTAGGGACAAAGCTAGGAGGAAAACTCAGAGAAAGCCTAGAGCAAGTTTCAAGCCACCAAGCAGGAACCGGTGAATTTTATATCACACTAATTGTCTTTTTTTTTCTGCTTTCACTGTCCAGAACTGATGGAAAGATCTCCTTATAGCTCTGTTGTGATTCTGCCTGTGCCAGGTGCTTCCCAACCTGGATTCCATCCCACATATTCCACTTCTGTGGCCTTATTTGAATGTACGGACCACGTATACATCGTTACAGATAAGGTGTTCTTGAATGCAGAACAAATATGTGATGCTGTCAGATGCTCTAATCTCTGCACCAGCTCCGTGCATTCAAAGCAGCTGATAATGCAGTTCGGCGTTTCCCTGGAAGCAGGCAGGAGGGCTTGCACTTCCAGAGAAATGGGTGGCTGGACTGCAGGAACACCCCAAAGTTCCCTTCTGTCCCCTTACCTGTACTCTATTAAAGGCATGCTGAATGCATGCTGATGATAATATTGCCTTGCTTAGAGGGGTCAGGCAGAGCAGTGCAGAGTATTTTCCAATTAAATGCTCAGAATTACTTAGCAGAGCTCTTTTATTAGAAAAAAAAAGTCACTTAACATCTCTACAAAAAAAGGTCGCTCTGGCTTGATTCAGGCTTGCATCTAAGCACAAAAAGGGAATGAATATGAATGGCATCCTGTCCTCTGGGTGGGGAATAAACCCAAAAGTATGATTATGTCTTGTTCTTACCTCCAAAGCAAATATATCCAGATTTCAGTTCTTAATGTCAAAGTTCATCACTGAAGCCTTCATTCCCAGAGCATTTTTACTTTTTCAGCTGATCTACATTATAGTCTTAGTAATGTGGCACTTCAGCTTGACGTGAAACTGCAAGACTGTTCACAGCTTTTAAGAGGGTCCAGGTAATCCTACAAAAACGCAGTGAAATTAGATGCAAGCAAGATCTGTTGAGGTTTTCCATGTATACACTGTTCATACCAAAGCAATCCAGTCAGTGTCCTGCTATCATTTTTTATATATTAATGCATAATATTAACTATTAAGAGGGTAGTACTGCACCATTAGACAAATGATCCTCATTCCTTACATCAGAGAGGCAGTAGATTTCCAGCTCAGAGAGTCTAGCAATGAGGAGAAACGACAAAGTACAACAACAAAGCACAGTGCCACAGGACCAGTTTTGAAGCCTCGATGAAGAAGATCTCAGGAGTAGGATTTTCAGGCATAACTCCTGCCTCTGTGTGTCCTTGGCCTCTAATGGGACACACAGAAACAGAAGCACTAGAAATCTGAAAAGCTCTCTCCATTCTTATCCTTCAGAACAAAAGTTCTTTTTCAGCTCTGAAACACAAGCTGGGGTTGCCCTGGGCATCCTTCTCAAACAAGAAATCAGGCCACTGTCTTCTAATTTCAAAAGAAAAATATATTTTTTATTAGAAAGACATCATAACTTACTGAGTGTATGTCAAAACTGACAGAAGCCACATGTATTTTAAGCAGCCCAGTGAGCAACTTGGCCAGTGCGGTCTCCAGCTGTTCCAAGGGATGGGGTTGGGAATTGGTCCTCTGCAGATATCCTCAGTTCCGGGAACATGTCAGTGAAGTGAGTGATGCTGCGAGGGGTCTGAGGAAGAGCAGAGCAGTCTCTAGCCATTCTCCCAGTTTGCTCGGCTGGCTTAAGAAACTTTTCCAAAACAGCTGATCCTGCAAGCAGATAAAGAAACAGAATGGATGAGGCCTCATGTGGTGGGGGTAAGAGCAGGAAGCAATAAACTGTCAGTTGTATATGAGGATTAATACTGTCATTAAATAACAGCAATATGTATTTCAGAGTCTCATTTTGCAGGGCTCCAGATCTCATTTTGTGCCCTTGATTCACTTTCTCCTTTTAACAAGCCTGTACCCTGTGTTACCGCATATTTCCTTCTTGAACACTCCTGCTCCTGCTGGTTAAGGGTGAGGAATAATGGACAACTGAGTGTAGCTACCTGGTGTGATGCTATCAGGCACAGCATGGATTTGGCAATAAACACTATGTGCCATCAGCATTCATTCTGGGTGAAAGACAGTTTCTTCCTTTGTGCTTCCTGCGGTCCCTTTTGCAACAACCCTGCTTGTAGGGCTGCTGGCAGAAACATGGAAGATTTTGCAGGGAAGTTCATTTGACATTAACACTTTTCATTAGGAAATTCTCCGTTACACCTGGCCTGGCTGCTTCACGGAGCAGGACCCCTTCCCCTGCACCTGGGGACAAGAGTCCCTCTGCTCGGCTGGGATGTTGTTGCTCGCGCGCCTGCAGCTTCTGCTTCCTGCAACGAGTGTTGCAAGCGAATGGGCTTGGCAGGAAGCAGCTGAAGAACGTTGGGAATTAAAGGGCATTTTTCAGCTGAAATCAATGCGAAATAAGATCCTGGTCTCTCCCTAAACTGGTCAGTGGCAGCCTCAGGTATTTGCCTCCTGGGCAGGTTTAGGTGGCTCAGGCCAGGTTTCCTGAAGGTCCCATGATGGTGCCTGTCCTCCTTCTTCCTCAAGCCCCTGAAGGAGGACACAAGGAGACAGATGCTCCTCACTTGCAGAGGCACATAACTAGAATATATGCATTTGCTGGATGAAATTAAACAACAGCAGGTGTCCTTCAGGGCTCTGAATGGCTGTTAGAGGAATTTACATTTGTGAATAAACAGCAGCAGAAATTATTTGTCTGACAGCTTCTCATTATTAAAATTAAAATCTGCTTAATCCTGCCAATTTTAGTGGGACCCAGGCTGACCTGCTAAGTGCTGGTCACAAAAGTTAATGTTGCCTTATGGAAGTTTTAATGGAAGCAGCCTTTTTTTTTAACATAATTTAAAAATATTTTGGAGATGTCTTTGCAGCTGTTGAAGTCAATGGCAAAAGGCCTGGCAGCAATGAAGCAGAACATTCCGAAATCTGCTGCAACGATGCCGGTCTGGGGGCTTCCACCAGGAAGAACTCTGAGCCCAAATAGGCAACCTGCTTCTTTCCCAGACATGTGCTCCACCATACAGTGCCAGAGGCAGAAGCTACACATCAACTCGAAGAAACGTCACTAATCTGCTATATGGCCTTCCTGTCACCTTGACATACCTTTATTTCTCTGCCTGTAAAACAAGGATGCTAGTGGTCATTTGTACTTTTATTATGCTCTTAAAGTTTAATATACTGGAAAGTTTCTCCCTACTGTTATTGTTAAATTACACAGTTTGAGGTACAAGACATCCCAGAATGTCATAACTTCAAATGAGCCCTTAAATTCAAATATTGATCATTTAACGGAAAGCACATACCATATACGTTCAATGGGGCTTACTGTGAGCAACATTAAGGAAGATGGGGGAAGGTTTTATGCTGACGAGCTTTCCTTTTGGCTTGTACTTTACAGCTACTCAGAAGTCAGCGATTGATAGCTAGAACCAGCCATGTGAAGCAGATTTGTCAAAATGTAAAAATATTGATTTTTGAAGATGCTTGCTCATAGTATAAAATGTAAGGCAAAGTTAAAATCAATAGGGGTAAATCAGGAGTTTTCTTGCCACATACACATTGCAATAACAAAGCCTTCAATGCATAAAAATCCTGTGAAGCAGATGACAAAAATAGCTTAAATTTACTTTTTACTTGCGTTTTAAAAGACAAAGTAAAACATAAATTATCTGTCATTCTGAATTTCAAAGAGTAGAGCATATTATCTCTTTGCAGAATCTGAAAGTACTATTGAGGCTCATTATCTTCATGATCACTGTCAGACTCTGGAGTACTAAGGAGATACTCTGTATTCTCATAAATATCCTTTTGCTGATCACAGAAAGGGGAAAACGGTGCATGATCAACTTTGCACTATGTTTGGGAGTTCAGTTGTTCAGCTGTTTGAGGAAAAAGAAAGGACAAAAGTTTGTTTTTGAAGTGGCTGCCCGACTTCCTGGCAACCTCATATTTGACCAGAACTTGTCTTTGAGAGAAGGTCAGCAGCTATTACCCCTGGGTCTGAGAAAAGGCTGGTTTAAACGCTTATGATGGCTCTTCAGACTATACATTTTTTACAACAGTTATACTATTCACGCTAAGTTGCTCAAATGAGACTTCAATTGCTTATGTGGGAGGAAGCGCTTGGCAACTGGACAGGGAAAACCAGATTTTCTTAGGAGATGCTTTACCCGAAGTACAATTGTTTTGTCACACATTTCTTTTGCTCTCTCAAGGTTGAAAAGTTTTTGGCAACAAAAATTGTAAAGCTTGCAAAAGACACAGCTTCCACCACAGCGTGCCAGATGAACCTAATGAGACAGATCCTTGGCTGCAGTAACTGGGGACAGCTCCATTGACAACAGTGCAGCAAGGCTGATTTACACCTGCAGAAGACAAGTCCAACATGCTTTAAACCTGTGAGTTGCTCTTATAACTCTGAATTTAGGGCCCATGCATTTACTCTACTTAAATACTATGTATGATACCATATCCATTAACAGTGACAAATGGGTATTACACCATTACAACAGTTCTAGTTGGCTTCCTCTTTCTCCACTTCTTTTGAGAAGTAATCATGCATTTGCAAACACATAGATTTCTTTTATAGCTCTGGATTCAAAATAATTTTTGTATTTATTTATTTATTTTTGTTGAACTTTTTTTTTGTTGAATTTTGTTTATATTTATTTTTGTTGAACATGTTCCAGTTCACTATGAGGCCTGAGAAAGGCCCATATACTTTCTTGACCTAAGGCCGATGGCAATTCCTGTGTGGAAAGGAGTGGGGATCTACAAGATGGGAAGTCCATAGGACTAAGCTGTATAACCACAACTGTGCAACTACACATACAAAAATACTTCTTGGCTGTGTGCAGACTGGGTTCTCTTAGGCAACACAGAAGAATATTTCCTTCACTGGTAGATGTGGTCCTATAGGCTGCATGACACTGCATAGGACCCCAGGTGCTGATATTGGTTCCGTCTATCCTGATCGTTAAGCAAAGAGTCTTAGTATTTACTTAACATACTTGCATGCACACTCACACACACATGAATATATGCAAAATGGGGAATTTCTCATACAAATGTCATTTCTGAATGCAAACAAATGCACAGATTAACAATGCAGCTTTGTGCCGCTTACTTTTAAAAGCTGTACGCAAGCGGCTCTAAACAATACTGACCTGTCACGCATGAGCAGTGTATGCAGATGGTTACATAAACTATGAGGGACCTGGGGACACGCTGTACAGCTGCACTCATGTGCTGTCCCTGCCTGGTAACACTTGCCCAGCAGAAGTCGACTCCACGGCCTCTTTTGTTCTCCCAAAAGGCAAGTCCCCCCTTATCAGAGCTTGGACTCACCAGCAATGCAGTGATCAGGTGTTGAGGGATCATCAGGAATTTAAACAACTGTTTTTCATATTTATTAAATTTCTATAGTGTTTAGGACCTCTAACAATTCATTAAGTGAAGAATTCTTTACATTAACTTAACTAATTTCCTTAGAAAATTCTCTATTCAGCTTCCCAAAATGTTTACCAGTGAAAAAATCCATCACAGTGATGAAGCCATTAGCCTCCAGACAAAACAGACTTTTTGGAGCTTTTTGATTTCTGTCATCTTATAAATTAAGTACTACAATTCTAAACTTAATATCTGGCATCTCCATTACTTTTTCTTGCTTTACATCCTTTCTAGAGATTCACTGCAACATAAAAAGATAAATTGTTGTAATATTTTCTGCACAGAGAGAAACATTTATTTTTTTTCCTCCAAGTTTGTCTCTTCAAGATGACTTACTGCAGGTTGCCTCTTTTTTGGAAATATGTTTAGCTTATAAAAGATTGACCTCTAATTAGAGGATAATTCACCGGAGCTGAGAAATGTTCTTTAATAAGTAAGAACTGCGGATTTTTGGGTAGAGCCCTAGTGACTGTGAAAGGACCTTGTCCTTGATGTACAGGAGTCTCACAGACTTGAAATGTTCTTAGTTTATTAAAACCATGGCTGTTTTTCAGCCTCACCTATTTGCAGTTTTTCTTAAATTGGCAATCATTTTAAATGAGATTTTGACAGTGCCTTACACTCTACTACAAACACTTTCCCATCATCAACAAGGATATTTTAATTGATGCACCTGAGCATTTCATCAGCTCTTTCCAGACCAGACACACTAGTAGTTCTTTGTCATTTTGTTGCTGATCAATGTACTCAGATTTACTGTCTCCAACCGGTAAGTCTGCAATTTGCAGCAAAAGTTGCTGCAGTCTCTGGTTCTCTTGTTGACTTGTCTTGTGGGACACAGATATCAATGCCTGGGACTCATCCCCATGCCTTGTTTGGGAGAGACCCTGTGTTCCTCGCTCATCCCTCACTTCACTCCATCCCTTACTTGCCAGCACAAACTTTGCAGGTATCAAAACATATTTAGCCAGCACTGCAAGCCAGTGGCAGTGCCAGAAAGAAGATTTCTGAAATGTAAAATCTCTTTGACCTTAAAACTAGGGTTACAGACACAGCCTGTGCAAAAGTGCATTTCGTGATCTGATCATTCCTTCTGAATGCAGCCCTCTGAACACCAGCAGAAACGAATGCGTTAGCCCACAGAGAGGCTCTTGAACCTCCCTAGAAAGCCCGACTGCTACAGTGTCATCTCCCCGTCCCAGCTGCGCTCAGCCACCCATCACATCCCATGTCACTTACCTCATGGCTTCTTCTCTCATTACAGTTTTAAGACTCAGATTACATGAATTGTAAATACATTTGATGTAGTTTCCTTGTTACTGAATATAAAACTAGGAGTTTGGAAATGAAGAAATTGCAAACCAAAGCACCCTTTATATAAATAATATTACATGACATCAATGATATTCTGGAAAAAAATTCAACTGAGTTTCAAAGCATGTCCACTGAACATGTATAATTTAAGACATTTCCTTTCTAGCGGATATCATATTTAAAAACAATTACTTAACATCAGAATATCTTATACTTTTAATGCCTAATTTATACCTGGCACGACCTATTTATATCATCTCTTACTAAAGATTTAAGACTGCTCAGAACAGCAAAAGCTCCCTAGTTAATCAGCATCCCAGCCTGTTGCAAGATTGTGCCTGGCTTTCTACAGTCCCTTTGCATTCCTTGCAAAACAGCTGCCATAGATATGCAAATCCAGCATCCTGATCCTTTGACTGTTCCAGTGTCATCCTCAGTTTTAAACACGTTTTTATGGTTGCCCTCCTCCTGACACCTGAACATGTACCAGTCCCTTCAAACAGGTCAGCAGGGCGAAAGAGTTGGGGCCGGGTCTGTCGCATTGTGATGAGCAGCAGTACACTTTAAGAAACCTATAAACACAACAGTTTGGTCCTAAATTAGAGACATTCTTGATTTTTTTTCTTCAGCCATTTATCTTCCAGCAAAAATCTCAGCTCCTAAATGCTGGCAGGGTACCTGCCAAAAGAATTTCTCTCTCACTTACTTGTTGTAGTTCTGGGCTGATATTAGAAATCATTTGTTACTACCAGTTTCAGAGCAGCTATGTCATCATTTTATAACTTCAAGAAAATCTGTCTTATAAATGAAATGTCCCTATGCTTACTTGTAACTGTCAGCTCGCTCAGTAATCTTTTAATTCCAAATAGATTGTCTGTCTTTGTATTATGGGTTTAGCTTGAATATACAGACCAAAACTATTGATGCACAATCAGGGCACATGAAGCCAATTTGCCAAAAAGTGACTTTATACAAACAGAGCCCATGCCCGCGTGCCTCCGTATCTGCTGTGTGCTCGGCTGCGCTCAAAGCGGGTTCCAAATAAATGCTGCAAGGAGATAGCAGCAACAGCAGCTACTGAGTCATGCAAGCTCTAATTGTGTTTGCATAAAATCCACCTGATTGGCTCACTAATGACGTGGGCCAGAGTTTCCACTGATTGTATCTGCTTCTGTGCTCGAATCAGAATATGCAGCCTCCAGAGCCACATTTAGAAACATTGAGACAGGGCCTCTGGGATAGGGTAGGGACAAGTTTTTAAAAACATGAGTTTGGGGGCACTACCCACTTCCAAAGATAACTCGGGACATTTCTGCCACAGCCACATGCTGCTGTCACCTCGGAAGCTCTCTGCCCTCCATCTGCCCCCTTCCCTTCTAAAAGCTCAGCCAGGGCAAGACGGGGATGATTTTTGTAGATTTTTTTGCTCCCTCTCACCTCTGCCCAGGTGAAAGCTGCCTATGAGCCCTGCAGCCACAGCTCTGTCCATGGGCCCGAGACACGCTCTGAGCAGGGCAGGTCCGTGCTCCTCGGCAGCCGAAAGAGCTGCCCTTCCCTTGGCCACTATTGATCCTTGAGGTGAGTAAATAAAAATTGACTGAAAACAATTATCTCCGAAGGTCCATTTGGAGGATCCCAGCTTGACTCTCAGGGGGATTTTGAGACAGAATAGAACAAGAAATATCAGTCAAGGCCTATCTTACAGATAAGAGAGGAGCACTGGCCATTGCACTGCAGAAGTATAATGAATAGAATGAAATATATCTGGAATGAAATCAACTGGAACAAGTGGAGTTTCACTAACTGCGTTCTAAATAGATTACTGAACCTTTCTTGTATCTAGTTTTTTAAAAAAGTTTAAACTCCTCTCATTTTCCATAACTATAAAGTAGTCACGGAGCACAGAGTTAATAAAATGATGCAGGGAAGTATTTGGAGACAAGATTATATCGCTATACAAATAAATTAGGACTATCTTCATGCTGCTTGATAGGAACACATATTCAGATAACAAACTCACAGTGAATTGTTTTTCCCTTTAGTCATATTGATAAAAATTCATTACTGCTGGGATCTCTGAAAAAGTCAGCACACTTCCCGAAAGGGAACAGCAAAGGTACTTGTATTATTTTTGCTTAAGTAAGCAGATTAAGGGATAAAAATAATGACAGTGCTCTGTATGTTCTGAAAATAAGAACCTGGTATATCAAATCTTCTAGAGTACAGGACTTTCATCTAGTTTTATAGAATTTAGCAAGTGTAAACTGGTATAACTTCATTGAGTCCAGTGGAAAGTACTGTTTTGCACTGGGCACGGGACATAGAAGTCTGGATAAGCACCCTTTGAAATTTCCACCTTCTGAATCCAAACGCTGGGCACCATCTCATTAATATGGCACAGTATTAAGTAAAGTGAGTGCTTCTACTTCTGCTACTTCTAAAATCTCCCTTGTAGCTAGCAATATATCACCAGAGCTATAAAATCCCCTAGAAAAGCATCAATACTCTTGGTCAGGTGTTGAGATTTTAACAATTTAGTCAGATATTAATTTTGGAAACATTATAGACACATAATAGTTATTAATGAATTTTTCCCCGAAAACCCCACTGCAAATCTGATAGAAGAGCCTGGACGATCATTAATGGGGTATTTTTCTTCCAACATTATTTGAAAAGTACTGCTAGAACAGATGGGAGATATGCAGAGCATCATTTCTCACTTCCAATAACACTGTTTACCAATGCATTATGCCACCAGAACACCATCCAGATGTTACTGCAGCCACTTTAAATTTGTTATGCATACATCTCAATGCAGAGAAACGCAAGCAGGATACATAACAGCAATTACAAGACATGTCTTCAGGATGTGGAGGAAGGAGCCTTCCTCCATTTGAAGGTTCTTCAGTTACTCTGTTTTGTTTTGTGTTCTTTAGACATGATTTGGCAGCATAACTACCCTCAGAGAGTAGATCAGCATTTTGAGTGTAAATGCAGTGTCTTTTACTTATTTTAAGGTATATATTGCTCCCTGCTTTCTAGTGCCATTGGATTTCATTTCTGTGTTAGGGGGTGTTTGTGGTACTCGGGCACAGCTGCCAAACTGACTACTTTAGGTGGTAGTTCTGGTCTTGCTTTCTTCTGTTCTTGACCAGCAATGACAGAGTTAATAGATTCTCTGATCTCAGAGGCCCAGTCTCCCCCTACTCGTGCGATGTGCTAGACTGATGAGAAGAGGGGCACCCAAAGCTGCTCCCCAGGAGAAGGCTGCTGGTTACTTCTCCCTTCTGCTCATCTCCAGAGAGACCGGTTCCCTCTGCACATATTCAAAGTCACTTTGCAGACCTGAATCCTACTCATACTCCCAGAACACGTATCAAAACAATCCTTTGGGTCAGGAATGCAGTGCAATTCCTAGTTCACCTTGTGCAGCCAGGAAATAGCTGCGATACTGCAGAGTCTCCCACGGGACAGGTCTGAGCACTGCAGGGATGCACCCGTGCGCTGTAGTTCAGCAGACATCCAAAGTCCAGCAAGGGTAACAGTGTAAACACAGCACACTCCTCTGTCTTACGTATGTGTAGCAAAGCCAGCTACCGTTAGGCCCGTGCATACTAAGTGTCTTACTCAAAGCTGTTTGCTGGGGAAAAAGCAGCAGGCTACAAAGAAGGCAAGAGAGTTCAGGGGAGTGAGAACCCTACAGAACCCGGAGTCGTCCAGTCAGCAATCGAAGCAACACTCCAGCAGTGGAGTTAATGACAGACACAGTCTCCTCTTTCTTCAAGACTACTGCAGCCTGTTTGCTATAATCCAAAATGGACTTTTTTTTTTTTTTTTTGGTCACACTGGGCTTAACTGTGGATATAAAATCCACAGGACCAAGCCAAACTGATGAGTCCTTGCACGATTGCTGGGCAGAACGTAGCTGCAGAGAAAAATTATACAAACAGCAGAGAGATGTAGATATCTGCACCTACATTTAATGTAACTACTGAGTTCAGTTTTCGGCTAGCACTGAGAAGGGGGTCTTTTCAGAATACGATATAAGATGATGCACCAAGGGATGGGTGAACATGTTAGGCCTTCAGCCCTTTTCACTGAGATCACAAACTGACCGCAGGACATTCTTGGACTTTCCCAAAGGAATATCAACATGTGGAGACAGGAATGTACAGAAATCAGTGAACAGAATCCTCAACCAGAACAAGTTCTAAAATACTCCTTAAAAAGACACTCACAGTCTATATGTCAAGGCCAGCAATACCTTTCCCTGGCTCTTCATGAGCATTTATCGTGATTCTTGCTTTCCTGGTCCTCAGCTACATTGGAATGTCCGGTTGGGTTTGTCCTCCTCCATATTTTCCCTTTTGGAACCATGGCATTTCACATTTCAGAGTACCCAGAACAGATTTACAAAAAACAAACAAACAAACAAGGAGTTTAAACACAACATCAGAAACAACACAGAACAAAAGATCACAAATGCTGTACTAAGCCTAGGGGAATTACTGTCTTGCCTGTATATTCACGAAGTCCAGCAGGAATCCAGCAACCTACTCTCTGGCAATTAGATTTCAGTCCTTCCCCATAGCTCTGAGTTTTGGTCTCCTCGTCTGCCCTGGCAGTTTTTTAGCTATTCAGAAATTCTTTGTTCCGTTTTCTTCTCACTTAAACTCTCTCATTTGCAGGTGCAAGCTCAGTGGCAGAATAGAGCTTGGTCAGAGCTAACGCGCCAGAGGAAGGAAACGCTCTCCCTGCGGAGCGGGTGACTGGCCTGGTCTCTCTCTTCTCCTGCTTTAGTGCAAACAGCAAGGAAGAACCTGGCAACGAACGTGCAGGCAGAGCATGCAGTGCTGCAGGCAGCTCCACCGCCCCATGAGGTCTCTAGAAGGTTAGAGTCTAACCCAAACACACATCCAACCCTTTGTTCTTTACCCCCAGTTGTCAAGAAGGGGTCTTTCGGAAAGGCTGTGGAGGAGAGCAAAAGGTAACAGGAAACAACTTCCCATCCAAACACTTCTGGAAGCTGCTGAGAGCACCCGATGCACTTTGCTGCAGTTTCGGTGCCTACACTCTACAGCCCATGTACTCTAAGTCACAGAATGAGATAAGCTAATATGTATTTCCTTTGTAAGCACAGCACTATGGAGGTGTGCAGTGCTTCTGCGCTCCAAAATCTTGGAGAGAGAAAAAAAAAAAAAAAGCCTGTTGGGAATCGCTTTTCTTTAAGCATGTGTAATAATTGCTTTGTAATCAGAATCTCTGATTTGAAAATGAGTCTTTTCTTTTTCATCCTTCCTTTTATTAGGACACACTCTATCCTTGTCCCAGCAGGCAAAGTCATGCATTGCCAGAGGTGACCTTCTGGGAGTGACCGCATTTGCTTATCTGTCTGTCACGCAGGATGTCAGAGGGAGCCTGCACTCGGTCTTAACAGAAAATAGCATTTATCATCCAAAAGAAGGGCTTATCATGCTTATATTAAACTGCATTAACAACACCTAATGGGGGGTGGGGGGCAGATACGGCCGATAATGTCCCCGCTGAAAGCCGGGGAGCCGATTATCCGCTGAAGCTCACTGGAACTTCATCACTCGTAAAGCGCAATTTGATCACTGAAAAATGCAGCTCGAGTGACGTGGCTCTCGGGACAAGCAGCAATGTATCTTTAGGCTGCCTAGTCATTTTGACCATAATGACGAGTGAATGACATTATCTGGTGATGATCACACTTTCTCCTAGACAAATCTGTGCACTCGGATGAACATTAAGCTAATTTGATACACATTGATTGAGGATGAGGCTAGAGACAGCCATCTAGTTTCTCCGTGTTTCAGCTTCCCATTTGTAAAATGGCTATGATATTACTCCGGGGGTGATGCAAGGACAAGTGAGTTCAAATTTGCAAAGCTTTACATAACTCGTACTGATCAAGAGCAGCAACAGCTAAGACAGAGCCGCGATGGGACCGGGACGGCGCGTGCCGCAGCGCCCTGTTGCCCTGCACGGAGTGCACTGCGTGCGCTGCTCTGCGCAGGGACCCTCGGCAAGGAACACATACCCAAAAGATCCTCTTTATACATGATTCTCTATTTTTTTCATCATGTTGTATATACAGCACTGCTTGAGAGCTATAGACATGTGACTCTATATATAAATACAGACGCCTTTGTCAGATGGCACAGCCTGATCTTGAATTCAATCTCTCTGTGCTACTTTAATCCAGAAAACCATCACAGTTCACATCTCCGAGGTTTTCCATCTAGCCAGGTTTCTCAAATTAAAATCAGACTGTACTCCTAGCTAGTGTGGGGAAGGATAGATCCACTTTTGCAGCTTGGTTTACTCATTCGCATGCAGATTTGCTGACACGATTTACCTCCTTATGTCCTGAAACAATTCAGCATTCGAATAGCACCAAAAAGGTAAATATATTAACATAAAGACATATAATGATACCTAGATGTTACCAGATCACTGCTAGGCTATGAAGATACTTAATTTATGCTTAAATATGTATACAGTGAATCAAAAATCGACCCATACAAATAACTGGCCTATTCTAACCCAGGAGCTATTTTAGTGCTGTCAGCGGAGCTGTCCTGAGCTACACCAGCTGAGGCAGCCGCTCACTGAACACTCCTAGGGTTGTAAAACTGGTGAATAAAAGGTTCCAGACTAAAATGTCCCAGGGCATTACTCAATTATTTCAAAAATTGTGCTGTAAATCATTAAGATTGTATACATCAGATTTTAGATTGGCTGATTTCTCAGCTTTGCATTAATTTATTAATGCCAGGGAATGTCTGGGATGTGACAATTCTTGTATTTACTACACTGTCTGGAAAAGCATCTTACATGCTGCAGATAATGTCACTCTATAGCTAGGCTTTCTAATAACAGTTTTGGTTTGCAAAGATATATGAGAACTATAAACAGGGAAAATATCTGGTGGCTCATCTTTTATTATTTTTTCTTCCTAGCAAAGCAAACTCAGGCATATGAGTCAATAAAAATGGGAAGCAGAATACAGGAGGCTCTTATGAATCAAATTAATAAATACATGAAAGTCTCTGTCTGCATTATTATGCTGGTCTATGTAGACTTCTTTTGTTCAGTTATGATGCCGCCAGGTTACTTATTTGTATTTGCACTCGGGAATCACCTACCAGGAGGTATTATTGATTGCTTGGCTCAGTGCTGTGATCTAAACACAGGCAGGGAGTGGGCACGGCCGGGAAGGAGCAGCTGCGGCGCGAGGACCAAGAACTGAATTTCCCCTCGTGCTGCCAGCGAGGAGAGGGAGGGGATGAAGGCAGCTCTGGGGTCGCGGTGAGGGCCTCCCGACGCTCCCTGCTCCCCACGGCAGGCGGGAAGGCCGTGGGGTCCGGAGCGGGGCCGGGCTCTTCCAGCCGGCGCGAGGAGACACATGCTGCGCGGCCGCCGGCTTCGCCTGTGCTTTGGGCCTGCTCTGCTCTCAGCTCCATCCCAGAATACTATATTCAGAATTACATAACTGAATTCATGTCTAATTTAGCCTAACCTCATCAATGATTAAATAATTAAATTTATTACTGCTCTTCATTCTAATCCAGGAGGCATCGTAATGAAATCGAGCATCTGGCAGAAATGGAAGCAATAGAGTAATCCTGGACAACGGTCCTGAGGAGGGATAAAACCGAACCAGGGAGTTTAACGTGTGGCTCTGTAACCACTTCCAAGGGCTTCAGCGTTTCAGGCTCCTCAGTTCCCTCCACATCTTGCAGACAAGCTCATCGGTATGAGCTACCAAATGCTGTTTTTAAGTTTACAGTGAAATTCAGTGCAAACACAGCTCGAGAAGCTGAGGTGCAACGACTCGCATCGCTGGCCGGGGTTCCTGGGGAGCCAGTTGTCCCACACCGGCCCCAGGTGCCTTCCCACCTGCGGGGAAAGGGCAGCCCTGAGGCTCTGCACTGTGGGTGGGTTGGGGCCTGGAGGGTGGCCCTGCTTCCCAAACTCATCCGAGATCAACCAAAGCCACCGGGAAGACTTTTGAGGGCCCTCAGAGCAGCCCTGCGTTGCTGCAGCGGGAGGAGTGCTGAGCTGCGCTGGGGCAATCAAGGCTGGTCAGAGACAAGGAGCTACCATGGAAAACGCCTCACCTTCCAGCAGGGCTTTTCTCCTTCTTCTGCCAGAGCCTGGACTCTCTTGGCACACTCATATAATACAATACTCAGATTTTCTCTCAGGCATTTTGGAGAGTTGGTCATTTAAGGACAAGAAGGACGAATCAGGAACGTGCTACCTTAGGAAGGTTTTGAAACTCATTTTCACTTAATACCTGCCAGTAGCCCAACCAAATAAGTAAGTCTTCATTAAAATATTGCCAAAGGCAATTCATTGATTGAAAGAACATATCCATGTTAAGAAAATTATACGCAGATGTGTTACTGAAATCCTTACATGGAAACTTAAAGCTAACATGCCTTTTTCAGATTTTCTAGAAATCTGGAGGGGGTTGAATTAAAATCCCTGGACCTAGATGTCTCCTTAAAGCTGTCAGTCTGGGCTGCATCCAAACTCTCATCACCAGCTATGATTAGAGGCAGTCCAGGCAACAAATACTGTTTGAACAGTTGGCACAACAAAACCTGCATCTCCTCCTCGAGTTTTTCAGTAATGCCATCTAAAACCAGTAGAGATCTTGAACTATCTCCTCTACGACATCTATTTTTTTGGATCAGTTCTATCCTATTATTTCCTACAGCCACATCGTATAATTAGCTCTTATTCAGAGCAGTATAAATAGTTTACTTTATTCTTACAAGAGCACAGTATATCCAGAAAACATCAATATTTCATTTATCTCTGTTTATGCACGTGCTTGGTTATTGAGGTGCTTATTAAGTATGGGATTATTATAATAGATAAAAATAAATATTAACCAAAAAGGCTCAGAAATAAGACTGGAGACAAAATGTGTCTGAAATGGGGCCTGTACTTCTCTCTCGTGCCTACTGCATACCTTCTAAAAAGAGTGTTTCCAGGGCATTTCCAAAGAGCTAAACCCATCTCCATGATATCAGAGAGCAGCGAGATGACATCTTATTTCAGGGAGCAAAAAGAGTCTTCATAAAATACAGGCCTTTTTCATAAAGACACCCCTATTTTTCACTTATCTTACTGCTAGCTTTCCAAATCCAGCCCTCCAGCCTTCACCCCAGCCTGAAGAGTCTCACTGAGTGCATTTGAAGTCAAAGAAAATATAAATTATACATAAATCAGGCAGGATTAGGCCACATTATTCTGAATCATGGCGATCACACTTCCAGAAACTATTGCAACTATTGCATTTTAACCAGCAAGACTGAATTGAACCACTTGTATTTTCAGAGTTCTTAAAAAGCAAAGGAGATCCTTAAGGGTGTCTTTTTTAATCCCCAATTTAAATTCCATGATCTTGAAAGTGATAAAATGTCACACCCAAACTTCAAGCAATAAAGACTGTTTGACAAGTTTACTGAAATAAAAGTGGTTCCACGCAAACAGACATATTTACAAGAACTGAAACCACTTCCTAATTCATTAAAAAGTGATTTCAGTATTTTTTTTTTTTAAAAAGGAAAATTCTCTACTGGCTCAGTATTATCTTAATACCACAACAGTATTAAACAACTCCAGTCTTTTGATGCATTACATAGCACCGGCAGCTCCTGAAGCATATAACTTTTAATGAGGATTCTACATTAAGTGGGCTAAATACAGACAGAAAATAGCAGAAAAAAATCAGGTTTATGAACCTGATCTTGCATTTCTTGACTATCCTAAGCTTGGATGGTCTCAATTCCGTGTATGAATATCCTATATGAATTGTTGAGTCATATTTCCTTTGGGCCTTACTTAGAAAGGAAAAGGAGGATTATAGGCTCGATTCTCAGACAGAGAATTCTCTCTGCCTGAGAATCCAGGGACAAGGAAGAAATGTAACCAACGCTGATGACTTGTTCCTCACTTACTCCACAGCTTGGCCAGACAATTATTAAAGAAACTCGCAACCTCTCTCGCTCTCAGAGAAGCCATGTGCTTTACTGCCTGTCCTGGGTACACCTCTCCACCACAAAAACCCCACAACAGTGCAATTGTTGGTACGGGTACAGATTATAACCTTTCTGTTACAAGCAAATACTCTCACTCAAAAATCACACAAGTTTTCCCTCTTAACTATAAAAATGCATGCTGAGACATAACAATATTCCTGTAGGGATAGCAACAGGGATTTCAATACAGACTCTGCCCTGCAGCTGGTCATATTTTGTAAAGTTTTAAGGGATATTCTACCGTATTTTCTTACTATCACAGCTGATGGAGAAATAAGGGAGGAAAAGGCAAAGATGCAACATTCCTAATAACAAACTGTACTCAACATTTTGGAGTTGTTTGCTTACCCATAGAGTTGGTTGGAAATTTTGAGCAATTATTAAAAGAAAATCTAAATAGCTGGTAAAGAAATGTAAAAAATCACTTGTTTAAAACTTGATTTTCCTTGGGTCTTTTCCTTACTACATCGTTTTCAGAAGCTTCACAAAACCCAGCTCATTTTTCTAGCTCTCCAAGCACTGTAACACGTTGTCACAGCTCTCCTGTCGAGGTACATCATCCTTCATGCCACTATACAAGCACCATAAGGACAGCATCCCTCAGTGGGACTGCTGTCATAATGGAAGAAAAATAATTGTGAGGATTGTTGGGAAAGGAAATTTAAATCTTACAGCCCCTCACCTTCTCTTCAAGAAATAATGGTGGTTCTGAAGAAATGAATAATATGACTTATGTTCAGTCTTATCTTTCTGAAGACTTCTTTTTTTGAATTTCCCCCTAATTTTTCAAATATCATATTGTGGTGTTACTACAGTACAGGCAATGTAAGGTGCTTAAAGAACAAATGAGTACCAAAGGGAGCAGTTTTCTGGGAAATATATGTAGGCTTGTGCAGGGAGCCCATCATTACTACAGTTAACTTTACACAGTTCCCTTCCCACTAGAATATTCAAGTACAAAGTACTGTAGGCAGCAAAACAGCCGCTCTGCCAGCAGGCCATTAGTTAGCTCATGCCAGACACTACATACATTATTTGTGGCAGGCTTCTACTTTAAGAATAATGATAAAAAAGCTTGTAATGAGAATAAGCCCCAAATGATCCATCGCTGGAACTACACGGCTTTTGCAAATGCTTTAGTTGACCAGATGCGCCAGATTAAACCTGACTCTACCTGGACAAAATACCAGGGTCTCAGGCAGAACAATGTGATTTATTTAAAGGCTGGTAATGTTCAACTTCTTCTATATCAGAAAGTTTCTGCACATCCAAGGTTTTTCTGCTATGAGCTGCGGTGTGATAACGATGTGGATGTGCTCAGGCTGTTCCTTGCGGTATCCTGGGAACACGCGGGTGCTCTGGAGGGTGCCTGGGAACGTGCAGGTGCCCAGGAATTCCGTCCTTCTGCTTCCTCGAGAAACACAGCCCCTTTGCGAAGCGGCAGCAGCGCGGTTCGGTGCGCGCAGACACATGCCGTGTGCATGCAGCTAAAGAGGCACACCAGTGCAGACAACTGAAATCTAAACTTGTCAATACCGAGGTATGGGGGCAGGAAAGAGAATTACAGGATCTGAAAATTGTTAGGGAGACGTGTCCCAGGACAGAAAGCGGAGCCAGCCTGTGCCGAAAAGCAGGGTGCAAGCTTCATGCTCGGAGGATGCTCCGGCCACCTCTGCACAGTGCGACGCTGATAAGGCTTTCGCAGCAACCGCTACGCAACCGATGGGCTTGAGAATAACAAGCTGACGAGTGGATTTGGCTTCCCCAGAGCAGGAACCCAAGGATTTACTGCCCCAGAGTGCAGCATGTCGGTTTGCTTTATCACTGGGGTCCCACAGCAAATTTATACCCGATGATGTTAATTGAAAAGAAATAAATTATCCTAACAACTGGGCCTTGCTGAACATGCTGCAGGATGGCCTGACTAGCAGCCTCTCGTGTGGGGCAGGCACCTGGCAAGGAGAAGTGTCGCGCGGACAAACAGGGTCACGGCCATCTCCTTGGTGAAGGCTGCTCACCCTGGGCCAACTACTTCCCAGCAGGCTATTAATCTGCCACAGATCTGAGAAGTATTAAGTATGGTCCTTTCCTTGCTTCTTATGACCCAGTGGTAAATGTCCTCATTACATCCCTCCAAGAGGACGGACTTCCTCCTCACACTTTAGAGAACGCAAATGCCTTTCCCTTCCCTTAAAGGGCTTCCTCTTCCTGCAGCGTAACCTGGCTGCCACGCGGCCGTTACTGCCATTTCTGCAAATGCCAACTCCGTACGTTGGGTTTCCTGGGTTGTTTGACCAGTTTGTGATGAACACTGACCGCTAGAAAGAACACCCAAAACAGAGCAGAGTACGTAACCATCAAACTGCTGTTTCTGAGGTGTGTTCAAAGGTAAGCGGGAGTCGCACCTGCTAAAACTTCCAGAAGGCCAATGGTTCAGCAGGAACACGGAGTCCGCTTCGATAAAATACCATTTCAGGCTTGGAAACATGTTCAGACTTTGGCTTGCTCTCTGTCTTTGCGGTGATCCTGCCCTTGGCCACAGAGTTCAGCTCAGGTGGCCCCAAGCAGGGCCTCAGGGCAGACGAGCAGGCCGGGATGCAGCCGCGCGGCCGCAGAGGCCGGTGCCCCTCGCTTGCTGCCGCGCCGGGACAGCAGCGCTCCCAGACGGGACAACGCGGCCTCATTCTGCTGCCTTCAAGCTCCACAAGGTTCTCATGGGAGCAGGGCCAAGGCAGCTCCGCTGAAAGCCCCAACGGCAAGGCCAGATTCGGGAAGGTGCTTCGGTGGCCGCAAAGACAGCAGGGCCCTGACCTGGTGTGCGCTCTCCCAGAAGGTCCCGCCGCTCAGGGACGCTCCACAGCACCTCTGTGCTGACTGCACCAGTCACTGACTTCAGCGTCCAGCAGCTGCTCACGTGTTTTGAGATGATTTTCAGAGTTGCTCTGTCCGATGGATATCCACCAGTCCTGCCGCTGAGCCAGCCTGCGGCTGCCTTTTCTAACTGCTCTCCAGGAGAAATCAGGAAACCACACTTTTGGGGATTTTGCATTACCTCTCTGTGAGGGACATGCTGATGATACAGCCACCAAATTAATTGCACTTGTTATTGTATAAGCCCAGTGAAACGAAATAGAAAGAGCAAAAGTAACACAGTAAAATCTTTATTACCTACACGGGGAATTCTTTCAGCCTTTTCTCTCCAGCTGCTCACTGGCCAAATCTTAAGACATACTGACTCCATTCTCTATTGCATTAAATCTCTTCTGTGACAGTAAAAGTCAGACTTAAAAATAGCATGGTTGCTTGATGAGTCTCTTTTGCACAACCTCAGTGGGATTACAGTTCCCCTGTCTCCAAAGCAGGTAAACGGTGTCCAAGGAAAGGTGTCAGGGTTGGGGTCAGCCATAACTAGTCCCTTCCAGGTGTCCTTCAGAGCCCCTCACCATCCTACAATTCCTGGAGCACATTCACCATTCAAAGTCACCTTTGTAAAACCAGACAGACTTCAATATAGACATGTCCCTGTGGCCCAGGTTCTGCGCCAAAATTTGGCTGAGTTAAGATAGGTGTGTGCTCTTTGGAAAGCTCAAGAGGTTCGCTCAAGAACTAACAGCATTACTTAATTGCAAACATGATGTCAGTTGAGAAGAAAATACCGCTGATTTAAGGCTTGCAGGGTCTGAAAGGAAGCCTGGTTGAGCAGAGAGCTCTGGAAAAACTGTCAGCATGCTCCTTAATTACGCACACTGGGCTAAGTGCAGACACGAACAGTTAGATGCTATTAAAAGGCAATTCCATTGACTGCTAATAGTTCCAGTACTGAAATGGGGAATTACCAAAATCCTTTCTGAAAATACAGCATATACTTAAATGTCTTTCCAAATCCCAGAACTGTCATTTTAGGAATACCTGGATTTCTATTTAACTTTTATGGAATATTATTTTATCTAGCCAGTCCAAAACAAACCTAATTGGGTTACAGCTACTGCAAGCCCTAGGAGAAATAAGACCAAGAGTTTCAAAGGAATTGAGCTCTCTTTCCCCCGCCTCCCAAGCCACTGCACGAGGCTAAGTCCTAATGAGATATGGGCAGCAAGCGGAAGACCCTCCCCTCTCCTCAGCACATGTTCAAATTATTATAAAACCATTTTCAAGTAAAACCATATTTATTTGACCCTGGCCCTAGGGCAGCAATTCACTCTCTGATGTTCAAATAATGACAACCAATTTGCAGGATACTTGTAATCTTAGATCAACTGCCCACAAGCTGTTTTAAAAAAATATTGCAAACCTTTCCCTGCACACTACTCAGCGGAATGTGAGCGGCCTGCAAAGCAGTGAGAAAATGGCTGAGCAGATGGAGAGTAGAGAATCAGACCAATGAACTTTATGACATTATTTTAACAAGCAGCCATAATCCAGGCAGGAAAAAAAAAAAAAACACACACAAAAAAGCACTATTTAGAAGTCTACTTCCAAACTTCCAGCACAGACATGTCTTTAGACTCGTAAGCGAGGAAGACAGCTTGCTCTCTCACACTATGAACTTCCAAAGCACATAGGTTTCCAAAGGAAGACATCTCAATCTACTTCCAAGTAAAATAGGGAATAGTGTGGGAAAACACTGATATGAAGCGGAATTTGTGAAATGCAGCATGGCTCAGCCTCCTGTGGGGGCAGCGAGGTCAAGAAAGCACCAGCAGTTCCATAAGGCTGTATAGCATTGATTCAATAGGAGACAATCCTTGCCCAATACAGAAAAGGCAGGAGATGAAGACAAAAAGGAGAAAAAGCTCTGAGTGCTGCTCGCACACACGCAGCCTGGCCGCCCAGCATCTGCCCTTTGGTGGGCTGCACCATAAGCTTTGCCCTATGCACACTTAGCTACCAGCAGCACGAGCAGGAGTTCAGTATTTCTTTATTCATTTACATGAATTTCTTGAAGAAATAACAATATTTTTTCTACAGAATTGTAAACCTGCTTGACAAAATTCCAATGTAAAGAGACAATTCTCTATAAAAATCTATATGGCATCAAAGTAATTTCTACAGAACCCAGTTCTTTTCAAGCTTGTTCATTTTACGGGCCTGGTACTTACAGGTGAACATAAAGATCACAGTAATTTTGTTTTGCCTCAAAAGCAAGAGTTAGTTACAAAACTACTTGTGGATCAGGCAAGTGCTACACAGTCTGTCCCTTACTCTTGCTGTACATTTACCTTTGACCAGCAGGCCATTACTTAATCGCTTTGAAACTGGACACTTTGTTTCTTATTACAGCTGATCAACTTAAGATTTTTAATTTCCAAGGATTCTCCTAACGAGCATATCAGTCGTGGTCTCAGTGTGACAGGTTAAAGTGGCCTAACACAACTCCAGCTGCTGCCACCCACCCACGCGCCCGGCCAGCGGGCACCTGCTGCCCTCAAGGCACAGCAGTCACATTGAAGGGACTTGAGCAAACCTCAGCCGCAAGGATGAGAATTAGGAACAATCCTACTGATCTGAGTGATGTTTCAATGAATGAGTGAAAGCCAGAGGGGAGTGGAGAGCTGTGCTCTTTCCGATGGTTCGCGGCTTTTTTCCCTCACTAGCAAACGGGACATTGAACAACAAGTTAGCTGCTCTAAAGGGTTTTTTTACCTCTTGCTGCACACACCCCAGCCAAAGTCTTACCCTCTCCTTGGGGAGTATAAAACCCCAGACACAGAGCTGTAGGGTCCCTTCCAGCAGTAACTCAGCCTTGCTGGAGACAGCCAGCTTAATGCAATCTTAATGTGATAAACTGCTAACTTGATTGGATTCAATGAGATGTAAATTATTAGATTCAAAAAGTACACAGAGATCATTTCACCTTACACTCTGCTCAAGAGGATTCTGCCTCCAGTCTCTTCATCACTCCTGTTAATTATATTTAAGACATCATAAAAATGATAAAGGTTTGGGACTTTGTTGTTATCTAACTTCTCCCAAGACACCACAATGTTTCCTTCTTTAACAACTTATCCTTTTACTTCTAAAGCACTTCTTTTTCAGAACACCTAGAAATGCTTAGGGACACAGGTAGATCTGTAGCATGGTCAAATTTGAACAAAAGAAATCTCACATTTTAAGAGCCTTTGATAAAATATATCGCATATATACATAACAAATGATCTCTTCGTCCTAGCATGAACATCAAACTGTATGCACTTACCTGAAATGTTACCTCTGCTTTAGGCACCTCTGAAGGAATTTTTTAAACAACACTGCTACTTGAATTAGTCAAACAATGAATAGTGAGTAATTTTTTGTGAGCAAGTGCTCTTTCAAAAGTAAAATTCTGATTGATGGTTTAAAGAGAACTGTTTAAGGTTTTAAAAACGATCCGGAATATTTAATTTCAGATTGTACATTTCCTGTTAACTTTTCATTTTGCCTTAGAGAAGTTTTTCAGTTCCTTGCAAGATCAAATCCCAAACAATTTTAATAACATTTCAATGTGATTCCCCAAAACCAGAATGCCAGTATGACATGCATCACCTCCTCTATGATTTTATCACATTTCTATGAGAGAGGCTGACCAAGGCACTAATGATGCAAAACAGATCTCCTGGTAGTGTATCTGGTGGCCAGAGAAAAGACCCCCCCAGTTCATCTGCAAGTAAGAAGCCCTCACAGGAGCTTCTTCGGATTTGCTGCTCTGCAACATGCACCAAGTGCTCAGACAGGGAGAACACGAGGCCAAAGCCACCCCTCCTGCAGGCCTGCAGCAGCCGGCCCTGGTCGCTGCCTGCACTAACACTATAGCTCCTCGTTTGGTGGTTTGTTTTCCCCCAGGCTTGGCAGGGACTCACGTGGCTCAAGGACTGCGACCAGCCAAGCTCCTTCTGCAGAGCCCCAGTGACTCCCCTGCAGGTCGGGGGCAGCCCCACGCGGAGGCCGATTCCTCGCTGCCATCTGCTAAGAACCCACCTTAGCTGCGAGGGGCGATACCGGGCAGATGACTTGGCCCTACATGACTGCAGCATCACGCACACAGCCCTTCTCACGGGGTTTTCACACCAGCACTGCTGCCTCCTGCTTCCAAGTTATCACCTCTGTCTCTCCTCTTTCAACTTACCATGGAGATTTTGGACCCGTAACGTGCAATTGCTAAGCAGTGGTGGGGCAGCAATACCAGCAGCACCTCTGAAGTGGCACTTCTGGGCATGCAACAGCTTCTCTTCCTGCCCACACTAGAGCAGAGTTTCATACGCAGCCCAGCTCTGAACAAATGCGACCTGCTGGCAGGCTTTGTTGGCATTCAGGATCTCATTTCTACACTCGTACGGTCGGGTGGACTATTTCTAGTTCATTATTGCTAAATAATGAGCAATTGCATCCCAGATTAGAACATCGCTTTGAGGTCCAGAGCCACAAATGCTGCAGTGAGCACACACAGATAATTACAGACTGGTTCAACTCAAAATACAACTGCACTGAAATCAGGAGACAACGGAGACAGAGGTGTCAGGGGTAACATCTGCCCTGCAGACACAGTGCAACTTGGGCAGGGAACTTGGAATGTCTCGGGGATCTTTGTGATACTGAATTTCGTAAAAGAAGGCACAAACACATGGGAGAGACTGAGAAGTCCCTCTAACATTCTGTAATCGTTGGCCCGCCTAGCGAGGGCAACACAGGTCTCTCGGGGACAGTCAGCTTTGAGGAAGCAGCTCAGAGTGTTTTGGGGGTTGAGTTGGCTTCGGAGAGAAGCGATGCCAGAGTCTCCCTTGAGCAAGCAGTGGCCTTATGGGCCTTCCAACTTCGTCTCCCAACACCAAATACTTTCCCAGATCCATGTGTTTTCTTCCTGACCCCACGCAGCTGGGCGCCATGGTAAAAGGTCACAGAGAGGCATTAGAACATCATTTTCCCACAAATTGTTAATAGTCACTCTTGGAAACCCAAAAGGAAGGCATAAAGCTCATTCTGCTACATTAATACAAAAAGGCACTTTTATTTGCCATTGACTTATGCGTACTTATTACCAGTTATCAATGTGTAGCCCCAAGGATAAGACTTGAGTCCAGCTTTAATTAGTTTACTGTATTGAGGTAAACCACGCCTCACATTTCCAAGGAAGTCATTATTTGCACTATTCCCACTTTTCCGTATTCGCACCACCTTCCCCACTGCCATGGGGGTGAAGCTACTGCCTGGTTATTCAGAAACGCTGCACCAAGAGTTTGGTACATACAGAAAGAGCACAGCATATACAGAAAGAGTAATGATGAGAACACACTACACAGAACAACACCTCGAGGAACATGGTCCGAAAGTGCGGAGGAAGCAGCGGAAGGGAAAGGAAGGAAAAGAGGTGAAATGGGTCTAAAACAGAGTGGATAAAAATTAAATTGACAAAATCATCACGCCTCGAAAGTGTAGACTCAGTTGTTTCTACTTCACAGAGAAATGAAGTAAGGCATTTCCCCACACTTGAGAAATCTTTTCCAAGATGTTTTTATACCAGTATTCAAAACACAGGAGTATATTCCCTCTTCTCTATTCTGAATGCAATAATGTGAACGACCCCCGCACTTGTGCTGTCTCCTTTTCTCCCCATCGTTTTCCTATCCACAGCGAAGGACTCAGAAAGCTTGCAGAGTTTAGAAACAAAACAAAATAAAAAACTCCAAACCTTTGAGAAATACCTGGGCATCAATTAATATATTTCATTCAATGAGGCTAGGGTAGAAAGCTTACGCAAAGTTTTCGATTTTTACAAAAAAATGGTAAATAACATATTTATTTATTTCAGAAAGGGCACCTTTCTTCCCAACCGCTTTAGATCTGCTTTTCATGCAATGCTCATCCCTGCAGGTGTGAAGATGGAGCAGCGCCTGCCCTCAGGGGCGCAAAGAGGCTGTGGCTGCGGCGATAACAGTGATTTGTGTCACCACAGGACACAGGGGCCCGCGCTCAGACGTACCTATGGGGGGGCTGTTGCCTAAGTGACTCTGAAAATCCCAGGTGATAGTCTGCTCTGGAGACACCTAAAGTATCCTTTAAAATCTTGCTCTAAGTAGAAACTGAGTAAGACTCCCTCTGTCTTAGTATATTCTAAATAATCTGTACCTAGAGATTTGCCCCTTTTTTTAAGAAAATCTATTGATGGTGCAAAAATTTATCTCCAGTTTTAAAAGCACCTCAGCTATAAAAAAGAATAATATTAAGATAGAGAGCAAATCACAAAATAAGAATGATCAAACACTCCCAAGCCTTATCATCAATAAAGCTGTAAAGTTAGCCACACCGGTTCACTTCAGGGCATCTGCTCGCATTTAATTGAATGATTGTTTTAATTTTTCATTGTTTAAAACCACTCAACCACTTATCAAAAGCCCAGTGCTTCTGCTTATAGCCGAGCATAAAAACTTGTCAGCGAGCTGCACTGCAAAGCACGTGTTTTCTTCCAGGGAATTAGGGCCCTGCGGGAGCCGGAGATACACGCAGGTCGGCAGACGACATCCTCGGCAGACGGGTGCTGACGGGGCCCAGGTGCCCCTGGTGACACCAGGAAGGACCCGCGGATGTGCGGAAGGAGGGATAAGCATCCTGCTGCACCGGGTTTGGCACATGGCTCACGTATTTCCTACAGCCCGGACCGGCCGTCGGAACAGAACGTACGAGTCGCTGCAAACACCCCTGCTGTGGTTCTAGTACGAGTAACGCCACGAGTCAACACCTGCAAGGTCTGGAGTCCCTCGCGGGCACTGGGCACTGCACAGGAGGAGCAGCAGCCTGTGCCCGCTGCCCGCGCGGGAGCGGGGAGGCTGCGGAGACGCTTCCTCCCGGCCCGCTCGGCAGAGCCCGGCTCACCCTGCGGCACGACGGAAGAGCTAAAGCAAACGACGCTGCCCGCGATGCAGCACCCGTGCCCCCGTGCACACCCCAAAAAGCCTCTGCTCTGTGTAAGAAAGAGGAGGCCAGATCCAGAGAAGAGCTGACTTCATCTCCCTGGTACTAAAGCACACCACAGTGCAGGATGCATAGAGTCTGCTCTGAATTTACTTTTACAGGGTACTTTGCCTGCAGCATTCACCCTCAAAGATCAAAAACTTTCCAGGTAGGTCTGCAGACTGAGAGTTCTTTGTATAAGGGCACTTTAGGTTGACAAATAAAACTTCCTGCAGCTTCCCCATTTTTTTGAATCATCCTGTATCATTTCATTTACCTTCTTTGCTTAATTTAGCTTTATTTAATAACAGCTCAATTCTGGAATGCAAACACCGTATCAAAGTAAAAGCTTGGATGTTTGAGAAAGATAATTCAGCTTCTCGAAAGCAAATGTCTCCAATTCTCCAACCCAAAATATTTGCTGGATATCATCTGAACTCACAGAAAGTTTCAGATCTGCAGAACAGGAAACTCCTGGAGATTGAACTGCAAACAACAGCTAGAAGTTTATCCTTTCTCATCCCACGTGGCACAGACAGGTGGAATCACGGGGAAGAGCAGGGGCTGAGAGGCACCTAAATTACACCAAACTGATGCAAAATTAAAGCAAGACACTAATCCATAAAATTATGAAATCCTTATGGCCCAGGGCAAGCCTGATTTCCTACCATGAGTCTTTGAGCACCATTATTGGAGCTAATGTTTGCTGGCACAGATTCTGTAAGAATGCAGGTGGAAACTTTCTGAACTGAAGGGCTTGGGATAATTCTTAGACTATCTAGATAATCTCTAGAAAATAAGAAAACAAAGCTGCAATTACAGCTAGGTCACATTCACTAGGTAAGTTAAAGTAATGGTTGCTCTGCCCAAGGAACAGAACAAAGTGAAGGAACAATCTGGATTTTTTTTTGCAAATGCTGTTGGAGGTTGATATGCAGACGCTGGTCATTAGATCTAGTTTTATTACGGCCATAAAAGAAATGAGTCAACAGCTTAGTCATATCAGGCAGGATATGCTTCAAGCACAAGCTGAATGAAAGAATGAATTTAACACTGAGAATACAATGTAATTAAAAAAGATCCCTAACAGCTTCTTCCCTAAAACAGCAAGAGGCAACACACAGGAGTCTCTGAGTAAAACTGCAAGGTGTACTGAGAGGGGCAGAGGCATCAGCAGGGATATCAGCAGGGATATCATTACAGCAATTTGTAAGCTATCATTACCAAGAGACCTCCTAGTTTCCACAAGTACTGGGTATCTTTCTCTTGCAAAATAAATGAAAAGATATGGATCTATTTCTCATCTTGCATCAGTATAAAATTGTCTGTCTTTTAGCTCCGTTTGATCAGATATCTAATTAGGATAAGCAGGCAGTGCCTCATCGAAGTCATCTGGCTGAGATGTGACTCTGAGAATCTGACAGAAATTATGTTACTTCTGCTTTACACCAGGATAGAGAAAAGGAGAAACAGGTTATCTGACTGCACCTGATAACCTTTGCATGCCCAGTAAGTACGGAGTGACCGCTCCAGAGTGGTCCAGAAGAAAGTCCAAATGATAGCATGATCATTTATCATTTATTTTGAATTGCACAAGTAACTTGGTATTCTGCCTTCAGGAAGAGAAAAGAAATGGTGATCGTGATGCCAAGACTGCAAGGAAGGAAATCTTTGTAAGAAGTAAAGACAACTATGTAGCTGCTAGAAGAAAACCACCACTTTTTACAGACATGGCAGATTTATGCCACTCTAGCTTTGCCTCCAGGAGGCTGAAAAGTTGGAGTGAGCTTTCAGCATGTCATTTTTATTTTGGTGTGGATACGTGACTAACACTACACACTGCAGGAGCTTTATGATATTGCATTCTCTAGAAAAACATTAAACACACAGACACAATCACATACGCCTTTCTAACATATGCCCTGATGGCTAAAACTCACATTTTCGGTTGTGGGAAAGTTGTGTTCTGTTGTGACAGAAAATGTGAATTGGATTAGTGCTTCAGGAGCAATACACCAAGGAGCAGCGCCTTTCGTGGTAGAAGGGGCAGGAGCCAGGGGACTACCAAGCTACTGCCAAGTCCCTGGGGACCATCGCAGGTCTGCATATTGCTGACGTGACTGTAGACAACTAACAAGGTCTGCACATCTACTTCTCACGTGCAAATAATGACATTAACATATTTTGCAATGAACAGACTAAATGGATGCTATGTTTGTACAGGAGGTTATATATCAGGAAGAGTGAACATGCCACCAGAGGGCAGTGAATGAAACAGGTTGCTTTTTGTTAGTAAGAGATGAGTTAAAAGGGTGAAACAACTGAACAAGGTAAATCCTCCACACACAAGCACATCTCATGGTCTGATTCAATGCTGTTTTACACCAGTTTGGTGGTGGCATGGCTTGCTGTGAGTCACTGAAGATGCAGTGATATGAAATTGTTTTAAAGAAATGCTGAGTCAATGCCACTGTGCTGGTAATTGAGCCATGAGATTGTGTGAAGCAGTAAAAACAGTGACTTAGAGGAAAAGATCTTCATCTAAATACACCAAGCAAAAATCTCCCAGCAAAGGGAAAGTCTCCTCAGATACCCACCACACACTGTATCCGTCACATAGTCAGGGGCAGATGCAGAGCCTCAGCTCTCTGAAGTCACAGAGATCCTTAGCCAAACTCTAACTAATGATGACAACCCCAAAGTGTCTCCTGCAAAGTCCCTCTCCCTGTGGGGAGGACAGAAGAGCTTCAGGCGACACCACTACCAGCCTCAAGGGCTCTTGCAGTAGCGGGCTCTGTTTGTGTCTTTGGGAGATGGTGCCTGCAGTCACTGCTTCACTCCTCCAGTGCTCCCTTGCTGCCAAGGCAGCCTTTCGGAATCACACAGGAGTGTCTTCCCATGGACTTGGGAAGGGAAGGGGCTGCTTCTGCAGCTCTGCTCTGTCCTCAGAGTGCAATTACCTGAAATACGGAGTCATCAGACACATTTTACAACCCCTGCAGCTTTTTGGCATCCCAGTATATTGGCTTACAGATAGATTTTGTAGTAGGATACAGCAGATAGACAGAGCTCTCTAATTACAGATTTACATTAAGAGGAAGGTTTAAAAGCTAATAGGACATTATTAGAATAATGATCCCTAGATGTTCTTCCAGCTGAACATCTGCCATTACTAATTAAAAACAAGTTAAAGACAACCTGTTTAAGAGAAATCAATATTTACAGAAACTGGAAACCACACTAATGTGAGACATGGTGACAACCTACAAGGACCTTCCTACATGCCTTACCAAATCAAGGATTTCACAAATTGGTGCCAGTACCAAAAAGCCTTTGTAGAACAGAGTCAGAAATTTGACTCACATGCAGCTTGCTTGTCATTCTCATTAGTCAGTTGCCCAGCAGTTTTAAAAGTTTATTCACATAAAATGATACGTTACCCACTTTCTGAGATTGGGGTGTCATGTTTTCCAAAAGCAGGCTGGAAATGACATTTCAAGCGGCAGATAAAAACAATCCTCTTGCAGCATCTGTCTTCTCTGTCTGCATCCCTGACTTCTACTGAAAACACTTTGAAAGTCACTTTGTGGAAGTGCACAGAATCTGCATCAACCCAGCAGCATGGGAATGTAAGAGTAAATCCTAGAAGTGGAGGTGTACAGTTACAGAGAGAAAACAATTAGGCAAAAAAATTACAATAGCAAATAGCTTCGAAATCCATTAGCTACTCAAACTGAAAAACAAACGCTCATTTCATCTGTCATTGCACAACCACCACGAAACAACAATGAAACACTGTGCTGTCTGATCCAACGCGTATCTTAACATCTATCGCCACCAGTATCACGCAGCAGAAGTCAAGTTGACAGAGTCATTCAAAGACTTCAAATAAGAGTATCTTACTCATGGTCTGCAGGTAACCTGTTGCTAGCCCACCACTCTGCCAGTGCCCCCTTTCCATCCACGGAAAGGGGATTATCTGCATTACCTGGCACAGGGGCACTGAGCAGCATAAGCAGAGGGAAAGGGATTAGGTCCTTCTGCTTGCCTGCCTCTCCCATCCCACAGCAACCCAAAGCTACTGTGAAGATTAAAGCCCAGCCTGATCCTGGAGTATAATTTTGCCACTGATCTAGTGAAGCTCTTGCATATCAACCTTCCGGAGCGGGAGCAGGCCTCTCTATTAACTTCAGGCCTCAGACTGGAAGTGCTGCACACCAACAGTGTCCACTGACTCCAGGTGAAGAGCAGCGGCCCCTTTGGAAAAACACTGTTCTGTTCATCAGGTATCTGGCAGAAAAGCTCTGTAGTCCAGTGAGTGCTCGAGTGTTCCCAGGCCAGCAGCCATGGAAGAGGGAAGAGTCAATGGCATAAGAGGCTCTGCTTTTACAGCAGTGCCCAAGTTGGCCCTCAGGGGCCAATATGAGCACTGTGTGACCTTGCACTTGTGATTTCCATAGACTGTGTTATTGGAGACTTCAGCTCGGTGTACGTTTTTGCAGTGTGGGAGCAATAAAGAGCAAAGGCAAGAAATAAAGAGCCTCCGGGTGCTGACATAAAATTAAATCCTGACTTCTTTTTCAAGCTCAAGGTAGGAAAATCACAGCCATGTGTCTTTGTCAAAAGTGTGCCCAGGCACCAACACCATCGAGGACAGCCACTTTTGCCATGTAATCATACCACCCTCTGTATATCATCCAATGTCTTTGTGGACTTAAATGTAAAATAAACCACAAAACCCTCTTTAAAACACACCGGCAAGCAGGATTTGGCCCCATGTAAGTAACTTTAGATTACAGCTGTCTAATCCACAGGGAAACCAAATCTCCCTTCAGGGCAATATCTGATTAGAGGAGAAACAGTTGTTGGCCGCTAGGAAACTGCAAATCATTTTTTGTTCAAACCCACAGGGATTTTTGCAAGGCCTGCTGAGCCAATTTAAGAAGAGAAAAAAAATCTGAGAATCCTGCAATAATATTCTCTGCAGTTTTCGAAAAGCCAAATCCTGCTCATCCTACTCAGTGAAGCGATCTTATTGAAGGTAATGAAACCGGTCCCTGTACAGAAGAGAGGCTCACTACAGCTCTGCCGGCACCGAGCTGCTCCGCCGTCCCTGTTGAGCTGAACTGCATCAGTTATTTTGCTGTTACACCACCCTCCTGGTAATACTGACAACTTCAATTTTCTGTTTGTTTTCTGCCTTTTTTTTTTTTCTACCAGAGATGTGTTCCAATGTCTTTTCCTCCTGCTAGATAGTGCTAGGTGAGCTATAGAATAAGCATAAGGATATCAGAGCGCTGCACCTGCCTATAAAATGACATGAATTTAATCAAAACTGTTTCTAGGCTCAGGGCTCGGGCAGTGCCGGTCTTGTTGGACTTCCCCTAGGCAACTGCTTGTTTTGCCTCTGCTGAGGCTTGGACATATGCTTGATATTACCAGCAAGGGACTACGAAGAGCGTTAGAGAACCTGCATTATTTCATTGCTGGTTATGTACGGATTCCTTATTTTCGTGCCCTCACTTACAGATTACAGAATAGCTTTTGCTAAAATGGCTCTGATTCTGCACTCACTCACGCCAAGGTAAATCAAGGGAAACTGAGGCACAGCCAAAAGGGCTCTGTGAACGCAAGGCTGGCTGCAAAGTGCAGAACCTGCATCACCCTTTCTAATGACACTGCTTTTGAACAAGCACTCACTTATCTAGAGCAAAAAGAAGGACAAGTCTACAGCAAGAAAATACATCTCCACACCAGGCAGATCACTCTTGCTGAAAATTTCAAACGTGAGTTTTTTAATTCAAGGAAATAAAGCCAGATAGACAGTGGGTTTTATAGCATTTTAAGTGTTCACCAGCACAGAGGTATTTTTGCTCTATTTGCTAGGTGCAGTGCCTAAAAATACCCATAAGTCACAGAAAATGAGAAAAAAGAATTAATCTTTCGCTTTTGATACATGTTTTATAATGGCTACATCTAATTCAAAGCATACCAGACAAAAAAAAAAAAAGGGCATGTGAAGAAGCCAGAACCGTTCATCTAGTTAGTTGACGGGGGGCAATAGCACACGAGAGCCCTATGTAGAGCGAGAAAGGGATCTTACTCCGTCCAGGCTGGCCGCTCACTTGGTGGATGGGGATGAGGGGCCGTCGCTTTACCTGCCCCAGCCGGGCACCGGTGCCAGCGCCGCGCGGGAGCCGTCGCGGCGGGCACGGCCCAGGTGCCGCCGCAGCTGCCCGCGACGCGCGCGGCACCGCTCTCACAGCACGCGCTCTGCGGGCGCCCGCGCGCAGCGAGGGCACTTTGCAGCGACACGAAGGCAGCGACGAGCCAACGCGGGCAGGGCTGTGCGGGAAGTCAGAGGCCTGAAGCTAAACAGAGATCACACGGCTTCGTCTCCACATCTACGGGGAGAATTTAACCAAATTGACTAAATGTGCCATTCGCCTGAGGAATCCAAAGCTACAGAATGAAACACGTAACTTGGTGCCTGGCTCCTGAGGCGGGAGCCTGTGTGACAGGACGTGAATGCGCTGCTGTGTGGCTAACGCACAGCGCTGGATCTGGAATGTCTTTGGTGCTGACATAGGGACAAGAGCCCGAGTGTCTGCGCTTATTCCATAGTGTTCTCTCTTCTGGAGGAAGCTAAAAAAGGGTTTAGAAGAACAACTCGCTAACCTAGATGTGCTTTGCATCAACCGCAAACTCTGAAGTAAAATCCTAATGTTTCTTTAAAATGCACATACCATTTTTTGCAATAATTACTAAAAATAACTGGTATATTTATTTTAAAATGGGAGATAAACTCATTTATTTTCCACCTGCTTTTTGGCATTCACAGGCCAAACTTCATTTTTGCTAAGTAATAGAATAAGAAAGTTTCCTCTTGTCAGCACTCCAGGCTTAGGTCTGAGCATGTGCTGCCTTTTTACAGGTACACGAAGGGGAACTTCCAGTCTTGAAACCAATTTAAGGATTTTATTATTCAACTCTTTAAAATCCCAATAAAGAAAATGCAAAGAGTCCCTGTGACTTGAATCTCATGTGTTTTCTTTTCACCTTGGAGAGAAATAAATTAACCTCTGTCTTTTGAAGGATTTGTCAAGTATTAATTTTAATCCTAACTTATTTATTCCCAAATCCAGCAAAGCACTTAAGTGTATGCTTATGCTAAGCGTAAGAATTAGCCCATTAATTCCAAAGTTAAAAATCATACAAGTTAGATTTAGTGGATTCCAGCTCTACACAGTAATACTGTCTGCCATATCTGATTCTCTTTATTCTCTTATCTTACAGAAAAGAGTTTAATTTCTACTGTGAATAGAGGATTAATTTTACCTTTTACACCTCTGATACGCTGACTGTTGCAAAATGGCACACGTTTGCCATAACCATTGCTTACTGGCTGGGTCAAATGAGTTGATCTCAACCCACACTTCTGCCACATGTTTTCAATGTAACCTGAAAAGGATACTATGGAAAATCAGGTGTATTATCTTCCAATTAATCCAGACAAAACATGGTTACCCTCTCCTGTTTTGCAACACACTTCTTTAAAACAACAGGCGCTAGTTTAAAATCTCATGTTCAGGCATTTATTACATCTGTTTTCTGTTCCCTTGGAAGGTATACTCATAATAGCGCGCAAATGAATTACAATGAGATTTGTCAGTTGAAACCAAAGGGGAGTTCAGGGAATTAACATTTAATTTTAGGTTAAAAAAAAAAAGATATTTAAAAGATTTAAATGTGTTTTGAGGCGGCTCAACTTGTCACAGCTCCATTGCAGCCACCATTTGATATCTATTGCAAGCTTCTTGAGGCTACCTTCCAAGCAGAGGTAAGGTCAAAGGAAGAAGGAAGAAACAGAACTTGACAGCAGTGCAAGCTGTGAATTTGTAGCACGATTTGAGGAAGTCATGATGCACTGGCACTACAGCCTCGCAGCCTCTCCCTGCAGCAAGCCACAGCTTCACTAAAATTCACTAAAAATTTTCACTACTCTTGTAAAATCTATTGATTCAGAGGCATTGCTGGAGCCCCACTAAAGAACTATTATATTTTCTTCCTACAGGTTTTTCTAAGAATGCCAGAAGGGCCCCCTCTCCTTGCAGGCCAGGAGAGACCTGCAGCATGGCATTGCAAAGACTGTCTTTTAACTGAAAATGAGGAGAACTTGATTCTTCTCTAAGGGCAACAGTAAGGTAAAACAAAAATATTGCTTGAAAGAGAAAGGTTTCATTACAGAAAAAGCATATACAAGCATCTAATAAAACTAATAAAATATAATCTAAGAATTGTCAATCTTACTGCTATCATTTTCTTTGCAGCAGCTCCGAGACGGATCCCTCCAGCACGGCTATACAGATAAGGAAACTTTATCAGGACACAAACCAGCTCTCTTGCAACTCTCTCCTAATCCCTCACATAGACTCCAAGACATCAGTCTTCCAGCCGCACCTCTCCTATCCCCCAGGCATTGTCAGTCTTTCAACAACATCTTTGGTTCTTCTAGATTCCTGGAGTCAACCGCTCTTTGCTCCTGTGGTCACCACCGCTTTGCTCCCCAGTCGGACAGGGTAGGGGCGCGTGTGACTCGTGTGTCACCAGCGCTGCCTGACAGGCTATAGGAAGGTTCAGCTCCTCTCAGCAACAGAAAGCTAACAAAGTTCAAGTGGCTCTGGAATTTTAAAAGCAAAGTACACCCATCTCTTCTGGTGTGTGTCATACCAAGAACAAACGGTTCTTTAGAAAAGAATAAATGTCATTCACTGTCTGAACATGCGGCTGTTTATGAAATACAACTAGATTCAGAAACCATCATCCCATAAACCTCAGAGGTGTTCCAATACCACTGTTAATTGGACACCAAAGCTCTTCTCCCTGGAGCCCCGCTGTTACACATAAATGCCATTCCTTTAGAAATGGGCTATTAAATAGAGAGAAGTTTAAAAATAAGCATCTTGAAGTAAATGCAAGCATTGTGGTTACATTTAAATAGGCTTTACTGAAAGTTGCTTGTGTCCAAGGTTCTCATGCAAAATTTAGAAAGCTGGAATAACAAAACTCGCTTTATTTAAGTCAAAGTAGTTTGAATGGCTAAAGACCCCTCAAATCATATTTTACACATTGAGTACAAGAGCTCTTGTCACATCCACATTGGGCCTTTCATTCTGATATATTGCAAAGTATCCCATTAACTTGACTTTGGTGAAGTAAAAGCAAATCAAGTCCATTCTGTACTAGCAGCTCTAGGCTCATCATGAAATGCATCTTTTTTTGTGTGTAGATTTGCCCATAAAGAGGCAAAGAAGTTCTCCAGCTGGCTTTAAACATGTTAACCAGTGCACCAGGAGCCATTCTGCTCCAACAACATTGTTATTTGATGCAAATTCTTTTGCTCTTGTCTCCATTTGCAGGGCAGACTAGAAAATACGCTAGTGAATGTGCTTCAGCAAAGGTTTTCCAGTTTTCCCCTTCATACAAAGGAGATGTATCAGATGCAAGAACCTAATACAACCCCAAAACATAAAGAGAAAAAAATCCTTCTTTTATGACCAAGTCCTTCCCAGCACACTGCCAGCGACCTGAACCGTGCCCCAGAGACAACTCTAACTCTGAGGAAGCTAGCGTAACTATTATAGGAACCTCTCCAGGGAAGCCCCATTGCTCAGGATATTTAAAACTAGGCCAGAGAGAACAGTGGCAGAAGCACAATAGAAAATGGATGACAGAGGTGTTTTCTCAGTGTCCAGCCTCTGTGGAATCTCAGTTTGGTTAATCGGTGAGCTGACAGAGCTGGGGTGCTGCAAACTGAGCGTGTCAGGCTTTTGACCAACCACTACTACAGCAGTGCCAAGCCACTGCTCCACCGTCCTCTCCCTCCTCTGTATGTTTCTTTGCTGCTAAACTTCACTCAGATTTGAAATGGTGAGTCATGCTTCCAGCCCTCCTGGTGCATTTACACTGTCAGCGAAAACATTCCAGGAATCACCACTGCTCGCTCGGGAGCCCATGCAAGCTCCCTTTCCTCATCAGCTCTCTTGCAGGAATATAAGTAATTACACTAACTAAGAAGAGGAAAACATTCAGGATGAAAATTTTGGAAAAAAAAAAAAAAAAGGCAGAGTTGAATTCACAAAGCTTTGTACTTTATAATCACATCCCCAACAGTGTTTTTCGAAAGAGCTGGAGCAGACACCTCCCACTTAAAGACCTCAGTAGCAAACTCTATCTGTCTTTTAGCCTACAATCACATCAAGAAAAAGCAGAGAGAGAAGATATTTTTCTAGTATGTTTAACCTGTACAACTTGACAGCAGTTTAGGTACAGGTTAGATACACAAAGGCCTCTTCTAGCAAAGATTTAAGCATGTGAATAAGCTCACTCAAGTCTCTTGGTTAAGTAACTCAAGTCTTTTCCCGATCAGAGCCTTGCCTGCTCCTTGTTTGTGCCATGAAACAGAAGCTAAGCGACTTTTCAAACCAAATTATGGGCACACGGAGATGCACGTCTTTACTTAGTAACCTGATAGTGTGCTATAACGCTTGCCCTAATGGTACCTTCCTGTCTGTAATACACTTCTTGTGCTACTTTGTTATTTGTTTATGCTAAATATGAAGGTGTTTTCACAGCGTAAGGACTACATCTTTGTTTCAGCTTGTAAACCACACAGGATACTCTTGTGCGTACAGTTTTAGAAGAACCCTTTTGTTGATCAGCCACACGCATTAATTACGTACATACTTCTTGTCCTGCTCTGGTAGCTGCAGAAACTGATGAGATTTGTTTCAGACTCAGTGCCGAGCTGTGGACTTGACCTTGTATGCTTCTGGAGAATCCAAGCCTTGCTTTCTTCTGGAAGAAAACCAGTACTCAGACAGATCCGTATCACGACACCAAGAAACCCCCGGGCACACCAACATGTCACCCTTTGCCCAGCTGCTCACCCTGCTCCAGCACCAAACGCCACCAGCCCTGGGTAAACCCCTCCTTAGCTCCATGTGAGGACATCTACAGAGGCACAGCCACGGAGCCATCAGAGAGCCCCTCGGATGCTCCCGTCCCCATCCTGCTTTGCTGCTGCCACATGCACCAGGGCGCAGGGAACGGCCGGCGTCATGGCCAGCAGCCCACGCACCTCAGCCTTCAGCACTGGCCGACCAGCCGCAGCATCCGTGAGCTTGGTTAGCCCTTGGTTTTGGCTCTCCCGCTCTCGTCCCAGCCCGCTTTGAAGCTGACAGCCAGGGGTAGCAGTCCTAAACCCCGCTCGCGCTTTCACACCCTTGGTCGCGGGCTAACTTGCAGCAAGGGCCTCGTTTCATGCCCTCGCGGGGCAAACCACGCGCTCGCTGCCTTCACGCGCCAAGCTTGGGCGGCGCCGCCCGCCACGACACCCCGCACTGCCCGGCCTCCTTCCCCGCCACGGGGCTGCCGGGGGCAGCGGCCCTCGCCACACAGGGCCGGGCACCGCCGCGAGCGGCTGAGGCGCCGGTAACCCCTGGCGGCGGGCGCCATTTCGCGCAGGGCGGCGGCGGGGCGAGGCCGCGGCGCCTGAGGCAACGGCCGCCCCCGCCCCGCCCGGCCCCGCCCCGGCCCCGGCGGCGGCAGCGCGGGCTGGGCCGGCCGCGGCGGCGCCGCCTCCCCGGGCACCTCCGCGCCATGTGCTGCCGCCGCCGCCCGCCGCGGGGGCCGCGCCGCGCTCGCCGCCGCCGCTGAGCGCGTGAGGGGCGGGCGGGCGGCGGGGCCGGGGCGGCCCGTGCGGCGCGGAGCGAGCGGCGGCAGCCGCGGGAGGAGCGGCGGCGAGGAGGAGAGCGCACGTCCATGGAGCACAACCACCTCCACCTGCACAACGGCTCGCTCCTGGCGCACCACCGGTATGGCTGTGGCCTGGGCTATGCCCCCGTCGTCTACTACAGCCTGCTGCTCTGCCTCGGGCTGCCCGGTGAGTGCGCGGCTCGCGCCGCGGCGCCCGCCGACTTGGCGGCCGGCAGCATCCCCGGCCGCGGGTCCCGCGCGGGAGGAAGTTCGCGCCGGGCTGCGCGGAGCCGGGAGCGCGCCCGGGAGGCTGCGGGCAGGCAGGGGCTGGACCGCATCCCTGCCCGGGAAGGGGAGAGAGCCGGCGCGGAGGTGCTGCGAGCGAGGAGAGCAAAGGGACCCCAGAGGGAAAGAAGGGAAGTTTCGGGCCGGGGTGTTGGCACCCACGCCAGCACAGGGATGAACACACGGATGTCCCAGGAGCGCCCAAGAGCATCCTCGTCCCGTCTGCAACGGGGGGCCACGCTGCTTGTCCTCCCGCAGGCAGGACTGCAGGAGCTGCCCATGCGCTCCTGTCCTGCTGCTGCGGAGCCTCCGCGGGAGCATCGCACCCCGCTCCGAGCATCCTGCCCCGCTCCTGCATCCTGCCTTGGGCAACCGCGGTGCTCCCAAGGACAGGGGGAACATGCCAGGAAAAAGTTAGAGCAGTCTGGTTTGTTCAGGTGAATCTGTATCCTCAGGATGCCAGGCATGACAGTTGGGTTGTATTTCTCTATAACAGGAGCCCCATGCTTAAAGTGTTGTGTAAATGGCAAGCAGCAGTGATAGTTAATAGGTCTGCAATGTCTAGATGTTTTGTTCTCCTTAATTCCTTTGGCTTAGAAAATGATGTTCTTCAAGCAATTAATTCATTGGGAAAAAAATTAATCAGAGAACCCTGTCTCTCAACAGAACATATGCAATTACCACTCTGCATATGAATCGATGTTCTTTGTTTTTTTTCCCTCCCTGTTTATAATTAAATTTTGAAGACTGGCTAACAGTTCAGAGAGCTGGAAAGTTAAGTCCCGTATTTACGCAGAGAACATGCAGCGCATAGGCAAGTGTCTCTGCTCTCCAGCACCTCAACTCTCAGCCCTGACCTGAAGGGACCTGACCAGCAGGGATGAGAAGGTGGTTTTCTGTTCATTAATTCTTTAGGAGCTGCTGCAAAGTAATGATAGGCTCCAATCTTAACATCTGTTCTGGGGGAAGTGACCGAGACCGTCTCAAGATTATCCAGGGAAGAAGTTGTTGTGAAGGAGTCTGTGGCTATGTTAGCCTTTGTCTCTGGAACTGGGGAAAGCCTTACATGTGCAGGCAAGAAAAATCAGTTAATGAGGGTTCTGCACATACTCGCACCAGTTCCCTAAGGATATGACATTGTAATTACAGACCCAACACTGTCATTCTAAGAACGTGGTTAAGCATGATCCGAACTAGCCACGGGGACGCACGTCTCCCGAGAGCTCGGGTGCCCGTTTGATTAGAGCAATGGCACCAACAGACGGCTCAGCAGCAGGACTAGCCAAAACATTTGGTGGGGCAGCATGGCTGGGTTCTGTAGATTTACCTCAGGTATTAATTTGTGTCTGCTCATTCAGTGCCTCTTATCTGAGGTCACAGATGTCTGAGGCTATGTGAAAACACCACACATGCACCATAGGCTGAGTAAAAGCACCGTGTGAGAAAGCCTAGAGGCTGGGGAATTTATGTTTCAATTTGACATTGCTTTTCAGTTTTACTTTTTTTTTCAGTTTTGCTTTTTTCAGTTTCAGAAATTGTAAGAGTAGCATAACCATCCATTAGATGAGAGCTCTCAAGTCTATGGGATCTGAGTAATTAGCTTCGTGCGATGCCAAAAAAATTGAAAGAAACGTTATCTAGCATCTATCCTCCAATGCAGCATTAGCGCATAGCGTGCTGAAGTGGAAATGGTTAACTCCTTGCCATGAACCATAGAAGACTGATGAGAGGGGAAAGCACTTAACTGTTTTTGCCTTTTCTGCTCTAGTGTCTGAAGGAAATTTTCACTAACTCAACACCTCCACTTTGAGGCCGAGTTGTGCCAGGTCTGCTTGTGTATGCAGGGAAAGCAGCATTTCCCCATGCTTGTGTAACACACGCAGCTGAGCAGATCCTCTCCTCAGCAGTGACTCCTTCTCCCTCCCTGTTCAACCAGGCCCCAGAAAGTCTGAAAAAGGCAGGGAGCACCGAGAGAAAAGCGAGCTCTCTCTGCCCCTTCAGTGAGGCAGCACAGCACACACGGGCACGAGCCTGGACCCTGCACACCAGGGCAACGAGAGCTGAAGCGCTGCTCTCCAACCTCACCTCCGCCAGGCCGGGGGGTACAACCTCTCCAGACGTAACTGTGCCTTATGCTCAGCTGAGACGTGAGGTTGCTGCTTTTCCCTCTATGCAGGAGTAACAAGACTGTTTTCTGAAACGCGCTTTGTGAGTTGGTCCTTTGGATTTCTGACGTTTCAACTCCTATTCAGAGAGGTGGCCCACGAGTGTTCAGTATCACGGGCAGGAGCTGAGGAGTATCTGGGCGACGTGGAGGGAGAAACTGCACATGCATCCGTGAGGAGCTGAGGGAGGGAGCAGCATGGGAAGAGGGATCTTACTCTGTGTCAGACAGTTAGCTGGGGGTTTCTGCAGACCCTACTCTGTCATCTCTGCACTCAGCTTTTTTATGTCAGTTTGAGAAGACTTCTGAAGCATCTCCAGTTAGCTGGGAGGTAAGAGAAGGACGCAGGAAGGTTTAATGGAAGCATTTCTTGATTTATCGAGAGAAAATGTCAAAGAAGAGGTGTCGGATGTGGGAGAGGGAAGAAATTGCTCTGATTCAATCAAAGAGGGGGCTGGTAGGGCGAGGAAGCAAAGAGCAACAAGACTCCCAAGTTATCAGCCCGTAGTCTGTTTCCTGTTCGGAGGCTGGCGCAAGCAGCCGCACCAAGAGCTCCTGCTCTGGCAGGGCCAGCGAACACAGCCAGGAAGGTCAGGCGCAGACGCTGGAGCGCTCGCTGCCGAGAGCTGCCTTTGACCCTGATTTCTGCCTCATCAGAAGATGCAGCAGCAGAATTGCCGTGTGTAAATCACATTCCCCTTTGCGAGGGTACGGCATCCTGCTGCTAAAAGTAGCAGCGTTTCCTCAGCCAGGGCCTGACCTGCGCTGTGCTTCCAGCTGCATCCCAACACTGGCAGCACTAAGAAATGAGTAAAACCTGGATTTCTTATCTGCATGCTCTGTTTTCAGCTTCAGGGATGACCACATACTAGGAACACAAAGCAAAGGCACCTACCCAGCACCACCACAGCTCTCTAACAGATAACACTCATGCAGACGCCCCAGAGAAATGTCTCTCACAACAGTGACTTTGGAGTGACAGTTAGAGAGTCCACAAATTTGCTACTTCTACTTCTTCTGCTTTAAATAGATAAATAAAAAGCAGATTCAGGCCTGCAGGCTGGGGAAAGCAGCCTGGATGCCCTTGGCAGATTCCCGTGTGAACAGGCACCTTTCCGGACCTGCAGCTGAACAAGGCATCACAGGGGTGGCCACTTTCGGCACTGAAGCCCCAGCCACATGCGGAGCACACTCAGCCCCTAACCAGGAGCACGTGCGAGCTCAGCAGGGTGTCTTACCTCTCCAACACGGTGGGCCTCGTGCTCCTTTTTACTCTCCAAGGAGAGTTACACAAGATGGGCCCTCGCTTATCAAATGACAGAGCAGCTGCCTGCGCACAGCCAGCCAGGTGTGTAACACTCGCACTGCGCCTGTGAAAACTGCCATGGAGCCACAGACAAAACGGAATGATGGAGAACAAGGTGCTCCCCCTCAGGAAAGATGGGAGCTGCTTCTGCCCCTGCCAGAACCATTCGCGTGGCCATGGCCACATGGCCTTCTCCCCATGTGCTGCCTAGCAAAAAGTGAGCTCCCCAGCGAGGCCTGCAGGCTGGGGCACTGTCCTGGCAAAACGTCCTGCCTGCAGGCTGCAGGCTGAGCAGCCCTCAAGTAAGAGGACACAGCTTCTATGTACAGTGCTCAGGTCCCTGCAGAAACACCTGGGTACTGTCCAAGTCATCCTTAGCTGGCTGATTTCTAGGAGAAGTGAAAGGAGGAGGAAGCAAAGAGGGCGATGGAAGAAAGAATGGATGATTTTTACAGAAGACAGCAGCAAGGAGAGGTGATGGAGATGGTTGTAGGAGAAGCTTTTGAGTAGTCCCTCCAGGCAGTTATCACTAGCAGGAGGGAATGCATCAGTGTCAACAGGGGTGAAGCTTTACCAGATGGTGAGGCTAAAGGTAAGAAATATGAAGTGTTGTGAACTTCTAAGTAAAGGAAAAGGAGGTGGAGAGGGGGTAGCAGTGTACAAGCAATAAGTGTGTTTGCAGCCTAGTTTTCTTCTCCCTGGTGGCGTAGAGGGAACAAGACCTGAAGAGCTTAAGTGTCTTTGCCATCTCTCTGCTTACAGGCACGACCTTGGTAGCACAACAAGTGGGAAGGGGGACGGGTAGTGATTTTTGTTGATGA
Organism: Tinamus guttatus; assembly: GCF_059628265.1. NCBI lineage: Eukaryota > Metazoa > Chordata > Aves > Tinamiformes > Tinamidae > Tinamus > Tinamus guttatus. The sequence goes on along the minus strand of NW_028288864.1, from coordinate 101,361 downwards.
CTCAAATGGCACTAACACCCAGTAAACACCAAAGCAGGCAACAGGGAGATGTACATGCTGTACACTTTTTTGGATGTCTCTGACCTTTTTTGGATGCCTACCATCTACTGTGTAGTGTATTCTTCTCCAGGCTGATTAAAGAGAACATTTCTAACACTTGCATAAATCATAGTGTAGCCTCTCTCACACCTTAACAATAGAAGGAAATTCTCAAAATATGAGTGGAAGAATCGTTACATGCAGAGTTATGACCTTGAAAACACAGCATACTTGGGCTCTTGTTCAAGAGATGAAGTTCACACAGTAAATAAGCTCCCTTGAGGTTTGATTCAGCACCCTTTTTATTCAAAGACCTAAAGATGCTTCCTTTAACTAAATATGAATCGGACCAAAAGTCAGTACATTGCAACCTGCTTAGAGGAGGACAAATAATTTGGCAGAACTTGTGACTTGCATACAAGTAAGAGCAGAAGAGGCAGATGACTAGCTCAGCTAACAGAGCTACTGAAGGGCACTGCAGCACATTACAGTAGCACTAGTGGACAGAGAAGAACAAAACTGCTGCTAACATGCTAAGAAAGAGTTGCTCCCTATTGTAAAATGAATGTTTTTTCTTTAAGGAAAGAAGAAACATTGCAAAAAATGATAGATTCATTACAAAGTTCCTGCACAGAAACAATGGCAGCGAGGCATGCATAAAAGAGCTGTTTGGTTTTGTCAGTACGTCTAGAAAACATGCCTATAAAGGAAGCGTAGAGCAGAACCCATGATGATGCAGAAGGACTTGATTGCACATCTATGAACGCCACCACAGAGCACAAGTGCTAACTTTGGTTTGGTTCTGCTAGATCAGTAGGAAACAACACTGGCAAGGCTCTAATGATAACGAGGTACAATATTTGGAAGATTCAATAGACTATGAAGTACACAACCTTGCATGGCAGGCTGCTAGAATGGATTGGGAAGGAAAAGCTCCAAAGGAGATTTTTCTTTGAAATGACAATGATGCAAAAGAGAGAGCACAGTCAGTTTGCACGGTAGGTGGGAAATGCAGAGCCCCCAGGAGCTGTTAAGAAGTCAGGCCATTCAAAAGCACTAGGCAGTCTAATATCCTGCTGTTCTTCATCCACCCCATTACTCGGTTCTCCTCTCCCCTCCTCTTCCTATCTTTCTGCTCCCCTCTGTAAAACAGGGGTGACTCAGCAGCGAGAAGCCAGGAGGAGCATGTCTTCATCTGCACGCATCAAAACAACTTACCAGCAGGCACGGAAGCAAAACGGGGACATTTCCTGACCTGATGCTCCTCTGAGTTGCACACCCAGGTGCAAATCAGTCTATGGCCACAGAAGCTTTTGCCTTCTGCTTCAGGTGGTCTTTCCTAGCCTGATCTTTTCCCACCAACTTTGAGAGGAGAAAGGGAAACAAAGTCACAGTTAACCCCATGCACACAATTCCACTTGCATTCCGCAAAGACACATATGTACATAAGGATCCTGAAGCCCAATGTGTGGAACGGTGTCTGTGCCGTTTCTGAGGGACACCTGACAGGAGCAGACAGCAGTTCTGCTGGTTGCCTCCCAGGATGCTGGTTTGACTATGCAGAGGATGAAGGAGGGAATGAAGTAGAGGCAGTCAAGCAGGACCTGGATTAGCAGTACGGAAGAGGACCGGGAGTTTTATCCCTTCATCTATGGCAAAGAAGCCTCCCTATTAATACGCTGAACACGTTTTCTTTGCTGAAATTGTTCTTTTGCTGCATCTGAAACAGAGTCGCTGGAACATACACTCATTTACCTTCACCCCCATTACAGTCATATGGTGCATGGACAGCGTAGATCATTCCACGAAAGGTTGTTTCTGGTTTTAAGCCAAATTCCTTGCCAGTAAGTTGCATCAAACCAGGATGTTTCACAGACATTTTTTGATGCCAGGTTTGTTTCATTCAATATCCAGACTGCCACCCTGAAGAATGACAGATATCTAGTGAGGATTTCTTAGTTGGGGAAACAAAGCCAAATCCTGATGGTTTTACCTAGACTGTAATTTGCTCATTATGTAAAACTGACATCCTCTCATGAGAAAGCTTAGCCATGGGATTTGCAAGCACAAACTGCTACCGTATTAACTAATGCTTTAGGGAGACATAATGATTTTGTTTAGCAAATCCACAATAAAAGGCAAAGTCCTCTCAGTTATTCATGTTTAGTAAAGGATTCACGCTGCTGCCCTTGGGCAATCGTGTCCTGCTTCCGCGCCATCCTGTCAGACCCTGCCAGCACTCACCCCGGGGCTCTGACCCTCAGCACTTAAATGGGAGGAATGGTTTGGTCAACCTCAGTCTCTGCTTACTTAAGCTTTGAGCTTTGCTGACCACGTGTCCCCACAGACACCTGCCAATTAGACATCTGGATTGTGTTGAACATCTCAGTCTCTGTGGATGTGTTGGATGAATGATAAAAATCTCTTTTTTGATTCATGTGTTGTTTTGCAAATTGTTTTTATTTGTTTTGCCTCCCAGCACTGATTTCCGATGGAAAGCTTTACTGTTCTGGTAGCAAAATGTGAGGTTAGATTTCGAAATGTCCTTGTGTAGGTGCCGCTAAGAAAGGTCCTACGGGGAAGGCACATCCAAAATCTTAAGAGGCTCTCTGCATTGCAGGCCCACGTGAAGAGGTGTATCTGTGTCTATCCTGTCTCAGTATTGATCCAACTACTATCAAAACGCACAGGGACATAATGCCTCTGTGGCTTACTTCTATTCATGTTTCCATATGTGTGTGAAGGCTGCATTAAGGGCCAGACCTCTGAAATAAAACAAACAAATACATTTTGTGGTGCAGTAAAGTGTCCTAGAATTGCGCTTATTGTTACAGACCTAAAAAAGAGGAGAATAGCCTTATAGGTGCCCTCGTATATATTTCTTCTGGAGCCTTAGAGCTGTGTCACCACCGTCATCTGTAAACACAGAGGAAGGGAAGGAGCATTCCCCAAAACAGCCTTGGTGAGATCGTGCCTGCTTGGGAAGGGCTTTCAGCGCTGCTTGGGAGGCTGCAGTGGAAGACGTGGCACAAAGTCCTGCTGTGCCTCAAAGGAGGTTACCTGAACTAAGGGCAGACCCCTCACCTGGGTGAGGAGGGGGAGATGGTGAGAGGAGAATCAGATCCCTGTTAGATTCATACAACGCACCAATCCAACGGGACCAGGCCCTCCGCTCAGTCCCAGACTGCCATTCCTTCCAGGCTGTTTTCACATTGCAATAATTAACTCTATTTTCTAAAGAATATTAAAAAACGCCTACTCCAAGTGCCTAAGCAAGCCACATGCAAGTGCAGTGTGTGTAACTCCACCTGTCTGCCAGGCAGTTACTGCGCTTAGCAGCCCTGAGCGGCTGGCGCGGCGGAAAACGACCGCTGGCCGTCGCCTTCTCCACACGGCTGCTGTGTCCGTGTCCACGAGCGGCAGCGCCTTTGGCCTGGCTAAAACCTTCCCCAGGCCTCAACAACCCAATCACGGGTGGTAGCGGCCGCTGCGGAGAGCAGCCACTCGGCAGGTTCTCCAGAGGTGCCCGGGCTAACACCGGCTGTCAGGGAGGAAAACGACCCCGGAGGCCACGTCCCAGTGCCCGCTGCAGCCTGCGGCACCGAGTTGGCAGTTCACTTGTGGCTTCGGAGTGCCGGCTCGTGCTGCGCCTTCCCTGGAGTTACAGTCTGCCTCGTGTAAAGGGGAGCTGGGCTTGTCCTAGGCAGCAGGGTTGGCCTTTAATCAGTCTCGGCCACCCTTTTACCCTCAACTTGCATGGGGCCAGTCAGTGCATGTGGGATTTCTAAGTGCAAATCACGAGCGCCTTTCTCCAAGGTGTGCGACCTCCTCCCGTTGCTGCCCTGCATCCCGTCAGGATACAGCTCTTGGGCTCCGATCTCCATGTGGCCGAGAGCCGGCTCAGGCTCTGGGCGGCCGCGCTCAGCCCAGGGGCGCGCGAGAGAGCCCCGAGTGACAAATAAAGCCGTCCTCTAAATCGGGCCTCGCGGGACCTCTCAGAGAAGGGAAAACCTGCATTCCACTCATTATATTCTGCAAAGTATCTCTTTATGCTTGGCAAGCGTTTAAGAAAGAATCTCAATGTATTATAATGAGAAGAACAAATCACTTTTTCTACAAACAAGCAAATGTGCTCACAAAGGTTGTTCCCTTTTGCTGCTGTATTGAATTTGACCTAGACTGACCAGACGAGAAACGAGCTGCTGTATCTTCTTTAATGCCAAATAGGATCTATGTGTCTCTTTAAGAATCCATCTAACCTGCTCCAACCAACATGATTCATAAACAGCTGTTTGCTTTGCCATAGCATTTGCTATATAAAATGTTTTATGTTATGTAGCATCTGTAAGAAATCACTAATTGTCATCGGTTTGCGCAGTGAGCAATCACACAAGGCACAAAAACCGCAGTGATCTCAAATCTATTGGCAAATGACTATTAGTGACCACAGTCAGATCTGGCAGCTGAACCCAGTCCATGCTTACATTTTAATAGTGCCTGCTAGTTTAGGGGAAATTGTCTATTTGCATCAAGCCCAATCTTCCCTTTTCTAGCATATAGTTTTAGTGTACTGCATTTACAGTTGAAGGATTTCTAAGCCTATGGAGGCCCTGCGTCTCAAGTATTTTAAAAGCAATTTAAAATTTCATGTTCATAAACAATCTCTCTACTATGTTACAGTCAGGTGACTAATGCATGGCCTGTAAAGTAGTTTTATGCACTGCTCTCCCTAGGAGTTCTTAGGGATCCTAGCAACAACGGCGCTTGGTAGAAGGTGTCCATTATATTCAGTGACCTAATGTTTATCACACTCGGTAAGCGACACTCGTGGCTACTTCATTTAGCTGGTTTATGATACTGAACTAGTGAACCACACAGTGCCTTATTCACAACGCAGCAGCACTACCACTTACATTATAAAGGCTAATTCACTGCAGAGGCTGCAGCGGTCATGCAAAATTCGCTCAGTAAAAAAAAAGCAAGGCCACCCTCTTGTTTGGACTCCTGCAATTGCTCCTGCTTAAGCTCCCCTGCAGTGCTAATAGGTGACGGAAGGAGCTTGGTAAAGCCCCACGAAGGCCATAGTTGGCTACTATTTGAGCTGTGAGAACAATCCAAAAAAACAAGGTGCTGGGGAATCAATTGTCCCTTTAGCTCGCAGGGATTGCTGCAGGTAGGCACGGAGGATGTTCCTCAGGCAAGAGGGAAGAACTTTTAATTGCCCCTTGCCTCGTACAGAGCCTTGATGCCTGCCCTCCCATTGGAGCCCCGAGGCCCTGTGCATTGCTAAGCTGGGGGGAATGAAGGGGACACAGCATTTGGTGGGGTGGAATTGTGCACAGCTCCTGGGTCCTGACAGGCTCCTATCCCCTCTCTACTGGAGTTGTCGCCAAGGCCGTCTCTGCAGGAGACCCAGCCTTGATGGCCTTGCTATGGTGAGGAAAGCAAAGCCAAAGCCACGGAGAAGCAAGGTCACCACTGAAGGTGATCCCTCTCAGACACCTAGGGCTTCCAAACACATGAATTTCAGTGCTGAAGTCCGTACCCAGGAGCTGGAGAAGTCAGGAGGTGTCAAAGCAGAGCTGTAGCAGTCTGCCAGACAAAGCAGGGCTGGGTTGGCAGGGCGCCCTAGTCAGCTGCAGCTCCACAATGAATGAACTAAAGACCTGCAGCTGAAAGAGCAAATGGATTGCAGCAAATTTCCAATAAGGAAAAAAGTTCTCCCAGAAACCCATGGTATTTGGGATATCACAGACTTTCAGATACTGCATCTCAAAGGCAACAGAATCTCATGATTGAAGAACTGAGACTGCCTTTTCTTACACTTGTTTCTCATAACTCACCAGTGGCATCTCTTGAGGCTTCAGCCAGATAGTCCATAATCAAGCCCTGATTCTCAACCAGATATTTATAAATTCAGAGTGCTGTGCTGCAGCAAGCAGTGCTGGCATAAATTCCTGTCCATCATCCTCTAATCCACTCCCAACATAGCCATCAATCTTTTTCAAATTCACATGATCTTAACTAGATTTGTACCTAGAAAAAAAAAAACACAGCAAGAAATAGGCAATTGAGGAGCACAGATATGTCCTGCAGTCACAGTTGCACATATGTTATAGTAGAGATATATATATATATTTTAAAGTAGAGGTTATTTTTATATCTCTATGATCATCCTTGCCATACTACCCACCTGGACTACAATATTAGTGCAAGAAAAAGGCTAAAAAACATTAAAACATTGTCCTGACTTAACTGCTTTTCCCTCTCATCTGTGGCTCCTATCTGCCCACAGCAGAGCTCTCCAGACGGGGGGACCAGGTATCCAGGAGCAATCGCCACGAGGGAACAGGTAGCCAGAGGCTCACAGCCTTCCCGCACACGTCTCGCTTCCCTGAGCATCAGACATTGTCCCAGGAATAACTCAGTGCTGGCTAGGAAATAAGTGAAGGACTGAATGGGTCACTTATCCATAGCTGCTCTTTAGTTCACCCGTACAGTCTGCACCAGGACAAATATTCCCAAACTCTTCTGCTAAGATATTGTCAAACTGGCAGTTTTCTGCTGCACCCCGCTATGTATCTGTTTTCATTAAACGGTACTACTATATTTCATGTCAACCCACCAGCAAAAGCCCTAATGTGATTCCAGGGAAGGCATTTCCAATAGAAGATACTGTAACCCTTGCAGAAAAATTGGATGGAGCTTGCATGTACTTTGTCAGATCACTTTTCTAATCCAGCTCACCAGACAAAGCTAGCTGGCATTACAGGAATAACCTGCACTTCAATACATGCTGTTCATACTCTTGCTAAGAACCCTGAGAAAGGGGGAAAGAAGGTACAGGAAAAGGAAGTGCTTGTAAATCTGCTCCTTCAGGCAAAAAGAAGGAGATTTTGAACCACAGAGCAAGACCCCCAGAATGGGCAGAAGGGGTGGAGAACACGTAGCTGCTGGTGTGTCTGGGCATGATGTGGATTCATCCCCCACATCAAAGCTCCCCTGAAACTGAGGCCAACATTTCTAGCAGGGCCTGGTGTCCCCAGGCATTCCCCTCTGCACACTCCCCCAGCTGCTGTGAATCAAATGCAAAGGACTTAGACAGGAGATGGATGCCATGGGTCACATCCAGCGTGCGAGAAGCCAAACCACTCAGCCGAGCTGGCCAAAAGCAACAGTGGCCACACAGTTGTGTTAAATGTTCCAACTCGAGGATTTCCTTGACAGAACATCACTCATCCAACCTCTAGGGCTCATCGGCAGGCACAACAGAGGCATTTCCTAAGCAAGTAAGTGAAAAATGACACAGCACTTCTAAGCATAGCACCTCCAGGTCCCCTCTAAGCTGAAATCAATGCAATTTCACTCATGTTAACAGAGGGCGGAATCAGGAAAATTCCTCTAAAGGTGACTTGAGATAAGACTGTTGGAAAGAATATACCTTTATATATATAGCAAGTTGATTGTCATGTTCAGTTTAGGTTTCTTCCAAGATACAAAATTAATAAATCCAGTCAATACAAAAATAGGTGACACTTATGAGGGCTATTACTCAAGACCAGTCATTCTGCAGCAGTTCATTTCCCTGACAGCAGAAATTATTCTCCCAGAAAGCAGCCTTGAAAGGCATTTATGAACAAGGAGATTTTCTCCAGTACTGAAAGTTAAATATACACATTTGCAGGGGTAGGGTATATGTCCTAGGTCATTGTTACTTTAATGTCAGTAACTTTCTCTCTCTAATTTAAAGGAATCCTTGCAATTATTGTTGATCCATCAAAGCTGGCAGAAATGTTTGAAGCTCTGGATGCACAGAAGGTGATTTATAGAATACTTTAAAAATGTCAAATGCAAATATTCAGCAGTCTGTTATACAGTAAACTAGCTCTCTGATTTTTTAATCAATATTTCAGGTATTCTAGTCAACCAATTTAAACTTTGAATGGGAATACACTAGTCTGTCTTATTCCAACGATACTTCTCCTACGAACAATAGGATTTTTCCCTAAGTTTAGGCTATAATGTAAGTTGTAAAGCAAGTTTGGCTGCACCTTGACCCTCCAGAAAGACTCTGGAGGGCTTCTAGGGCTCCTCAACCTCTGTGGGGAACTCTGCACTGGGGATTCAGAGTCCTTAGCATCCTTTAGAGCCCTGCTTCAACCAGCCTGTAACACGTAGCCTTAAGTGGAACCACAACTACAGGAGACCAAAATGCAAAGGATTGTGAGATCAGCAGTACTTTAACCATTTACCACATTATTTAAGTGGGATGCAACACTTTTAGGCATGGATTAAGGTCTGTATCCATGGCCAGAGTTGCAAGCAATAGTTTTCTGGAAATTCAGGGATGTTTACAGTTTTGCTGACTCAGAACATCCATCACATCTATTTCGACAAGCCTCATGTCCCTTAAGGCTTGCCAGCAGCGCTCCAGAGGAGAAATCCCTTGCAGCTGGAGACGGCCTTGCTTCTGAAGAGCAGCACTGAATAAGTAGTTCTTCATGGAGTAGCTGGTTCCAGTGGTAGGAACAGAGACAGTTCTCCAGCATCTGTAAAGAGGAGAGCAGGTCAAACAGGCAGGACTAATTACAGGAGCCTCATTCTGGGCAGCTCTGAAAACTCCAGAGTGCTGGGAAGTACATCCAGCCCGCAGTCAGAGCTGGGAACGCTTGCTTCCCAGGAAGACCTTCCCTGGATGGAATCCCACTTAGTAAAGAGACAATTACCTCACCCAGACCGCTTTGATTTCAGCTCTTTTTAGCTGGAGTTCAAATTTAAAACACGTGGGCACCATAAGCTAGGACAAGGAACAAAATGTCTCTCTCCAAATCTCATCCCACCCTTCTCACTTATTTGTCACCAAGACAGAAAAGTGAAAAAAGAGGAAATAAGGAGGTAGGGATGTGGGAGGTATTCAGTTTTTCCTCAAATATATATTTTTCTTATTAAAAGTATACATAACACATGAAAAGAAGGTCATTTCCCATCAAAACTGGCTCTTCCTGTATATCTGTTGCAAGAAGATGGCCAAGGGCTGCCAGAAACCACGTAACCCCATACATCTGGATCCCAGGACTTCCTCTCTTTCGCCACTTCTGGTGCACTGGGGCCTGGGTGACATCCCCTGGCGTATCCCCTAGCACAGCGCAGGGCCACGTGCTCCTCTCAGCACAAGGGTTTCCCTGAGGGACCCAGCTTTGGTGGTTCCCTTTCCCTTCCTTGCACTCCATTAGAGGAAGCCGTGTTGCCACATGCTTGCCAAGGAGCTGCGGCTCTGAACAAGCTCAAAGCTGATGTTACATCTTAATGACCTGTGTGTTTCTGTCTCCACAGCAAACATCTTGACAGTCATCATCCTTTCCCAGCTTGTTGCTCGCAGGCAGAAGTCCTCCTATAACTACCTTCTAGCTCTAGCTGCTGCCGACATCCTGGTTCTGTTCTTCATTGTTTTTGTTGACTTTCTCATGGAAGACTTTATCTTAAACAAACAGATGCCTCAGGTACTGGACAAAATAATCGAGGTCTTGGAGTTTTCTTCCATCCACACCTCCATTTGGATTACTGTCCCACTAACAATTGATAGGTACATAGCCGTGTGCCATCCGCTGCGGTATCACACAGTCTCCTACCCTGCTCGTACTCGAAAAGTCATCGTAAGTGTCTACATCACCTGCTTTTTGACCAGCATTCCCTATTACTGGTGGCCCAACATTTGGATTGAAGACTACATAAGCACATCAATGCATCATGTTCTCATCTGGATCCACTGCTTTACCGTTTACTTGGTGCCCTGCTCCATCTTCTTCATTCTGAACTCTATCATCGTGTACAAGCTGCGGCGGAAGAGCAATTTCCGCCTGAGAGGGTACTCCACAGGGAAAACCACAGCCATTCTGTTTACTATAACTTCTATTTTCGCCATACTTTGGGCGCCAAGAATAATCATGATATTGTATCACCTCTACGTATCGCCGATCCACAACAGCTGGGTGGTGCACATCGTGTCGGACATTGCCAATATGCTCGCGCTGCTGAACACTGCAATTAATTTCTTCCTCTACTGTTTTATTAGCAAAAGATTTCGCACAATGGCAGCTGCCACACTGAAGGCCTTCTTTAAGTGTCAAAAGCAACCTGTGCAATTCTATACAAACCATAACTTTTCAATAACAAGCAGCCCTTGGATTTCCCCTGCCAATTCTCATTGCATCAAAATGCTTGTTTACCAGTATGATAAGAATGGAAAGCCTATAAAAATATCACCATGAAAAGGACAACTGGTGGAGTTTGTGTGCAATTACTTTTCAAGTGGTTACATCTTCAGGATGTAATTTGCTGAAATGGCTGTTTTAAAGAGTGGTCATTTGATTTCATTTCCCTAGGAGACTGCGGGAAGATGAGACTGAGAAGGGAATAGGAGCACTTGATTTAGAAGCGATAGCAGCGCTTGATTTAGAAGCGACAGTGAGAAGGCCGATGCCTCCATCTCTTACATGGCATTTTGAATGTGCTTTGGAGTTCTAGTCTCAGTGTTCAGCCACACTCAAATGTTTTGGATTCAAGCACCAGTGCAGTCCAGAGTCATTAGAGGAGGGAAGCCACAACAGTGTTTAATTATGACCATTTAAAAGACCAAAAACCTAAAACAACAAAAAAAAAATCTTACTTGACCATGTAGTTCATTACTGACAGAGCAAACGAATGCTTTTCTGTACTGTGGAAGGTGCCATTCCTGTTGTGTGCACTTGCTGAAAATATTGTTGTTTCTGACATTAAATATTGCCACACACAGACTGCTGTCAAGAGCTTTTTGCAACAGGCAGTCTATGAGACACTGGAACTGTGACAAGACCTTTTTGGCTCATTTGAGCAAGGCTCAAGGACTGATATTTTACCTGTTATAGCCTTGGCATGGAAGCAATCCCACAAGCTGCCAAAATTCGTGTGTTTTAAGTTGTTAGTTATCCAAGATTGAGACCAAGGCAGAGCAGCTTGAGGGAGGGAGCGAGGTTTCTAGAGCCAAGAACAAAAGCAACATATTTTCCCAGCTATTTCAATTATGGTGTCTAAAGACTTTCAAGTGCAAGGCCAAATCCTGCCTGATACAAAGCTCCCACTGAACCCAGTCCTGTGAGGTTTGGAGTGATTACAGCCTTCAGATCCCTTCTTAATCAGCAGAGATACTCAGTCGTGCCACATGTTCCAGCCTTTAGGGATTATATACATAAAAACTCAACCTAAGACTTTCTCCTGACAGATTATGCCATCCTATTGCAGATTGGATGTTTAGTCATTAAAAAAAAAATTGTGAAAGAAAAAGCATTAAATGCCCAGCCACAGTGCAAACATCGACCAGCCTGGATTGAGTCTTTAAATATTTATCTTATTTAAAGAAGCTTAACTTCTCTCACACTCAGAAATAGCACCTCAGTAATGCTGAGTGTAGGAAACGTGGAGGAGAGCACTTCATTTGCTTTCTCTGCTCTGTGGTCTCTCAAAGCACGTTTCACTTGCTCTTGGTGGGGAAACATCCCCCTCCTCCACTTTGATGGGATCTGAGGGCTGAAGCATCTCGCAGACCCCCGGACGCCCCAGCCTTGGTGCGTTACCACCTCTTAAAAACACCAAGCCTGCACATGCCCCGCAGAGGACAAAAGCCTCGTTTCTTTTTGCCATGAATGTTGTGTCTGCAAACCTACCTGGCACTGGTGTAACACACGAGCAAAACCCAGGCCAAACTCGAGCCCACCCTAACCAGGAGCGTGGCCAGCAGGGCACGAGACACCGAAGGGCCGGCCCGGAGCGAGGAGCTGCTGCCGGCTCCTCTCGACACCCCGCGGACCCCCGGCTTCCCCGCGCGGGAGAGGGAACGGCTGGAAAAAGGGGGAGCCCAGGAAAGAGCCAGCCCTTCCCAAGGTGGCCGACCAAAGGAACCTGAATCTCTCCTGATTCCAAGGGACACGAAGAACATCCTCATCTTCTAGGCTGCTTGGCCCTGGGATCTCAACAGAACGTCACACTCACTTGCAATAATAAGGCATAAAAGGGATGCTGGGCCCTTCTGTGTCACAGTAAGGGTAAAATTATTACTCTTCACTCTTGTTTTAGCTAAATTTAGTTTTGTGGCCATGCCTTCTACCTTGCTCTCAGAAACCTCTGCCTATTCTTTCTTTGCAAATTGACAGCAACCAAAGTTACCTTACAGAAAAGGTACTGTATGTTTCATTTTGAGGAAAACACTGTATTTATATCTTATTTTTATTCTAAATTTGTCATGAGGAATGCTAGTCTAAGTTACCTGTGAATGAGTATGAAGTGCAATATATCTATATAGATAAGTGGTTCATTTTTGAGAATGTATCTATTGCAAAATTATTTATACCAGAAATTCACTATTCTACTTAACATAATGCTAACCTTACAGAAAATAGTGAATGTTTAGGGCTTTTATTTATTAAAAAATGAATCAAGTGCATGGCATATGGTGCCATACACATCGTGTGACTTATTTTTTTTGTAATACAATATTTATCCTGCAAACTAGCAGCGTCATCTACTTTTTCCTGTCCTGATGATGTATTTTTGTAAGTTACAATATTTAAAAATAAAATCTTTTTGTGTAAATATTTTATTTCCATCTAGAAATAACCCACTGAATTATTGCAACTTCATTTAATAAAGAACCTGCAACCTTTTCCTTTATCATTTTAGAAATGACATGGTGCAATTTTTAATGTACAGTGAACTGGTTATTTCATTTCTGATCACTTAGGGCGTAAAGAGCCTCTTCCAAAGCCCCCTGAAGTCAAAGGGAAGGTTGCTTGTGGGTTCTGTGGTTTGTTTTTCCAACCACCACCAATTTAAGAGGGCTTTGGAGCAAGCCGTATCTTGTTAACAAACATTTGAAGCCTTCTTAGGGACCACTTCGGAAAATAAAGCCTTGACCTTCTAGTCTGCCATATGGGAGCTGCTGTTGATAATACTTGCCTTATTTTTGGTTTTGTGAAGCATCTTGCAATGACTGTTGCTACCTAGCCAGTGTCTTGCTGTTATTATTTGTACCTCCTAATTTTCCAATAGTTTAAAAATTTAACCAAGCACATGCAGTATCATTATTTAGGGAGGAATATCCTGGAGACAAAACCATCTTTGTTGGAGAGATGGTATTTTGTACTCTATTTTATATTTCAAATATCTGCAGTTAGAAGAAATAAGCTGTGAACAGATCGTCTTACAATTACTTATAGGTGTATGTCCTTGAAGACCACAGCTAGGAACAAAATACTTTTTAGATGAGTTGTTGGCATATAAAATTGAGACCTATCACCTATTTAAATTGTGAATATTGATATTTTCATAAGTAGACAATATATTGTGTTTGACAGACTTGTTTGTATTATAATAAATTATGAAATGATGCATAACTTATTACAGTGTTTGGAGCTATTGTGTTTGTTTTATTGATTTTTATGATATACTACAAATAAGACCTGCCCTTGCAACCATTACTCAGTAAAACAAGACCTTGAAATACAGGTCTTTACTCATGTGTCCAAATAGTCTCAGAAATACGAGATGCATAAATGATTACTGGCCCAGTAATTCTTTCACTTCATTCTGAAGCAAAGTCTCTACTGCTGTAAAGTACATTTACCCTTTAAAGTCAGTAATTTCTGTTCCAAACATCAGTGCAAGGCTTGACCCATAGAGATCACTGATCCCTCTCTGCTGTGGGTACGATGCCCTGCAGATGCCAACGTTGCCAACAAGCCACTAACACCATGTGGAATTTCCACCCCAAACAAACACAAACATTGCAGGAACAAGCTCCTAGCTACTACTGCCTGGAGAAGGAATAGTATATTAAATAATAGTATATTAAAAGAATATTTTAAAGAGTTAAAAGCAAGCAGAGAGAAATAGAGAAAGGACTGATCAGAAAAGACTTATGTCTTAGAGATTGAGAAAGGCAGAGATAAAGAAGTTGCCATTAAACAAGTTCATGTAGAGCTTATATAAGATACCACATAGCAAAAGGTTCTTAGGTCATAAACACAGGAATAAAGGTATAAAAACTGAGGTTTGCTCTCTAGTGATGAGGTAAGAAATTAAGAATGAATTAGATGTTTGTACAACTGGTGGATCATCTGTCACCGCGTGTGACGCGGATCATCACGGCACCTCCGGCACGGAGGCAGAAAGGACGAGGGAACGGCCAGAGGCGCTCGAGCAAACAACCCAACAACCTCTGCGGCCAAGGAGCAGAGCCCGGGGCCCGTCCAGCCCCTTCCCGAGCACCCGACGGCGCCGCTGCCCGGGAGCCGCACGGCCCCAGAACAGCGCAGCGCTCCTGTGCTTGAAAAGGACAAAGGGATCCCAGTTATTCCAGGCCTGGTCATCAGACCCCAGCAGTGCCAAAGACTTGGAACAAATGTTGAAGGACATCATTAGAGCAAGAAAAAGCAGTGTTGAAATGAACAGAGTCAGATTTGGAGGAGCGTGTCGGGGAGATGCTCCTTACAGAGGCACCAGCCTATCTCGATGCTGTCATTAACAACTGCCGCGTGAAAACTATTCGACAAAGCATACACATTAGCTTAAAAAGACCTTGTACCACCAGGGGACTGAAGGAAGGCTCTTTCAAAATGGATGACCTTGAAGATTCGCATGATAAAAATGGATGAATTCAGTAGTAATACAGCAAGTTTCTCCACTTGTCTGCCTGTAACAATAACTGGCTATGAAACCTCGGCAGCTGGAAACAACGGGGAACTCAGCTGGGCCTGCTGGACCACCACGATGAGTCACCAACATAGCCCAGCTGAGAAAAATCCCAGGCTTCCAGCACAAAAGCATTTCTGAAGTCCCAGCATAGCCTTGGTATTTGTATATTCCTGAATACACAGATACATCAAGGGATAAATTGCAGCAACTAAGGAAGAACTTGATAGAGAAACAGTGCTGAAACAAGACTAAGTGGTTATGAACTTGCTACAGGCAGATTTAGTCTGAAAGTGAGAAGATATTCTGCTGCTACCAAAGCAGGGAGCATCTACCAAGGCTTTTGTGTCATCCCAGACCTCTCCCAGGCTTTTAAATGGAGTTCACTCTGTTTACAAACTGGTTTATGCGACCTCAGCAGTGGCAGCCGCAGCCCTGGGGGACAGTCCCACGGCCCTGCACCCTCCTGGCACCTCCTCAGCAGCTCTAAGGACAGCAGAGGTGGCCTCCGAGTCCCACCAGCCCATGGGGACTGCTGCTGAGGAGGAAACATCCACAGCAACAGCCTGGAAACCCACTGGCTGCTTGGGAGAGCGAGGCCTGTGGCAGCCACAATTAATTTGGAAGCAATCACGGGGAACGGCACCGACAGGGCCCCACCGCTAACGCGTTCCCTGGTGAACACGCACCGACTTCTGTGCTAGCTGTTCCATTCTTTAAAGATCTCTTTAAACTCACCAAGGGAAGTAGAATAAAAAGCAACCTCACAGAGACTTGAGCTGTTAAATAATAATCCCACTCTTGCAGGCCAGGCTGCCTTTGTGAGACCTGCCATTAGGGCAGCAGGCAATTAATCCCCTGAGCTGCCAGACACAACAAGGGGGTTGAAAGGTTCCTGCCTTTAGTAATAAATAGGCATTGCAAATGAGGTTACTATTAACCTGCCACAGTGGACCAGGGAAATGTAAATGTTTATCTATAATCACACAATTGCGTCAAAAAGTATTAAAAGCTCAAGCTTTCCTGCCTTATAGGCGAGCTAAAAGTCCTTCTCCATGCATTTCACTTCTTTTGCCTGCAGTTCATCTCCTTGTTTAGTCTACTAAAACGATGATATTGAATATTATAGTGAGAAGACTAGTTTGCTGCAACACTGCTGTACCAACAGCCTTCAGCTGGGCACAGCAGCTCACACCGGTGCTGTGCAAACGATTAATGCAACTGCCACCAGCCTGCAGATTTGGCAGCCTGGCCAGGCAAGACGGGCTGGGAACAGGAGGGAAGGTGTGTTCTACATATCCCCATTTTACATAACAGGAAGCAAGTCTCAGAGCTATCAATTCGCTCCACCAAAGTCCCCAAGGGGCTGCACAGCCCCAGTGGTGACAGCCGTGCTTGATGCACCCAGCCCCTCTGCACAGGAGCCCTTGGATTAAGGTGGACTTTTCCCTGTTGAACTCCATAACCCAGACACAGCAACCTCGGGATAGCCAGACCTGCCAAGAGCAGTGACAGGATTACCAGCATTCGGCCTTCAGACATGCATGTCCCCATGAACACAGGATGGGTGGTTTCCTTCTCATTTGTCCTGCTCATTTTTTAAGTGTAAGCAATGCAGCTGCACCAACCTCTCAGCTTGCTGTCCCACAGGTACGGGCCTCCATCACTGCTGCTCTGCTTCTGGGACAGACAAATAAGAGACAGACTCCAAGGCACACTGTTCATGAGCAGATCCATCAGAGCTGGTGGCTGCCTATGACGAATCACAGGTAACTGGGGCACTTGGGATCAGGCATAACACCAAAATCATACATAGATGCAACCAAATTGTTCATTTTGGCAGAGGCTGCTCAAAAGGGCCTTTAGAAGAGAATATTTTCTCTGATTTTCTTCTACATGCTCTTGAGGGAAAATCCCCATGCCCTTCAAAGCAGGAAAAAAGGACACACACTTTCTTCCACCCTCCTCCCTTTTTATTTATTTATTTTAAATCTGCTTAGTACTTCAGCAAAAAGCTTTAGCTAATTGAATTGCAGGCTGTTTCGAGGAAGGAATAATTATGCATGATAATATAGGAGCAACAAAGGAAGAATTGTCTTTTGGCTGCATCGCTTGAAGGCTTAATTTAAACAAAAACAAAACAACTCCCATCATGCTGTGAATCCTAAACAAGCCCTACTGAAACTGGGCTGGGTGGCATTAAGTGACAAATGCCTCGTGTGCATTTTCTGCAAGATAAGCAGCCCAGGTGGGCAAAGCTGAACCATGTTGTACAGCGAGCCCTGGCTCACCCTGTGCCCTGCTCTGGCCAACAGGGCATTTCCTTGGAGCCTCAAGCCCTGCTCCTACCTCCTGACTTGTTCCCAGCCACCTGCTTTCCATGCTTCCCTCCTTGGCCTCCTGTGTGCAATGCCCAGGGCCTGGGCACCCCACATCTGGGGCACTGCCTGGGTGTTGCTAAATGACATGGTTTCCAACTGGGGAAATGTGGAAGCTGAGGGAGGTGCTGCCGAGAGCAATTGCTTGTCTCAGACTCAAAGCACAGGGTAGAAACCAGCTCTGGAGGTGTGATAAAGCATCTTTCCGAGGCCAGGAAATGCTGCTACTTTTAGGATAAACTGTAGATGTCAGATGAATCACATCATCTGGCCAAGCAGTCCTTGTCAAATGGCATCTATTGTTATTCATTGCAAGTATTAATAGTGGTTACACGGGGGAAAAAATAGCTGAGAGCTGCTTTATAGATTACACTCGACTGCTTAGGAAAAGCACAGACTAAGTAACAAGAACAGAGGTCCTTGCAGTCTCTTCCTCCTGATACATCCAGATAGATAAAAGTGTTTAACATGGCAGACCCTCGTCAGTGCTCAGCACAGCTGCAAGTGGCCTGCAGAGGTGGCTGTGGCACGAACCGGAAGCTCATGCGAGCGGCCCTGCTGCCCGCACTGTGCTAACAAGTAACACAGTCCGAGCGAGCCGGCAAACAAGCTCTTAGAGATGCTTCGACCCCCAAGGATCTCCCAGAGACAGCTGGGCGCAGCTGGTCAGCTATTCAGCTGCCTGCAGGAACAGCCACACGCCTAATAAACCAATTTCCACGGAAGCTGCTATCGCGCTGGGGTGACCTATGCTGTGGGGGCGCACAGGCAGACGCCGGCAATGGAGAGCACTAAAGCCCCGCGGCCGCGCATGGGGAGGCTCCTCCTGGCAACGCCCGGCCCGGAGCGCTGCCCCGGATCTGAGCATGGGAGGGCAGCAGCATGCCGAGGTGAAGGTAAGGGGCACCCACAGAGTGCCAAAGAGGAGACCTGCTCCATATACTGTGCTCTATATGAGCAACTGCATCAGCAATTGAGAGGAGAGCGAACAGGAAGGGATGAAGTTTGCACTACGAGGAGTTACCAAGAGTCAAGAAAACAGAGTCGAGCACAAGGGAATCCGTAGGCAGAAAACAGTAGTCACTTTGCTGAATGGAAGCTAATATACTAGTACATAAATATAAATAGTAGATATTGTAATATCTCAAAAGCATCAGTTTTGGTCTGCAGAAAGAACTCCAGCAGGCACAGAGGCAAGAGCTGAGCTACCGTGGTACAGAGCAACAGAAAGGCCCTTTTCCTTTGGACCACAACCTCCACGGGATCCTGCTATTCCCTGCACAGAAATGCCAGAGGGAACAGCAGGGGGGAGTTTAGCAAGTGGAATTTAAACAAGGCTGGAGGGGGTAGGAGGGAGCCCTGAGCAGAGGGCAGCCTCCCGCACGGGGCCCAGAGCGCAGCCCTGCTCGCACCAGCGCCACAGGGGAGCGGCGCTTCCTCCGCCCGGCTGAGGCGCCACCTCCATCCTGGTCCATGCAGCGCCTGGAGGCGCCGGCAGCTCCCAGCCCTTGGTGAGGGGACCAGGGCGCTCTGCGGGCGCTGCCTTAAAGGCTCCACCAGGGCAGTTAGCAAAACTCCCCAGCCTGGTAGCCATAGCAATGAATGAGCTGCAGAATCGATAGGTGTAATTATGATGAATAAAACTGCTGGAGTTAACCAGGCAGCCCCGAGATTGGAGTCTGGTATTCACTGCTGCTGGTCCTTCTGCTGCTTGGGAAGGCAGGTATCCTGTTTATTTATTTATTCCCATCTTTACTCTGACCTTAAATCTTTTACTTCCCTTCTATCTGACTGAGCTCATGCCTTCCAAGCTCAGCACGTGTATGGGTATAGCAAGTCTCGGGTTTGGACAGTGCTGGAAACAGTCACCTCACCTGTTATCAAATTATTGTCCCTGCACAATTCAGGATCTCAAGCTCTTGTCTTGCAGGGCCTTCTCAAGGTCACCCTGGGATCGATGTTCCATATTTATCGCTAACCTCTTTCCATTTTTCTGGTTCCTATTAACCCAGCTGTGGATGGCAGCTCAGCCAGCACGCAGCCTAGGTACCCGCTGCTACTCCAAACTCTGCCCAAATCCCCAGGGAAAGGAGCTGCCCAGGCTACACGGCCCCCAGGAGAAACACACACTGCCACATTAATTGTAAGGGCCTGGGAATAATCAAAGACATTAAGTGCATCACTCAGGAGAAAGACTGAAGCTCCTCTGTAGCCACCCTGTGCTTGCCAAGGAGCAAACGGCAGTTACTGCAGCATGCCAAGCTGCTCCACCCCAGAGCATGGTTCTGCCACGGTCTGATAGGTAAAAGCAATGCCAGGTAGGACAATTAATCAGCGCTGCTAAAATATTTTAAGCAAAAAGACAATAGTTTGTCATCACCTTTTCCCTGTCAAAGTTTGGTGTAGGAATCTGAGGACAAGTTACGTTTTCTCTGCAGTGAGTTGGGAGAGCTCATCCATAGTGACATCCACTTACAAAACTCTTTGATTTACGCCAGAGAGATAAAGTTGAAGTGATGGAGATTCTGCCTCCAAGGAGCTCCCTGGTGACCCCTCCTGCAAGAGGCCAGCAGCTCAGCCAGCAGCAGGACCTGCCTGGAGACCCCAGGCTGCCCGTGCCAACACGGAGCAACCGCCTGGCCCTGCTCCCGTATCCCCCTTCCCAGCTCTGCCAGGCTCCCTCGGCAGTCTCACACTGTGCTCCACACCCGCCCTCGCACAGGAGGGCTCAGGCCCCCGTGCAGGTGGGTGCCACTGGCCACCAAAGCACCCGGCTTCAAGTTCACAAGGCCCAGGGCAGCATAAGATGTCTTTGCTTTTAGGTCCCATCACGAACTAAACACTTGTGGTATTTTCCTCACAAAATAAGTTTTAAGGAGACAGGAACATCACTGAAAGGTTTGATCTGCACCACACATCCACAAAGTCTCAAAAAACCTGCTGCCAAGCCAATGAAGATTTGCCTTTGGAGCCTGGGTTTGATGGTGCTTCACTCTATATTGAAAACATTCATAAACCTAATTGTCAAGGGAAATTGCTTCTCCAGCCCCGTTCATGCTCGGGTGCCTCCAAGAAATCAGTCACATGCAACAGCTAGACTGAGGGGCAGCTGGAGAACTTTAATGCTTCTTTTATGACAAAAAGTATATAAAATTTCATGTAACGGATTGTCTCCCCTACCTGCCCTTTATAGTTCGTGCATTTCAGGTTTATATTGCTGCAGACTGCAGCAATACTCCTGTCCTAACACGCCAGCGGTAGGTGTTCAAGCAAACTGCTGAAGAAAACTCTCATTTTCAGGACCAGCACAACCCGCACATAGCCACGAAACAGCGTGGGTGCAGCCCCACGGCGGGGCCGGGCGCTCTCGGGTCCTGCTGCCGCGCAGCCCCGTGGAGACGCCGCTCGGCCGGCCAGGCCTCCGCACCGGCATCCCCAGGGAATCCACAGTGTCTACATCAGTTATCATCCTAATGTCACTCTCAACATCAGGGCTTCCATATTTACAAGGCAGCCAAAGTCTAATTGAATTTTCACTAGAAAAAATAAAAATCTTGCCCCATTCCTATATTGGAGATATTCAGGTAATTAACTCTTTTCAGAAGATAAAATTGCAAGGTGGGCTTGGAAAAAAGCAGTTTTGCTCTTCTAGCCTCTGCCTAATGTCTGAGAGTAGGTTTTATAGCTTTACTATATTAATCTCCAAGAACATTTAATTACTAAATGTATTCAACAAAACTCTTCATTTTCCCATGTGCAACAAGAGGTTGAACATCTAAAATTTACATTACACATTCTAGTAACTTTCTTGAAAAAAAGCCGGTATAAATTTAGGTTTTAAAGGCTTCGTTATACCTTCCTTTGTCTAGCAAAGAAAGCTCCATGCATGGCTTACAGCACATTTTCCTCCTGTCTCTGTGGCCATCATCGTTCTGCCCAGCCTGCCAGACATCCTTCTCAACCAACGAGCAACACATCCAACCCACAACTAGGCTGTCTCAGCGCCTTCCCTCTGCGCCCATTTCTCTGACAATTCACTGGTCCACAAGGAGAAATGGAAATCCCTTCCCTGTTAATCAATCACTCATCTCAGTAGGCTTAGATGAGGAAAATGCAGCCACCCTTTGCCCTGCTAGAGAAGATACTGACTCAAAAATAAACCTCATGGGACATGAGGATACAGGAGTTTCAAACAGTTCTCACATTATGGGGAAAGTGGGTGAAAAATTCAATTTAGCACCTGCAATGCCTGGTCTCTGCAGTCACCAATGTCACAATCCCATCTACCACCTCATGCTCGTCGACAAACTTGTGATCCAATTCAAAATGCAAGGGTTCAAAATTCAAAAATACAAGCTGCTATTTCGAGTAAAGTCTCAGAAAAGCACTGGATGATCAGAAGTTTATTGGCCAAAAATATATCTCAGAAGCAGCTTTTCGGGACCAGTCCTTCAACACATTGCCTCTGCCAAGACATTTGCACTTTACAGCTTCAAAACCCAATCTTACTTTCACGTCAATAAATAAGAAGGAACTGAAGGTTGAATCAGCACAAAACCAAACAAAGGACACACTGACATCTGCAACCACAGTAACACTTTGTGAACAAGGTTTACAACAAACCACACACGCTACTGTGGGTTAGCTGGCCGGGCGAGTCTCTGGGCAGGTATGGAGATTTGCTTGATTTTTTGGATTGGGATAGTTGCTCTTCACAAATATGGCTATTCCCCTCGGCATCTTATTTGATGAATACTCTGCTTCAAAAACTGCATTGACCTGGAAGTTTGCAGTAAGGATTACTGGAAATAGATGAAACCCCCTTAAACAACCACTTGAAAGTAAACACATGATTTCCAGAGGAACCTGCTACCTTTTTATCAGGGAGCCCTGAAAAACACAGGCCTTGCATACAGAGACAGCTGTGCTAAGGCCTGTGTTATCAGAGAGCTGTCCCAGGCTGAACAAGGCTCCAGCCATGGATGCAGCTCACCTGGGACAAGTTTCTGTGACAAGAGCATTCGATCCTGTAGCTTAACTGCAGAAGAAATCACATTCCTCAATGATTTAAAGACTCAGGAACTAGAAATCTGCATATCTTAAGGAACACGTGCTGACATCCAGGTCAGCAATTTGGGTCACGCTGGCCTTGTTACATTGCTCTCAACTAATCAGTAATGAGAAGCCAGCTCCAGAGCACCGGGGCCTTAATACGCCACAAACCAGGTCAATAACAGGAAGAGGCCAAGAGCTCTGTGCTATAGTTTTTGCACTGAATACATGTGAAAGACGAATATGAAACACTATGAGAATTTGCAAACGAATAGAAGGCCCCTGACTGCAAAAAGGAGCCCAGCACTATGAAGTGCCAGAGACCAGGACGCAGTGCAGCCTTCAAAGACGGCTATTAGCACATTGGTAAGACTTTCTACCATCGTTCAAGAGTTTTCTTTCAGGGATATCAGGTCCCAAACAAACATAACATTTGAGCACAAAAATAGGGTTCATGATGCTTAACATATTAACATACCTCTATGCTCATCAAGAAAGCCAAGGGCTCTAACCACAGTTCTAGCAAGTTAATCGGGTAATTATTAGTTCTGACCGTTGGCAGCACAGAGTGCTTGTTTTTTTACTGCACCCAGATAAGAGTGCTGAGGAGACCTCAGCTCCCCTGGCATACAGCATGCTGCAACCCCCTCCTGCTGCTGCCAACTGGGGGGAAAAATGAAAAACTCCAGGTGAACCAAGGAGGCCAGCTACCCTTAGGTAACCACCTGCCATCAAAAAGGAGGTGGCTGAACATCTAATTTCCACCTTTATGTTTGGAAACAAAACTCCTTCTGGATACAATAGACATTTACCCATTTGCAGGCACTGATGCTGGAGTGTTATTGTACCTCTGAACAGCTTGTGTGGAGAAGAGAAGCAACGTTCTGCAACGAGCTTGCCAGGTAACAGGAACCAGAGCAACTTCTCTGCACTATTGCCATGTGAGAAACGAGAAAGGATGATCAGCAAACAGGTGTCAGACAGAATTTAGGTTTCCAATCTCATGTCTCAGCTCTGCCACAGACTTACTACATAACCTTGAGTACATCCCTTAATCTCTCCCTTCCTCATCTCTACAAAGCAGGAGCTAATCTCACCTATTGCTTCACAGCTGCCGGTTTGGACACTATCATTTTCTTCACACACTCAAGTATTTTACTTCTAAGAGTGAAGTACCATAGATATGAAAAACAGGCAGGAAATTATGTTGAATTAAGTCTCTTGATCATCAGCGACTTGGCTCCCTGGCTTCTCAGAGCTTTTTAAGAAGCTCTAGTGTTGTTACTTATCACTGATATCCCTGACTGTTTTCTGAGATTTTCCCATAAGTTATGATAATTTGACAAACTACCTAGCGGGCAGAGTCTGCTTCCCAACACAGGAACTTGTTGACTGATTTCTAACAAGATAGGTAGATATTTGAACCATACAATAGACATTTGAAAATTGTTTCTGCAGATGTTTTGAGACAGACATGACCATCCCAGAAATTTTTCTTCCGGTCAGATTCTAGTCATCTTTTTCATTGTATTTTTGTTGCCCGGGTGAGGCCACTGCCAGGTGATTATTTAGAAATAGATACCTTATACCAAAGTCTGCTGTTGTTGCAATCACATCAATAGGAGAGGCCAAAGCGAGAGGAGTTGGGAAGCTCTGTGCTCTCTTTTTCATCAGCTAATCCATCAGAGCCTGGGACACCACACTCTGGAAGCAGCACTGGCTGCCTGCAGCATAAATTTAGGGAGTCCTTTGGGATTTCTAAGCCTTCTTTGCTCCCCATGCATCCTTTCATCACATTTCACATGCACGTTAGTAGAAAGCCATTTTCAATCCCAAGCAGAGACCTTACAGTCCAGCACGAGGTGGGCAACCCGCAAGCGAGCGCAGGTCACCCCAGTGCCTGGAGCAGAGCAGGGATGGGGGCAGCTCAGCCAAGACAGGAGCCTGTGCAGCTCCAGCACCCAGGTCACCCAATCATCACACATAACCCAAAGACAAAAACACCACCAAGTTCCACAGCTCAACAAGTTACCAGCTGCCATTTGACTATATGCTTGGCCCCAGGCCTCTTCTAACACCAGCTGCACAGGCTCACAGCATCGGAGAGGCTTAAACTAAACTGTTTTACTCCATGCATGACAAGCTTGCTGACAGTCACAATGTAAATAGATATTTATTTATATACATAAAAACACTAGAAAGCATTATGGTGTCAAGGTCCCTGTCAGTGACTGCTACTAAGACAGTCCAATCTGAGAGTGCCATGTTGTAGATTTGATCCTTTCACATCCCTCTTGGAGCTTAGTGATCGAGGAAAAGGGCCCAGATGGTTCTTCTGGCAGTTTTTTATTTGCTATGTCTATGCCTGAAAACAGCACGCAGACACTGAGCTAATAAAACTAGCCGCTAGACCAGAAGGGTTAACAGTTCATCTAGAAAGATTAATTTATTCTCAAAACCCATTCTGTTGTCACTTAACAAGGAAAAAAAGTTAAGCACTGTAAAATGACAGCAATAATTGCATTTCCTTAAGGACGTGTCTGGCAGGAGGTCGCTATCTGTTTCATGAAGTACGTGACCATGATACCGTCATTTTGACAGCATTAATGTATGTAGCCATTAATCTTAGAAGTTAAAAACCCATAAATCTGTTAAACCCCCTGTCATTGATTAGGAATTACATTACCACAATACACAGAAGCCTTTTAATTTTGTTTTTTCTCCAAAATGAATAAACAGATCTGCTTAGTTTATCTTCTCCTATGCTACAGTGACAAAGGGCAAAGCCACTTCATGGCTATGCATCATTGTTTGGGAACAAAAATCATACCTAGGAAGGTTGAGAGGGGAAATGAGGAGGAAAGGTGTACGGGGATGTAATTTAGACTAAACACTATCACTTTTCAAGGGTATTAAATGCTTTGGCAAAATTCAAACCTTGAATGTTACAAGTGTTTATCCATGTGGCTGATTTGAATCCAGCAAATAATCCAGCAGGCCTCCTCACATGAGCAAGATGTGCATGTTTATTGTGTTAGATCTTTAGTCATTTGCCAAGTCTCCCTTCTCCTTTTTAATGCTTGCAGCTATTGAAATTATTCAAGATGGGTAAGTTTCATTACCCAATGAATCAACTTTTGCATTACAGGAATGACTCAGTAATTCACACAAACGTCTGTGAAACCCACTGCTATCTGTGGAATTTTGACACCCAGGGGCTACTCCAAAACATATAAACAGATGCGAACTTAGGTATACAAATAATTCTATTAAGGTCACAGATTGATATGTTAGAGCTCAACACATGTAAATGTTCTACAGGAAAGGCCTGACGATCTTCACTACAAAACTCCCATCATTTTTGGTGTTTCCAGGTTGCCATTTAATTTGGTTCAAGTCAGGATAAGCATGGGGATAGGAAGAAGAGGGGGAAGAGCAGCAAGATCTTTTTGATAATGTACTAGAAATCGGGAACTCTACTGTTCTAAACGGATTTAGCCATTTTTTAGCTTATTATTGGGGGCTGCACGTAATGAGTCCTTACTCTCGCATATTTTTTTTTAACAAGTGCTTTCTGGATGACATTCTTTAAAGGGCCGAAGGGTACAAGAATGGGATAGCAAGCACTCACAGATGTATTCCCAAAGCAAAGCAAGGACCCCAGCCACACTCTTAGCAGCTCCAGCACCACAGAAAGAACAGGAATGACAAACTTGTTGGGACTCTTTTACCTTCTTCACCAACCTCCTTTTGCAACACCATTTCCTTCCCTTCTCCTTTGCTTTAAGCAATCGGTAGTTAAGCTGCTCAACCAGCTTGTCACAGTTCAGATACAAGCTCTGCGTTTGCTAGTAATTAAGCATGGCATATGCCCACTTAGTAGCTATTTACAGGTGGAAGATCAAATGGTTTTCTGAGACTTTGATCTTGATACTTCTTTTGGAAAGACAAATAAGTTCAATGGACCCTAGCTGCAACTTCATATGGATTTGACTGGATGCAGTTCCCCTCAGCCAAGCTGCTTACAGGGAAACAAAGTCAGGCTTCCCCCTTCTGAATGGGAAGCAACTGCTAGCCAGGCCAAACAGGAATGGAAATTTAGGCTGAGAGCTCCCAAAAGGTGACTAAGGAGCAGAAACTAAAGCAATCACCACTCAGGGGCTTGTCCGATGCACCTGCCTGCCCAAAGGGACCTGTTCTCCCCAGCGTGCCGAGCGCGGCCTTGTCCGATACCTGTTCTGAGGTGTCCATGGGCACGAGAAAGCTCCAACCACAACATTATCACTACAGCTACTACTAAATACCATAGCACTCTTTCTTCCTTTTTCTTTTAACAGAAAGTAAAGACATATCTTGTATAGGAACCTTTACTGGCAAAAATGGGCCTTATGTAAGGATTTCATAACAATTTCATAGAGTAACCACCAGGAAGGATTTTCTGATTTTCAGCCTAAGCTCTTGCTTCAAACACACAGGTCTGGTTGTGTAACTTAAACAGTCCCTTTAGAGCCAGCCCTGCCCAGATTGAGGAAACTACGGAAGACTGACAATAGTCAACAATTTAACTTGCCTGAGGGCTAGAAAGTCGGAGAGTAGTGTAAGATCCGCTGAACACCTAGAGGCCCTTATAAACAGCCCCCTTTGGATTCATTACAGCTGAATGTTGCTTTTCACTGTATTACACGGACACCAGGAGTCACTTATAAGCTTGCCAGCTCTCAAATTGGCCAGCAAACCAAAGTCAATCCAATTGGAATAGGAATATAAACATTTGCTAGGCTGAAGCAGAACATATAAGATCAATAATATAGATCCTTGGAAAAGGGAAGATTACTGCATCTGCAGAAGGAAACAAATAAGAAAAGTCTCAAATCAATTATTGTCAAGATCCTGGGAAAAACAAGATAACACATGGACTAGTGAAACAGTAGCCAAGTAATGTGTACACATGTGTGAAACCAAAAGACATAAGAAAAAACTATGTATATTTAGTGTTCACATTCAGAACACTAACTCACAGTCTGCATTCACACAGCTCCTTCCGTGGCTGTATTGATGCATAGAGAGGACACGCACATTTAAAGGGAAAAAGGCAAGAAAATACACCTTTCTAGAGGGAACAGAATCAATAATCACAGGGTTTTGAAGAACATTACCTCCATTTGCTGAGAAAATACTTCAAATGCATATGGGTTTTCATAACTCATTTTCCCCCAAAAAACACAGGAAACAGGTAATAAAAGCAGCAGCTAATGACTCTTAACCATCTGCTAGTCAGTAAAAGAAACAGGACACCAAAGTCATGGACTTTTTGTATGATCCAACAGAGTAAACCCTACAAAAACTGTAGATCAGATCAGTAATAATTGCAGTTGCACGCTGAGGCCCGTCACAGACTTCCAGGAAGAGATCTATATGCACACACACATTTAAGATGCTCCCTTAATCACAGAGACATTTAAAACTAGGGGCTGTTGACCCAGCTATGATTTAATGCATAGGGTGCTAGCACATGAAGAAATTAAATACTGAGTATGATCTTTTCCTAGGAAAAGACATTTTTAAGTTGATACTCCCTGCTCTTGCAAGGACCTTGAGTATCAGCAGTACTCTGCCTTCTTCCAGTGGTTTAAAATAGTTGCCATGGTTGGAGTTTTAAGTTTGATAGAGGGCACAGAGAAGCACCCACGGCTGCTGTGTGGTTGTGTGCATGTATAGCCGGGTGTCTAATCCATGCAATGACAAGTGCTGTGAACACTCCTTGGACACATCAGTCCCCTCACGTGCCAAATTCAAGTCTCCATAAACACATTCATATCAGAGGACTGGAGCCAACAGCGCTCAGTACAGGGAAAAACCAAGAGCACACTGCTAGCCAAGGAGGCAGGTTTGATGCCTGCTTTCCCCATACCAAATATGATCTCCATGCACATGATCAGCAACTGCCCTGGTGGTTCCCATTCGTCATCAGTGCTAGCAGGCAGGAGCCCTCCAAACACTTACCCAAGCTGTGCCAATGTCAGCATGACTGCAGGCGTTTTGTCTGTAGCATTAGCACTCTTCATTTAGGTAAAGTTCAAGAGTTTTAGTATGTTTTAATATAACAAAAGGATCCATTTAGCATAAATGTGTTGCTATAAAAGACTATATAATAAGAGTTAGAGTTAACAGATGTCTGAGAAGTAAGAGTGTGGGCTAGTAAGTTAGCCTGCTATGCATGGAGAGCAGGCAGTAATGATGGGGCTGCAATAAGAGACCAGAGGCCTCGCTGGTGAAATCCTAGGAGCTCGATCAGAGAAGCTCTGCTACAGCTGAGCGTCTGAACCGAAACTCCTGTCTAGAGACAGCTTTCATAAAGGTGCAGGAAAGACTCCTGGTAAAAGTTGTACTATGTTGCACTGCGTTCATTAGTTATCATGTAATGTTAATGCGGCTGTTAGCAAAAATGGGGACTAATCAAATCCGTGGAAGCTGAAGGAAACAAGGCTGGAGCCTTAGATAACAGGCAGACCAGTACAAGTTACCCAAGGGAGCCCCTGCTCCGGGCGCAGCGGCAGGCGGAGGCGGCGCAGAGCACGCGCAGCACCAAGGTTGGGGCTCACCCGCTCCCAGCCATCGAGCTCCTTCCAGCCGAACCCGTCCGGAGAGGCAGCACCGGCCTCTGCCCCACCAGGAACCTCATCCTGAGTCTGGGGAGCAGCACATCTGCAGGCAGAGCTTCCAGACACCACTCGTAGCGCCAAGGATGGCCGGCCCTGCTGGGCTGGTTCAACATGCAAACATAATATTGCAGCACTCTAAGAGTCCAACTTTCGTGCTCCACCACATGCCCTGATGGAGGCATTAATGCACTTGGTGTTCATCATGGCAAAAACAAACCTCTCCCCAGCACAAGTGCAGAAGAAGCCGTCTTCTCCAGCAGAGGTTTGCAAGCAGGCAGATTTTTAATTAAGCGGAAAGGGCAGAATCTACAAAATAATTAAACATCTGCCAGGTGTTCACCGACTTGCATGCTATTCGCTGCAGATGGCCAGCTTTTAACCATGAAGATGGGAGAATGTCTTGTCTCTTCAGCTAGCACTCAGACATCAGCCAAGCCCAGCAACAGGCTCGTTTTGTCTCTCCTGTTTCATAAGGGATCCTCACAACTCTCTCAGACTTTTAAAACGTTAACTGCAAAACGGACAAGTGTACAGGAAAATGCAATGCTGCCAGGTAGCTGGGGATTGGCCTCACGCTAGCAGACCTGCAGCAGCATCTGGTTGCACCCCAGAACCAAAGTTGTCTCTAGCCTCATAAAAAAACCTCCAGCTTGGGCAAAGACTGCCCTTGTGCTGAACATCAGCGCACTAAAGCCAGAGGCTGGGCCCTGCCTTAGCTGGCTCCCACGAGCAGAGCAGAGGAAGCAGGTTGGGAGGCACCCTGAGGTGGCAGCCCAGGCATCAGCACCAACGCGCTGGGCCCTGGGGACAAGCGGAACCCCTGGGGCCGAGGCTGCGCCCTCTCCATGCACAGCCCGTGCCCCAGGCAGGCATGGGGCAGCACCAGCTACGTACGAGCTGTGCCAGGGCCAGCCGGGCCTGCGTGAGGAGCAGCAAGTGCCCAGAACGTGCCCATTGCAGGCAGCAGACTTGCTCTGCTGCATTTGCCCAAGTCTGTGCCCTGGCCCCAGCACGGCAGGAGTCACAGACCCTCTGCTGAAGGTCTCCTCACAGCTACGTGTGGCCTGTGCTAGAGCACTCCCTGTTCTGAGGTAACGCTCGTCACAATATTTGCCTTTAGCGCCCTGGCGTGTCTCCTGCTGCACGGGCTGTGCCTCTCTGCATCTAGCCATTTCATTACACATTATTCTGTTTAAACACAGGCTGTTAGTTCTTCACACTGCTCGTGCTGTCTCTGCAGAGCCTGCTCCCTGGGGGCTTAGGCATATCATAGGAATTGCCTTTGCTTTACATCACTTCTCATTTCACATAATGGCATCATGCATTGCCCCATTGTCTGCAAAGGCAGAGACTTATTCAGGCCCAGATGCTGCCATGGCACTGCATTTGCACCAGCACAGCACCATGTAGCACTGTGTGCATCAGGCTCAAAACCTCAAGCTCAGGCAAAACAATCTCAGCAGGCAGCCATGAGCACGACCCTCCTGCATCCTTAGATGAGGTGGCTGCAGGGCCAGCCTGGACAGCCACTCTGGGTCACAGCTGGCACAGCAAACTGCACAGGGACACAAGGAATTTGCTGCTTGCATGATTGCCACAGCATCACCAGCAGACAGGAGACTCTTCAAGTGCCACCTTCTCTAGAAGACAAATTTAAGGAGCTGAGAGTTCAGCATCAAATCATTATTTTAAAGACCCACATTTCAACCATCTGAAGACCATCCTGCACTTCAATCTCTCACGTGCTCTGCCGTGACAAAAGCAACATGACTTGCTGCCCAAGCACCTTGATGCCTCACAACTTACCCAGAGGGCTCCAAGGAGGAAAGCAGTATTTCTGCGGTAGCTGTGCTTGGCATTTCCCCTCCCTCCATTCCCAAGTTGTGAGGATGGCCAGCCCAGGCAGAGATCTGCTGCTGCTCTGTGCCTGAGCATTTACTATCCACAGAAGTGACAGATCCATTCACTCTTCCCCTTCACCAAGCAATGAGATAAGAGCAGCGGTCAGTGTCAAGTGCCCCGAATAACAACTGCAGTTGGCATTGGGATTGCTGAGGCTGGTAAAGAATTTGTTCATTCAGCAAATGTATTATCAATCAGCACAAGTCAAGCACTGGAAAAAATACATTTTCAAAGGGGAATGCTTTTACTGTTCAAGCCTTATTATTTCTTCACATATACAGAGATAGCCAGAGGATCCCATCAAGAGTCTTCAACAGCACAAAAGAGGCTCCTAAGCCTCTTTGCTATTTGCTATTCTTTGTCATTTGCTTTAGAAAGGAGAGAGATAATTAAAACTTCTCGGAGAGCTCTGAGCATCAGGTAGGCTGCAGGCCCTGTGGTGCTGGAGACACAGGGGCAGTCGTGCGCCCTCCCCAGCAGCACCAAGGCTCTCCCTGCACGAAGGGCTTCAGCTTCTGCCGCGCAGCAGCTCCGTGCTCCTCTCCCGAGCACCGGACAGGGCAGACGAGCCTGTCCACACCAGGAGGTCACACTGGATCTCAGCTTCCTGCAGGGCTGTCACCTTGTGCAGGGAACCAGCACCTGGTCACAGACCTAATATCTGTGCCCAGGCTACCAGGCCTGGGGGCTCTTTCTTCCTCCTTTAAAGTACATGAGTAGGTTGACTACCTCTACCCGAGGTACTCAGACACGGAAACAAAATAAGCAATGAGCAATGCTGGGGATCCCCTCACCAGGCTCTGCTAACCCAACCCCTTACACACAACTAAGCCTTTGAAGGAAATGTGCTGGGCAGCCAAAGAGTTCTGGAAACAATCAGTGTTCTACACATTCCCCTAAACCTGGAAAACATCCCAGTGCCACATTGCTGTGAGACCCCAGGAACAGGCGCACATCCCTCGAAAACCATGGCCATTGGGGATCTGCCTGCCAGCACGAAACACAGCTCTGCCATTGATGAGGCTGCTCCCCAAAACTCATGCTCAAGAGAAGATAGAGGCTATATCCTGCAGAGAAGGACATATGTGGCTTCCGCTGTTGGCTTTCATTCAGAAAAGTCAGCTCTTTTCAGTAGAGTATTTAGATAGGCACCTACATACTTTGCCAAATTAGGTCATTCTTAGCAATGCAATTCACATACCTAAAGATGAATGCACTTTTTTTTCTTAAGAGTCTGCCCTAACTCAATATATTTAGGGGACATTAAGGTGCAGGTCCCATACCAGACTTATTCCTCTTACCCTCCGTTCTCCATGAAGCTGTTCCCAAAGTCAGCTAGTTTAGAGTAAATACCCCTAACACATAAAAGCAGCAATCAGGTTTTAAACTTAAATGGAGTCTCAATGTATCTTTCCTAACTGAGGATGTAAATTTACTTCAAAAGGAGTCTCAGGAAGTCCAGACACCCACTCAATAAATTGCAGCCTTTACAGTCTCAGGCCGGGCACTTGAAAAGTTGAGACAGAGCCTTGAGCACTCCTGCTAGGCAGAGATCTGATAAGCCAGAAAATGTATCAAGATGCCCTCAAGCTGAAGAGAATTTGGGTAGAGTTCCTTGTTTTAAAGTTATATATTTTTCAATTAAAATCATTTGGCACTACTCCAGCTACACAAAGCATTCGCATTATATGCCCTGCTTAAATTAGTTTGGCCAAGCTAGTAAATCTGATAATTCAGTACTGAATACAACTGATTAGATTTGCTGTATGATACACTAATCTGATCGAGCAGTCTCAAAGGACTCAAGTTGTTAGCATTTCAAAAAGCATAGGAAATTTTTGAATAATTGATTACATATTTCTTTCCAGCTCATCTTTGTTGATTCCTTAAACATAAAGATAAAGCAGATGTTTTACAGAGACTTGTGTCATATCAATATTAATTTCTATTAATCAGTTTTCAAAAATCCCACCTTTGACAAACAACTCGGCTGAAAGCAACTGTGCTGAAGTAAAAGCTTTAGGAATAGTGGGGGATGTTGCTTCCAAGATTCAGGTCCAGAATTCACTGAACCAGCAATTTTCCCCTGACATCCAACCCCAAGACCAAGTTCATCTCATTTATTCCTCCCCAATTTCCTGTCTCTAGCCTATCCACCTCTCCCAAGTGTAGTTTTATCACATGCACACTCAGTTCTGCCAGAAGATATGACAACATTACTTACATCAGAATCTCCAGAAATAGAAACATTAGCTCAATCAAACAACTCTAACACAACCACAAACCAATCTGACACTGATATTTTTCATGCTGCCCACTAAGGCAACTTGCAAGCTGACATTTGCTAGCCCCATTAAGTACCAGATGGTAACACCTCCTTCACTATGATTTTAATTGTTCCCAGGGAGGTGGCTTGCTCATTTGCCTGTGTCTCAAGAGGACATTCTCCATGGGTTATTTCTGCTTTGCTCTCGTTCTGTCTAGGAGTGAGCTAATTCAGAGCTTTAAATGCCTGTGAACAAACTTTACTGAGTTCATTTGGGAAAGGTCACATTTATTGCTGGATCCTTTCCTGGGAGCTCCAGGTAAAAATAAATAAATAAAGGCAGGTCAGGAGCCTCACCTGTATCTGAGCACACATCTAAACTGCACAAGGCTACAAAGAACAAACTCAAAACAGCTAAAGAGAAACCAGAAGCTCTCCAAGGGCAGTACCAAGGGAGAAGGAGAACCCACTCACCCTTGGAGGGAGAAGGAAAAAGCAGCCCTTAGAGCAGTGTCTTGCAGTTATCTGGTCTGCTCTTGGATCCTCTAATGAGAGGAGATTTGAGGAACATAGACCAAAAGAGGTCAGGGAGAAGCAAGTGCTTCCTCCTACCTGGGTTAATTAAACATGCAGCATCTTTTATCTGCCAGGGTTAGGAGGAATTTATTCTCCAGACAGACCCTTACTAGTCCACAAACATCTGTCCTCTGCCTGGAGCTCTGCTCTGTTAATAACTGAGCACTCCCAAGGTACCACAAAGCCACGTTAAGCCATGGAGCAAGAAGCTTGCAGGGAAAGCACAGAAAGCAACAGCCCAGCTCAGTACAGCTCTCTCTGCCCCTGCTCTGGGCTGGGTGGTGGCACCACAGCGTGGCCCTGTGCTCAGAGGCACCTCTGCAAGAGGTGTGAAACGCAGGTACGAGCTCCTCTTCTAGTGTGTAAGGTTGCTAATTTTCATAACCTGTACAAATCTAACCACAAAACATTCTCATGTCAATTCTTTAAACCAGCAGTTTTAAACCAGATGCATAAGGTATTTTCATCTCACTAAGTTGTTTTTAAGCACTCCTACCTCAGACATGGCTGGGTTTTATCTGTATGCTATTCAGAAACAACTGTTTTCCGGTTGCATTAGATGATAAACTTGGAATGACTCCTACATTTCATACTCTTCCTTGCTACTCTTTTTAACTAAGCTTTGAATTAATTTATCTAGAAAGAAAATTCTGAATGGAAGTTGTATGTTATTTTCATTCCATTTTCAAACCATCTGGAAGTAAATCACACAAACTTGTGACAAAAATACGTGGCTATTACTAATTATGGTACACAGGACTGTTTTCAACCACCTGCTAGCAGTGACACAACATTACGCAAGAATAAAGCCTGATAAGCTTGATGAATAATATTTAGACCATTTTCTTCAGCTTGTAGATGATCTGAGAGCAGATAGCCTTCCCCCCACTCCAGTCTAGCTTGTTATTTAAAATTAGTCACAATAGTTTTGGTGACTAAGTCCTGATCTGGAACTTGTTTATGAGCACTACATTGCAAGCGTGTGAGATTTGAAATTCAAATGTCTGCTGTGGAGTTTGGATTGGATGCACAGCTCAATAGCTGATTATTCTCTGACTAGATAAGAGCAACACAAAATCACTACTGCAAACTCAAAGCTCAATTTCCACTAATTTTGATGGGTACTCACAGTTTGCTGCACCTTGCTCTTTCGCAGAGCACCTGAAGACAGCACACAGAAAGGGCACAACGTTAAGGAAGTTTGTGGGCAGGAGGACAAAGCAGGGAGGATGAAGAACCGCCCAGGTTCACTGCTGTTCTTGAAGATGTTCCTCCAAAGCCAAAAACACAAATGCAGCTATTCCTAGCAGTGCTTCCAAACAGATTTGTGTCTTGGATCAGTGTGATGTGAACCTTCAGAAGCATCTGTGGACAAAGCAGAGACCTTCTGAAAACAGCTCTTCTCATGGCTGTTGATCTCACAGCCCTCATCCTGCTGCTACATTAGCTTTATGCATAAGCATGTCCTCAGAAGAGGAAGTGCTAATCGCATTAGGAGTCACTTGCATATGTGTACTGTTTACTGCATGGGGGTCCAAGCTTCTCTACACATCTCCAGGCTTTCAAGCTCCATAGCACCCATGGCTTTCATTTTGAAGGTGAACGTGCTTGGGAGCAGGGCGTACAAAAGCAAGCTGTGTTCACATGGAGGAGAACACACTGAGGTCAAAAATAAATATTTCTACAGTCCCCAATGCTGTTTGGGCCCATGCCCACATTGGAGAGGGGTTTCAACACCATGGACTAAAGGAGACTGCATCCTCCCCTCCACCATAAGCCCCTTCCAGGGCAGTCAGGATGCCTCTCCCTTGCCAGCCTCCTCTCAGTTCCATCCAGCCCCACGCAAGAACTTCATCTCTCACCTTTGGAATTTCTAGATTTTATCTTTTTCCTCTTGGGCAGCCTCTGTTAATGGCTCTCAGGGAGGCTCTAGTGGAAACGTTTCACAACAGCATTGCCAACAGGACAAAGGCCACTACAGCTTCTGCAAGCCACCGCCCGGGTTCTGCAGCAGTTTGCTCTGGATCAGGAGGCAGCCAGGGCAAGGGCAGGCGAGACAGGAGCAGGGGTGACCACAGGCCGGCAGTGCTACCACCCAGACTGCAGCCCCACAGGGTCCAAACACACCAGGCAGAGCTGGGGCTGCTAACAAGCTGCATCAACAGTCCCAGGCAAGGAGAGCAATGAACCAGGTCCAGCAGCCATCCAGGGGGCCTGGTCAGGAGCAAAAGACTCAGACACAGGGCCAGAACATGAGTCCAAAGTCCATGCAAGAGCCAAGGCCAAAGACAGGACAAGCAACAGCAGCTGTTCCAGGAAAGCTGTCCAGGAAATAAGCACCCCTGGAACACAAATCCACACACCTCCAGCAAAGCCCAAGCAGGGGTGAAGGCTGAGCTTAAATGGAGCAGCTTGGCCCCCCAGCAGAGGGTGTGGGGAGGCCTCAGGTGAGGCTCGTTAAGGCAATTAAGGCCTGTTAGTGCTCTCAGGGTCCTCCCACCCTGCCTCTGGCAAGAAAGCACTACCAACTATACTGGTACCCCAACACCTTCCTTCTGATCACTGACTATGGCCTCACCTGTTCATCCTAAAATACCATCTGTTTTGCAATCCCAACCTCCTCCCTCCCTCCAAAACACACATGTTAAACTGTGATGTCTGTACAGGCTTAGGAGGTTCAGAAGAGGCAAGTTATGGCATATGGCTCTGCACATAACAGCCAAGCCCCAGTTAAATCCTCTCTGCCCAGTATGTGCTGGACTTGTGAAGAGATCCTGCAGCTGAGACAGACAAAGCGAGAGCAGAGCTGCACTGCGGGGAAGCTTTGTGTCACATTCTGCTTTGTGACCCTGTGGCTTGTGGCCATCAGATAAACTCCACTTTATCATGTACCAACATCTAGTGTGACGACGTGTTGTCGGAGCATTACAGCAGAGCGTTTGGAAGTCTAAGCTGCCATTCCTACCAAGGTATTTCCCCTTGACAGGACAGAGCACAGGCTTTTGCTCATGTGTCTCACATCCACCCGCAGAGCGCGCAGTAGAATTTGATCATGATAATGTCAAACGCTACAGAGCTGCTTGCAAACTACAGGCACCCATCAGCTTCAGGTGCATCTTCACATGCCCCCTTCGACTTCTCACGTAAGCTCTGAAGGAAGCGACCTATTCCTGTGGGCAGGGAGAGCAGCAAGGCTCTGTCTGGGATCAAGCTGCTGAGCGCTGAGGTAACGCACAGCCACAGCCAGCCGTGTGGGATCAGCTCCGCAGGCAGCCGCTGCACCGGGCAGCCACGGATTTCTGGAAGGAGCCTGCAGCTAAAGATGAATTTAATAATAATAATAATAATAATAAATAAATAAATGGACAACATTCCCTGGCTGATATTTTGCAGGAGATCTGTAGTGCTCTGAAGAGATGATAAATGCAGCCTTTCAGAAAGAGCCTGCACCTTTAATAGAAGAGCAGGGTGCTGAGCAGTGCAGGAAACACCTTGTGAAGCAACTAGAGCAGTCTGTCCCCAGACTTAACTGTACCATGTGCAACAGGGTGGGCCTGACTGCTAGATTTCAGTCCAGTTCTCTTATAGACCTGGTGATTTACAGGGGATGGGACAAGCTGATCATAACAGTCACTCCAGCTTTGCAAATTCATGGATTTTTCATTGTAGCAACTACTAGAACTGTTATAGTCTCCTGGCTCCCTGTCATGGATACTTCAAAGCATGCCCACATGCGCTATAACCAATATTAATTAAAATTCCAGAACAGATTTAAAAGATTTTTTGGGTCCTACTAATTATGATTAAAGTACTTTTCACAACTTGCTAGTAGCATTTTCTTTATTAGTGCAGCAATTTTACTCATTAGTTTTCATCTGCAAGTCAGGCTCATTCACACCAGCCCTTGAGTTTGCATTGTAAAAATAAACAAAAGGAGAAAGATCAGCCAGACGGCTCCTTCCAACAAAAAGTAATCTTGCAGATTCTACTCAGGAGGTTAATTCCGTCATACAGCCCCAATTTATAACTTGTGTGGACTTCTATCTGATTTCTCAATGAAACTGAATTACAAATTTAACCGAACAAGACAGGACCAGACATTTCGATGGAAGAGTTTTGTCTTTACGATAAAGAGTGGAGGGGGAAATACCCTAAAAGATCAGACAGCTTAATGCACCGGCGGTTTTCAGATTTCAGCTTTACTCACACGGCCTGCCTGTTTCTTCGCATAACTCACAAAACAGTCGTGTAATCGTGTGCTGGTCTCTGCAGTGCTGGAGCCCGACTCGGAGGCGGGAGCAGGTCCAGGAGACCACAGTCCAGCCCGTCCGCAACCCACCCCTAAACCCAGCAGAGACAGCTGAGCACAGCCTGGAAACAAAGCTGCCCGTGAAGCGGTGCAGCTGAAAGTTCTCCAGGCACATCTCATTAAACCCCAAGTGCAGAGGGGGAAGACAGACCCTAGATCAATGGAAAGCAGCTCAAGGGAAGGCATATTGATTTGATGTCGAGGCAAGAGAATGAGTAACACGGGCTGAGACTTACTGCTGTTCCTCTAATGGCCCAGCAGAAATGCAGAGCACTTGGCCGCTTCCTGCGCGATGCGACCAGGAGAGGCGAAACTTCTGCCTTCCTCTGCATGACCCCTGCATCCCCCACTCATAATTCACCGTGTGCCCCTTACCAAGAAGAATTGTCTTTAATGGAGACTAAAACAAAGTAGATTTTTAAAAACATTTTGGAAACAAAGCGCTGCATTTGCACAACTAGGCACTGTGACAGCAGGAGCTTTACTGGCAGCAGCAAGTGCCTGACGCTGAAAGGAGAATAAATAGGAAGGGATAAATCCCAGAAGTGGAAGGGCTCTGCCACTAGGACTGTAAATCTGGGCCTTGCTGGCCCCAGGACCAAGGAAGGAGCAGCCGGGACTCGGCAGGGCCGGGGGGGGAGCAGGGCACAGATACCTTGGCCTTGGGATAGAGGCTGGATCGGGGCGGCCGCAGGGATTTTATCCTGTGCAGCAGCAGGGGCAAGAGCAGGGGGGCATTTCTGGTCCAGCTCAGTGTCCCGGTGACCTGTGTCTGCCGCCAGCACCGCGGCTACGAAGGAGAAGCTGGGACCTGCTCTGCCCCTTCCCAGGCAGCCCTGTCACCCGCCGCCTGCCCCCAGGGGAAGGAGGAGCCGGAGAGCAGCCACCGACCACACAGCAGGAAGCTGTGACAAGGACAGGAGCACTGCTGGTGCCACCAGCTCCGAGGACAACCGTATCCTACCCACAGGAGAGCAACCACTGGGGACAGATCCCTGTGGATCAGCTCCCCAAGCACCTAGCACCGTCCCCTGCTCCTGCTTTCCCAGCTGCTCTCTCTCTGCCAGCTGTTCAGGGCCTGCAGCAACCCCACGGGGCTGCCCAGTCGCACCAGACTGGAAGTCTGGATAAAGTTTTCAATGGAAGTAGCTGTTTTGTACAAGGCACGTCAGCTTGGGTTGTGCATGGAACACCACAAGTAAAGTTACAGACGTGTATTTTATCTACACATCGTACACCTTAAACAAATGTTTTATAAGCAGTGGAGACTCCCCAGCCATGATCATTTGCACGTAAAGACCACGGGAATGGGCTCCATCCCTCAAAAACACATGGTCAGAGACAAGCTTCCAATTAAAACTGTCTTTTTCAAAGTCGCTAGGTCCTCAGAAATACCTTTTAATACAAATCTGGATTTTTTCCAGGGCTGGAGACATAAAGGGCTTCACAAAGTCAAAAAGATAATAAAAAAAAAAAAAGTTCATCAGAACAATTTGTTCTTGGTCAGAATAGCCCTCGTGCCATAGGAACATCCAGATTTCATTAGTGCAAGTCCCTGCTCAGTTAAGAGCGGCACTGACCACCAATCCATAAACCACATTTCCATGCTCTAAAGACAGTAACAAAACCTGTGGAGTCTATGAGCCACAAACATTAAATTGCATATATTGTTTATTTAAAAGCATCATAAGGTGCTCATTTGTGTGACTAACAACCTGCTCAGTGCCATAATCAAATGAAAAGCCCGGATCTCTGCTGACCCCAAAACACTTAAAACAATCAGTAACAGCTAAATAAGAACGATCCTCCGCTTTACTTTCCATTTTACCTTTCCATATAGCTTTCTCTCCGCTGCAATGCACAAGCAAGATGACATAAGTCTTTTCAAGACCTTAAAAGCATTTTCACAGACCTATTTTTGAAGCAGATTAAAGTCGCCTTGTTGATTGTGTCTTCTTGGCTTCCTCAGGTGACCACTACCAAGAATATGACTTCACTTCTGGGAGGGATTTGATGGTTTATGCCAAGATCCACAGAGCACGGAAAAGATTTGCGGAGCAAACAGGAGCTCAGGTCCTCACGTCCTGAGCTTTACTGCAAGGACTGACCTGGGGATTTAACCACTACGAATCAGTAAAGACACATGTTGATAAGAAGGGCCAAATGAGCCGCACATGTCCGAGGCGACGTTACAAACACAGCTTCGAACTCCATAGCGCTTCCCTATCAGCCAGGGGAGCTACGTGTCGCTGCGTTCAGTCACGCTCTGGAGCTGAGCGTGTTCCAAACCTCAGCGCCACTGGAGCCCCCGGAGCCGCCTGGCAGAGCCCCTGGGAAGCGGGAAGCGGCCTGGCAGTTGCCTTACACTGATGGGCGCTGCAGCTGGCAGTGAATCTGCTGGCCCAGACGCTGCCTGCACCGGAGGCAGTGGGGGCTGCGCTCGCCCCTCGGGGGTGGCAGCCGCAGCAGGGCCCGCGATGGCACCTTCCCTCGTTCGCCCCCAGATGCAGCACCCTGCTTCATCCTGGCACCTCTCCCCTCACCAGGGCTGTCGAGCAGGAGACTCTCTTAGCTCTGCTTGCTCACTCCCACCTTGCCTCCTCCCTTGGAAATTTGATCCTCCTAACTCTTGCCACCAGCTGCCAAGATAATGAGAGTTGGTGTTTATTGCAGAAAAGCACTTGGATGGACACCCTTGTCCAGGTGCAGAGCTTGTCCTGCGACAGAACTGGGAGAAAACAGGTTAGTGCTGCTAGTTCTGAGGCAGCTAGAGGAGACCAGGGGTGCTACTTCCCTCTCTGGCTTCCCACTTTGCAGTTTTCATTTAAAGCGCTTCCTTAGGTTTAGCTTTTTTAAGTAGGCCAGACAGCCACTGGAACTGCTATTTCTTCATGTGATGTTACATCCAAAAAAGGAAGCTCTGCTCGCATTTTTATATAGGGTCCCACCTGCATTTAGGGAGAGTCACCAGAGCTTTTCTGACTCCATCTGCGGAAATCTTGCTAGACCTTTGCTTCTCAGTAACATATATATATACATATATATATATACACACACACACTCAGAGGAAGAGCTAGCACATAAAACCAAAAAGTACCTTTTCATAGATCATCTCTGTTCTTTCCTCTGGGTTGCATCTGATCTTTTGTGTTCTTTATCTGTAGAATCTACTTCCCAGGTAATGTTTTGCTGTAGCACAGGATTCCCTGAGAGGAAAATAAGAATTCTGTAGTAACCAGGACAGACCTGCCTACACAAGGAAAGAAATTTGCTTTTCAGCTAAGAAAATAATGTCCTCAAGGACTGAGTTTGGAAGCAAGGCCTCAGAATCTCCCACAGCTTAAAGAAAGGTGAGATACCAACAGCTGGCCGTGCTCACGCAGGACAGGCATGGTCCATTCTTTATCTTCCATGCAGAGGACTAATACTTTTCCCAAAAAGCAGAGATGAGCATTGAAATTTTCACCTGATATGGCTCTGCTCTCATACAGTTATGATGAATCAAAATCCTACTTGATAAAGAAGCAAGTCACAAAGCTGA
This sequence comes from Tinamus guttatus, assembly GCF_059628265.1. Lineage (NCBI taxonomy): Eukaryota > Metazoa > Chordata > Aves > Tinamiformes > Tinamidae > Tinamus > Tinamus guttatus. The sequence goes on along the minus strand of NW_028288864.1, from coordinate 59,915 downwards.
TCAAGTCACAACCCTGCTCTGCTCTGTCTTCCCAGCATGTGCGATAGGGAAGGCAACACTCAGCATCTGCCCTCAGCGCAGAAATCACTCTGACATGGACTCACCAAGGACTACAGGCCAGATGCAATCAGCCAAAAAACCCGTCTCTAGCAGCTGCATTTCTCCCACCCCCATGGCTAAGGCTGATGGAGGTGCATCTCCTAGGGGCTTCTTCACCCTAGCAAAATATGCGAAAAAAAAGGAGTCTCATTTTAGGAAGCATCCTCATCAGCAGCAAAAAGAGAGATCTGTGTTCAATGCATATTTACTGTTTAGAAAGGAGAATAATTGGCTAGTCTGTGTTGTGCAGATTAAAGATTCTTCAAAGGTTTAAAACCGAGGCTGGCACAAACCCAGAGACACTGCAGCTAGTTAAAAGGCAGGAAGTAGGAAGAGGTCGAATAGCAGGGAGGCACCAGCCCATTCCTAATTAACCATCCAATGGTGGCTTTGGGAACGCATGGGGGAAACAATGTATTACTGGTAAAAGAGTGGTTTTACACTTAGACAATACAGAAGCAAACCTGGAAAACAAAGGAGATAGCAGGGTTCTCCCTGATGCTCCCACAGCCTGTGGGCTCCCCATTCTCTCCTCCTGCTCTGCAGGGTGACTCCGAGCTCATGGCAGCTCCTGCGACGTCTCAGCAGCACTGCTAAGACAAGAGCCAAACTGGTTGGCAAATCCACGCACAGATCCTTCCCAATCCCAGCACCCGAGGTGCTCAAGGCTGCATTTACACGGACTCTTTCATATTCCAAAAGCAAAGCAGTGCACTATGAGGTAACAGGCAATAGCCAAAGCTCATTTAGCACCGTTTGCTACGCAGGAGCTTCCTGATTAACTGCATCTCCCTTCTGCCGGTGACCTGCAATGCCTGGCCCGTGTTGAGGACAGCAGGGTGCCTTGATCCCTTAAAAGACGTTGGCTCCCAGTGCAAGAAGAGCATCTGCAATTAGCAGTTTCATCAGCCTCCAGCACCCCGGGAGCCAATTGTCAGAATAGCTCCAGGTGTTTGAATAAAGCTCTAACCTGCTGTCTAAGGGTTAGGCCCCTTCTCCGCTGCACTTAGGCACTTTAGGCGGCCACTGCCACAAGGATGCACTGCTCCTCGCGGAGCTGGGAGCCTGGCAACGTGCATGGTAAATGTCCTGGGAGCTGCAACCTGGGATGCAGAGAGCGCAGCCTGAGAGCAGGATTTGCAACGATGCAGTCCACAGGAATGAACAGTGTTTCAGGCCTGGGGTGCTCTGGAAGAGAAAGGTGAGGAAATTGACATCCTTCAGTGTGAACTGCAGAAGAACTGGGTCTGTGGCCCAGCAGGGTCCAAGCACCTTACATCAAGGTCAAGGCATCAGAAACCAGAGTTCCATGGTATATAGGTCAAAACACTATTACATGAAAACCCATCCAATTTTCATCAGTTATCCACCCCAGGACACCTTACACACTGCAGAGGGAGGCGGGTGCCCAAAGGAGGCCGCGTACTTTACTGTGAGAGCTGCCGAACACCTCCCCATGTGGCGGGCGGCCACACACACCACCCTTCTCCTCCTCCAAACTCCCATATGGTCTTGCAACTCTTCAGTACCTCATGTCCGTCTGTCCTCTTAGGACCAGCAACTCCTTCACGCAGCTGTTGGGAAAGCTGAGCTGAGCTAAACCAGGCCTGGATAAGGGATGCTCAGTCGCTGCTCCGGCACCCGCGTCCCCCGCTGCCTCAGAAGTGGGAACACGGCTCACGGCAGCGCGGGCAGGGAGCCTCCCTCCGCGGCAGCCGAGCAACGCCAAGGGCGCACGGGAAGCCGGCGCTCCTGGGTCTTTAACCCCTGTTACTGCGGTCTCGCACAATCCCCTTCACAACGTTATCATGCTCCACCACAACACTTGTTAGGTTTTTGCTTCTAGCTGTTCCTGAGGAGCTGTTGCAGTGACTCACAGACCTGGGTAAGCAGCAACAGCCTCCTCATCTCTCGCTTACAGGTATTTGCCGCCAGTCTCTGCCATTTGCCCCTCGCCTGTTCTCAGCCAGGCGCCTGCTCCACCCGGCCCGAGGTGGCCCCAGGCAGCCCGCTGCTCCCACGGAGCCGCGTGACCCCGGCTCCTCCGCGGCCCTGCACCTCGGCCAGCCAGGGCAGGTGAGGACCAGGCGCTCTCTGCACCCCGAGGGACGACCCAGTTCTGCACCCCGAGGGGTGGCCTCGGGCCCAGGCGCCGCTGGCCCTCTGGGCACTGCTGTGGTCGCCCTGTGGCCCGCGCAGCCAGCTCTCTGCCTCCTCCCGCTTCGCGCTGTGGCTCTGCCTGCCGCTGGCAGAGCTGCTGGTACCTCATCTGGGGGCAGAATCTTGCGCTGATGAGATCTCACCTCGATTCTGTCACTCCAGAACCCAAGGTCACCCAGTCCTTACGGTGAAACATCCCAAGACCAAACCCCTCTGTAATGACAACACTTCCTCTCTTGCTCTATCAGCAAACTTCGTAAGCATAATATATTGTGCCAGCTTCATTAATGAGTGATTTAATATCACTGAGATCAGCTCTTAATGATTTCTGCCAGCAACACCTTCTAGCAGACAATCTCTTCAAGAGGATCCTTTGCTTTCTGCCTCTCAACATTTCCTTCCCTACCTCACTGTTCTTCTAGTCATTGCCTTCTTTAGGCAAATGTATAGTTCATTACCAGCCCTGAATAAAATACCTCCCTGAATTGAGCTTGAAGAAAACACTCCTGCAAGGTGTGTGGGGGAAGGCCCCACTATAGCTGCCACAGCCACTCTTCCTTCTTCACAGCATTTCGCAGCAGTGCAGGTAACTCCTGGAGCACCATGTTCTGCCTCCGATTTGTGGAAATGGAGCAAATTAACGCAGCTGCACAGACATCTAAGATGAGAAGCCAGTTTGCACTTGCTAATTATCTGGCCCAGCATCGCAACAAGAAAAGACTACAGACACCTGAGGCAGCACTGTCTGAACTGGACCAGACCCAGCAGCAGCAAGAGCTGCTCCCATCTGAAATAGTTCTGGTAGCTACGATCTCACCCGGGGCGACAGCAAAGCTTCTCCTGAGCTCTGGGTAGAAGGCCAGGGCAGAATTTTAAAAAGCACAGTGAAGTCATTCGCACTGCAGCATCCTGCAAAGACTGTCTCCCTGAAAATAAAAACCAGAAGGCAATACTGCAATATTAGATGGATTGTGCAACATGTGACAATATGGACTAAATTGGCATGCGCTATAACTATGGAAAGCCTGAACAAGCTAGATTAAAAAGATTTTCTCTGCCAACCATGAGAAAAATATGAGCTAGGTGCAGCCTCTTGATGGACTGCTCTGCTCCCCAAACATGCAGCCTGTCCCAGGTCCAAGCGCTGTCTTGCTTAGGTCAGACCAGCTTCATAAGCTATTAGTGCAGCACTTTAAAAATTGAGCTCTTTTCTCCCATTTTTCATCCCTCTGATCTGAGAATAGACCCTAGTCAAAAAGGAAGGGTGTAAAAGTGGGACAGCATCTTAATGCAGAGAATGGGTAGCACTTACTTACAACGCAATTGCAGAGGCTTTCAGCGACTCAGGTTGGCTCTGAGTAGATTAAGGTGCCTGCCAAACTATCTCTTTCAGTGCAGCAAAGAACCTAACTGGAGGAAGAGTGAATATTTCCGAGGCAGCGGCCTTGACCAGCCCACTCCTCCTCTTAGCCCTGATGCACTGGGACACACCTGCAGGGCCACGTCCTGCTGAGGCTACCGGAGCTGCCAGGCACGGGCCCTGCACAGAGGCTGGGCTGTTCGTGCTGCCGCCGCCGTCACCTCGCTGGGACGAGCGCTCGGCGCTCACGTGGCTTCAGGAACTGCCATCTGCTGTCCCGAGCAGGCTCCCAGGTATCTCAGTATCAGCTTGTTCAACCGAAGCCTCTTCAGGGCAGAAAGCTGCAGTGCTGCTCTCCGGCAACACAAACCTGCTGTGGCCATCACCGTGCCCGCCAGCTGCCTAAGGATTTGGTTCAGGAGCTGCATCTTTCATGGGCTCCGTGGCCTAGTGAAGCTCCCCTTCAGCTCCGGGACAGGATGATACTCTCCTTCGGTCCACAGCACTGGCACAAAGCTTTTCACCAAAAGGGAAGATTCCAGGTGCTCTCCTGAGCTTTGCCTTCACTAATAAATGGCAACATGAGTATAAAATAAAAACAGCAATTTACCACTCGCGCACTGCCCGTGCTTCTCCCAACAAGCAATGACCCATGTCCCCCATGATCTGCACTGTGCGCCAGCAGCTTTGGAAGCAGAGCAGCACGAGCAGCACTGCATGGGAGAGGACTGGCTACTGGTCCATCCTCTGCTAAGCTCATCCCTGCCCTGACTTCCCAGAAATGCAGTGACAAGAGAGTAACGCTAAGGGACAGCCTCATTCCTCTGCGTCTCATTTGAACACTCGGTTAGTCTGAAGCAAAATTTAAACCTAGAAACACATTTGCAGAGAGCTGGGGAAGGGCACAGCAGACAGGAGAGCTCAGGCAATCAGACACACAGGAGTTCACTTAGAAAGAGAGGGCTATAGGAAGAAGTGTTATGGTAAGAGATGATGAGGCTCACTAGCCTACATCACTGACACTGGGCAGCATTAAATATTTGTGCCAATAAGCACAAATGAGCATCAGGTTCAATTATCAGTGCCTCTTCTGCACTTTCGAGGTGATTAAACACCTTTTGGTACCAGGATAGGTCACCCAGTCTGATCAGTTCTGTGTTAGGCAAAAAGCAAAGTAGGAAGAAAGGAAAAACGTACTGTGCCATTTTTTAAACTTGTTTCACATTCTCTCCACATCTCGTTGGTCTCTAGCTCCATTTCTAGCAGCTTTTAATGTTTTCCCCACCATCACACATCACTTTTTATCACTGCTACCATTTGGTTTCTCTAGTCCCCCCCCTCTAATCAGTGAAAACTTTATCTGTCTCTCCCCGAAATGAAATCTCTCAATGAACTATTTGAGAAGAGATGCCAAGGGCATATCTTTCTGCTGACGGGTAAAGTCTGAGAAATTGCCTAATCACGGTCCTGATACCCTATATGGCAGACGAGTCAATGCATTAACTGATGCTTCATGGCATTAGAAAGATAGTGTAAATTAAAAAAAAAAAATCCTGATGACAAATCTCATCACTCAACATCTCTAAGTACAAACCACCAAAAACTTGCACTTACTCATCTATTATCCTTCTCAGACATTTTCTGAATTAAAAGGCAAAATGCCTAGCACTCTTTAATGTACATAATGACACAGAGTCATAAACCACGGAGCCTGTTCCCGGTCCCGGACACGTTTCACACTTTGGGGGAAAACGAGCTCTTTTGCTCTGCACTGTGGCCAGTGCTGATCCCGGGGAGGGGAGTCAGGCAGGGCCGGGCAGCACTGCAGCCAGGCAGGGAGGGAAGGGCTCGCTGCGATTTACCTCTCGTTCAGGCTTGTCCCGCTACTGAAAAAGCCTTAGCGAAGCATAAAGTACTAGTGCGTTATTAATACATACTTACAATATTGTAATGTGCAACAGAATGCGGTATTTATATAATAAATATAATAATAACTTAAGCTTAGAGTAAGGTATTAGCAGTAACTACAAGGTTTTTTATATTGCATCCTGAGTCAACCCAAGGTCTGCCTCGGGCAGGGCAGGCGGCAGCCGCTACTGGAGACAGACAGGGCTTCCCTGCGGCTGCAAAACCAGCCAGCCCTGCTGCAGGGAGTAGCTGTGGGCAGCTAGACGCAAACTCGGCTCTCTGCAGCCAGCGAGGAAGTGCCTGGGTTATCAGTGCAGAGCCTCCTCTGCACCCTGGAGGCCCTGGCGAACTTCTCACTAGCTTAGAGGCCACCAGGTATCCCTGTGCCACCCTGCGAGGACTCACAGCCAGCAGCGCAAGCAGCAGCAGAGCAGGATGGACTCGCTGCTGCTTCCGCAGCCATTCGCCCCTGCACAAGACTCACGCTCTCCCACCTTCCTTAGGCTGGGATTTCTCCAGTTCCACCAGCGGGAATTAGAGGACGCTGAACCACACCAGCCGACGGGCTCTGCACCAGCACAACCCTGCATGAGCCAGCGGCGAAGAGCAGCCTTCCTGGGAGCAGGATCTGCAGGATCTGCAGAGGAACGGGTGCCGGCCCCACACACACGGGCACCCTGGCAAGGTGCTCCCTGCCCGGCTTCTCCACACACCAGTGTCCACTGGAGGACACGCATCAGCGGAGCAAGCACAACAAAAAGGATCAGCCCAGTGACCCCTGCTGAAGTCCACTGTCCTGCTAATAGTATTTTCTCCTAATCTTTGCAGCAGAAGTGTAATGCAACTTATATTCAATTATTTTCTTACGACAAAATAAAGTTTTAAGTATGTTTGTCTTCATAATATAATAGCAGATTCCAATCAATTCCTATTCAGTTAAAGCAACTTCTTATTTTCATTATTCTTGATAGTTACTGTTGAATGTTCTGTGCATAATCTATTCTCTCTCTCCATTCCCCAACACTTCATTTCCATTACTTTACACTCAGTTTCTACAGGGAAAAAGTCTGTTGTTGAGTATTTACAGCCAAAACAGATGCCTCAGGAAGAGCTTGGCGGGAAGAGCCAAGCGAGGCCTGCTCCGGGGCAGAGGGTGAGCTCCACGCATCAGCGAGGAAACACGCAGGAAGCGGTGGCACAGGACACCGTGGCGGCCCAAAGTGCTCCCTTAGCCTGTTCCTCGTCTTGCTCCCAGTTCAGTGGTGCCACCTAGTGCCACCAGGTCTGGCTGAGGACACTGCAGAGCAGTGCGGTACCTGCAGCCTTCCCTTTGGGACCAGCCTCAGGCCTGCGCCCTGGCTGGCGAAAGCCCAGCACAAGTAAAGGAGCAAAGCTTGAGTTCAGCGGGAGCAAAGCTCGAGTTCAGGGCAGACATCTTGCTCTGGAAGGGGACATGTGGAGAGGTTCCTGCTCAATACCTGCTGAGCGTGGCCTGACTTTACCTTGGGTTTAGGCTGTCTGGTTTCATCCCCTTTTCTCTAGGGCAGGAGAAGGGGATCATCTCCAGTCACGGCAACTCGGCCGGTTTCCTCGGCCAGTGTGTGCAGCCTCCAGCACTGCCGCAGCTCAGGAGCTCTGGTCCAGAAACCAGATCAGACACAAGAAATAGCTGCGTGCTGAGGAACCTGCAGGATGCAATTTAGCTGTCAGACTCCCCTGAATCAGAGGTCTAACATCCTTAACAGGAGCTGCAGGGCTGGCGTGTTGGGTCTGGGCAGGCGTGCCAGGAAGGAAGGAAATGAGCTCCCGATGCCACCGCCAGCAGAGACGAGGCCCGGCCGTGGGAGGCTGCATGTGACAAACGGAGGCGTCTGCTTGGATGACTGCAGCAGCACAACCGCATGAGTAACGGCACGGTTGCTCCAGAACTGTAAACAGCATCAGTCCTCCATGAACTAGCTAAGATCCCAGCCACTAAAAAGGGTGCCCAGAGCACCAGGTTGTGCAAGAGAGATCTGCAGGTCGGGGGCTTTGGTGGGAGCAGGTCCCTGTGCGGAGAGCCAACGGGGCTCAGTGTTTTCCTGGGCCTGTGCAGGTGAGGGCCAAATCCTGCAAACCAGGAGGCAGAGAGAAACCTCAGTCCCACCAAGACGTGAGCCATGGGCTGCTGCTGCGCTAAGGGCAAGACACAAGACCCAGGCTGAGATCCGGCAGCTGGTTCTCCTGAAAGCTGCAGCATGTGACAAAGGTCATCTTAGGCATAAGTCACTGCTCTGTGCCCAGCTATTTTACCAGTGCTCTATACCCAGATGTTTTCTGCTGGTTTCATATTGTGCCAGAAGGTGGAGTTCAAAGGCCAAACTCAAAAGAAGGGAAGAAAGGGGCCTGGTTGCCTTGCGGGCACCTCTCACCTGCCCCAAGAAGCACAATAAAAGTGACACTGCTGCCAGGGCTCTGCTGTCCAGGACGGTGCTTCAGACCAAGATATTAAGGATGATTTTACATGGTATTTGCTTAAGAGGGATACCATATTAAAAACTTTTTTTTTTAAATCCTGAATGTAATGAGAAATGCATCTACTGGGGACATTTTCATGTGAAAAAAAAACAAGCCAAAATGTTATTAATATTCCAAAGTGCCACTGCACATACATCTAGGTAATTTCAACTAATTTAGGGTGAATTAATTCTTGGTGTCACATTTTCTATATGGATATGGGATTAAATTTTACTGTCACCATTAATTAGGGGAGCTGGTCACTTAATGGTGGATTCATTAGAGGGCTTGCCTGTATCACTGGAAAATCCGAATGCCACCATCCCATCCTAGCACGCGCGACACTGAACTCCTCCTTCCCTCTGTCCCCTTGTTTTGTGGCTGAACACGAGCAGGGCATGAGTGAGGACTGCAGAACAGCTTCCCTGTGACCAGCACCCACAGCTCTAGCACAGACGAAGCAAGGAAGCACCCAGGCCCTGCTGCAAGGAAGTGAGGATGGCAAGGTCTCTGCAGCCATTCCTAGAACAGGGCGTATTTTATCTGGCCAATCTGCAATCTCAGAGGTTAAACACGTTACCCTGCAGCAGTTTCCCTCTTGAAGATATATATTGTCCCTACTGTCAAAGGGGACTTGTGCCACGAGGTGGCACCAGCTCCTCTCTGCAGCCCTCCAGGATCAAGCGGCTGCACCTACAGACTGAAGGTTTCAACCGTGGGTGCCCAGCACACAGGTCCCTGTCCCTGCCAGCAGTGACACTTCTGCGCTGCAGACTTGAGCAGCCAGGCAATTCCTGGAGCTTGAAGTGCACCGGGGCTGCCAAGCTGAGCAGCTCATACAGCCTTGGTGAGGACGGTGCCACTCAGGGTGTCCAGGCATGGACAACAACAGGTTGTTGGACAGGTTCTGTCCCCAGTGGCAAAGTGCAGCTTTGCTTCTTCTGTCAAACTTGCCCTAAGAGGGAAAAGACAAGCACAGAGATAACTGAATGCTCTGGCCCTCTGTGTGCCTTGAAAGAGAAATACCATGCAATAACTTTTTTTTCCAGATACCTCAAAATTTCCTAGAGAGGTGCAGTTGTTAATACACGGGTTCCTGATAAATCCAAGACCTGTCTCTAATGTTTATACTCATCATTTTGTTGCTCTTTGATGCGCTTGCCCATACATCACCAAACATGACTGCACGTTGCTCATATTGAGCGCTGCCCACCAAGGCACCTTAGATTCAGTTGCGTTTTCACCCATTTCACATCCCAATACACAGAGGTGAGGCTCTTTCACTCACACATTTGCCCATATTTCCTTGCAGATCAGCAGCAGAACACAAGGCCGCCAAAATCCCCTCTCTGCCAAACTCTTGTTGTCTACCACCTGCCAGCACAAAAAAATGAGGCGGGTGAACGGCATCGTCCCCGTTGCTGTGGGGCCGCAGGGCGACGGCCGCGCGCCACACGCCACGCGTGCCACACGCCACGCGCGCCACACGCCACGCGTGCCACACGCCACGCGCGCCACACGCCACGCGCGCCACACGCCACATGTGCCACACGCCACGCGCGCCACACGCCACGCGCGCCACACGCCACGCGTGCCACACGCCACATGTGCCACACGCCACGCGCGCCACACGCCACGTGCGCACAGCGCCTCCTTCGGCAGCCTGAGGCAGGCCGGGGTGAGGATCCCAGCAGGCCCGGCCCCATCACGATGGTGCAGCTGAACCCGACCCGTAACTTCCTCCACATCCTGCCCGTCTCTGGTATCTGAACGGATCTGTGAGCAGAGCATTCGGGTGGGTTCCATCTAGCAATCAGCAACGGGCGCTCCATGCCTCGTAAGGGAAAAGTTGTGGCAGAAATGAGCAATTCCTGTGAGCACGTAGCAATTTCTGGGTGGAAGGGCTTGCAGCCACATGGCTCCGGAGGGCTGCGGCTCGCTCTTCCCTCCTACCCGGTATGTTATCAGGATGCTGCATTTCCATAAGTGAAATTAATTGTTTGCCACCCCAGAGTAAACCAGTCTTTGCATGTCTGAATAGAATGCCTCCCCCTTCCCAGCACAGAGCTGGCTCCGTTGGGATGCGGTGCCTCCCTGGGATACTTGAAGGCTGCACAGAAGTGACGGCCGCAGGCAGAAGGGACAGGCAGGGCTCCTCTCCGAGGAGGCAGGTGACAGGCACAGGGAGGACAAGGCACAGGGCAGGAGCACAGCAGGCTGTCAGCCCCAGGGGAGCCTCCCAGCGTCTCGGTGAAGGCAGGAGCCTCTCCTGAGCGCTCTTTCCTCCTCCCCACGGCCCCTTTCCCAGGAGCTCCTGTTTGGGTGCCTCTCTGTTACACTTTCATTTTCATCAGACGAAGACAGATTTTTGTTTGTTTTTCTTCTTAAAAGGAGAAGCCACAAATTTGGGGCCCTATTCTCCTACATAGCACAGACCCCTGGCATGGAGCTGATCAGAATTTTCACACATGTGGCCTCCAGCAACTGCCCTTGTCACCCTGGGCTCTCATGCAGTTCGGAGCCACCTCCCTCCTTGCACAACTCCATGGTAAAGAGTCACAGCCCCTGCCACAACACAGCGGTTGTGCTCCCACCAGCTGAAAACCTCCTGGAGCTCCTCTCTGGGGGACAGTCACTGACGTACAAGGCGGGTCTGCACCAGAGACGAGGTCAGGGGCACCTGGGACACACAGAGGAGGGAAAGGCTATGTTCTCCTGGCCAAGAGGCAGAAGGAAAGCTCCCCAGCCACATTCCATAGGGCCAGGAGGTGGAGAAGTGGAGCTGGAGGCTGCTCAGGTGAGAAGTGGGCTCTTCACAGCTGCTCTCCTCACACAGCGAGGAGCACACGCTGCACTGCTGCCTTGGTAAGGCCTACACCTCTGCTCAAGTCTTGTTAAATTTGTTTCCAAGCCACAAAGTTATCAGATGTCATCAGTGAGCAACCGTGTTCCTGAAGTCAGAAGATGCAGGAGCAGGTTCAAAGAGGCCAACAGCAGTGAGGTGCTCAGCAGCTCAACTAGGAAACTGTGGGGAAAGCCTGAGGGGAGAGAGGACTCTTTTCTAGAACTTCTCTTCCCCATGTGAATTTGCTCACTTTCGGCAGCATCACAGCACCATCTGTTGGAAATAAATTAAAACTGGCTAGCGCGCGCTTCGCATTCTCAGCTGACACAGACTGTGTCATGCCCGCCCAGATGAGGAGCCACTCTTGGAACAGAAGCCCCTCAGCCCCTCAGCAATCAAACATGGACCTGCAAGCCACTGGCCTCGAAAAAGCAAAATGAGAAGCTTGAGACTCCTTGGAGAAGCAACCTTCACCTAATGCGACATCAGCCTAATCCGGGTGGCCCTTCCTGCTACTGAAGTCTGGTTACTGCAAAGATATGAAGACATCTGGTTGCAATAAACCTGGTCGCCTGCAGAAAGGAGTTGAGAAGAGCTATGTTCCAAAGAGGTCACAGGCTCTGAGCACATGCTGCAAGATGCAGAGGGATCATGGCTTACTGGGAACAGCACATCAGACAGAGAAATATTTACTCTGGGGAGCCATGGGCCAAATTTAGTCATTTATGATTATGATTGGTCACAGTGGTAGACTTTACACCTAGAAAAGTTGACATAGGTGAAAATGCACCGGGTATATATGCAGTATGCTGTTCTCATGTTCTGCAGTATGTTATTCTCAAGGGAGATCCCTGATTTGTTTGCAATACAGTAAGATAAGTCAAATGGTACACATCGCCCTCCTCCCCCATCCCTTTCCTGCCAGCAACCATCGTGTAGATAAACCAGTGAGACCATGTTAATGTCAGTCAGCATTTTGCCCACAGAGGAGGATGAGTATATTCTAGTGATGAAAACCTCCTTGGGTGCCTAGAAAAGTGCCCGCATTTGGATCTGGACTGCTAGTCTGCCGTCTACCCAGATGGTTCTGAACTTCTTTTTCCCTGAGAAAAATTTTTCTCAATTCTGTGAGTTAAACTGATTTCAAAGCTATGGATCCTATCCTGGCGGATGAGCTCCCACAGACAGAGCTTCAGTGGCACAACTGGCCATGCCATGTGTCCTACAGCTCAGCGAGGGCATTTCTGTTAAAAATGTAACAAAACAAACAGCTTTACAGAGCTTGCATCTTATTAACGAGGATGCTTTATGGCCTCATTCCTCTCTAGTGACTGCAGAGGAATTAACATATGGTTGCCCGTGGCCATCCAGCACAGCGGCTGCAGCAGGAGGGTTGCCGCCCGCCCTGCTGCGAGTCAGCAGCCCCTCGAGAGGGCAGAACCCCCAGGGAACCCTCTGTCCCTTCCTCTGCTTCATTCCCGTCACCTGCAGTGACGCAGGCTCCATTGCTACAATCCATTGCTCTCTCTCTGCATTCATTTACTGCCTTTCCTCTCAGTATTATTATTTTATGTAATTGGACATGTTAAAATAGCCCTTACATAACCACAGGCACCTCAGGCACATGTCTTGAAACACATGCATGCCTCCTCTCCCTGTCAATTGCAATATTTTGCACATGGATGGATTCAGCCCTTCTCCAGGAAACACTAAAAATAAGGAAAACACACTTCAAGAATCAGAGACTTACTGAGTTCAGCACAAAGCCTGTCTGTTATTTTCTCACTGATTTCTCTTAATTTTCAGTTTTCTCACAAACTGCATATTACAACAACAAAAACATGGAAAAAAAAAACATATTCCACTGGAAAAAATAGTAACTTGCTTTACTCATAGCCACCTTCTCTGCATTTGAGAACTAGAACAGTCGCAGAATATACATTTATCATATTCCTTGGGGAAGAAGTATGCCTTAAATATTTGCAAATGCACCGATCTGTGTACAAACCACCTATACAGACCGGAGACCTATACGAAGGCTTAAAACACTTCGGACAAAATAATTTTAATCATCTAAGTGATTTCATTGATTTTTCTGGGTTACTCACATACCTAAACTAATCCAAACGTTTGTATCACTGCTGCCCAAAATTCGGCTGGCTAAAAGCATTGGCACTGTAACTTCCTGTGAGATCAAATGTATTACTGGCACATAGAACCGTGTGTGACTTGTTCACCACTCTACCTGCATGGATCTTTTGGAAAGGGCAGAGTATCGGACACAGGCAAAACAAGACAGATCCAGTTTTGCAATGGCCAAGTTAAAGAGCACTTTGTCACTGACTTCAGGGAAAATGATATCAAGGCCCAGACAAGGAAGTCATGATTTGTTTGCAAAGCCAAGAGACACTTATTTCACCTACTTAGTCCCTAAGTAGAGAGGGACTTAGTCCCTGCAACCGAACTACTTCAACAGCAGTACATTTTAGTCTCCCTTCTCTTCTTTTTTCTCCTCCCACCTCTCCTGTGAGTGAGGTGTTTGCAGCACCCTTCCCCGGGGACTGCAGAGCCAGTATCTCAGGGTGCTTCTATTCACCAAAGGTGAGCTGGGATCCAATCATATTTGTTGAACTGATTTTGGCTAACGTTCCTGAGTGCTGAAGGCACCAGTTGTTTCTTCCTTTTTATAGTCAGCACTTTATTTTATAGGACTCATTACGACAGCCATTTAATACCCATGTAGACTGCTAAAGTGTTATCTGGCCTGAAAATCCTTTTAATTTATGAGATAATGTCAAAGCCTTGGTGCTGTGAGTCTCTGCTGACATCAGCCCAGCCAATGATGGCCTTTTTGGAAGGAAATTGTTTTACTTTTCTCTTGGGCTATTATCACAGATTGTGTTAGGGTTATTGATGGTGACCATGGAGTCATCAGACAAAGAGGTCAATCCAATACTAATCATTTAATTACAGGAATGACTTTTCCAGCTCAACAACTGAGCTGGTGCTGAACTTTCCTTGTGTATTGGCACACTGGAAACAAATGTGCATTCCTAGGAGCTGATCCACTGCTCCACAGAGCACAGAGATGAGGGAGAAGTAAAGAGATAGTGTCTTTCTCCGTGGTGGTTTTAGGCCAGCTAGAGATTTGGCCAGGCCTGGGTATCAGATGCAGCATCTGCTGTCTGAGCTGTGGTCTCAGCTCAGGCCAAAGCAAGGCCCAGCCAGCCATGCCGGTCAGGCCAAGGGCTTATTGCCCTGCACTTACACAAGCAGAGGTAGGGAGAAAATGTGAGAATTTGGAGGCAGAGATGTACCATTCCCCTGGGCCTCGCCCCCTCAGGGCACCTGGCACAGCTCAGGGCACACAGACCAGCAGGGGGCTCTTCTGAGAGCGGCTGTTTGGACTTGATCATTTTGTTCTTTTTAAATTAAAACGACTTGACTGGAGTAGAACTAAGTCAAAATACTTCATTTAGATTGTCCACACTCGAAAAGTCATCACCTTTGGGCAACTCTATGGTGTTTCTGGAGAAAAACTGAGCTAGCCGCGCAAGCCGGCTGCTGTACCTCACGCACGGGTGCCCCGGCGAGCCCCTGGCTGCTGGTTGTGACAAGCACAGGCAGGGCAGCAGTCCCTGCCAACGGGACAAGTGGCAAAGCCCAGCTCCGTTCGTGTGAGAAACCAAAATGTTCAGGATTGACAGAAAGTCTTCAGGCAGCTCTAATGAAGACTCCCGATTCCCACCAGCCACACGGGGCCATTACCTCCCTGCTCTTCCTACTTTCTCCCTCCGGAGAGCTCGCTGTCTTACAAGCATTAATTAATTAATGCTTCTCACACACTTAAAATGCTTGCTGTGAGGGAAGGAAGGGATTTACGGATCACTTCAGTCACCATTGAAACGCAGCCAGCTCTTCCCGCAGAGGCGTGTGCGGCCGGGCTGCCCCGGCTCCTGGGCCGCACCAAGGCCCTGCAGCTCCCTGGCATGGCTGGATTTTTTTTTTTCCACATCAGATCTCAATGTAAGCAAAAAGAAAAGGCAGGGGAGAGAGGAGGGTGGCGAGGGGAGGCCCGTTCAACACCAAAATCTCATGAAACTCAGCACAAACAAAATCTTTCTCCACTCCTGAAAGTCTCCTGACTTTCCCCAGCTCCTGCACACCTCTGCTCCCACATGCCCAGGACTGTATGAGAACAAATTCAGACCATGTACACTGACATGCAGTGGTAAGAAGGACCGTGCAAACACCACGAGTAAGTGCCAAACACCAGCACAGCAAATGCCTTTCCGTACATACGGAAAACTGCATGGCATTGCTCTTTTTAGAGCAAGGAGGGCTTCAGAGGTGACTTGACTACACAGGACTCACTTCAGAGAGGAACTAATTTCAGGGGTTTATTTCTTTCTGATCTTATAACAGCAAAAGTTTCTAACCAACCAAATAATTATTCTTACAGTGTAAGTATAATGCTAGTGTGGGAGCATTTCTGCTTAAGTTTATAAAGACCAGATTAGGCTTCACAAATAGTTCTAGCCAGGAGCAGAATTAATCTCATTTCACAGAGGAGCAGCAAGGAGCAGAGGTACAAAGCGCCTTACACAGAGTTTGCCAAACAGCAAGAAAATGAGGAAGATTTTAAAGCATCTCAGGGTTTCTGACTTGCCTCTGAAGCACCCATGCACATTCGGACTCAATATCAGGTGGCTCTTGTCTGATACATGTTTTGCCATACATGTCCTGTTGCGCTCTGCAATATCTCTGTGGAAACACACAGAAAGGCACTTGCATCAGACATTAATATAACTGTGCTCTTAACGTCAGCCTTGCGCTGGGCGACAGAAACCCAGGCAGCTCCTCAGCATCGACACGCGGGGCCGCTCACGGCAGAAGAGCCCGTTGATGTCAGCGCAAAAGCAGCCCAGCAAAACGCGCTGGTCAGAGGCTGCTCCCGCTGACTGCAACACCACTGGGTGGTATTTGAACAAATAACTTAGTGACTTATCTGCATGATTTGGGGGAGGCCAAATGTGTTGAATTTGACCAAAATTCGACAAAATAGTTGAAAAAAAGTTCACGACTTTATGTTCACAGTTCCAGAAAGAAAAGTTCACCAAAATTCAATGTCCTACTTCTGAATTTAGGAAAAAATCATTTTTTAAGTATTTAAAAAGCTTAAAATGGAGCTGAGTTTTGTTTTAGATTAAAATGTTTTATTCACACATTTTTTTCTGTGTTTCAGTATAAAAAAGACTTTTTTGGTTGAGCAAAAACTATCCTTTTAGCAAATGAACAAGAAACCTTTCAGGTCAGCCACCAGCTTCCCCTTTACCCAGCAAATCTCACTTGCTTACTCAATTCTGCCCTTAAAAGTTGCTGTGGGGTTTGTAAATCTGTATTTGGGTGTTTTATTTAATATCTCTGTTTCCTGCCTTCCTTTCATTTCTCGCTTAATCAATACCATTAGATCAAAGCATTCTGATGCTTTGTGGATCTGCACTTCTGTGGAACCCAAAGCTGGCTATTTTAGAAGTCTTTCTCAGCAATCCCTGTCAGCTTCTCAAATTCTAGTAAAGCAAAGCTAGGGCAAGTCAATAGCAGTTTGTTACAGCACAAAGCATCCATCTCGGAGGATAAACAAGTTATTGACGTGGTCTTTCACTCCTACAGCATCACACTCTCCAGCCAATTATAGCACTATAAATAGTGGAACAAAGCAATACTTCATCCTGCTGGCTAAAGACCTTTATCTTCTGATGTTTACAGTGACAAACACCAGGCAAACAAAAATACACTCTCCCAAGCCTTAACAAAATAAGGCTTAAACCTAGATTTTTTTGTTTTGTTTTGCATATGAATGTTTAATTCCCTGAACACAGAATTCAGCACAGTGCTGTTGTCTCAGATGTAGCTCTGCAGACATCCAAACTCTTGCTCAATGTCACACATGAACTTCTTTCCATTTAAGTCACCCAGACAAGGAGGGAAAAAAGTAAAACTGTGTGCAGCACCTGGACCTGTCTTAGTAACACAGCTTCATCTGGAGGCCTCTTGCTGGAAATGTGGCTCTTCAGTTTATTAGGACATAAACTCAGAGCTGAAAAAATGCTTGAAGTGCCACGATGGCTGAGGGTTCAACTGAAGTTAAGGAGGGCTAACTAAACACAATACCACTTGTATTGAAATATCCACAAAATCAAGACATCTTATAAGCACTTTAAAGATGCTGATCTAACCAGTCTGTGTTAATAAGAAGGCGCCTCTCACCAAGTCACAACTCAGTCCTACTCATCCTAAATGTGAGGCGGAGGTGGCTGCTGGTGACAGGTGAGCTCACTGTGCAGGCCCCCAGCACGCTGAGGCGGCCGCGGCTCCGCGCTGAGGCGGCCGCGGCTCCGCGCTGCAGCTCGCCCGTGCCCCTTCCTCCCCAGCCCGAGCCAACGCACCCGAGAGCATCCACAGGGACCGTCCTGCGTCCCGCGTCCTGCGGAGGTGCCGCCGTCACACAAACGCTCCAACAACTGCAGTCAAAAAGGTTTCGCTTCAGGCAAGTCCCAACAGCTGCGTGCAACAAATCAAGCCTAAGAGGCTAGCAAATATTTACCATCCTCATGCTGAAACATGAGAGCCAGGCAGGAGTCCTGTTAACTCCAGGAGAGGTTCTTAGTGGGAGAGACAAGAGCGGAATCTGCCCCTTTCGCTGGGCTGGCCCTGTCATCAGAAATATTTCTGAGCCCAGATCAGCTTCAGGTGATGAAAACACAGCACAAGGAATTTCTCTTTGACCTTCATTTCTCCCTTTTGCTGTGATACATCATTGCGTTTGCACAGCTTGAGCAGTCTCTGTTTGCTGGATTCATTCAAGACACATTATGTTTTTGCCCAAACTCCATTTCCTTCCTTCCAAAGCAGTAAGAGCTGCTTATGACTCAGCCCTTCAATAAAATACACAGCAAGGACCATTAAAATAAATGTGCAGTACAGGAATAAAACCCATAGGATACATTTTTTACACTAGACTCTTCAGAGCCCTTTATTTACCCCCCAAAACAACATTAACCCCTGTTATGCTTCAGTACAACGTAAATCTACCAGGAAAAGAGTCTCTTTAAATAAAATCCCTCTCCAGTGTTGAGAGAAGCCATGTGATAAATAAAGTGATAGATGAGAACTGAACATGCTGCGTGTTGCTGCCTGAAGGGTCCAGCCCCCTCGGCCTACACTATTACAGAGACCACACTGCAAAAACATATTCTGCCCAACAGCAATACCACCCAGCTCCAAGGAAATTGCTTATTGAGGAGTGGGGGTGGATAGGAGAGAAGGAAGCCAGAGGGACTTTTCTGGATTTACATTCACAAATTTGAAAAGAGCATTTTGGGCAACAGCGCGTGGTCTCGGCGAGACAGGAAAGCCTGCGTTTTTTCGTCGTTGATGTTTGTGTGAATTGGCTCCAGGCTCTCCTTGGCTGGGAGCCAGAAGTTTCTAAATCCTCTTGATACTGAAAAGTGTTTTACTCTTTTACAGCAGTGCACACGGACTGGGTAATGCAGTAACACAGCAACAACCCTATAGGGCAGGTAAACACCATTAACCTTGCTGTACACTGGGGGAAGTGGGACTCAGCATCCTGTATTAACCACCAGAACAAAGCATCTCATGAAATTCACACGAAACATGATCCTAAACTCTCTGAAATGACCCTTTTCACTGAGCTCACTGGGGTTTCACCCAGACACCAATCTCTGTGATATTTTTAAAGCTGTTTCATAAGGCAGACATCCAGGCTCACAGAGTTCTCTGACAGAAATTAAAGTTTGTGGGTGCTCAAGCACAATGCCGTATTTCAAACACACACACACAAATCTACTGAGAAGTAAAAATATAGCTACTCTTGCATACGCTCAGTGCTAGGACAGACTGCACACATGTGCACATGGTTAAAACACACCTCTAAAGTGCATGAAATGCATTTTTACAGGTGTGAATTAAGAGGCACATGGAAAGACATCCTGTGAAAAAAATCTCTTTAAAGATTCAGCACAAGATACAGCAGGGAGCTTGAGGGATACATCAGATGTGCTTTCAGGCAGCAAATACCCTTGTGTAACACCAAACAAACTAAGAGTAGCTGTCATCAAACAGCCTCGTATGGCACTAGCTTTCCTCTCCTATCTGGAGTCCTGCAAAATGCCAGGAATACCTCTCAATTATATATAAGAAAAAAAAATCCTTTAGAGGAAACTACACAAAGTGATGGTGATGCTCCATTACAGTATCTGGTAAAGATGCAGTTTGGCAGTTCAGCACCTACTATCCAGTTCAGTAGTTCATTTCCGTCTCTAAAAAATAGGAAAAAAAAAAAAAAAGAAAAAGCTCAATAGTACATTACAGGCAGCCCATTAGTACATTCACCTGTTCTGAGAGCTGGGAAGGAACAGGGGGACCTGGTCCTTGAAATGAGGGGAATAAAGCACCGTGTTGCAGGCAGCCAGCTCTGGGTCAGTCCACACAACCATGGCTACTTGTATCCTTGTGGACTGTGATGAGAAATCCAGGTTTTCTTTGCAACACAATAAAGACTTCACGAAATGTGCATGTTTTGTAGATGAGGAACCTCTCTGTTCGCTGATCTACAGAATTACCGCTCTATTTACAGTCAGATAAAACAGGAAACCTCAGCAGTGTAATTTCTGAAAGCAAAGCCCGATTGCCACAAACAGGCTGAGACGCTGTTACCAAGAGCGAGCTGCTCTGTGGCCGGTAGGTGACAGTCTTATCAACAGAAAAAACCCGAGCCGCTCTCAAAGGGAAGGACTTTTGCAAGTAAATGATTTTTTGTTTTTCTGCAGGTAAATTATGATTATTTGTTTTTATACATACAGACAATTCACAGCAAGGGGCAATATATTTAATCAAATGTGCCTATGAGAGGGAATCCAGGGAAGAATCATGTGTAGAAAATCTATAGATGCACTTGAGGTGACAGCAGCTATTCTAGACAGCGCTGCCTGCACAGCTGCCAGCTCCTATAACTACAAGCATGTAATTTAAGGGAAAAATATGGGCAGAATGAGCTAGTCCACACCACAACGATTCCATTTTATGCCCTCCTGTAAAACTGTCACTGTCTAAAAACCCCACTGCTACCATCACCATCCACAGCTAATAAATCACTAGAAAGAAGATGGTTGTTTTTAAGGAAAATTTACCTTTTGGCAAGGGTCACTAGCTCCCCAACAAGTACAATTTTAAGAAAATGTTTCATGCCAGAAACAGAAAGCCAGAAAAGATTTGGCTGATCAAATCTATTTCAAAAGAACTGGGGCTTTGCCTGAGCCAAGGTCAGGAGTTTTAATCACATGTGCTGGGTACCACAGTATACCTTGATCTGAATTGTGCATTAATAAAAGTCTGTTGAGAAAAGGAAGGAATACCACATTAACCACATCATAAATCTTGCCTGCATTGCTGCCCTCCTGTCCTGGTGTTGAGAGCTGAAGGGAATGCTGCCCTTTTGTGTAACAGGATGTCAAGAAAGCTCAGAGTGACAGTGTGAACCTCAGCACAAGTTAGTGTCACTGCCAGCCACTCAGAGAGTTACTAGAGCAGATGCAATGCTATAAGAGTGTGCTCTTACCTTGGTTTGGCCAACCCAAGCCAGCTGATTGAAGTTGAAAAACAGGTGCAACTTGGTATTAAACATGGATATGAGACCATTACTGTGGTCTTTTACGAGAGCTATCCATCCTGGGAGTGGCGTTATTTCCGGTCATGGACATAACTTCTTTCAGAATTCATTTCTCCTCCATGTTTCAATACTCCTTTCTCTCTCCTTCATGGAGATGAAAGATCTCTTTCCTATCCTCCATTTGTGCTTCACATTGATTTCCAGACTCTTTCCTTCTCTCATTTCCTCTTCCTCTCTCCTCGTTAACCACATTTGCCCACTCAAACCCATTTAGCACAGGGTGCTGCAGAGCACTGGAGTGGGCTCTGCCTTTGGACTTTGCAAGGAGCAGCGTGTGGAAGTCTCTGCAGTTACAGAGAAATCGTCTGGCACTGGTCACACAAATCTTGCTATCTTCTTAATGTCGTCAGACAAGAGGATACTGGGATTTGTATCCTGAAAAAGCAGGGCAAGCATTAGGCAAACTAATCACACGGCAGGGATTTGTATAATGAAGAGTACCTTTCTGCTTGTGGGTCAGCAAGGGTGTAAAGCAACCGCCATCCACTGCTTGGGGCAATTCCATCCCAGGATGTCTTTATCCTCTTCTGTTAACATTCATTCGTTGGGTACGTGCACACGTAGGCAGCCACATCAGAGCCTGCTCACCCTGTGATTTAGCTATGTAGCTTGTCTAGGGGTGTCCTTCAAGGAGCCCTGGAAAGAAAACTGGTTAGCAGCTTGGCTGGCACTCAGGAGAGCTGGCTCACCTCGCACGGAGCCGTCCCGTGTCTGCCTAGGCCTCTAAATGCCCTGGTAAAGCAAACAACAGCAATGCAGACTTCCTGACTGCTGTCATTTTCACGTGCCTGTTACCAAGCTCTTAATGAAATACATCATTAAATAGCGCTAGCCCTGCCACAGCACCCTGCTGGCCGGACCCACAAGACCCATCTACCAAGCAAGAAGGCTCTGCAGGACCTGCAGGACAACAGGGCAGGTGCTGCAGAAATACTGTTTGACAGTTTTTCTTACTGCTCCTGCAGTAAGTATGACACATTCCTGGCTTTCTGCAGGAGAGAACAGGGGATGGAAATTTCCTTTACAACTGCTTGGAGCAAAGAAGAAACTCTGAAATGAGCATGCCGTTTGGTGGCAATGCAGATCTGGCGTTCAGCGATGGCCAGGGCTGCCCACCCCGCGCAGCTCGAACAGGGCACCCTCTGCCTTGGCGCCCTGCTAAGGGCACTGCTGCACAAGGGACAATGTCACACGGCCTCTCTGATTACAGGGAGTTCATATTGTCATAAGTTGGAAGTCAAAAGGTGAAAAAAGCTAGAAAATAAAAACTGATCAAGTTGTAGGAAATAGGTAGAGTAAAATTACTGAAAGGCAGGGTGGTGTTTTTCTTTAGTTGAGCACTGAGTTTGTATGTTTTTAAGCTCTGGAAAGTATTGCATGGCATAAGCAGAATTGCCCTACGCTTCACCTTTGCCTCGGCCTTGCACATGGCACCCCCTTAGCAGTCCTCACGTGCAGGCAGTCACGGGCTGCAGCTGTGGGGATGTCCAGGCCAGTCCTAGGAAAGGCTGTAGGAGCTGGGAGCACTTTACATCATGTAAAACCAGGGGATTCATACAGTCTATAACACTTGGATGGCTATAGCTTGGGTAGATATAATCCTTACTGCATCCTTCTGCTAGTTCTCCTGAGTCTAGGAAAGGCTAAAGTTGCTGCTGGATTAACTGATGGAAGTATTTTTCTTCTGATAAAAGCTGAGCATATTTTCAACATTTACCGGTACAAGCCCTGGGAGCTGTGAGTTAGTTCTGCAGCCCTGTGAAGTCCTCCTATAATTTCCTTAACAATTTTGTGTTCTGTCCTAGGCACTGGTGAGGCAGCCATTGCTAAAGAATGCTCACCAGGGAAAAAGCCAGTATTATTTGCTAATGATCCACACGTAAGTGTTGACAGGGGCAATAAATATCCATCTCTATGATGGCGGAGGCCATTTCCCTCCCTCGTACCAAAGGTTGTGTTAGAGACGCACAGAAAGGAGCAGGGAGCAGCGGTGGGGATTTGCATTTGCTGAAAGGCTCAGTTGCATCGCTCCATTGTTAGTGGGCCAAGACCTTCCGCACATGAATCCGTGCGATTCATCCTCCCCTCTGGTCTACCTCTCTGTCTCCAGTATGACACAGAGGACTCTATGTGCTTATTTATACACAGAGAAAGAAGCTTTTGGTTGTTATTGTAGTATTTGGGTGCTCGCCTCGTGCTCCCAGGTGCAGAGAAGCACAGAGAGATCCGGGGACATCAGTATTTCCTGCCCTGCCGCTTAGACTGCTGTGTGACCGACCTTGGGCAGTCGCTTCACCTCTCACCACCTCAGTTTCCTTAAAATTAAACTGACTTACTTTGTACAGCACATAGGTACTTACTGGTACAAGGACAGCTAAAGCCTCAGGTCCATGATCAGAGGGACAAAGAGAGTGAAAAGGAGTAGAAATGCCAAAGCTGTTCTGTTCCAGCTGTCCTTGCCCTGCTGCTCTGGCGCTGTTTGGCACAGACCCAACCACACCACGCTCCTCACTCCATGCTCCACCCAACTTGGGGAGCTTGCAGGAAGCCCCAGGCTACCCCTTGCTCACAAGCATCAGGGGTGGACAAACAAAAGCATGAAGAGGGCAAGACCCAGTTTGCAACGCAGAGTTATCCAATGTCTGCAAAATTTCAGCAACCACGGTCAGTCCAACCAGCAGTTCAGGTGCTTGCACGCATATATTTTGGGAAGCTGTTGCCTACAGGAGCAGACACGTCCTTTGGAGGCAGCTTTGGGGAACGTGTCCAGCCCGTGGCAAAATCCTCAACTATCACAGGGCGACGAAAACTCCCCCCTCCGCAATCCAAGCAGTGCGCACCCCCCGCGCCCGCGCCCCGCGCGCGCCGCGCGCTCCCGTCACCCCGGGGCGGCACGCGGAGCCGCGAGGGGCCCCGCGCGAGGCTGCTCACAGGGCCGAAGACGTGCGGGGCTGCACGCGCTGCCGGGTGCACACGTGTGCGAGTGCGCGTGTGCACGCGTGTGTGAGTGCGCGTGTGCGAGTGCGCGTGTGCACGCGTGTGTGAGTGCGCGTGCACACATATGAGTGCACGTGTGTGTGTGCGCGTGCACACGTGTGTGTGTGTGCGTGTGCGCGCACACGGCGCCCCCTCCGCTCGGGCGCCCCGCGGGCCCGTCCCGCTGCCCCGGGAGCGGCTGGGTGCGGAGCGGGGCCGGGCCGGGGCGGGGCGGTGGGAGGGGGCTCGGCCGCGGGCCCGGCGGGCGCAGAGCGCAGCCGGGGCTCGGGCTCGCCGCTCCGTGCGCTCCCCGCCGCCGCGGAGCCGCCGCGCAGCCGGCGCCGGGATGTGAGAGGGCGCGGGCCGGAGCGCACAGAGCTGCCGGCGGCCGCAGGACCCGCGGGTGAGTGCGGAGCGGGGAGCGGCGGGCGCCGCGCTTCGGCCGCGGGCCTCCCCCTGCCCCTGCCCGCCCGGGGGGTCCGGGCGCTTCCCCGCTCCGGCTCCGTCGGGGCGGCCCCGGACGAACGTGCGGCCGCCGCGGGGGAGCGGAGCCCGTGGCCGCGGCCGGGCAGCACAAAGGCGGCGCGGAGCGGGGGCTCCCGGCGCCTGTGCCGCCCCATTAGCCCGCGGCCGGGCTGCGGGCCGGGTCTGGCACTCCGGGAGGGGGATTAGGCTGGATCTAGGCCTGCGCGGGGCTGCGCGGGGGCTGCGCGGGCTGAGCGCAGTTGAGCCGCCCCGTTGGGAAGGGGCTGGGGGCGGGCGGGAAAGCCCGGGGAAGAGAAAGCGGCGAGAGAAGAGAGCGCGGGGACAAAAGGCGGCGGGGCCGGAGCGGGCTGGATATAGGACGGAAGGAGGAGGCGGCGGCTGCGGGCGGATTAAGGGGAGCCGGGCAGGGAGGCAGCCGCGGGGAGGGGGCCGCGGCCCCGGGCTCCTGCGCCGGGAGCCCCGCGCTGCTCTCGTCGCCGGTGCGGGCCGGGGGGACACCGGGCGCTGCCGCCCCCGCTGCCCTGCTCTGGCCCCGGGGCTGGACGGGGGACCCCGGCCCATGGGGAGCCACCGGGGGCTGCACAGCTCTCCCGCTTTCATATCCACTTAGCACTAAAATGCCCTATACCTCTCTCCCAGCTCCCGAACGCCCAACGGGGAGGACTTAGCGCTTCTGCGAACCCTTTGTTTACACCTGATCTGATGTTTATCCCGAGGCTAACAGGATTTGCTGTACGCTGCTCTGAGCACCTCGCTGCGCACCGCGGTGCTGCTCGCAGCACTTACCCAGCGAGTGTGGTGCTGAGGGGCCCTCGCCGCGTCCGGGCAGAGCAGAAGGAAACCTGCCTGTCACAGGGCTGCAGCATGAGCAGGGGCAGCAGGAGGGCTAGCAAAGCAAAGAAAAATACCCTGTTATCAGTAGTGTAACGAGTGCCAGGTTTGATCATCACAAGTATCTAGGCATGGGTGTTAAACACAGAATGTGGCTGAGAGGAATCTGGAGCTCCTGCAGCATTAGAGAAGTCACCTCACAAAATATCCAGCATTGTAAAGTATGTCTAAGTAAAAGCAGTACTTTTTCTACCTGTCTTTTCTGGAGTGGGGTCGTGCTTTCTGCAACAGGGAGGCTGCAAATAGCGGTATGTGCTATAATGTAGAGGAAGTCTAACTCGCCGCCGTGTTTTGCATACAAAGCACAATCCCGCTATTAATTATTATTCTGGAAAGCCGTCTCTCCAGCAGCCTGATCCCGGCTTGGCTGGTGCTGCTCTCTTATCAGTCCTGATGGGATCCAAAGGAGCTGGCAGGGCTCCTGTGTTGTGATTCACCTCTCATCGCCAGCATCTCGCCACAACACTCGGAGGTGGGGGCGGCTTTTTGGAAGCCGTACAATGAGCCCGTCTTCTGCCTGTGCGCAGCAGAACAGGTTGCTACTTGCGCTACTATTGCTTTATTCACTACATAAAATTTACTAGGCTGTTTCTCTTCTCCGCAGTTGGATTTATCTTCCTGTATCAGTTGATTAACATTAGGAACCAGTAACATCTAGCCATGAATAGCATTACCTTAATTATTTGCGTGGTTGCACGGTTGCATATTTATATGCATTTTTTTCATATTCTCTAAAAGCATACGGTATTTTTGTCTAGATAAGACGTATTTACAGTCAGTGTTTGGAAGGCTTAAGCTATGGAAAGCCTCACTGATTTTTAACCATAACAACTTTTTGGTGACAACTCTGAAACCTTCAGGTCCTGGTTAGTTGCTTGCAATTGTGCATTGTACCCACTGGGGAAGCTTCGTGTCTGCTGTTTCTGTGACGTTTCCTGCTTTGTCCCTTAATCAGACAATATAGGGAACTTCACTCTATTGAAAGCAGTGAAGTTATTACTAGTGTAATGGGGAGCAGATCTGGGGCCTCTGTGTCTGAATTTGCAAGCGGCTCTGCTGTTTGCTGCATATTCCTGCAGCATCTAAAACATATTGATTCTTTTTATGAACCCCTAATTGCAACTGGGTTTCAGGTATGTTGTCTTAACCCCTTTTGTTATGGAATATAATTTTGGAGGAGGATTTGTGGACAGAGAAGAATCTCAAGTTGATTTCCCCTCTGCATTAGCTGTTCCGTGCAGCTATGCTGGGGATGTCAGTGCCACTTACTCCATCCGCACAGGAATGTTTCTTGGTCACTATTGCCGCGCTGCTCTTGGTAATAGCAGGAGTGCGTGTGCTAGTCAAATAGAGGGCTCTTGTTACTACCGTGAGGTTACATAACTTTGCTAAAAGCTGATACAGGCATAAGGAGGCAAAAATACAATTCTTGTACAGTCACTGATTTAGGTGACAGCTACTGATTATGTGCAGACAGAAGATTTTACTACAAAAACTAGTAATACTCAGAGTTCTGCCAACAAAAAAAGCTTTGAAGAAACCACTATTTTAACAGTAACCCCATACTGATACTCTTTTTCCCCACACAGCCTTTTTAGCCAGAAACACTTTCTAGATTTCCCTTAAATTTAGCTGAATCTGTGGTTTCAACTAAAGCTGTGCTAATACCTTGCCAAACTTCTCTGTTGTAATGCAGTGATTTCCCTTGTCTGTGTAACAGTCCAGTGCTGAGTAACTGTGCTAGAAAGAGGGTTTGGGCTGGCATCATTGTGGCGTTTGATAGTTAATGTTGCCTTTTTTTCACCTGCTCAGGCAGAAACACATGGTAAACAAGCTCCCAAACATGGCCTTAGTGATAGCCTGGCAAGGCTCTAAGTCCGGTTTGGGAAAGATTTCAAGCCCTGCTTGCGAGCTCTGGTGTGGACAGGATCTTTGGGATGATTTACCTTACTGCTTAGCAAGGCATACTGACATTGGATAGCGATATGATTTCACACCAAGAAATCTGTCAGCATTCCCAGAGATTTCTCCGTTAATACTGTTGCTATTTTGGAGCTTTCTAAGAGAACCACTTTCCACTTCCATTAGTTCTCTTAGAAGTAATTTCATAAATGGAAGTAGCTTGGAGAAAAACTCCTCTGCAGTTGAGCACCTCTGCGTTCCTGAATTCATAGCTTGTCGCAGATGAATTGCCCTTCTCCAGAAGAACCTCCTTCCTGTAGGGGGAAATACTCAAAATCCGCTGACCCTCCCTGCCCCCTTCCAAAGAGGAAGAGGAAACAAATGATGGGCTGCCAATATGACTGCTTACCCATGCAGCACCATCGCCATGGAAACAGACTGCCCTAGAATAGCTCAATCACATGAGGGTTACATGACATGAATAAAGTAACCAGAAAACTGGAAAATATCGCAGAACTGGCAATATTTGCATTTAATTCATTGCCTCCCAGTCATGATTTGTATCGTGATTTGTTAGTGCAAAAATTATGGCCCCCCTCTAAAGGGTTGTTGCTTGTTTGGAGCTGGGAGCCCTGGCTCGAGAATGAATTTTGAGTGATTTTCCCCCTGACCTCTGGCTGCTTGAAGCAGTTCCCTGTGGTTCGCAGGGCTGCCTGCGTGGAGCCGAGGGGCTTCCTCCTCTGTTGTCACTCGGTCACTCTGCACTTTTTAGGACATTTTGGCTATTCTTAAAACTAAGAATAGTTGAAGTAAGAGCAGCCCGTGCATCTAAGGGACTGAGAATTACCTTCAGTATGTTTCTTTCTAGTCACTTAGGGACTCATAGGGCAACTAGGCCTAGTTAGTGTAACCATTTTCTATAAAAAATGATTATCATCTATGGCCGATTACTTTTTATCTGTTTCTCTGTGTTTCTAAAGTGAATGGTATGACAGAATCATTGAGAAACCTGTCATACAAATCAGATATAAACAAGTAAATATGCTACCAATTCGGCATAAAGTAAAAGATAGCTCAGTAGAAAGAAAACCAGTAATCACAGCTGTATGTCACAGCGGTGTTAGAATCTTGTAGCCCCTAGAGGAGTGACAGAGCCCTATAATTTCAATGGGCAGGCAAACATTATTGATGAATTCTTCCTGTTTGTGTGAGCCCAGATTGCATTTTTTGCCACAGCTTCCACTTCTGAGATCAAGTTTTGTAATAAGCTTTTTTTTTTTTTTGTCTGTTGTATGACCAGGAAAACCATAAAACTATTATGCATTTCTATTAGCACATTTGCTGTCTTGGTGCCTCAAATAGGAAACAGTGCTATTTCCATCATCTGTCTCTTCGCAGAGACCTATAAATGGACATTCTTCATTACGTGGGGAAAGGGAATGAACATTAGTTTGGAAGATTGAGATCCTCAAGATTTAGCTTTGATCATTACAGGACTACAGGTCAAAGGAAGAAAAATCATAGCTCTCATCTGTAGATTAGGTACCATTTGGTACAGTATATGTAAATAGTTTATGTTGGTTATGACTGATCATGTGCAAATAACATTGCATAGTTTCTTTAAACCATTTTCAACTTGCATGAAACTTTGGTATTTTCATTAAATGCATTTCTAATTTATAAAATATCTTTTTAAAGATACTTATTTGGGGTTGTGTAACTCATAGAAGAGCTAAAAAGTGTTTCTCTTTCTTGCTTGACACATTAAATGTCACGAGCTACATGAGTAACATTGTTGCCTGATTACATGCTGCATTTTTCCTATGCAGTTTGAAAATACCAAGCCAGACAGAAGTCTTAATTCTGAACATTTTCATCTAGGCACACAGTTCACATCAATGCACATAATCCTCCTGGAACCAGCAGCAAGTGAAGGTTAACAGAATCAGGTTTCATAGCTGGTACAGGCTGTGTTTACTTCAGACTGCTCTTACAATATAACTCTGTTCATTTAAAGACTGTACTTTTAATGACCTCATTCTTTGCCCTGATTTGCTTAATAAACACATATGTTGTAATGTATACCTTTTTGACCTGCATTCCTCCTAAAACCAAGTTGGAATCTGTTCAGACTTTTGGTCCCCGTGGTTAGTCTGCTGTTCCTGGAGAGTTTGCAGTCGTTCAGTCTGTGGATCAGGGAAAATGATGCTCTGTTTTCTGTTGTTTGTTTCATTCAAATGGCTTTACATTGGTTAAGAGGCACAATGAGTCGTTCATTTTTGATTAGTTGATTAATGACAAGAGTCATGACAAGAGACAAAAGTAGCTTTCCGGGAGGGCAGCAAAGGGGAATAGAGCTGTATTTCCAATTGTTGTGAAGTCTTCCAGGGTGAACAGTAGCTAAATCAACCCACCGTATTGTCTCAGACAGGAAAATGAAAACCTCCCCAGCCCTTGGTTTCTGCCTCCTCTTCGTGATCAGCTATGGCTCTTCGGAGAACTCGAGCACGTCGCGCGGCTGCGGCCTGGACCTGCTGCCGCAGTACGTTCACCTGTGCGACCTGGACGCCGTGTGGGGCATCGTGCTGGAGGCGGTGGCGGGAGCCGGCGCGCTCACCACGCTGCTGCTGATGCTCATCCTGCTCGCGAGGCTGCCCTTCATCAAGGACAAGGAGAAGAAGAGCCCGCTGGGGATGCACTTCCTCTTCCTTGTGGGGACTCTGGGACTGTTCGGGCTGACGTTCGCTTTCATCATCCAGGAAGACGAGACGGTGTGTTCCACCCGGAGGTTCCTGTGGGGAGTTATCTTTGCTCTGTGCTTCTCGTGCTTGCTAGCTCAAGCCTGGAGACTTCGTAGACTAGTTCGGCATGGGAAAAGTCCATCCGGCTGGCATCTAGCTGGCGTGGCCATCTGCCTGATGCTCGTGCAAGTCATTATTGCGACGGAGTGGTTGGTACTGACCGTCGTGAGAGATCACAAGCTGGCCTGCAACTACGAGCCGATGGATTTTGCTATGGCTTTGATTTACGTTATGTTCCTGATGGTGTTCACCATGGGGTTTTCTCTTTTCACTCTTTGTGGAAAGTTTAAAAAATGGAAGAAAAATGGAGTATGCCTCATTATAACGCTTTTTTTCTCCATTCTGATTTGGGTAGCCTGGATGACTATGTACCTCTTTGGTAATGCTGAACTAAACAGAAAAGACAAATGGAGTGATCCCACTCTTGCTATTGCACTGGTGTCCAGTGGTTGGGTGTTTGTTATTTTTCATGCTATACCAGAGGTCCACTGTACCATCCTGCCATCGCAACAGGAAAACACACCCAATTATTTTGATACTTCACAGCCAAGGATGCGTGAAACCGCTTTTGAGGAAGACATACAGCTTCCTCGGAGCTACATGGAAAATAAAGCTTTTTCAATGGATGAACACAATGCAGGTAAGGATTTGCTCTGTAGAGCACTACATTCTTCTGTAGTAGCAAAGCAAAACATGTTTTAAAGGTGTTCAAAACAAGGCTCCTTACAAATGCTCTATTTTGCACGCTATACGTTCTCTTTGTCCTTTAAAATAGTTCATTAAAAACATCGTAGTAGTAAGAAAAAGTGGGGGGAGAATATAATACAGCAACTACACGTGTTTTGTTAAAGTGGGCTTTGGTCTTTTTCATTGAAAAACGAAACAATTTAAAGGACAAAGACAACTCAGAAAAGGATCAGTGTGAAAAAATAACCTCCAGTTTAAAATAGTTTAACATTCTTTGTCATTATCAGTTGTTATTGCATTTTAGATGAAATATTTTCCTGAAAGTTTTATAAAAATAGTCTTTATTCTCACAGCTCTAGTAAATTAATTTCATACTATTGTAACATGACGTAATTTCAGTGGAATTATTTCTGACTAAGACAAATGTCAGAACAAAACTGAATTTGCTCTATGATTCTCATTCATGCACATATTTTAAAAGGAGTGAAGATCTCCTTCTGATCTAATCACATCAGTGTTTTTTTTTTTTTTTTAGTGAGATGGATAGAGGTATGGTCCCTATATCCAATTACAGTATTTAATATAGTGTAATTCATGATGTTCTGCTTTAATCTGATATTGTATTTCCAACATAATATAAAACAAATTTCCTTATCTGGTATCCTTGTTAATCATAATGAATACATGTCATTTCTATTCCTATGGCATCTGGAAGAAGGATAAATATATTTTTGATAAATCAAAATGGATGCTTTACACTTCCAATTCATTATTCTGCTGCAGTTGTTAAATTAAATATAGACCTATGACAACAGAGTTTGAAGATAACACTTGCTAGTATGGTAGAGACTTAAAATAAATGCAGATAATAATATTCAAGTCACATACCAGGGCTGCTGAAGCGTTAATTGAAGTCAAGTCACTACATTGATGGTTGTCAGTGGCTAAGCACCTGGAGTCCATTAGTAATTGGCTCTCTGCAGGTATACAGAGAATAGTCTTTTTTTTAAAATTCAGTTCAAAAAATTATTGTTCAGAGCCCAGAAATTAAAACAATGGTACTTTTTCTTTCAATTATGCCTAAGAATTATATTTCATATGCAATCTATTTATTCTGAAGTCTTGGATGACATGATAACCATAAATCACACTGAGGTTTTCCTTTTTCTTCTCCAAATGTTCTTATAAAAAGATTTAAAAACCCAGAGGAGCTAAGGTTACGTATGTACGTGAAGAAAACCAGTGGAACATATCTAAATCAATAGTGTTCTCTGTGCACAGTCCCCAGTGAGCAGCATAGCAATGGACAGAGGACAGCATATGGCAGTAGGATCCATCTAAATCTTGTTGTGCACACTGTAGCAGTATTAAATCCTCGCTTTGTTAAAGCCTACAACGAAATTCTTGTAAACCTCAGTTGGTCTAGAATTTCAGCCAGAGTGTGCAGAACTGTAATTCGAATTAGACCTCTGAGAGATTCTTGCCCCAGGTGCCTGAACCAGGCAGGTTTCTGTTTACCAATTCATAGATGTATTTCCCTAGTATGGAAATTGTAAACACTCAAGTTGCACGTATAAATGAGATTGCTTAGCTGGCAAGATATGAAGCCACTAGGTATCCTTAAAGTAAAAAGAAAGTATGCCCCAATTCCCTGACTGGTTTAGGGAGAAAGAATCAAATCCTTAACTATGCCTATCTCTCGTTTCAAATATACATTTTGAGTCCAAACTTCCTCTGTGACTGGTTTAGGGAGAAAGAATCAAATCCTTAACTATGCCTATCTCTCGTTTCAAATATACATTTTGAGTCCAAACTTCCTCTGAAGTTAATGGAGGCTGATGTATTTCTGGTACAAACATTCAGAAGGACAGTATCTCTGCTTTTGTTTCCATCAACTTCCATCTTTAAGCTATTCAGAAAGAAAGTTTACTTCATATTTCTAGTTTCTCAGAGTAAATATAATCTGAAACATCTGGAAAAGCCTCATTGCTTCATTACTTCAGTCATGCTGAAGTAATGCTCAGGGGGCTGTGAGTATGCTTACTGGCTCAAGCAGTACTTTGGATCTCAGGCCTCTGAATTTGATAGAAAGCAAAACGTAGTATCATTTTACTTAACCCCACAATATCCTGACCGATGAAGCAGGCATTGCACAAAATATATTGTGCAAGATGCATCAAGGACTCAGTGCTTCAAGACATTTAATTCCTGTTGAATTCAGAATAAGAAAAATTAAAAAAATCTAGCTTGAAGACATTTCTTCCCTTTCAATAGTATACAGTTAATTTTAGGTAGAACTCATACTTTTAAGATATATCCCCAGCTACATAGTTTAAAGGCCATTTCAAATCCGGTACACAATGTAAAAGCTAAAATCAATGGTGAAGTTCCCACTAGCTAAACTGGGAGCAAGATGCTTTTAGTGATTTTTAAAGGAAATACAGAGTATTAATTGTGTTCATAAGACTAATCTCTCTCTCTTAAACGCAGCACTAAGAACGGCAGGATTTCGAAACGGCAGTTTGGGAAGCCGACCCAGTGCTCCTTTTAGAAGCAATGTTTATCAGCCAACTGAGATGGCAGTTGTGCTAAATGGTGGGACTGTAAGTATCAGAAGTGATGCTTTAAGAAATCTTTGACATGTACTGATCTATACAGCCAGTACTAATTGAAAAAACCTTCTGATGTAGCTTATTCATAGCAGGAGGCAAAGCTATAAATGAAAACTGTGGCGCAAGTATGCATGTAATGCTTCCCTTCCTCTTTAGAAACGATGCAAATATAAAATATTTTGCATTTCCTTACTTGTCTATTCAGGTTTTGCAGTGTAACTTCAGTGAACCAAGTTCCTTGGTGACTCTACATATTCAGAGCCTCTTTTGAATTAAATATATGTTAAGGCTGCTAACATAACTATTAAGTGACACAATTTCTAGCTAGATTTTTTTCAAGGTTCTGCAAGTGACACAAATGTATTCAGGCCAGTACATTACTTTGAATAAAAATCATGGTTCCAGATTGTGGTTGTCCTTCACATATCTTCAGTTTTTTCTCAGATGTAATTCATTATAAGTTACAGATGTATAAATTCTCAGGGAAAGAGATTCATGAAAGGAGAATAGAGAATATTTTGTTATTTTTTTTTCTTTCTCAGACAATAGTTTGGTATGTCATCATTTGATACACCCCTTTTTCTGCAGCCTGTAGCAAGAATGGCTTAGAGCTCTGATGCCCAGCAGCCTCTGTTTTTTGCATGATGTATATTTAACTGACACTTGAAGAAATTGCATATAGCACTTGCACTGTTAAAAGAATTTTTCATCCCCATAATCTTCATGCATAACTACATGCTTCTTAAAAATCTACCCATGAGCCAGTTTATACTCATGTAAGTTGGCTTTTCTTTATTTTGTATCATAAGCTAATTCCATGCTTTGCTTTCAGTAATGAATAGCATCCTTTTGATGCTTGGACTAATCTATGCCTATGTTTTTTGATACCAGAATAGGCAGATCACAGAACAGGCAGCTCAGGATGAGACGCGTGAGACTTGGTGGGTGGGAGGGAAGGGAGCAGTGTTTTGTACCGAAGTGGACGCAGAGCTTCCTGGAGCACGCTGGCACATAAATGAGAGCTTAAAAAGCTCATGCTTTTGACGTGTGCCCAGGTGATGCACGTACATCTGTCCGGTATCGGCTGAAGATGAGTTACACTGTATCTTTCTGCTCTAGAAAATTGGCTCGAAAGCTCTCATGCACATGTAGTATGGTAACACTGATTTTTGAACAGACTAGATCTCCTAGTTATGGGTTTATTATCCTTGTTTCCAGATACCAACTGCTCCGCCAAGTTACACTGGACGACACCTCTGGTGAAAGGCTGTAGGCTCTAGAAAAAAAGAATTTTTGTTACAGATTTTGTTCCCTGGCAGTGTGTCTTTGAGGGAGGAATCCATAACAGTACCAGAACAAAGCAGCAAAACATCCAGGAGCTTTCGAAATCCTACAGAGGATTTTACGTAAATGTGAACATCACTTTACTGATAAGCTAAATGCAAAAACAAATTGTAAAGCTGAAGCTGAATCTAATTTAAAATAGAAGCAGACACACTAAAATGGAAGAGGGGATCTTGTATTCTGAGATGTAAGATATACTCTGTCTGTAACTAGCGTGCGAGGCAAGCCTCCTCTTTTCTGTTGGTTGCCCGTTGCTTGCAAAACACCCTCCTCTCACCTAAATTTAATTCATGTTGTCACAAGAGATTGCCACTACAATGTGAAAACATACAGGATTTATTTCCCTTTTGCTCTTTTTCCCTCCATTTCAAATGTCATGAAAATATACCTTGTTTGCTTCATTATCTATCTGTACTGTAACATCATTTAGCATCACTTGTAGTTAAGCATTGCCACTTTGTGGCAACTAAATTACCGTTACACTGTACATTGATACTCTTTTCTCTTTAAAAAGACCATGTAAGAAAAGCAGTTTTGGGGAGATGAAATAATCTATGCATGTTCCGTGCGAGCCCCGGAGCCTCCTGAGGCAGCGCGCGGGCGCAGCAGGCGGAGCTCCTCGCAGCCGGGACGTTTCCCCGGGGCTCCGGGCGCGAGCGGAGCCGGGCGTTCTCGCTGCTCCTGCGGACGAAGCTGTTCAAGGAATCTTTGGAGGGACACGCGTTTGCAAGGACTTAGCTGGGGAGAGGAGGTGACCGGAGCTCGCCGGGAGGTCTCGGTGCCGGCGGAGCGGAGCGGAGCAGCCCGCGGTGCCGCGCAGGATGGGGCTCTGCCGAGGAGCAGCGCGGGGGCAGCTGGATGGCACCGGCCTCGCAGGAGGGACTCGGCCGCATGTAGGATCAAGCCCTCGGTTTCCCTCCCTGTTCACGAGTAGTCCCACGACTGCAGTTGTTTGTGCATTTAAATGTGGTTGTGCATTTTGGTGCCTAGCTGGTAGAATCTCCGTTCTGGAGGTGGTTTGTTGTTATTTTATGTTTTTAAGGTGGCTTCTTCCCTGTCCCCCCTGCCCCTCCACTCCTCTGAGTTGACAGAAGGCTGACTTGCTCGAGGCTTTTTATCTTTGCTTTCACCGGGTTATTTAAAGGTTCCCATTGCCCATTATTTGTGCCATGGTTTTCATTATGTTTAAGCAAATCATTCCTTTATTTAACATTTAATACATATCAGACACTGAAAACATCATTGTATCTTCACTGTTTTGCCAATGTTAATCTTAGCTTTCCTCAATACTAAAAGCAAATTGTTTTTACTTGAGGGCATAGGAAACATATAAGGATTAAACTTTGCATATGCTGTAATAAAAATATATATTTTCAAACTAAGAAAAAATATAATGTACAAATAACTGAATAGCATAGTAGCTTCACAGAAAGAAGTTACTTTCTGTATTCTGCAAAAGAAAGACAAGCTTTTTAAAGAGTCTTCCTGATTCTTCACATACCTCCATTTCTACTGAATGAGGAACCGAGTCCTGCAGCCCTGTACCCCCGGGGTAGCCCCGTGAGCAGCAGCAGGTCTAACCCTGGCAGTACAGGCTGCACGACCAGTCCCTCGGTGTTGCACACAGATATATACGTGTATTATATATATGAAAAAATTATATATTGCCATTCTTGCCATGATCATCTTATAGGGGTTTTTATTCAAAGCCCTTCTCTTCCAGAAGCAATATTTTTCTGTCATGCATGATGAAAGGAGCGTGTTAGCTCCGTGTCAGTTGTTCCCCCTGCCCTTCCCTCCTCAAGGCAAAGGAAGCATGTGCTTGTGCTAAGGATGTTTGTTTGTTTGTTTTGTAACTTGGTGGTCTAAGTAATCAGGTCGGGTAGGGGTGGCTCTTGCATGCAAATCAGTGACTTAGAAATACATTTTGCTTGTTAAAATTAAAGTTATGATCAAATAAGGTAGTAGTTATGATAATGTTATGATAACCCAGAAGTTGCATAATTTGGAACAATATAAAACCTCTTGATCATCACTTGCCTGCAGAAGTTTGTTTTAAAATAAATGCATAAAGTCTCAGAAAACTATTGTAAAAACATATAAGATGACCATGGCATAAATGGTAGGACAGTTTTCCTTTAAAAAAATTATCACACTACAGCTGAGATTTATGAATTATTATGAATTATATGCATTTTACAGACCGTGGACAAGACCTGTACAAGATAGAGTTACCTTAAGAAATGTTTGTTCTTTTTCTAGATGTGACTGAAATGATAGAGTTCCCAATCCTACTCTTAATGAACTAATTGGAATTTGAGGCCATATGCAAAGACATGGCCAGATCCTAAAAACTCACTCATGTGACTAGTCTCACTGGGTAGTCATGTGGACTATTTGCAAATAAAAAATTAGCAGGATTGGGCGTAATTTGTGGTGGTGAAAGTGTGGCAATAGATTAGGAGGGTCCTTATTTTATAATTTCATACAATTAGTAATAGGCAACTTTTCTGTCAGTCACTAGTCTGTGATGTAAAATGCCCTGATTAAAAATGTAATTGAAGAAAGGCACTTTTACGTTAACTTATATTTCTGTTACAGTAAACAAATTGTTTACTTTTGCCTTTTATGAAAGTTATCTAGAATGTAGAGCATCTGTGAACAACATAAGTATGTGTAAGCACAAGCCTTTCACAGTTCAGTTTAATTATAATTAGCTTTTATGCTATAAAAGCTACTATGTTGTCCCTTGATGGTCATTTCCTCATGGTATATCCATACAGGAAAAACTGAAATCCTAAAGCTTCTGAAAATATCGTTACCAAAATAAATTTTTAATAAGTGGCTTTTGCTCAATGGCTAGGAATTGTTCAGGGCCATAATGTCCAGACCCTGTCCTGCTTTCAAGAGAGTTCAGGGTCTTTGGCACATGCCAGGAAGCATGTGGCATCTTGCAGGTGGCACTCTGAATCCACACAGTTGTTTCTATAAACAAGGTACATGAAGTATTATAGAATTAGCTGTTTTTAGTGTAAACACAGGCATCTTGGTTGGCTTTGTTTGAGCTGGATGTCTTGGGTCTAACCAAAGGCTGTAAAAAAGGGAGCATTGTAGCTTTTATAATAAAACAATTGGACTATTCTACCAGCTTACAGGATTACAAAGCAGGTGCTTTTTATTAATTGATGAGAGCTAAAGCTCATTTTTGATAGATAATATATATTTATTAAATGTATTAATGTGTGTTTTATAACGTACCCTTTTTTTTCCGCTGACTGTTGCATATTAAGTACATCTTTGAAGGATTTTCAAGACAATCAATGTGTACCATGAAGACTGTACATAAGTATACAAAACTACAAAGGTTGTAAAGCATGGGCAAATGTTTTATTTTCAAAATGCTGTTCTTAACGAGAATAAAGGCTTTACTATTTACTTACAACGTTTGTGTTAACTTGGTGTTAAAATCGACACAAAATTTTTGCACTCCCACTGTACAGACAGCATTAAAGCCAAGCTAACTAAAGGACACTGGCTCCTAAAGGCTCAGGCTGCCTCTCCACACTTGTTGCTACCAGCTCTGGCACCTCCCAGAGCCCCGGTGAGCCGGTAAGGAGCTGAGCAACCAACACTACGGTAATAATGATACTTTTTTTTTCAGCTGCCTCAGCAGTTTCCTGAACTGACTCAGTTTTTGAGCAGACAGGGGCTAGCGCTGGTGAAAGGAAGGGGTCAGGACCATCCTGATGTTTTCTGACACCTACATATCTGTGCTTTTGTATGGTTTAGTGTTCCTGACCTGGATCAACAACCAGCATCATAAAATACTATCTAACAGCCCTGGGGTAGGTGTCACTATAACAACGAAGGCAAAGCTTAGGTCACGGAAAAAAAAAATACATATTGGAAGACATCAAGAGTTAGAAGGTACCCATGTTTTACCATGGTTTATTCAAACCAAATAGATCTTTGTTGGATTTATTTATAAGTTCTGATCTAATTCTAATCATTCTATCCATCTCTAACTGGGAAATTGAAAATACAGGACTGTGCCTCACAGGAGTGAATTGGAGAATAACAAGGGGTTCTTCATCTGAGGGCCAGGTCCATTTTTTAATTTGCTTGCCCTTTTTATAAGAAAGTACAACTCTGAAAGATCGTGACAAATGCTGTTCTGGGATCTTAATTTTAGACTTTCTTGGCACATGGATTAAGTGACAACAAAAGGCCCTTTGAACTTTTGTCCTCTGCAGAAAGGCCGAGCACCCAACACTCTCACTGCCTTCCCTGGACTCGGCAAAGGCACAGCCACTTTGAAAACTAGACCACTAGGAACAGAGTGGTGCAAACTGCCACAGCTCTGCAGAAGCTGTTTATACCAAAACAAGACTTTTGCCTTGGTTTTAACACTTAGCCTGCACCTGGATGTAACCCCATTCATTTCCTCTGGAGTTTTGTCTCCATCAGAACCTTAGCTCTAGGACTCAGGACATCAGCTGAACATGGGCGTGAAAATTTTGGCCCAGTGCAGACAATCCTGTCTGTTTTAACAGAATTGTCCTCACACAGGACAGAATTTGCTCTGGCAGGCCGAGTCCTTATGTAAAGTCACTTTGATTTACAACACCTCACGTGTCAAAGTAAAACTGTAATGCTAAGAGAGTTTCTAAATTAGTTCCACACAGAGTTCAGTCCTTGATCTCAGTGTTTTGTGGTGATGGTGAAAGAACTAAAGGAGATCCTGAGTGATCTGGTGTAGGTTCTTCTGAATCTTCTAATTTGCTTCCCACTGCAACCATATAAAACAAAATATTACTTAACTTTCCAAAACATTTGTAGAAATGAAAAGCACCCGTACTTCCATAGTAAATACTCTGTTGTTTAGTACAAAAATCCCAAAAAAAATCACCCCACCAAATGCCAAAGACCTGCCTCCCATGCAGGGCACTCTTTGTTCTGACCCAGGCCTCACGCGCTTGTACACGTTTCTCAGTGCCCGCTGTGGGAGTTGTGTATGTGCAGCTGAGGACAGGGATGTTTGCTAGTAAAAAAAGTCATTGGGCTGTTCACTTGATGTTCAAAAAAATGAAAGCAGCTCTTTGAGTTGTTTTTACTTTGAAGATTTTCAATTAAAAGTTAGTGATGACTGAAGTCATACTGTTCACTTAATACATAAATATATTTTTTGTCACTGAGGACAACAAGCAAGGTCAATAAAGAATAGTTTTTCTATGTCTCAGTAGAAAGAAGAATGTTATCCATGTGATTGCAAAAGGGCTGCCAAATGGGAAAATCAGTCAAACAAAGAGCACAGGGTGGCTTGCTGGAGTAAACAATCCTAAATGAACAAAAGCTCCACATAAAAGGAAAATGTCCCACCCCCCAGTGAAAGCTGTTTTTCAAAGCTCTGTATTCTTTTCAGAGGGCTCTAACACAGTTTAGCCTAATGTTTTTCTTCTGCTGATCCAATAGTCTAGCTCCTCAGTCCATTTTTATGATTTCAGCTCTCATATTGTGCCATTCTTCACATTTTTAAAACTGCCCTTTAACCTGTAAAGATAAACATCTGTTTCTGTACCCCCTACACTTCAGAAGAGGTTTCTGTACTATCTGCCCTTCAAGTAAAGAAAGTTCACTGGGAAGCTTTTATATATAAAAGTTATGTTTTATATATACAAAACAAAAACACAGATTAACCACCTAGAGCTATCTATGCTACCTAGAGCTATCTATGCTACCTAGAGTTTCAGGAGAGCCTAGTTGCCTTTCTGGAACACGCAACTGAAAACCAGCAACGCAAACGCCCCTGCTTTGTACCAGGATACCAGGTCACAACAAGCCCATGATCTCAGCTAAGGTGCTTCACGAGCTACCAATGTGGAAGATCTCATCTTGCAGAAAACTTACTGGAAAAAAGTTGCTTGGCAGTGAGACAGCCCTGATGCCTAGACATCCAAAATGCCATCTAGGTGGCGGGATATGGCCTGTGTTCTACAGTGGTCAAGGCAATAGGTGCCAGTTGGTACAAGACATTTCTGGATGTTTAGGACTTGGTTAGGGCTGATAAAGAGGGAAAATAGACTAGATTAAATATCCTGTGACTGTATCACACAGAGAATACACTAACTATTGGGTAGAATCCTGTGTAACATTCCCCAATGTGATGCCAGTCTTTGCCAATGATTCCTAAAAGCTTTCCACACATTCAGAAACGCCAGGCCTAAGGCACATGGCTCCAGGTCAGAACCAGCAGGTGTTTCAGGGAGCTGCTCGCAGTCCTTTAGTCAGGAGCTCCCCTGTCTTATCGCAGCCTGTGTTAGTTAGGCACAACATTTTCAAATCACATCACACTAAACAGGACACCCAGGTTGTCAGGAAGGATCTGGATTTCAGGCAGTTATTTAAATAGCTTTGGACATACACTTGCTTCTTAGGCAGACAGAGAAGTAAGATGTCCTCAGGATTCACATACGCTAAGAAGATGGGGAAAGACTGAATGACTAAGTCTTCTCACTAGAAACTTCCATCAGAAAAAAACCGTACACCTCAAAGTAAACTAGCTTCCATTTATCATTCTGAAAGGCCTAGCCAGTAAGTTGAATTGGTTGATCAATGTAGTTCCTATGAAGTTTAAAACAACTCACACTAGCTGGTTATCCCACCCTTTATTTTCAGACAACACAGCTAAAAGGAAGGACCAGTGTAAATGTCAACATGAGCAACTTGCTTACAACTACGCAGCTGCAGACAATCTCTTTTTCCTTTAGAAAGATGCCATGAACACAGGGAAAGGCTGTGGGCACGAGCAGCAAGGACAAGATGCCTCAGGATGTCACT
This sequence comes from Tinamus guttatus, assembly GCF_059628265.1. Lineage (NCBI taxonomy): Eukaryota > Metazoa > Chordata > Aves > Tinamiformes > Tinamidae > Tinamus > Tinamus guttatus. The sequence continues at coordinate 18,757 of NW_028288864.1, read as the reverse complement.
CACGCAGCGGCTGCTGCAGCTCTGCTGCCAAGGAGAGCTCCCCACAGCGAGACTCCCTGAAAGGGGGCAGCTCAGGCCCCACGGATCTGCTTAACAGAGTGTGCAGAAATCACCTACCGAGAGAGCCAACGACCCACAGCAACTCCTGGGGGGTGAAATACATCAAATAAAAAAAAAGAAGCCTTCAAAACCCCATTAGACATCCAAGGATTGCATAGTGAGGCCTCTGTCCTATTCATTTATGCATTAAGTTCACACATCTTTACATTTATTTATTTTAGATACAAGAGACATTTTTCCTTCATCCTAATGCAGATGCAGAATCAAGACTGACATTCTGGTTTAAAGACTTGGTTGTTTCAGTGTAACAGTGAATAAACTATGACCTACTTTATACACTACACTATAATACCACTGGTTTGTGACATATCTTATGAAAGGTTTATACACCCACACTCCTGATTTTGTTTAAATCATAAGAACTATGAGAATTACATTTAGTAATTTAAACAGTTGACAACAGTAATGAAAAATACCATATACTCAGACAGTAAGAAGATGAAAATCCATTAAGGAAAATCTATTGGAATAACTTATTAGTAGGGGCTTAGAGTAAAATTTATAAATAGAAAGGAGTTTCACCCCAGCCTTCCAATGAAATGCCAAAGAAGTCTGAACATGAAATTAGAGCTGCCAGCAGCCTTCTGAAATAAGACCTGACTTTTAAAGAGACAGTTCTTTATAAAGTGTATATATAAAATTTTGGCCCCTTAGTCTTTGAAGTCATCATGCATGCCACAATTAGTGAAATTTGTCACCTAAAATATCTTCAGTCACCAGCGATAGAAGATTGATGTATTATAAACAAATATATTGAAAAAAGCCACATAATTAATTGAAGAAATTGGAGATTACACCCACAGATGCATGTGCTATCATGAACCTCCCAGCAGCTCCCTCACTGGGACGCTGCTTACGTTAACCGTGCGCACGGCGGCGCCGGCCCAACGCTCCGTAGCGACAGCGAGTTGTGCCAACCCCTACCCTTGTCTGGGTGACACCGACCGCAGGAGCACGTCAGGCCTGAGCCCCGGCTCTGCACAGCTCCGCACGGGGCAGCGCCACGTCCGAACGCAGCACCGGCCCCCGAGGGCTGCCCACGGGGCTTGGGAAAGGCCGGGCACACGCGGACGCTCCCTGCACCGAGCGCCTTGAGGGAACACGCACGGCTTGGGCAAATCCATCCACCCACTGAAGAGCTGCGTTAAGGAAGCAAGGACTGACACAGAGAGGACAACTAAACACCAACAACCAGTAACAGAACTGGCAAAAACGCGTGAGAGGTTCCTAGCTGTCCTTGTGTCATGCATTGTGTTTCCTGCATCTTTTAATAAAAAGATGAAGGCGACACATCCGTGCGGCATTTTTACGAGTCAAAGCACACAAAGAGAAACGCACAGGAAGAAACACTGAAAAATGAGATTCTCAGAAAGTAACACAACATTTTGGGGAAAATGAGCCTGGACTGTGGAAGGAAAAATCCAGAATGAAGGCAGTAGGATATCTTCGTTGGGAAGCAATCAATGAAGCTGTCCCCCATGTAAGTAGGGGGGTGGATTTAAGAAAAAAAAAAAAGGTGAAAAGCGAAAGCTGACCCAAAGTGGGGAGAAATAACTACTGTGTGCTAGAAGCCAGCAAAAAGCAGCTTGGGAATTCCAGAAGGAAGCCAAAGAAACTCCATGGGCCTGCATTAGCACACCTATTTCTGCAATGCTGGAAAACCTGTCAGGTTCTGTGAAGGCACCAAACTCAAATGCTCACACAGAGTAAAACAAACGATCAGGCACAAAGCTACATACAAAAGCTCCTCCACGTAACTAATAACCACAGCCCGGATTTAAAGGGAAGTTTGGGGCTAATCAATTGATATTCTGCAATATATCACTCCTGAGCTCACCTACGAATCATATTTTAAGACTCCATTAACAACTCAGGGGTTTTTCTTTTCCCATTCTTTTCCCCCTAAAAACATCAAATCTTGTTTTGCTGCAGGACTTGATGCTGGTTTTGTTTCTTAATTGAGGATAGTGTTTCCTCCAGCACTAAAGCTACCCTGTGGTTAGCTGGAAATTTTGTTTTCATACACCTGAATGACCAACAGAAAACAAAAATGAATTTTCATGTAAAGCAATCTCATGTTTTTCACTATTATCTTGAGAAATGAAAGTAAAGAGACAAAACCAAACTACCTTCCCCTACAAAAACTGTGAAGAATTCCTCTTCTCCTTCAAGAGGAAAACAAAACACCTCAAACGTATCTATCTTTATATATCACAGAATCACCACCAAATTGTATTTTTTTCCCCACTGCAGATCACTATTACAACCTGCAAAGCGAAGGGTAAAACCAGATCTTTGGCACTGGAGGATTAGTTGAGCGAGCTGACAGAACTGCACAGCAGTAAGTGCATTTCAGAAGATCACATATTTCATAGCTTGTCTAAATTATCATCTGTATCTTTTTAAATATTCCCCATGCAGTTTCAGAAATTAAACATTACTGCAATCTATATGGCTTTTCAAAGACATTTGAGTCTGGGTGTGGACCAATAAAGTGGAATCTACATCATGAGTCTCATGACTTTTATCACTACATTCTCAGCTGTTAGTGCCAAGATTAAACTTGCAGAAACATCTCAAGCATCTTGAATTAGGCTTGATGAAAAACACCACATACTAGGCTACTGGCACGGCTTTGTTCTTGCATTTTCTTTTATTTTAAGTATGTTTTTAAGGTCTCTTGTATAACTAAAGGTTTAGATATTTGCTTTTAAAATGCATGCAAATTTATAGCTGAACCCATTTAAAATCATGTTGAATAGAGCACTTTTGCTTTACGAAAGAAAGATTAGTGTTTTGTATCAGCAACCCTAATATCTATAAATAAAATGATGTTTAAAAATATAGAGTAAAATTCTTCTAATTGCACAGAGCACTCTACTGACAGCAATTAGTCCTTTGCTTTAAACCTCTTTTTTTACTCTATACAGTCATTTTGAATGAAAATCATTCAAGGAAATACTTGCAATATGACAGATCTTAACTGATCTTAATAGAGAAATTCATACATTTTAGAAGTATAAAACCATGGAATATTTGGTGGTGCCCACTTTCAAGAGCTCCATAATAAGACACATTAAGGATCTACAGCTACGGTAAGAAGAAAACAGATGAAGTTAGAAAGAAATGACATTATTTAAATTCCCTCTAAAATATAACTGAGTATCATCCATTCTTGGTCAAGGTGGAAAATAAGGAAGGAGGAAAACTCTCACGAAAGAATTATAAAATACCCTATGTTTTACTGAGCTGAATTTTTCTATATAAACCACCGAGGTGTAGTTTTTATGAGATCCACTCTCTGTGCAGGCTACATCTGCTAAACCAGAACTATAACCTACAGTGCATTTTAAGTGTTTTTTAAACCTCAATTAAGATGCCCCTTTCATATATCCCCTCTTTGCTGTTTTGTTTGAAATCTTAGTTGTGCAAACATCCAGGCAATTGCAACCTCATGTACGGCCTCATTAATAAGGATCAGTTGGAGCACATGACTCTACTCACATGTTTACTTGTTTATAGAACAAATTCCAAGAAGGTTCACTCTGCAGATATTTTCCTGGGTAATGAATTATATCACTCCTTCCTCTTTTTAAAACTCTATGTTTTGTACTCTGTGCTTTCCCTCATCCCTGATGCAGCCATTCTCCAGAAGTGTGCAGACTTGACTCTGCACTTCAACCTCACCTGCTAAACACACTCCGCTTTCAAACCTTTCTTTCCAATTCAGGTGGAGACACCACAGCTGTGTAAGGAGCGGCTGCATTTCCTTGTTTGACAGTAGGCATCTGTTCCTGCTCTAGTGCAGCACACGCTCCCAAATATGCAGGCTGTTCTCCCCTTTATTCTGGTTTTCAAGGATTTTCCAATGACAGACCACCTACATTTTGAGTTCGTCTTCAACACACTGCTGGCTGCATCTTCCTAAGGAAAAGGAGTCATTCTTCGGAAGAAATATCTCTAAAACCTCACTGTAGGTAAGTAATAAGATACCTTTTACTGCCAGAGAGAAATATAGCTTGAAAACTGAAAGGCATGTAAAGGAATATTCCCCTCCTGTAGAAATCAGTCACCCCCTCACGCACACCTGCTGTTAAGATTATTTTGTTTCTCCTTTTGGTTTAACTAGATTTTTCACATACTGAGTACATTCACTGTTAGAAAAGCACTTTGCAAAGCTATTATCTATGGCTGATCTGTAAGAACTCCTAAGCAAATAGGGTCACAGGTTTTTAACAAAAAAATTCACAACTTCATCCAATATCAGTGCTTTTTAAAGATAAAATTATACAACATTTACCAGGGAAAGAAGAAAAGAAAGTCTTTAAGAAGAAAATAGCTGAAAGTACTAGACAGTGTGTACAGAACCGCATGTCTTTTCAAGAGTACACTCGGACAGAAATAACCGCTGTAACAGATAGTGTCAGTAGAGCGCTCTGTGCTCTTAAGAGATGAATAAAGGTTTAGACTTTTAAAAATAAAGGTCAAATATTTTCAAATTCCTTTCACTGTTTGACAGATACTTTTGCATTCTCAGTGCTGCCTCATGGGTGCCACATCTGCATAACATTGCTCCGAATTGAGACTAGACAGAGCTTGTCCATTGTACAGAGGCACAAAAAAAGAGGAAAATTAGAAGTTCTCCTTTAATTGTAGCCCCTTGCAGAGGTCCCAGTTCCAAGTGCTTTCTCTGTACTCTCCACTTCTCCTTCATCTGTCACTGCCAGTTAAACTATTACAGAATAGCTCTATTTCATTCCCATGAGGATCTGTTTTCAAAGACGTAATTAGGTCTTTAACCAAAGCGCAAAGGCTTACGTTCAAATACGGTAAAGGAAACACATGAGGGGACAATATGGAATACCAGGTAAGACAAGATGTAGCAAACAACAATTTCAGAAGGATTATTTTAGGCTGCAGATATTGACAAAATTCGTATGGACAGCCCTAGAGAAACGCGTGCCGGGAAGGGACGTCAGAGCAGACGGACATTGGCGCAATAGGTCACCAGCTGCATCGAACCCAAGCGGGTCTTGCTCCGTGTCCCCTATTGCACCACATCCTGCCAACCAGGATCCCAGGCAACAAGCAGTTATTGCTTGCTAATGAAGAACGTATTTAAATAAAATTTCTATTAAAGTTGCTTCAGTGAACTCAGCTAACAAAACCAGAAAAGACAACATCTTCAGAAAAAGCCCCAGTCCATCTGCTGTTCTCTCCTATCCTCTGGAGTTTTTTTTTTTCTCAGTAGCACTTTCTGTAGAAGGCAGTATTTTTAGAAACATCTGTAAAAGATTCAGGAACCAATTTATCCCATCCACTGTGCTAAACCAGGACAGTCATTTTGGGGGCGATTCTCCTCTCTGCAAGTGTAAACCTGTGAGTCACTACACCGACTCTTCAGTTTTATGCTTCTCTACATTTTCAGTCTGAAAGCAGAAACCATTTAGAGCAAGGACTATCAGACCCTAAATACAGATCACAACCAGTGTAGCAAACAAAATAAATGATTCAACTGTATGATCTTAGATAAGGGGTGGAAGAAATGCATCTTTTTCTTTTGAACGCAAGAAGAAATTAAGCACGCAAATGCATTAGGAGAGCTCAGCAATCCCGCAAGATACTCCTCATTTCCAGACTGCATTTTCTATAGCAATTTTCAAACAAAGTTTTAATATATATCCCAGAACACTTCTTCAACATTTTTAATATAAGGAAAAAAAACCCAGAGATATACAAATAAAAAAATGTTTTGAAGTGGGTGGCAACCAGAGACTGGCATAGAGGTCTCATGACATCCTGGCCTATGAAACCCAGCAGACGTCCTGCGCCGCGCAGGGCTTCACGTGATGCAGCAGGCACAGGGCCAGCAGCTCATCTAAAAGGGAGCTGCCATCACAGATGGGCAGTTTTCCTTCCCTCTGTTCCGCTGCACCATTTCCCTTATACTGGATCTAAGGATCGGGTCACTGGAGTCAGTTCAGCCGTCTGATCCAGCAGAAAACTCCCCCAAGCCACACCAGGAATGAAAATGAAGGGCAGTTTTTGGTCAGCCCAGCCAGCAGAATTAAGTGACCCCAAGGCAAGGCTGCTGCAGCCCGGCACGGCCCGGACGGCAGGAGCGCTGCCCAGGGCACCACGGGGCTGCCTCTTTAATGGGCCAGTTGCTGGAGCACCTGCTGCCACACAGACATCCCCCTCCCGGTCCCTGCGTAGCACAACTCAAGGGCTCTGGTTCTGTTCTAATGAAAATTAGCACTTCAGTATTTGTCTCAGTAGTAATGGATGTATGTGAACACACTTCTGAAAACAAATGACTTTGAATTTCTATATACAGTAAGCTTACATTTATAACTTCTATTTAAGATCCTCTTTACGCGTCACAGTGTTCAATATTATACAAACACAGACTCATAAAATTCCAAGCGTTGAAGCCGCGCACAGGAAGCGCCGCACTGGGACGCACAGCAATGGTCTGGCTCCCGCGGGCAGAGTCTTTGGCTGGTATTTCCACGGAGGGTGTGCTGATCTTTCTAGTAGTGTCTGTAGAATCACATTACTGCTCCAGTCAGCATTTTCTAAGAGCTATTTGGCAGCTCAAACCATTCATCCCCTACACTTAGATCCACCTCTCTTTACAGCACTTAATAAACAGGTTTGAAGTCACATACAAATTCAAGAAATAATTCATTGTTTCAAATAATGTAATACAGTTTGTAATAAAATGCTGTATCTATTTTAAGCTTTCATTATTATTATGCATCTAATTCTTTTCTTGTGACATCTGAGTCCTGAGCAACAACAAATGCTTTGTTCTGCCTGGTACAAATAGCTCAATGGTTTAACTAAAGGGGAGATTTCACAGTAATTCAGTTAAACCAATGTGTAGATAGACGAGCTTAAAAAGTAGTTGTGCTGTGCTATCCATTATTGTATGAGCGCTCCTAATCCACTTTAGTGCAAAGTCAGCTGGGTTAAACTGAATCACCTATGCTGGCAGTTTAAACTAACCATTTTGACTTTACAACAAAACAGGGTTTAATAACGGTAATAAACAACAGAATAATAATAGCAGAAATAAGAACAGCTGGAGTATTAACAAAATTATGGCATTGCAGCTGAGATGGATAATGAAAAACACTGGACAGGAACTATTACAGCTGCTCCTAAATAGGCAGCTGCCTGTGCCTCAAGGCTATTTTATGTATGGATACTCTTAAGTTAATGTAACAGGGCTCAGTTAAGTCATTATAGGAATAATTTGATAATATGAAAAGCTAAAATACTAGAAGTAATACAAATGTGAACTGCTTAAATAGAAAAAAATGAAAAGGGGCAATTTTACAATTTTCTTTGAAGTGGTAAAACAGCTGTGTGTGCTGCAGTTCTATAATATTTTGATGGAAGGAAAGCTCTGTGAAGGGGTTAAAAGGAAACTTTTTTTTCTTCTTGAAACACATGGTAAAGAATGTAGAGGAAATCTTATCACTACATTATTCTCCAAAGCAATATATGTATGGTTTATGGAAATGCTTCATTTTATTTAGTGACAGGAGCCCCTTGAATTCAGTTACCCAGTGAGAGCAGTCCACTCTTCCTGTTTTTGTTGCCATTTTATGTATTCTTACTAGCAACATTTGCAAAATGATTTCAACCTGTCCTCTGAAAATCCACTTGTAATTTTACCTCTTATTTTTTGTATGTGTGATAATTGTGAATTGTGATTGCCCACATATACAACACAAAGCTACCTCGTGCACCTACACAAACACGGCCTTCGTACACAATTCTCCTTGCACGCATGTGCAAACTAAAGAAATCAACGTGGACAATTTTAGCAGCTCATTTCCTAGACCAGTTTTGCTGAACTATCCCGCTACTACAACATCTGGAGAGAATTCACTCACAGCATTGAGCTGGTTCCCTGCCTTAACTTTTCTGGAATGCAAGAATCCTGAGCGCCTCTCAGGGCTCCAGATGCTGCACTTGGGAATAAACCGAAGGACGGCTGTGCGTGTGCGCGCCTGTGCACGCGTGTGTGCACTGAGGCCAGTGTCCCTGGAACTGAGCCCTGCCGCAGCGATGCAGCACCGCAGACGGGACCAAAGCCTTGGTCCTTCTGCCAGCCTGGGAGCTGGGTCTGCTAGCACAGACCACTGCTCATCAGGGATGGACACGACTTTTCCCTGGTTTTGCATGTGGTACCACCTGGGAAATGTGACAAGCAGGTGAGCACTGTGCTGGGCTAAAGCAGGAGACACACACAGGCAGCTCTAAAAATGCAGCAGCCTACCTGTCCTAGAGTGTGAGAGTTGCCACTGGTTCACTTAATATTACGTGGGGAAAATAAAAAGTAGATTAATTCATAAATACAAAAACAAAAACCCACTCCCAGTACGGCTGGAGTCTACTGCATGGCTGTTGTACAAGAATGGGTTTAAATGCTATTCCACTTGACTCCTTATAGAAGAAATTTTATTACGATACCACTATTTATTACGACATTTAGTAGAAACATTTATACTATATATACAGAACCCTGAGTTCATTAGAAAATATCCCCTGCAAAAATCTACTTACACCGTTCTGACAGAATTAGTTTGTTACATAACCAAATGCTTGACAGTGACATTACACTTGTATCTGCAACATTACCTTGACTATATCTTTTCAAAACTAATGCTATCCAACAGATGTGCAAGTACAAACAGGAAAAAAAAAATGAGAAGATGCTTAGGAAATCAAATGTTATTCAACAGGGAAGCTTGAAAAGATGGAGAATTTATCAATTTATAACTATGTTTGCTATTACTATAAAAAAGCAGCCCATCTGAAACCACTGGGATTCTACACAAGCACAAGAATCCAGCATGTGTTTAAAATGTTATCATTATCCCCAAGTGCCTATTACATTTATACTGTATGAAGGGAAAAAAGTCAAAATTTGAAAAACTGAAAAGAAAGGGCTATTCTGTAACTCCAGTTATTATAATAATCATTATTAGAAACAGATCTGTCCTTTCACATATGTGAAAGGAGAAACTCCTTTTACCTTTGGCAAAGACTTTTCAAGATTGCAAACACAAAGGGAAAATGCAGGCAACTTCCATGTTGTACTTTCAGCCTTTTCTACTTGTGACTGATGATAAATGGAATGGAAAGAACAATAAAAAGCGAAAAATAATTGCAGTGCAATAGGTTAATGATCTGACTGCTGTTAATTCTTTTGGCATTTACAGAATATGGAGTATTTTATAATTAAAAGTTTTGTTATATCATCTATTAAAAAGCAGTTCTGAAATTAGCAATTCCACAATATTCAATGAGTAAAATTACTGAAGAATAGGAAAGATCTAATCATTTACTACAAGCTCAGCTTATTACAGAAGTGATGTTAATAAGTACTATTTATGTGTAGACATTCTTACTGTTGCTTCTAAATTAAAGGATGTTGTGTGAAGGCAAACACAACTCCAAAAGACACTGTTTCACACTTGTGCACGAATACAATAACTCCACTTATTTAAGAAGTGCCATTAGGTTTACATACGACTTGCATTATGAAACACCATTTGTGAGGAAGTCCAAAAGAGCATAGTCCATGCTTCCACTTAGACTTTTAGTGCGTAGGAATTGGGTACCTTGCTCAAGGAGCTGAAATAATGAAACACCAAGACAGTCTATAGAGATAGGACAGACAAGCATCTCCATAGAGTGACCCACAAATACTCAATGTTGAGTGAAAAGCTGCCCAGATCATTAGGCATCTCTAAGGGGAGAGGATTCCTGTTAAGAGGAAGGTGCTAATTTCAGATGGAGCCATTTGAAGTGTAAAGTCAGATGTCTTTCTGGATAAGAGGCATCTAACTGACTTGGAGGCAGTACTTGTAAAACCTCTCAGAGGCCCTCAACCTGCAGGGATTCAAACATACGTCTTGTTCAAGCTTCAGCCTCTTCTCATCTTTACCCGTGACACATAATTCATAGCCCTCTTCTCTGTTTGAATATGGTCCACTGAGGTTTATAACACATGGACCAGTTCAGGAGCTAGAGATATTTTCAAGTGAATCCTTCCACTTTAAAAGACAAGGAGACACAGTGAACAATCAGAATTATATAGCTGTGCTTCAGTGAGTAAAGAACAACGTTGCCTCTATGGATGAGGCCTTGCTGACAGCCATAGCAAAAGCAACCCTGTTATGCTGTTAGTTGTTAAAGCAATATGTGCCTTGTTTTCCCTTGTAATTATACATGGTCGTTTGGGTTTGTTTTCTTTCTTTAGAACTGCACAGTCCAACTTCTGCTATAAAAAACTACTGGAAAATATCAGTGTAGCATTTACCAGATAGAAACTACAGTGCGGAACCTGTCTAATAAAAATGAGTATTTAAATTCTCTACAGCTCGTAGACAATCCTGCCCTAGGAAATATCATGTCCCAACATATCATAGTCGTACACAATACTGAGCTCTGTACTGTACTTTTCATTACCGTTTTTAGCTATTCCAGCAACTAGCTTAGAATAAACAGCAATTGTAAAGAAGCAGCAAAAACACTTTAGTCAGACCTTGGCTTCTGTTTTCACTTCTGATTAGTGTGCTACAGTATATTTCTTAACGTATAGCATAAAAATTAAACACTTAATATAAAAAAATCCTGAAAATATCCAATTTAGATAACTTACCTTTGGCTTCCTGCTTAATCCAGAATTCTTTCAAATTTTGAATAACATTTTTTTCCTCTCTCAATTGCTTTTGCCACTGACGGAGCATTTTTACCTCAGGATTACGGCGGACCTGGAAAAGGAAAATAGAAAATATATCTAAAACTACATATGCACATGGATCCCAAGAAGACTTTTATTATTATTATTATTTCTGTAGGGCTGTAACTATGCAAAACACATGACATCCATCATTTTCATGGGCCAGATGTAAAAGCACAATCACAGGTTTACAGTTTTCCACTGACCTAGAAATAAACCCCATATAATTGACAAGCCCCACTGAAAACATAAATATGCCAATTATCAGATCATCCTGATTACCAAGCACTCCTGAGAATGTGACTTGAGTGAGATGTTTATTGAGTAAATTAACATTTAAGCATTATACTGATGGGTGATAGTGCCTTTAGAGAACCACAACACTAAAAAATCAACCCACTGACCAATAATAATAGAGCAGGAGAGGCGCATGAAGGGTCATACAGCAGAAAATTCATCCCAGCAAACCAATTCACACCTGCTACCAGCTGCAAATAGGCTTAGTGACAATCCTAGCCATACCAGGGGAGTCATTAATCCATTATTTAAAGTATTTGGAACGCCCTACATGATACCCGTTCTTTGCCCGTCATCCATACAAAGAACTTCAATCTGCTGTCATAGAGCACAATGATAAAAGGCACAGGCCTTTGTCTTCATTTAAGATAAGTTATATTCTTCTGTTACTTCTTTAGAGGTGGTGTAGATCCTACTTACATGAGTAAGAGTTAGTTTTGCACCAGTTGCTTTTACTGCTCTGCTACTTAAACTCGCTCAGTGCAAGGCCTTGATTAAACAGCAGTTGAATATCTTGCCAGGTGTCCTCACTGGCACAATTCCCACAATTACTACACCAGTGCTAGGAAAAATGGAGAGTAGATGCAGTCCCTCTAAAAGTGAGGGAAAGGAGGATGTACTATTTATTAGATTAGACATGGATAAGGGATCATTCTTAGAGTCACATTTAAATTACAATCAAGTAATTAAAAATGTACTTTCCCTTTTTTTCTAATTGTTATATATATAAAAAAAATACCCTCATGTTCTAGGACTTACTGTTTTTGTACTCTGGCTAAAATTGAATAACAAATGGTAGAACCAAGTAGAAATACTCTTGTTTTTTTTTTTCCAGGATACATTTCTGCTTTCAGGCAGCCAACTACTTAGAAAATTTCTTAGATTTTTTTTTAATCCTTGTATGATATGGTAATGAGTTTGCTAGGTTATTTGAACTCTATTCCATTACCTCCTAGTTTTCTCCTGCTTTCCTGAAATACATAGAGAGCAAGACTTGCTGTTCTCACTGGTTATAAATTATTTAGCAAAAGTATTCTTTTTAGAGTACTCTTGCTAGCAAGAGAGCAGAAATACAATGCAAGGTTTCATAATCAATACAAACAGGGAAGACTCTTGCTCAGTGACCTGACATCAGATACTTCATAGGCCTCTTGCAATACCCCATATATTTGTTCTGATGAACAAATTCAGTAATACCTTCCATAAAAGTTGCAAAATAATCTTATAAGGTTATACAAAACCCTAAGAACAAAAAAAAAATCTTACTAGCAAACTTCTTTTATCTAGACAAAAATTAAAACCATTTTTAAAAAGCCATCAAAATTTATTTCCAAACATAGTACATGAACCCAAATACTGGGTAGTTTCTTTAGACTCACACAAGACATTTCATCTCTTTTATACCATCATGTTCACTTTTATAGAATCCATAATTCCATATTACATGGAGTTGTTTTGTTTAGGAAACAATAAAGGAAATGCTTAGGGGACATATAAACGACAGTGTCAGAAAGGGGATGGGAAGATACAGAATCCTGCTGTGCCTCTATTTCTAAACATTAAACTGTTGAGGAAAAAAAAATCTTCTGGGGCCACACTGATTTCTATAAACTGAATATAACATCTGAAAGATAAAATATGAAAATAGTAGATTCTGTATGGTCAGAAATCATCTGAATGAAAAATTATTTTTAGTTGACAGAGCTATTTATTTTAAGGGCAAATCATGTTAAATCTTTGATTAGCAAATTTTTAGAATATACTTTATCTTTAATGTGAAGAATTCCCACATAAACTTAATGTTCTCTTAAGTTACAAGCACAAACACAGTGTGTTATAACAATAAACATAATAGTAAACTCTTACTAATAATTTTGATTCTATATTCTAATTTCAATTAATTTTCTTTTAAACTCAACTTCTTTGAGATCTAATAAGCTAAAATATTATCATTGAATTAATTTTCAAGATCTCCTACATTTTGGTAACTACATTTCCCCCACTCTTCCCCCTGCCGTTTTGGGAACTGGTTTAGAATTACAAATATCATGGTAAAAACATTAATATAGCAAGGAAAGACAGTGACCTTCAGAACCTTTGCTGGAAGCATAAGGTATCTGAGCAACCTTGCAGTGTTCAGCTAAAAAAACAGCTATTGGATAATGGCTGCCTTTACAATGCTGGACTGTGAGGATGCCTGCAGTGATACTGTCGATGCTCATTAATGTTACTGTCGATGCCACCGCTGGTTAAAAAAAGCAACGGAGAAAACGAACAAACATCAAGTGTCACAAAAATCTATCAGTTAAGGAGATCACTTCAGAGGATTTCACTGTATTTGCCAGCATGGTAGATTATAAAAGCCACTCTCTTATAATCTTGCTCGTTAACAGCAGAAGAAAACCTTAACAGAAAGTGTTCTATACGACTGTTATTTACAAAACACCTGGTACTTATAGACACAACTTCCAGGAGGAAAGCTGAACATAAACTGGAATCAAGTATGAAGTGCCCTTTCAAATGCTATACTTGAATTTCTGTACTCGCCAATATCTAAATTTATGTTTTTGTTAATATGAGAGAAACCCATAGTTGTATGCAAAGCTCCACAAGGAGGACTAGGACATGCAGGCTGACAAGCCCCTTGCAGTCTCCTCTCTTGCCTGCCCAGCTGCCGTGCTACACTGTCCACCTGGGCTGTGCTAATGTGAATCAGGACAGTCATCCACTGATCCACCCACCAACATTACTCCTATTCAGTGAGAAGTGCAGCTACTGTAAGAGCATCAAAACACAGACTTTGTGTTAGAGCATCAGACTTTGTGTTAGAGCATCAAAACACAGACTTTGTGTTAGAATGCAGCTGCCAAAGGTAAGGTAAGTTTTGACATTTCATGTGTTACTGAGTCAAATACAAAACATAACAGTATAGAATATATGGAATAAAAGACTGTGAGAATGCAAACAGAGAAAGGAATGGAATCAAGGTTATACAATCTAATGACTCTTGCCTCAGTTTCCTTCCTCATCCTTCCTTCCTTGCTAACTGTCTTCAATGTCTATCTCTTGTTTTTTTTTTTCCCCCCTCCCTCCAGTCAACCTTTTCCTGTCATCCATAGTTGCTTTAGTACTCGTCTCATCTGCATTCAAATCAGGGAACTTCCTGGACTCAGCAGGGATGTCACTGAGAGCAATTCAGACATTGGCTCCCTGTTCTACATTCAGATAATCTGATCTGGTCTTTGTGGAATTTCAGAGTTAAAATTACAAGGAAAAGTCTTCTCAGGCTTTCAGCTGCAGGCTGAAACATGTCTAGAAAAGGTAGACCCTTCAGAGAATGCCTGCTAAATACTAAGAAGTCTTTGCAAATCACACGAGAAGTACACATTTTTAAAAGCCAGGTTTGCTACAGTCAAATTTAGGATATATTTTGGCCAAGGTGGTTACAAACACCCCGTTGCCAACAAAGCCACCCAAATGCCAAGTACCTTTCGTTCCCAAGCATGAAGGTGTTATAGCCTTTCAAAGAAAGGCTTGTCTGAATCTATTCAGTAAGGCCAAAATTAAGCATTTCTTATCCTAACCTTAGCACTGTTATCACTCTCTATAGTGGTATCAGCCAATTTTCTTCACAGTTACGTTATGTGCCTTACCCTTCCGCATTAAACTGGTGATTACATTCCTTTTGTATTAGTAGTATGGCTTAGAGTATCTGCTTGCCATTTTGCTTTCCCTTTCCCTGAATAACAGTCTTGTTCCTCTCATAGACCTCCTGTCACATTCTTTGTCTCATTTTTTTGTCCCTTGTTTCTCTATGCTTCTATTTCTAACTGACCTCACCAAACCTCGTGTGTTTGTGCACATATCCCTGCATGAAACAAAAAATAGCTCATGCTTTAGTAACTAGTCAAAGATCAACTCAAACAAATGAAAGCTGCTCAGTGTTAACTCTAACTCTGAAAATCAAATTTCTGCAGGTTTTCTGTTGCTCAGGAAAACAAGGCGATTACATCAGCATAAATGCCTGTGAAAAAAATATAGTCTACTAGGCATCCTATGCATAGAAACATCCAAAGCCAATGAACCGTGGGGGGCTCTAGTTATTTATAGTACCTTCTACTTAAAATTTATGGAAGGATTTTCCCTAAGGCCTTCACAGTCTTACAGATTCAACATCAAGCAAAATAATTATAGATTACTCTTACCCGATAACCTCTCCAGAATGACTGAATTATTCTGCTCGCTTCTTTTCTGGATAGAAGGAGAGACAGGGGAAGTGGTGGCCTAGGACTAAAAATAAAAACAAAAAGTTTTGTAAACCGACTTCAAAATTAAAATACATTCTTCCTTAACAATGTATCTCATAGAAAAAGACAGAGGCTGTTTGTGAGCTTGCAAGATACAATTTCTTGTTGTTCCAAGATAAAAATGTACAACAAACAGCTCTCTTAAAATACATCCTGTAGCACTACACTACCAACATTTTTTCATTAAAACAATAATATGACTTATCAGGAGGCAGTAATAGCCCCAGTAATTGGCAGATTCACCCATCTGAGTGACTGTTTTATCAAAACTAGAGACACATGCAGCCTCAACTGGAACATTCTTTATACTATTTATACTATAGACACACCTATGCTGGAATGTTAAAAGAAATACAAGGTATGTATCCCATCTTGTGGTTAGTGGCTAAAACATTACTTCTGCCATTTCTTTTGGAAAGATATTTTACAGCAAACCGTGGCTCAGGCTAGAAGCCTTGACAACTTACATCTTCCTTTTTCTTAATACTGTTCCTATTTGTCTCTGCCGCCTCATAAGCTTCCTATGCTCTTTGAGCCCTTTCTCGTAGGGCTTTTCTTCACTGAAGGAGTGTTTCAACTTAAAGCACAACCTTAGCTGTTATTTAACACTGTACCGACTGCATCATTTGAGTTGGTACACTCAGCTAAATTGGTATCATCATCATGTCAGCTGGGTTTTGGCCTACATACATTTTATGTGAAAGAAAATCTCTGTCTGTTTGGAAGAATAGAAATAAGGCAATAATAAAAAGAAGCCTATCCATTAAGCTAAACAGTTACAGCTCTGTGAACGTTAATTAGCATTTCTACTGCTCCAGGGAAATCATAACTGCTGGACAAGCAAGGTTTCCCAAGCAAGCTGCTTTTTATAATCTCACTTAGAAATAAGAAGTTGGACTGGTTTTGCTGACAGATCCGCATCCTCTATTCTATTTTTGATCTTTCTGAAAACCAAAACTTTAAGTGGGAAATCAGAGAAAGAGACCTATATATTTTGCAGCAGCTCCACTAAAGGTACGGATATTCTCTTTGAATGAACATCGGTCTCTAAAGAATAAATAGACATTTCTTCTCTATGCAAAGCTACTCTGTTATTCAATAATAAAGCAAAGGAATGGCAGTGCAGCGTAGTTTATAAGCCAACACTAAATTGGAGAAAGCAATATAAAAATCAAGCAAGCCAAACAGGACTTAATTTTCAGCACAGCAGCCACTAGGAAATATCAATCATATCAGCAGGGCAGCTTTAAAGAACAAGAGTCATGCCAGGTCCATTTCTGTCTAAAGGAATATACACAATTGGCTTCGGGTCAAATAAAAATAGAAGTTGAGCAGAGGCAACCACCCATCAACAGTGAAGTAGGGGAGGATATGTCATTTGTGGCAGAAGACAGCTGTATCACTCAAAAAAGATTAAAACTGACAGTAAAATGTACAGTAACTATATTCTGCTTATTTAGTCTTTGATTAGAGATAGTCTTAAAAGCCCATACGTTAAAGGTTTCGATATTTATTTTGATAGATACAAGGGATATACTGTGCAACTTAAGTTGCACCTGTAAGATAGCATCAATAAGAAAAAAAAAAAAAATCAGGAATCTTGCACTTTACCAAATGTGAATAAAGTAGACACCAACTAGAGGAAAGTTTATTTTCAGGAAATATGTTTCTTCCTTTCTGAGCAATCAAGCTTATACAGATTCTGATTATGTGAGACACTTAATTACATAACATTATGCAGATGGAACGTGGCACCCAGAAGATACAAACCACACTTGCATTACATAAATGTATGGGGTATTGAAAGAGGCTCTTACTGTAGACATAAATATCCAATTTCCTCTTACACTGAAGCTGGGTTTCTCAATGAACTTGATGTTCTCCAGAAGGGAGGAAAAAAAGTATATTTCTCTTTCTTGTGAGAAAGAGAGAAGAGCTAACAGGCAGAGATTTATAATCACACAGATGGACAGTGTGCCCAGCATTTTCACCGCAGGCATCTCCAGAAGCCCCAGTTGTCAGTGAGCTCCCAATTTACCACAGAAATTGAAAATCTGACCCCTTCCTTTAAAAGTTTACCAAATATAACAAAGGTAATATACGGAAAAAAACAATCAAGCAAAGTTTTCACTATGTATCATCTGGGATATGTAATTGCTGGTTTTAATCAGCTCCAATTCCCAGTAGTCACTCACAGGCTCCACTCCTGCAGCTCACACCATTCTCGCAGTTCCCTGCCTGCAGGATCACGGCGCTCACCACGCGCATCAGCAGGACGGTGCGCAGGGAGCAGCGCAGCCGCCGCTGCCGGTACGCGGCCACGAGCGCTTCCCCTTCCCTTGGCTGTGATGCTACTGTCCTTGTATATTTGTGTACGGAAAACAACAAGGACCTTGCATGCACGGTGAAACTGAAACCCAAGAACATCAACAACGACAAAGTCGGTGCGGAATTCACAAACGAAAAGAAAAGAAGAGCAGACAAAGGAATGGGGATAAATAGGACATGCAAGGAGATGAACATGGTGTTCTGCATGATTTTTAAAGAGAGTCTGATAAAGTGTTGGATTTTGAAAGTACTTAAAAATGCAGATGCTGGTCTGAATAATAAAAAATCGCTCTGCAAATTTGAGACAAAATTTTCTATTTCCACTATGCCTGTTTTCAGGAATACTACTGTAGTACCCCACCTTTTACAATTATTCCTTTCTTCTTTCACGCCTTTTCAGCCACGCAAAATTGTGCAACTACAAATCTCATATTAATAATGGAAAAAACAAAAAAACAAAGCAAATGAAATGTACACTGAGCAAGGCTGGTTTAGAGACAGTCTAGTGAAATACAGCAGTGTGCAGAGAGCAGTCTGCAGAAACTGGGCACAATATGGGAAGAAAGAAAGCAGCCACCCATGCTAAATTACCCCTATCGGCCATCTGAGAACTGACAATGAAATCAACTGTAAAAGCAGCTGAGACCAGCAGACTTTACCTAATTAGAATATTGAGGGAGGAGAGGGGAAAAAAAAAAAAAAATCCATGTGAGTGCATGCCTCTAAAGATATTTCGGCAACACCTTCTTCATATTTAGTGAACATTATAAACATACATATGTGCTATCTGTCTATATCTATATAGACATATATATCTGTTATATTAAAGGTATGATAGATCTATTTTCTCTCTATCTGCACATTTGTTTTGGAACTCACCAACAGAAACCCAGGAAATGTGTCCTTCTGAACATGACACATGTTCCTGATATAGAGTTAT